>NC_140074.1:53731163-54931163 GCF_964194135.1 Talpa europaea | reverse complement strand
TACATACTTATGTTTTTAGTAATGAAAATTACACGGATTTAATATACATATATTTGATTTGGTTTTTTAAAAAGATTTATTTATGTTTATACAAGAATTGGGGTACAGGCCAGAGATGCGGGGACAGGGTGAGAGGTTTCACCAGAGACAGAGCGGGGAACAGAACAGGCAGACAGACCAAAGTACACTGCTGAGGGGAGCAGTGGGCGAGACAGGAGAGGTCCGTCCCGCCCCTGGCTGGCAGGGGATAGAACTCATGCTGCAGTGGCTGCAGATTGCCTCACAGGTTGCGTCCTAACCCCTGCGCCACCAGGGAGGCCCTACATATATTTGATTTGAAATACATAGTGAATGATTACTATATGCAAGCTAATGATCATATCCTCACTTCACTCCTTTTTAGTAATGAGAGCACTTGAAATCTACCTTCTTAGCTTAAGTCCAGTATTGCATTATGTACTATTAGCTGCAGTCAACATGCCTATACATGAGAACTCCACACTTATCATTTATGGAACTGCAACTCTGTACCCTTTTCCTAACATTTCCCCATTTTTTCCACCCCCATAATCACCGTTCTGTTCTCAGCTTCTGCAAGTTCAACTAGTCTGGTCTGGAGTGGGGGTGAGTGGAGACCATAAAACCTATTTGTGGAGCTTGTTCAGGACATCCTTTCCCCCTAACACTGTGAGTACAACAATAGCAGAGATGGAAAGATTTATAAACCCATCAAAGGTGGCTTGACCCTCAGGTCTTGGGTAAAGCTAAATGAGAAGAATTTATCCTTGGAGGTTCTGTTTCTAGCCACTAAATTCCCATTTCTGTGCTAAAAAATCATGTTGCTCTAATGCTCCTATGACCCAATCCAGGCCTATTTTCCCCCAGAGATCCAAAATTAATTTTTCACTTTCATCAATACTCCTATTTCCTATAAATCAAAATTCCCCACTTATTATCACACACTTATTATCACACATCCCCTAAATATTTCTGTATTGTTTCCATCTGTCTACTGCCTACATCAAACTTTACTTTCTATAGTTTTTATCATAATATTAATAGGCATGCTGAGTGTTCTTAAACTACATATTCTAGAGATCCAGAGCAGACTTCTGATCCAATCCCCTGTCCTAACTCTGCCTCAAGAGATGTCAGTATGCCTACCATCCTCTAAGCTCCCCCACTTTGTAAGGATCATTACTGTATGAATAAACCTGATTCACAAATGAATAATGCTATTATATATTATTTTTCTTTATCTATATTATACATTATTATATATGTTTATTCTTTTTAGATCTATTTTCCTATATTTCTTCAAAATAAATTCCAAAAGAATTGATTATGTGACAATGAGCAGGAGGAACAGGGTCCAGGGGAGCCAAAGGGTAATCAATTTTTTTTAATGTTTTTTGGACTGTATATTTATTCTTTTTAAAATTTATTTATTTATGCATATAAGAGCTGGGTAATTATTTTTTAAGGGGAACAGAGGGGATGTGTTGGCCACATGTACAGTGAGGAGTTCCTGTGCAGGTATTTGGTGTAATTTCTGAGACCAAGACCACCTCAGACCATGGCCACGCAATGCATCAATGGCTACCTAGGTGCCCCTGGCTGCCTCGTGATGTGGGCCATTGTTTTAGGGCAGTCATGCAGGAGTGCTTTTTCAAACCCTACAGCACAAGTACGTACAGAGGCTACACTGGTTGCCACAAAGGATGAAAACACAAGATTTTTGTTGCATTACCATCTGTCTTCCAGAAATTGTGTGCCAGTTTACACTCCTACTATTAGAATATGAGCCTGTCAGTTCCTTACTTGATTCACTTGCTATGAACATTTTCTTTTATTCTATGCCAACTGTGTAGCTGAAAACAATGTAACTTCATTGTTTAATGACAGATGAATTCTAGCTCTCAGGCAAACAAATCACATTCTGAACAAAGTCCCTGTGATATTTGGTGGAATTGAAATTACATGGAATTAATTCCAAGCAATTTAATAATTCTTCCTCATACTGTGCTCAGTACCACTAGCTTCCACCAGGTGGTAGCAGGCTCATGGGGAGTTTAATAGAACAAAAGATCTTGCCCTAAATGTAGGCGGTTGAAACTCCAATAATAGAAATAACAACAATAGCAGATAACTTTATTAAGACCTTACTGTGGGTCAGACACTATACTAAGTGCCTAATATGCACTATATCATTTAATCCTCCCCAAAATAGCCCCTGAGGCATCATTTGTTACACAGTATTTTCTGTTTAAAAAACTTTATTAAAGTACCAGAAGAAATTATACAATGGCTCTCAAAAGCAAATACTCAGAATTACCAACACCTGGGGACCATTCATGGTCTATTAACTAAACTGTGATTTAATCACTAGCTAAGTAAACCCAGAGTTACCAATTTACTTTGCTTAATTTTGCAGAACAGCAAGCCTCCCTGGGCTGCATTCTACAGGCTTTTGAAGGGATTCTGTACCCCCCCCCCAAAATCCCCTATGGATTCCTAACAGCCTTGTGAAGTAGGCTATTTATCCCCACTAGCCAAGTATTATTCCTGTTTCCCAGATAAGAAAAGTGAGGCTCAGTAACGTGTCTGTGGCCACACAAATAGTAAGTGGCAGAACTAGGATCCAAACCCAGGTCTGACTTGAAAGCTCATGCTGCTCTGTTCTGCTCAGTTCTCTCCCTTCAGACCTAGTGACAGCCTCTGGCATCCCTGCTCAAATTACATGTCAATTTGCAATCTAATTGTCAGCATGGAAAGGTCTGTCCATCTAGCTCCATTTGGCGGCTCTTCCTCCCACCCCATGACCTGAAGAACAAAAGAGAAAAGCAACTGTAGAGACAATATGGAGCTTTAAAATGGTCCCCACCTCAGAGGACTGCCCTCTGCTTGAGCACCAGACTGACAGCCCTAAGTAAGCAAAGGCTTCCCAAAGCAAGAGATCTCCAGGTGAAGCTTATTAATAGAAACTTCCAGGCTAGAAAGCACTGGAAAACAATGTCCATAGTTGGTTCTAGATGACAACATAACAAGCCTTCTCTGCTGCATCAGCTTTTATTGGAGAGAGACTGGCCTTCCCTGCCCCTAACTCTACTCAATAGGGATCATCTTTTTTTTGTGCGGTTCTGCTAGATAGACAGAATGTTCCCCATTCTGATGCAAGGTTGTAGTCCGACAAGCAGCCAAGTGACCCTCACATAGTGGGCAGCAGACCCTCACATAGTGGGCCTTACGCAACCATTTAATGAATGAATACACTGTTACACCGGCATAAAACTGCTGCCCACTATGCAGAGAATGAGGATCATGCACAATAAAACCATCAGCACACTGAATGCAGCATTAAAGTAAAAATTGTCAAATAAAATAGCAAAATCCAAATGCAATGAAACTTCCCCTTGGGCTAGGCCAAGACCCATACACAGGACACATAAGGACACAATTAATACTATAAAAGAATAAAGAAGAAACAGTGGGCACAGTTCCTAAAACATTAAGATTGACTAAGCCATCAGAAGATTTTACATGTACATTTAATATTCACCTTAAACAGTCCATCTATTATGGACTAAATATATCTCCTCCAATTTCATATGTTGAAGCCTTAACCCCCACGTGGCTGTATTTGGAGAATGGGCCTCTAACATAATAAAGTTAAATGAGGTCATGGGGGTAGGGGTACAGTCCCTGGCTAGGGGATTAGTGCCATTAAAAGGAGACCTTGGGGAGCTTGTTCCCCCTCACAAAGAGGTCATGTGTGTATAGACATAGTCATGTGTGTATTGGCCAAGAGGCCTCAGAACAAAATCTACTTTACCAGGACCTTGATCTTTGACTTGCTAGCCTCCAGATCTGTGAGAGGAACTACTCTGGTCTTCTACCACGGCAGCCCAAACCAACAAGCACACCATCTAATGCTGTGTGAACTGTAATGCATAAAAGCGTCAAACTCGGTCCTACATTTGATCAGAGACCAGGGAAAACCCGGCCAGACTTTACTTCTATTGCCTTGTGGAAAAATGAGTTCTTTGAAAGTCACTACTCAGTATAGGAACCATGACCAAAAATCTGTGGTATTGAGAATTCCGATAGATAACAGGACATTAAAGAACTAAAAGTGAAGTGAAGAATGCTCTTAGAGTTAAGGAAATGAACCAAGGCACAGGCTACAGAAAACCTGGGCTCAAATCCTAATTTTAGCACCTCACCCAGATGCGTGATTCTGGATAAGTCAATTAACCTCCAGTGCTTCATCTGTAAAGTGGGGTTAGCACCTCTTTGTTCAGCTGTGTTCCCTCTGCACTACAGTCCTGCAGTAAGAGGAAATGAAAAGCAGACTAGTTTCAATACCTTTTAGTTCTTTCTACCCCTCCTATCCACACCAAACTGCTTCTAAAAGTAGAAGAGTGGCCCATATACAACTTGGACTCGAATACTTACTGGCTTTTATTTTATATACAAGCCATTCACAAATATATGCCCAGCTATTGCCAGACTCAGTACTATTCTAGAATCTGTGTGAGATACAAAGGCAAGCTGAGCCTATAGCCTAGGAGTGTGTGCGTGCTTAAACTGATAACTAAAACAGGTGCACATGAATCAGATACCAAAATAGAGGACAAAGTGCCTTGCGTGTTAGAGAAAGGAGGTTCACCTGCCTCCTTCATGAAGAAGAAGACATTTGAGCAAGATCTTTAAGAATGTATAGGATATGAGTATAGAGAGCTGAAGATCATTCCAATAAATAATTGCTAAGAAAGGGCCTAGACTGACTGGTCACGAGAGACCGTTTCAGCACAAACCTGACCAGGATGTGTGTGTGTGCACTGGGATGGGAGATCAAGATAAAGCAGAAGCAAAGAGGAAATACAAGAATTAGCATATACCTGTGCAGACTCCAGAGAGAAGGCTACCCCTTAAGATCCAAGTGATCATTGCCCAATGAAAACCTAAGAGCACACAGCACGCTGTGGGCTGAAGACAGGGCAGTGTGATACGCACAGTAAGGGAGATGTGCCCAGGAACACTATTCTAGGATTGGAGGGGTCTGGAATTAAGTCCCCTTAGAATAGTTTGCAATTGGAATTAGTGCTAGAACAAGGCAGGGGCAGGACCTGGCAAAAGAATGAAAGAATGAACTTGTACAGAATTGGTGGGTGAGCTGAAGGAAAAGTAGCACCTCCTTGAAGGGATGTGTTATGGGAGATCATTGCTCTAAGGGGACAAAAGGCTATTTCCCGTCATGGTTTCTTGACTGTCTGATGACTCAGTATCCCCAAACAAGCTTTTTGGGAAGCAACATAGCTCCCAACATATTAAAACTAAAAAAAGACCCCAGTCCGAGATTCTCACTTTATAGATGAGGAAACAGAAGCTCAGAGCAAACGAGGAGGCTTCCTGGGGTTCTCAAGAGGAAGAAGGCCTACAAGTGAGTCTTCATGATTTATATTCCTTCCCTCCCCCTGGCATGTTCTCTTTGGAACCCTCTCAGCATTAAGATGCTCTCTGTCCTCAAACCTTCAGCATTTTCCCATGTGGAAACTCAAGGGTACTGTTCTCAGCTCTGCCACTTGTTTTGTGACAGTAGGTAAGTCCCCTTTTCTCACTGACTCTGGGTTTCTCATCTCTAAATCATAGAGCGGGTGTTCTCTGAGGTCTGGTCTGACGCTGACTGTCCATGTAGCACTGCTGCTACAATGGTTTCTCTGCCTTCCAATTCCCACAGTTCTCTGCCAAATATGCTTAGATGGTGTGATTATTGATTTGGCTGAGTGAAGTACTACCAGTGAGCGAGGACACTGCCACAGAACAGCGTGATCACAGCACTTCAGAAGATGGAAGACCCACACACAGGTTTAACTGGGGGTTAAGTTGTTCCAAGAGAAATGTCTAAAGCAGATGGTCATCTCTCTCTCTTTTTAAAAAAAGATTTATTTATTTATGCATACAAGAACTGGGGCACAGGCCAGAGGTGTGGGGGTGTGAGAGAATTCACTAGAGACAGAGTAGGGAGAACAGGCAGACTGACTGAAATACACTGCTGAGGGGAGCAGCAGGCAAGTCAGGAGAGGTGTGTCACGCCATGTGGGTCAGCTCCCTGGCTTGGGGATCGAAATCGTGCTGCAGTGGCTGTAGACAGCCTCATTGTGCTGCATCTCAAACACTTGTACCACCAGGGAGGCCCAGATGGTCAGATCTCTTGCTCACCATGGTAGCCCCTTTGAAGAGTACCTGCTACACTAGTCCAAGTCCTCAATAAGTATTTGTCAAATATTTGTTGACGCTAATCTGCTTGCCATTTGCAATTTTTACTAATTACATTTGGTGTTCTACTACCTAAAAGTTCTTTTATAAAGGATTTAGCAGAAAGAAAATCATTTCCTGGCTTCTGGTAAATGTTATTGTCTGTAAGAATTTCACTACGAGGATGGTGCCTTCCTGATTTCATTTTACCCAGAGGTAAGAGGAATCAGCCATTACTCTCTCTGGCCCCACCTTCCTGCACACCTGCTCTCACACCCACTCAGACCTCGCAGCCAGGAGGGCCACTCACCTGTGCCATCTCCTCTCCCCTTTAGATGCCTGTCCAGTCTTAAACCTAGCACTGAACTTGTTCTTCTCATGCTTTCCATTTCTTCCCTTTCACCTCCCACTCTAGGCAGCCATGGAACTTGAAGTGTTTATTTTTACCATCTGCGTCTGAGTGTAGTTGTAAGCAGGACCAGCCTGTGTTTAAGAACCTCTCAGTTCCCCCCATAAATCACATGAAGGCTCTCAAAAGTCCTGAGCTTCCTGCCCCTCCCCTCCAGCTCCATCCTAAACCACCACCTCTCCACCTCCACCTCAGCCCCCTGAAATTCTCAAAAGTCATGGTTAAAGTACTATCCACACAAAGTGTTTTTTTTTTTAAAGATTTATTGATTTATGCATACAAGAACTGGGGTACAGGCCAGAGATATGGGGGGTAAGAGGACTCACCAGAGACAAGAGTGGGGAACAGAACAGGCAGACTGACTGAAATACACTGCTGAGGGGAGCAGTAGGCAAGACAGGAGAGGTCTGCTGCGCCATGTGGGTCACCTCGCTGGCTGGGGATTGAACTCATGCTGCAGTGGCTGCAGGTAGCTTCATAGTGCTGTATCTTAACCCCTTGTGCCACCAGGGAGGCCCCACAAAGTGTTTTTAAAATGCAGGAAGTTCCCTTAGTAGGTGTTCCCACTCCAGCCAGCTTCTTCTCTACTGATAGTCTCTGCTCCCACCACTTCAACAACAACCATCAACTCTCCAGTTTCCGGGTTAAGGTTCTAGGTATACCTACCTGATGGCAACACACAGAATTGCTCTGTCCTGCTATCCACCCATACTCTCACACTTCTTAAAATCTTCAGCACATTGTAGATTCCCAGTAAATGTTTATTCAAAAGAAAGTAGGGATTTCAGGGAGAACGCCTCTCCTCAGCACTACACATTTCCAATTGTCTACCAGTCACCTCTAAGACAGCTGTTTATTATGGGCATCTTGGAAATCTCTAATTCTCTCTTAAAAAAAAAAAAAAAGCCTTATTCCCCTACCCCCAAACTCCTGGTTTCTGATGATTTTGGCTGCATTAACTTGACTCCAAGCAGAAATCGCAGCAGGTTCTTCAGTCACATGTAACCAATCAAGACTACCTTACACTTTTCCTCACTATCTACTCTCTCTTCTCCCAGCCTCACTGCCTATGTATGGGGTCGGGCCCTAGTCTCCCAAAATAATTTCCCAAACCTCCAGCCCCTCTTCCATATAGCTACCAGAGGGACTGCCCTAAAATACAGTCATCAGGCCACTGTGCTATGTGTAAACTTCTGATTCCTGGCTCCTACCCCCTAGGTGATAGACAAAATCTTAAGTCCTCACATGGCACCCAAGGCCTTTCTGGATACAGCCAGGGTAACAGTGCCCTCTCCACGCCACCCTATCTTCTCCATCTATTTTTCATCTATAGTCAGACCAAATTCACCTTCCTGCCCTGGAACCCTCTGTGTTCTCCTGCTTCTGTAAATGGGGCTTCTCTGGTAAGAATCCTTTACCCCAAGATCCATCAAGGGCTCTTTTTCAACCCTCAGGGCCCATGAAATGTTTATGAAGCCTTTCTCAACTAAGACCCAGGCTGTTATGTTTATTTATAGCAGCTTCCTTCTAAAATGAGTTTGAGACAGTTTACAAACTATGTCTACACGGCAACTAGATGTTTTTTTTAAGAGAGACTATCAGGGCAAAGGCAAGAGTTAACGGACAGATGCCAGAAATGTAATGTAGCATTCAAAACCTTTATCATAAGGTCTTATCCTTCACCCTGAGTTTTCTATCCAGAATGAGTCAGTTGCTCCTCTGTGAGCTCACTGCCCATTGAATGAATGTGACTGTACTCTTGCATTTCCCATATTTCTTGTAATCTGTTCATTGTGTCTGTCTCTTCAGTGGACAGGAAGTTACTAAGGGAATAAGTTCTGACTCATCACTGTATCCCCTGCATGAAGCTTATGACTTAGCATAGGATGGGTGCTCAGCAGACATTTGTTGAATGAATGTCACCAGGACAGGAAAGGGGTATGTATTAGTACTAACTGAGATCCCTAGGGAAAGAATGTAACTTTATCCTCACCAAAAATTACAGGGTGAAGAAACAGCAGAGTCATGATTCAAACCCCAACTGTCTACTGCATCAAAGCAACTGCTCTTTCCATTATGGGACCTGGTCCCTATCTTCAACATCACTGTGTCCAAACCTCCCCTCCAAACATGGGTTCAAAATCACCCTTCTCTAAGAAGATTCTTCTGATCACTCAGGAGTAAAGGGATGCTCAGTCTAGCCCCATCTTCCACACAACACTCAAGTAAGAAAAGGACATAAATCAGGAGACCAGAAGGTTCCATCTTGGTAGCTGAGAAGGGAACAGTGTTTAGATATTCTGCAGAAGGTGGGAAGTGCTCACTCTTTGCCTTCACTCTTTGCCTTCACTCTTTGCCCCTACAGCTGTTGCTAGGCTTTCTTACCTTTCTCTTCCCTTCTTTGGGTGCAAAGTCCACCAGACTAAAACCCAAAATAATCACCTCAGATCCAATGCTTCTCTAACCAATCGCTCTCAAAACACACTCCTTCCTCACATCAGTTAGATTTTTGTAATTAAGTGTCTTTTTGATCTGTAGGGTTAGTGAGCACGCGGTGTCAATACACACGCGGTGTCAATACATTTAAATAATTACACAAGAAGGACCAATGACATCTGATGGACTCTCAACCATCAGAATACCTTTCAGGTAGCTGGGAGTAAGAGGAGGCAATCCGTAAGCTCTCTTCAGCATCCCCTGCCCTCCCTCTGGCAGGATGCAATCCTGAAGTAGAATACTGCTGGGAAGGTAAACCTTGGTCCCTTACCAGTCATCTTCTTCCAAAGCTTCAGAATCTTTTCCTCTCCCACTAGTCCACCCAATCCAGTCAATTTCCTTGGTAATGCACCGCCTCATCTGACATATTGAAATGCACACCCCTGGCCCTGATATTGTCCTATCTCCACTTTTCAGCATGTGACTTATATATCCCTGCATCCTATACCCGCTCTCCTGATACTGCAGAAACATCTGTAATCTTGTATGTTACCACACCTCAGAGACACCCAGTCTCTGGAATCGGAATAGGGAAACTAAATTCTTTCCCTTTCCTACTCCTAAATGAAAAATATTTATGCAATTTACAGTAGCTACCTCATAGTGCGGATGTGATGATTTAATTCGATAACTCGCGCCAACTGTTTAGTATGTAAGGCCTGATACATACGAAGTGCTCCAAATACAGCTATGATCATTTTCGTACATTTTCTCTGGCAATAGCACCTGGGGGTAGATTACACCACGCACCCCCCCTCTACCCTCACCCCTCCACCCCCAATTACTGAACAGCGGCCGAGGCTGAGAGAAAAGGCGCTTCCCCAAGGTCAGGCGGGCACGCAGGCGATGCTCGCCCTCAGCCTCCGAGTCAGGGACCCTCCCATGACACCCCGAAACGTAGCAGAGGGGTCTCAAAGGAAACAAGTGTGAAAAAGCGCCGAGTACAGAGGCCGGGGTACAGTGAGAACCCCCCGATGGTTAGACCGCAGCGCTGCGGGTCATCTGGGTTCCTCCAGAGCGGCTCCCCGGACCTGGGGGTCCAGAGCCCCGGGATTCCCGGTGCGCCACCGAACCTCCCGGAGTCCGCGCGCTGGGGCTTTGTACGCCGCAGGCCGGCGCACTCACCCGGCCCCCGCGCGCGCGTGGAGGCGGCCGCCCGGCCTGCGGGGCAGGGGTCGCACCGCTCGGCCCGGACGCCCGCCATGCCCGCCAGCCGCCCCAGCACGCCCGCCCCGCGCCCCCCACCTGCGCCCCCGCCCCCGCCCGGCGGCCCGGTGGGGGGGCCTCCTACCTGCAGCAGCGGCGCGGCGGCCGAGGCGACCGGGGGAGGGGCCGGCGAGGCACGATCGCGGGCGGCCTCGGCTCCTCTCGCGGGCTGGGCGGCCGGGAGGGCCGCGGGCTCCGGAGCGCCGGGCGGCGGCGGCGCGCCCCCGGCCGGCCAGGCCCCGCCGCGCGCGCCGCGGCCACAAAGCCCGGGAGCCGCCGCCCCCTCGCGGGCCGCCCGCCGCCTGCGGGTCTCAGGGCACCGAGGAGGGCGGGAGCGCGGCCCCGACTGTCCCCACCTCCCCGGGCCGCGGCCGCCGGCCTCCCCCGAGGCTCGGGGCGGGGCGCGGGTGTCCCCCGCCTACCCGCCCTGCGCCTCGGCGCTCACCGCCTAGCGCAGACCGGCTTCGCGTTTCCCACCTTTGCCGAGGAGCTCCCGAAGGGCTTGAAAACTGTGTCATTTCCATGAACAACAAAGGAATGCATGTGTCCCAGGGCGGGGGCGGCCGTGGACACGGGTTGGCTCAGTCCCGGACCCCTGAGTGAATTAGCTCCTTTTTCTTTTGGAGCTTTTGGTTAACTGAAACAGCCGCGGCTCCTCTGCAGGAGTTTTGTTTTGATTTGTTTTTTGGGGTTTTTTTCATTTGTAGGATGTGTCCCCCCCGCCCCTAAACTGTGTGCCCTTCCGAGGCCGGGCACTGAACCCTCTGGAGCCCACGACCTGGCTGAACGCGCTGCGAATTAACGCGCGGGTGAATGGAGGCACACGCGGGGGCCAGGCGTCCTTTATTGTCCCTCCCACAAGGATGGTGGCCGGGTGTTTCTTTTGCCGTATGACTTGGGAAGATTCCAAGCTCAGAGTAGGGCAGAGAGGGCTGTTGCGCTTTCCTCTTTGTGTTTTTTTCCAAGGTGAAATTCGTAGAACGTAAAATTATTTTTTTTAAACTTGTATTGAATTAACTGGATCAAAACATTCTGTAGGTTTCAGATGTGCATCATTATAAACCAACAACTGTATTTAGTATATTATGTCCACTACGAAGAGTGTATTCTTCATCTTACAACTGATCCCTTTCACCTAATTTACCTACCCCATCCAAAATTAACCACTTCACAGCAGCAATGCAGGGGGATTTGTTACATTTATAATGTTCATCAACCACCATTTCTATTAGTTTGGGAACATTTTTATTACCCCAGAATGAAAACCGGTACCCATTAAACAGTCCATATTCCTCCCTGGCAACAACCACTAACCTATTTTCTGTCCCATGGATTTGCCTCTTCTGGACATCTCATGTAAATGAAATCACAATGTGTGGCCTTTAATGTCTGTCTTCACTTTTAAAAACAATCTGTGTCATTATTGTCGGTGTTGTTTATTTAAAAAATGATTGGCCACTTGCAGAAAACTGACAAAAAAAACTTATATTGAATTCTATGCCTCCTCAAATCAAGAGAGTAGACTAAGACCAAGAGCAGGGCATCTACTCAGACCTATAATGTGGTTGCTGCCCTCCAGCTCCTTATTCTCTACCTTAGGTCTCTCCTTGTTCCTTACAGTTGGACAAGTTTCTTAACCTGTTTCAGTTTCATCTGTGGAGTAACAATACCTACTTAGTAGGGTTAGTTGAGAATCGAATAAGATGCCAAATTTATAAAGGCTGTTGACTTAGAAATCAGATTGTAATACAACCAAGAAAGCATTAATTCAAGAATAAGAATCGTGATTGGTACCCACAATCAAAGTACAGCCCCAAGATATATTGTACCAGGGTTAGGGCATGGAGGCGTTTTAAAAAATTAAGCAGAGGAGGAGCCCAAGTTTTAGGTCATTTGTTTGAAATTTTGGGGTGGGTAACAGGAGTCTTTAGACAGAAGGTTGCAATGTGGTGTGTTCATGTAAAAATCGGTCGATGTCCTTTCCTCAGTGAGAGAACAGGATACTGTTGTTCCTTCATAGTAGTCATTGATAAGTCAGTGGGTGTGTGCTCTTTCATAGTCGCTGACAGGGAGTTGAGTCAGGCTTCTTACTTTTCACCTAGAAGTCTCAACATGGCAGCTTAGAGACAAGATGGAGTCTGACTCAACCTAGATTGCACAAGGGCTTGCCACAGTGCAAGTTACAAAGAAAAAACTCAATAAAGGTTAGATATTATTTTATGATTAATAATAAAGTTATTATTACTTCTTTATAGAAAGAGTTAAGGGAAGTATGTGATCAACACAGTCTAGAAAAAGGAAGCCATTCAGAAAAAATCCATCTGTGTAACCATTTCTCAAGGGTCCATTCCCATGATACACTGCACCCCAATAACTTGTTGAGAGCAACTTGGAATATGCTCTTTCCTTTGCTCAGAGTCAGGCTCACCAAGCAGTCATCACACAGGAGTTAGTTTCCATAGAAGTTTTCATAAGAGAGGGATATGCACTAATCATTCAACTTCCAGAAACTACAGTTCTCTGGAAATGTATACATTAGTGTTTAGTTTATCATCTGTCTGCTATGATTTTGACGGGCCAGTCTCCTTAAAAATCCAACTTAATATGGATACTATAAACTATTTTTGTCAAATTCCTTTGATAGCAAGGAAGAGAGGCTCATCCAAACTTGACAAAGGAAAAGATGATTGTTGAATTTTAATTAATTCAAAGATAGAAACCTAAAAGCCAATAGGAACCAACTTTTATCTCTCTCATTTGAAATCAGTCTCTGTCTCCGCCTCTCTGGCTTTCTTTGTTTTTCAGTCTCCTTTCTTTGTCTTGTTTGACCTTTGTCTCCTGTGTATGTGCTTCTTTCCTCTCTCCCAGTCTGCTCCCAGTGCTTACTCACCTGCATTTGGCCATCACCAGCACCGCAGCCCAGGGTGGAAATGTTCCCCATGTTGCTTTGTTCATATTTACCCACACAGGAATGTGATTGGCTCAGCTCATCATTTCAAGTCAGAATACAAACTGGCAGCCTGCAAACTGACGGCTTTTGGACTCACTTCTGATGCAATCAGCTGTTATAGCACGGAAGAAAGGTATCATCTGGTCCAAAAATAGCCGCTCAACACAGCAAACACTGAATGGGATATGCACTCAACGTTGGCATGGGTGGGTAGATGCACTGCAATCACTCTATTAATATGATCATAGTTCTGAACTAAATATAGGATAAAAAGGATAAAATGTATTGCCATCCACTTTCTGATGGTGGAAGCAGACTGGGAGGTGTAGTTCAGAAACTGAAATATTGGAACTTCTGAAGCATCTTGATAGATAATGACAACAATGGACCAAGATTGTTTAAATTGAAACTTCCCTGGAAAATTTTGGTCATTATAAAATGGCAAGTGATCTTATAAAGCAAAATGCCTATATTACAGAACTGTGCAGAGGATTAATGAGTTTATATATGTAAACCACGTTAGTGGCTTCTATGTAAATATCTCGCCCTCCAATTGCGTTCATTGAGGCAAAGTTGGTTTACACAATTAGATTTGTTTCCAGGGTTATAGGTTCAAACCTCTACATGTATGTTTTTACATCATGCCCACCACCAAAGCCCCAATAATCTTCAACCATGCTCCAATCAGGCCAGCCTGCACCCTCCTCTTCTGGTTGCCTCAGTTTTGCAGTCAAATGTCAAGGGTTTGTTATTGGTTTGGTTTTGTCTGACCCTTTGTTTTATTTCTCTATGTTCCATATATAAGTGAAACCATCCAGTATCTCCTTGTCTATATAAATATTAACTACTGTTATCACGTTATGGAAGGATAGGGTTCTTTGGTGACCCCCTCTTTAAATACGACTTCAAATAGGACTGTCCTTGTCATGGGGGTCCAGGATATAAGCATACTCCATCTTGAGCCAGGGTCCACAGGAGAGGGGCCTGCCTCGTTTATCTCCAACATGCCAACCCGAAACAAACTGGATCTACTAATTTTGACTCTGTAAAACAAGATTTGCTAGAAATACTGATTACAAACTCCAAATGGCAGAAACGCTGATAAATTAAATTTAGAAGAGAATATTTTCATAGGAAACATTGATTCTCTGATTCTATTAATTATAATTTCAGTAAAATAAAAATGTAAAAATTTGGAAATCATTTAACTGTGTTAGCAGACCAAGGAATTAAATGAGTGTAACAGAGTTGACCCCCAAAAATATATTATCAACAAAAATTCATGAGTGATGTTGTAATTCCAATCATTATTCTTATGTTCACAGACTTAGATTCAAAATGCCTTTCAGGGCCTCCCTGGTGGCACAAGGGGTTAAGATGCAACCTATGAAGCTGTCCGCAGTCACTGCAGCACGAATTCGATCCCCTGCCAGGGAGAACCCACATGGCGCAGCAGACCTCTCCTGACTTGCCCGCTGCTCCCCTCAGCAGTGTATTTCAGTCAATCTATCTGTTCTGTTCCCACTCTGTCTCTGGTAAATCCTCTCACCCCCCACACCTCTGGCCTGTACCTCAGTTCTTGTATGCACAAATAAATAAAAATCTTAAAAAAAAAAAACAATAAAAGCTAAAATGCCTTTCAGTCAAATGAATAGGGTAAAATAGCAGGGCCAAAACCTAAGTGTTTTTTTGTTTTTTGTTTTTTTTAATTTTTTTTTTAATAAAGTATAACTTTGTTTTAATTAGTGAATAAAGCACATTTGTGTTTAGAGACCAATACCTTCAACACTACAGAAAACAACAGTATTCTGAAAATCCAGTTTTATTTTCCATGTTGTGGACAGATCCAGTCAGTGTGATCAGTTTTTCTGCAAGTGTAATAATTTATCAAAATAAGTTTTCCCACAAGACTCTTTTCCATCAACTCTGAAAACCCTGGTCTGACACATACCCAAATAAAGCTCTTGAAAATCACCTCTTAAAATTTGGAAGAAAGTGTGGCAAGTCTTTTCTGTAACATTTACTGAACTACAAAATGGCTAAAGAGCAATTTATGTTTTTAAAAGGTGACTAGTACAACAGCTGAATTCAGGAAATTAATGTTTTAGTGCACTTTGCTCCAGTTTTAGCCAACATGCTACATTGTCCTTTTGTGGGGGCACTTGGGGCACACAAAGTGGACTTGAGGATTTCCATTGTATGAAAAAGATATGACTCTGCAAGCAAAACAGTGTAAGCTGCCTTTTTTCTTAAGACCTGGACATTTTAAGACAGAAGCTTTGCAAAAAATTCTATTTCTCACCATAGACCCCATGCACTACACAGCTATTCTTAGTCCTTGGAAGTTAATTCTTAAAATCAGTGGTTTGAGAAGCACTTCGGTAGAGAGATAAGAACAGAGAGTCCAGGTGTAACAAATAATTTTCACAGAATTTAACAAGTTGACCCTAAAATTCATCTGCAAGAGAAAATGTTCAAGAATATCTAAAAAATTTTTGCAAAAGTTCAGAGAGAACTAGCCCTACCAGATAACAAAATATTCTATAAATTTATAGAAATTAAACCTGATTATTGCTATGTAATGGACTGTTAAATTCAAGAAATAAAATAAAACCCAAGGAATAAAATAGAGCCCAAGCAGACTCTTTAACATGTGAGATTATCACACTTTAACCTATAAGGAAAAGTTGATTAGTCTATAAGTGAAGTCAAAATTAACTATCCATTTACAAGAAATAGCATTTCTACTCTATATCATATTAAAAAATTCCAGAAGGATTTTAAAGCTACATGCAAGAGTATATAAGTATGCAAAACAACATACAGAACTTGTTTGTATTATCATAAAAGGAAATATTTACTTATGTAATATACAAAATGCGAAGTTATACAAGGCAAAATGGATAAATTTGACTATGTAAAAACTGACCTCTCACACACAGTGTTCATATCTTAGATCTTCATATGATTTACCAAATAAAAGGAACTAGGGTTTCCTAGAGAAATAATTGTTTCTGGGATTGGTATAGGAAATAAACAAGGTGACCCTGGAGCTTTTTGTAGTACCAGAAAGTAAGGAAAAACAAACACACACACACACACACACACACACACACACACACAATTAAGGGATGTGTTGAATGGATACAGAGACAATAGAAAAAATTTCCAGGCACCAAAACTGGAAGAATTTGAGCAATAAAATCAATAAAATGTAAAATAGATAACCAATAGTCTCTATTGATATAAAAACTGATTGAATAAATAAATACCTAAATACATAAATGGGAAAGAATAGACAAATCTGGCATGCATAAGCGGTCCAAATATCTTATCAAAATACGCCACCCTCGGGCCTCCCTGGTGGCACAGGGGGTTAGGATGCAATCTCTGAAGCTGTCCACAGCCACTGCAGCATGAGTTCCATCCCCAGCCAGGGAGCTACCCACATGGTGCAGCAGACCTCTCCTGACTCTCCCACTGCTCCCCTTAGCAAGGTATTTCAGTCAGTCTGCCTGTTCTGTTCCCCGCTCTGTCTCTAGTGATTCCACTCAACCCCCCCCCCACCTCTGGCCTGTACCCCAGCTCTTGTATGCATAAATAAATAAATCTTTAAAAAAAATACTCCACTGGCAGATTGACTGAAATACACTGCTGAGGGGAGCAACAGGCGAGACAGGAGAGGTCTACTGTGCCATGTGGGTCACCTCCTGGGCTGGGGATCGAACTCGTGCTGCAGTAGCTGTGGGTTGCTTCGTAGTGCAGTGTTTTACCCCTTGTGCCACCAGGGAGGCCCTAACATATATTTAAAAAGGAGTGATATGAGAAATATATATGCTATGTTAAAGTAGTCACACATGACACCCAGGGTTGTTGTTCCACACAGTTGCTGCAAAACAAACACTAAATGGGCTCTTGAGTTTCACGCTTTGCCCTTTGTCTTAAAAGCAAAAATTCTCTTCAAATTTCTTTAGGTTAATGGGGAAAAGTGCTAATGTAGGTCTTTTGTAAAAGCAAGTGGCAGTACCTTGAACACTTGAAAAGCAGGAGAGGCATGTACTATTATTAATTTAGTACTACCTTGACAGTTCTGAGAAGTGTCCTTCAGTTATTTTACAGGATGTCCCTCAGTTTTTCTCAATATTAGATGGGAGTTATGGGTTTTGGGGAGAGTAATAGCTATTAGAAGTTTTTTAAATGCAGTTCTAGGTATCCGTGGAAATACTACTTCCACGTATGGACAGGGAGCATGCATAGGGGTTAAATGCAGCATTAGCCACAGTGCAAAATACCATATCTCATAAGCTACAGGATGTTATCAATCATAGATGTTGACATTTTACATATTACATTTTAGAAAAATGCTCCTAATTAAAACTGACACAAAATTTTCTTATCATTTGTAATTTTTATTTTATACTTATAAAGTTAATTAGGACTTAAGTCATAGATTTTTTTTTTAAAGATTTATTTATGCAAGCACTGGATACAGTCAGAAGCGTGGGAGGGAGAGGGGGTGAGAGAATTCACCAGAGCCAGAGCAGGGAGCAGAGCAGGCAGAAGGACTGAGGTACACTGCTGAGGGGAGCAGCAGGCGGCAGGGGAGGTCTGCGCGCCATGTGGGACCCTCCTCCTGTGGTGGGCGAGCAGCTGGGGATCAAGCCCGCGCTGCAGAGGCTGCGAGCTTCGCAACCCAGCACTCAACTGCTGCACCACCGGGGAGGCCCGTTAAGTCATAGATTTTTAATCCCATATCCTGTGCATACATTAAAAAGAAACTATTCATGGAAGGAATTGATTAAGGTGTATCTGAATGTTCTCTGAGTCTGAACCTACTGGACCATATTTAGACTGAGAATCATCAATATATGGGCAACTAGTACTCATTGTGCAAGTTTTCACATCACTACTATTACCAAGCTAACAGCAATTGCAAGATTGCATTAATTAGATATATATTAAAGTTGCATTACATGTATATAATGCCATTATACATATATATTTTTAAAGATTTATTTATTTATGCATACAGGAGCTGGGGTACAGGCCAGAATTGTGGGGGGTGAGAGGATTCACCAGAGACAGAGCAGGGAACAGAACAGGCAGATTGATTGAAATACACGCTGATGAGAGCAGCAGGTGAGTCAGGAGAGGTCTGCTGCGCCATGTGGGTTTCTCCCTGGCCTGCTGGGGATCGAGCTCGCGCTGCAGCAGCCATGGGTTGCTTCAAAGGTTGCGTCTTAAGGGCTTGCGCCACCAGGGAAGCCCTATATACATATACATATATATATGTATATTAAAAGAATGGAAACAGTAGACTGCTAGGAGAAAGCAAAATAAACAATGAATAGAAAAGCAACAATTTTGTTCTGCTTATTTGTATTTCTGTGACATACAAATTGTGTGTAATTCTGTTTTCTCCAAAATTGAATAGTTTCTCTAATCTGCAGCAATCTGAACAATTTTTGCATAAATTCCTCTTTTCTCCATGTGTACTTTCTGTCACCTCTCTCCTCTTCTTCCTACTTCTCCCCATCCCTACCACTTCCCCTAATAATTGTTTTTTTTAAAGATTTATTTATTTATGCATACAAGAACTGGGGTACAGGCCAGAGGTCTAGGGGCAGGGGCGGTGGTAAGAGGATTCACCAGAGACAGCGGGAACAGATCAGGCAGACTGACCGAAACACACTGCTGAGGGGAGCAGCAGGCAAGACAGGAGAGGTTTGCTTCACATTGTGGGTTGGCTTCCTGGCGGGGGATCCATCTCTGATAGCTTCATAGTGCTGAGACTTACCCCTTGCGCCACCAGGGAGCCCCCACTTATCTTTGTTTCAAGGACAAAACCCAAAATTTTTAATGGAATCTATGGCCCTGCCAAAATATTTATTCTCTTTGACTCTGTTTTCCCATTATCTTTTTTGTTTTACCCAATGGCCTTCTTCCTGCTTTTTAAACACGCCCTCCCACCTCACAGGTTTTGTACTTGCTATTCCCTCAAATTATGGTGTTCTTCTCCTTACTCATCACATTCTTCGAAAATTTTTTTCCACTTCATTGAGGAAAGTTTGACAAAATCAGCATATAAATAAAGTATAAATGCGATGATTTAATGAATATATTTGTGGAATTACCACTGCATAGTAACCATAAGTTCTTTGTCCTTGCCCTGTTTGTCTTTATTACTATTTGTCTTTTCTTGCAGACAAAACCAGAGAACTCAACAAAACCAGCAATACCAAGATGGGGGTAGAAGACAAAGTTTAAGCCACAACCTCGTGACCATAGTAAAAATATACCCAAAAAGCAAGACCACCAGCACCAAGACAGATCCGGTCAAGACCAAACTTGGAAGAAAAAGGGGTATGAATGCAGATCCTGGCAAACCCTGCCTATTTCTCTGAAATCCTGCTATGCAGACCTTTTAGCCTCTCCACTTTCTTAGTGTTCCTCCATATAAATCCTGCTTCTATACAATTCAGGGAGATATCTTGAAGACAATAGTCTGCCATTTCCTCAGGATACTGGCTACTTAGGAAAACTGATTTCCTCCCACCAGCTCCTGTATCTTGAGTTTTGGCTTATGAGCATCAAGTAGATAAACCCGAAACTCCTGTAACAGAATGATTACCAAGATCAAGATAATTAACATATCTATCACCTTATGTGGTTATGTCTTTTTTTTTTTAAATAATAAATTTTATTTAATGCTTAGGATCGGGCCTCCCTGGCGGCGCAGTGGTTGAGTGTTGGGTTGTGAAGCTGCCCGCAGCCTCTGCAGCCTCTGCAGCACCGGTTCGATCCCCGGCCTCCAGAGGAGGTTCCCACATGGTGCGCAGACCTCTCCTGCCGCCCGCTGCTCCCTCAGCAGTGTACTTCGGTCCTTCTGACTGTTCTGCTCCCTGCTCTGGCTCTGGTGAATTCTCTCACCCTCGCGCGCTTCTGACTGTACCCAGTGCTTGTATAAATAAATAAATAAATCTTAAAAAAAAAATGATCTACTCTCAGCAACTTTTAGTTATGATAACATTAAGTGTAGTCACCATCCTGTAAATTAGGCCCTTAGGACTTCATCTTATGGCCAAAAGTTTATACCTACATCTCCACATCCTCCCACTCACAATCACCATTCTGTTCTGTTTTTATGAAATCAGTTTTTTTTTTAATTTTTCAATTCCACATATAGGTGATAAAGAGTATTTGTCCTTTTCTGTCTAGTTTATTTCACTTAACAAATTGCCTTTCAGGTAAGTTCACGTTCTTGCAAATAGGATATCCTTTTCATGGCTAAATAATATTTCATCATATGTATTCATTATTTACTTTTATGAATATTACATATTCACATGTTCATATATTTTATGTGAATATTCACATATCATCATTATACATAATGATGTGTACATATATACATGTGTGTGTGTGTGTGTGTGTGTGTTTCACATTTTTTTATCCCTTCATCTGTAAACAGGCCTTTAGTCTATTTCCAGAGTTTGGCTATTATGAATCTGCTGGAAGGAATGTGGGTGTGCATATATTTCTTTGTAACACTATCTAATTTCCTTCAGATAAATCCCCAGAAGTGGAATTGCTGGATCATGTGGTTGTTCTACTTTTAATTTTCTGAGGAACCCCACACTGTTCTCCATAGTGGCTATACCACTTTTCATTTCCCCCATGAAAGTACTTGTGTTCAGAATTCCACTTGTTCCTCCAGATGCATGTTTCACTCATGCTCTGTGTTCAAAGAGGCTGACTAACGTCTCACTGGCCCTCTGGCCTCTGATTGGGAAAGCACTGTGAGTGGGGAGCACAGGCAGGAGTTCAGAGCCAGGTAGGGTGTCTTAGATTTTATCCCTGCTGGGGGTAAGGGGTGGCTGCAGACTGGCTGCTCCCTCACCCAAGTGTCCACTATAGCTTCCATTGGGAGGAAGTCTCCACTGACCTTTCTTTGTTTCCAGGTTCCAAGAACTGCTCCCTCCTCCCTCCTTTTGCCCCTTCAGGACAAGGGGTGGCATCAGTAGTGTGATCACACTCTGCCTTATTACTTGTGGTTTCTCTAATCCCTGCCTACTCCTTTGTAAATAGATCTTGTGTTAAATACGATTCAAATTTCTCTCAAAGTGTGCCATCTGTTTTCCTCAGGGATCCCAAATAAGACATTGCCCCAGAGAATTTTTCATGTAACTAAAATTTGCATCATTAGTGACAAAACTTTTCCTGTGGCCAACAATAAAAAAATTTCTAATCGTTTATATTTGCATAATGAGTGGCATGTGGTTATTTTAAAATCACACTTTTAAAAAATAGAAAATATGTGAAGAATATAATATGATGAATTTGATTTCAATTTTATAAAACAAAAAGAAAACAAAATTACAACCAAAGTGTATGTATAAAATATTCAACAAACAAGTTTCAACAAGTGATATAATCTGTCAGAGTGAATATTATTTTTTTCTTTGTAATTTTCTGTTTTTCAGTTTTCTGAAATAATACAACGTTATTATTATAATGACAAATATATAAATGTTATTTTAAAACATTTTTATTTGATCCAATCATATAAACAAAAATCATTTATTAATCAATTAAATTATATGTTGAATAAGATAATTAAAGTATTTGCCAATGTGCCACTACTTGGCACAGAGTAGGTATTCATTATGTCAATGATAATTTATTGTTACAAATCCATGTTTATATATTTCTCTACCTTACTAAACAAAATACAGAGAACAGAAATTTGCTTTTTATGGTTGACTAGGGAATATTAATTATGTATTGTACTTTAATAATATGATACTCTGAGCTCAGCTCGTTCATTCCTATCATTTAATATACAAGAAAATGTATAAAATAGAATCATCCCCAGAGAGATTAAGTGACTTCCCTGAGGTCATATACAGCTAATTAGTGCTCTCAGTTCACCTTTTCTCTCCTAAGACTTCCTTCAAGATATCCTTCCTTTTCTCTGGAGAAATACATTTTTCCTGTGTTTGTCACCACCCACAACTTAGTTAATTCTATTACAGGCTTTTTCGTTAAGTAATTAAGTCTATTTCTATCTTTATCATAGTACATCATGTACCATATTTTCCTGCTCTTTCCTTGACTCAGTTCTATTTTGATTCTGGAAATGGAACTAATCGAGTGAAATGATACTAGTGATAGACGCAGTGAAGGGAAATAAAAATAATGGCATCTAATGATTTAATTTGTGTAGCACCTTTTTGTAAGTTTAGTAATCATTCAGATATCTTCTTTATATATATATATTTTAAAAACAGGTTTATTAGGGAAATGGATGGAGGAATAAAAGAAACTTGCATAGACACAAGTGGGCAGGAAGAGCTGCCTGAAAGGAACAGGTTTGCTGAGAGAGGCCTGCATGGTTGCAGGCGGGCAGCCTTGAGCAGAGCTGCCTCCGGTGAGGGAGGTCAGTGAAGAGAAGTCCCAGCATGGTACAGGTCACGGGCAGCCAGAAAGCTGCTGCCCTGCAGAGGGTAGGAGTTGGTAAAAAGAGGCACCTGCAGGCCTCCCCTAGTGGCGCAGTGGTTGAGAGCTGGGTTGCGAGGCTGCCTGCAGCCTCTGCAGCACCAGTTTGATCCTCAGCCACTGGTGAGGGTCCCACCAAAAAAAAAAAAAAAAAAAAAAAAGAGGCACCTGCATAGTCACAGGTGGTCAGTGGGAGTGCTGTCCAGATATTCTCTTTTGTGAAACCTATCAAATCTTTTGCCCATTTAGTTGTGTTGTATTTTTCACTCTGAAGGGTAAAATTAAAGTTAATAAATAATAAATGCTATCAACTTTCAGCACCCATTAATATGTTTTGTACCTGCCTTCAGAAACCACTAATGTCCACTGTTACCTTTCTCTAACTCTTTATCCTATAACTTAGGCATTAAGAAATGAGCAAGTTTGGGGCCTCCCTGATGGTGCAAGGAGTTAAGACACAACCTATAAAACTATCCACACCCACTGCAGCATAAGTTCAATCCCTGGCCAGAGAGATACCCACATGGCACAGCAGACCTCTGCTGACTTGCCTGCTGCTTTCCTCAGCAGTCTGCTGTATTTCAGTCAGTCTGCCTGTTCTGTTCCCCACTTTGTCTATGGTGAGTCCTCTCACCTCCTGCACCTCTGGCCTGTACCCCAGTTCTTGAATGCATAAATAAAATAAATCTTTAAAAAAATACACATTCTTCTCAAGTTCATATAGAACACTCATGTAGATCATATAAAAAAATGAGCAAGTTTAAGTATAAAGCTACATGAATTTTGACAAACATATATGCTAGTGCAACCATAGACTTGATCAAGATAAGGGTTCTCTTTTTTTATTATTGATTCATAAGAGTTCTTTAGAAATTCTACTTATCTGTTCTTTTCTGATATATTTATTGTGAACATTTTCTTCCAGTCTATAGCTTATTGTTCCTTTTCTTTAAAGTGTACTTCAGCAAGCAGTATTTTAAAATTTGTATGAAATCCAATGTTCATCAGTCATTTTTTGATACATTAGTAAATTGTGTTAGAAGAAATATTTGCCTATTCCAAGGTCATGAGAAGGTGTTCTGCTGTATTTTCTCCCAGAAACTTTATAGTTTTACATTATGCCCCTATATTGTCTTTCCTAGCATTGTAGTACTTAAATCTGGTACATAACATTTCTCGCATAGTGTTTAAAGCCATAGGAACAGATGAGATCACCAAGAGAGTTAGAGATCAAGTTAAAATATTAAAACTTGTTTAAAATTGATGAAATATGTGAGCTAGCAACAAGATTTCTCCTAGTGTATATTAAAAGAAATAGAACTTTTGTAAAAATACCTAAAATATTATTTCACTTATGGAAAAAAAAAATCTAATTGTTTCTATGTCAGACACTAGAAATTGATTCCAAGAGTTAATCATAATCCTCTCCTTTAACTTCTAACTGCTTTATCGAGATATAATTTACAAGCTATGTAGTTATTCCATTGAAAGTGTGTAACTTAATGAATTTTAGTATGTTTATACTGCCCTGCAACCATCACTACAATCCAGTTTTAAAATGCTTGAATTCTGGGGGTCTGAGGGAATTCTTGGAAATAGGCAGTGTCTGGTTGAGATTGCAGAGTGGTCTGAATTTGTATACCAGTAAGGATCAGCTTCTGTGTTGAAGGAATGACTTGAAACTTCAGTTCTGAACATCTTTCATTTCATAATTCAAGAAATATGCATTAGCATCTGCAATGCGCAGGCTCCTGTCAGATAATTTGATGTATTATAGTGTAGGCCCCTTCACTCTAAAGAATATCAAATCTAGGTCCTCCCTGGTGGCGCAAGGGGTTAAGATGCAACCTATGAAGCTGTCTGCAGCCCCTGCAGCATGAGTTCCATCCCCAGCCAGGAAACTACCCACATGGTGCAGCAGACCTCTCCTGACTCACCCGCTGCTCCCCTCAGCAGTGTATTTCAGTCAATCTGTCTGTTCTGTTCCCCACTCTGTCTATGGTAAATCCTCTCAGCCCCCACACCTCTGGCCTGTACCCCAGTTCTTGTATGCATAAATAAATATATCAATATATCTTTAAAAAAAAGAATATCAAATCTAGCTTCCTGTACAAACATAGAGCTTATCCAAAGATTTCATCTTTTTTTTTTAATTTTTTTTTTAATAGAGGCATGTTTTATTTATTTATTTGTTTGTTTGTTTTGTTTATACATGCACTGGGTACAGTTAGAAGCGCGGGAGGATGAGAGAATTCACCAGAGTCAGAGCGGGGAGCAGAGCAGGCAGAAGGACCAAAGCACACTGCTGAGGGGAGCAGTGGGCGGCAGGAGAGGTCTGCGCGCCATGCGGGACTCTCCTCTGGTGGCCAGGGAGCAGCCGGGGATCGAACTGGCGCCGCAGAGGCCGCGGGCAGCATCACAACCAAGCGCTCAACCGCTGCACCACCGGGGAGGCCCAAGATTTCATCTTTTTACCTCATGTTTCTTAGAGTTTTAATGGTTATACACTCTCTGCTTTCCTGTGTCTTTTAATTCAAGCAACATGTGTCAATACTGACTTTTTCTTTCTTAAACATGGTAAAAAAGATATTTTTTTAAAAGACCCCCTTTTTTTTTTTTTAAAGAAAGAAGGAGATTAAAGAGATCCCTAAATATTTCTTGAAGGTTAAGGGCTTTATCTTTGAAAAAGGAGTAGTTATTTGTAACTTGAGTGAAGCAGCAAACAGCTTTAAAATAGTCCTCTCTGCCCCTGCAGAGTGACAGTGGTGTGGGGAGAGGGGCCTCCACCCTTGAGCCAATCTCCCTCCCCCCCAAAAAAACCCAGTCATTTCTAGTTAAGGGTTAGAACAATGAATACTAGTTCTGCCAGCCTTGCTGTGGGTGGAAGGGGCTCCATTGAAAGGCCAACCTCACAGCTACCGCTCTGCACCACTGCGTCTGCCAACATAGGGATGATTTGCATTTCTTTGCCAGTATCTGGTTAGTCTGTACCATGAGTGACTTCCTTCCACATTGGGTTGCTATGGAAGAGGAGTGGCTCCTAAATTTTAGTCATTTTTCTCCCACCTTCATGGGGGCATATCTAGAGATTTTGCAAGACTCCAGTATGAAATGATACAAAGACAATTCAGTACCTGGGTTATTTGTTGGCAAGAAAACACAAGATTTTTAACACAGCTATGCACTAAATCACAATGTTCCTGAATGCAGGGACTGGATGGAAGCCAGGATGCCTTCTTTAGAACAAGGTTGAGTGTGTTCTATATGCGTAGGTAGATATGTGAATCTGATATTTGGCAGAGGTAGAGGCTACCTAGTTGTTCTTCAAACTGAAGTGATTAGCAGCTCACCAAAGTGGTATGAAAATTAAGATGGAAACATCTGAACACTCAGTAGCCACAGAAGGGAACATCTAAACCAGCAGAGCCTCTGGAAAATATTAAGTCCTTTCTCCTTTTTAAATGTAATTTTATTATCATACTTGTTGAATTTTGAACTGTATCTTTTGTGTCATTCACTGTGTTGAACACACAGCTAAAAATAACAGGCTCAGATGGAGGCAATTGTGCTAAACCCACCAAGATTTAATACCTAACCTAACCTAACCTAACCTCGGTTTCAACCTCTTCCAAGAAAGTAGTCTTAACTGGTCAGTATGGATTTTTCTGGTCAGCACCAAAGAGATAAACTTTTCCACTCCCTAAAGGAATGACATTACCTATTTTGATTTTTATGTTTATTCTCACTTGGACTTGGCTTAAACCTGCAAGGGAGACCTCCTCCAGGGATGCTCCCCTTTCCTTTGTGGACTAATGGCAAGGTTCATTATCTCTGCTGGTGATCCCTGAGAGTTTCTCTTGTATTCTTAGAACGAACTCTCTTTACTTTGAATTGCTTGAATGGCTTTTTGCTCCTAACCACCAAAAGATCTTTTGGTAAAACAATACTTTCTTTTTTTTAAAATTTATTTAACATCTAAAGTGAGTGTTGAGGAACCTCCCTGGTGGTGCAAGGGGTTAAGATACAACCTATGAAGCAAACCGCAGCCACTGCAGCAAGAGTTCAATCCCCGGCCCGGGAGGAACCCACATGGTGCTGCAGACCTCTCCTGACTCACCCGCTGCTCCCCTCAGCAGTGTATTTCAGTAGATCTGCCTGTTCTGCTCCTCACTCTGTCTCTGGTGAATCCTCTCACCTCCCACAGCTCTAGCCTATAACCCCTTACTTGTATGCATAAATAAATAAATCTTCAAAAAAAAATGAAGTGAGTGTTGAGTGGAGCTAGATGTTTGCGGGCTATTAGATCATTCTTGATGGAAAGTGCTTTGGCAGTAGCTGGTGTCCAGTTGGAAGAACAAGACATCCGTATTATTTGTCTATGGCTGCTATAACAAATTATCACCAATGTAGAGGCTTAAAATAATATCCATTTATTATCTCACTGTGCTGTGGGGCAGAAGTCTGAAATTATGCCAAAATTTAAGAAAAAAAAGTTTTTAAAAGTCCATTTAATGGTGAACTCCAATTAATATGATTTATGCTAGATGTGGAAATTGAATCATAAACTCAGTCTGAAGGAAGAGAGAATAGTCGTATAAGTGGTAGGAACTCTAACCCCAGTAATAGCTCTTCCTAGTCATGTGATCTCAGTTAAATTATTCTATTCTAGCAATAATATATTGCTCTATAATAAAACTAATACCTAAGTCACAGACTCATTATAATGAGAGAGCTTATAACAAAATGTATGTAAAAACCATTTGGCATAAGATAAATGATCAATAAATGTTAAAAAATCGTTTTTAGAAAATAACGGAGATAAGGTGGCTGTTCATTCCATTAAGGTATCACATTTTAGTTTTCTAACAATGAAATGTCCTGTCCTTAAGAAAATGGATTAAGGGCCTCCCTGGTGGTGCAAGGGGTTAAGCACTGCACTATGAAGCAATCCAAAGCCTCTGCAGCACAAATTCGATCCACGGCCGGCCAGGGAGCAACCCACATGGTGAGGCAGACCTCTCCTGTCTCGCCCACTGTTCCCCTCAGCAGTGTATTTCAGTGGATATGCCTGTTCTGTTCCCCACTCTGTCTTTGGTGAATCCTCTCAACCCCCGCATCTCTGGCCTGTACCCCAACTCTTGTATGCATAAATAAATAAATCTTTAAAAAGAAAAGAAAATGGATTAATGCACTTTAACATATGCTTGTCTTTAGGTAATCTACATCCCCATCAAAGTATAGACTCTTGCTGTCACCCCAAAAGTTACCTTGTGTCCCTTTCATGTTACTCCTTCTTAGTGTATGAGAGGACACCACTGTTCAGTCTCTAAAAGTTAACTTAGAAATTAGTTTTACCCATTGTTGAAATTCATAGCAATGGAACCATGCAGTATGTACTATTCAGTGCTTTTGATTAAATAATGTGTGTGAGATCTATTTTGTTGTTTAAATCATTTTTTCTTTTATATTGCTAAGTAGTATGAACATATCATTATTTTATAGGAAATAGTGTTTTTTTTAAAAGATTTATTTATTTATGCATACAAGAGCTGGGGTATAGGCCAGAGGTGTGTGGTTGGGTGGTGGTGGTGGTGGTGAGAGGATTCACCAGAGACAGGACAGAGAGGGGAACAAAACAGGTGAATTGACTGAAATACACTGCTGAGGGGAGCAGCAGGCAAGACAGGAGAAGTCTGCTGCACCATGTGCGTCACCTCCCTGGCCAGGGATCCAACTTATGTTGCAGTAGCTGCAGATTGGATTGCTTCATAGTGCTGAGGATTAACCCCTTGAGCCACCAGGGAGGCCCCAGAAATAGTGTTTTCTGTTTGCTGAGATGCTCTCTAAAAACAGAACCAAGATTTAGACTTCAGATTTAGTAAAATTAAAAATCTATTACAATTTATAAATTATAAAGATAATGTTTTTATAAGGCCTCAGCAGTTCTGAGACAGTCTTATATCTCACAAAATAACTTGCTTTGCCTGAGTATTCAAAAGAGAACTTTTTTATTCCCAATTCTTGTTTTGTACACTTATAAATTAATGGCAATGATTACATTGTGATGGTAGGTTTACATGTGAGTATGAGATATTAGTGTTGGGGAGGTCCAAAAAGAAATAATAGGCAAATAAAATTACATTTTTTAGAGTTAAAGTACAAAAACAGTATGTACTGACTTTGAGTAGGGATATGTCACTTAAGAAGACAGGCATCTAAGACTGCAAGACTGAAGTCAAAATGAATTCATTTGTATAGCTAAAGAAAGATTACGTCAATCAAAAGAAGAATTGATTAGCCTTTTAAACAAAGGAAAAGGAAAAAAATCTCTGAAGACAATTCTGCCTGTTCTCAGTCAACACTGCTTAGGGGAAGAAATTCATTTGGAAAATGTCAGAAATCACTTTCCAGTGGCAAATCTAACCCAATTTTGAAAGTAGGTGCACCAGGTGTCTTACCAGTAACCATTCAGGATACCTTATTTTCTTTGTTGGATTGCCACATCTACTACTCAATTTTGTGTTCATCATTTCTATTTCTTCCCATGGAGGTGTGCCCATAGGGTTAGAATGTACTAATTTTCTTAACTTGATCAATTTGGTCTCCATAGCAGGTGTTCAGCCCCAAAATAAGCAGCTATATAATATAATTAGAAAAGTGTTTATTTGAACAGAAATCATGATTGGCATGCCGTTTCATTTTATTCCTTCAAAACACATTTTTTTAATGATTTATTTATTTATGCATACAAGAACTGGTGTACAGGGCAGAGGTGTGGGGGGGTGAGAGGATTCACCAGAGGCAGAGTGGGGAACAGAACAAGCAGATCAACAGAAGTACACTGCTGAGAGTCAGGAGAGGTCTGCTGTGCCATGTGGGAAGCTCCCTGGCCAGGGATTGAACTCGCTCTGCAGCGGCTGCAGACTGCTTCATAGGTTGTATCTTACCCCTTGTGCCACCAGGGAGGCCCCCTCAAAACACATTTTTTCTTTTTTTTTTTTAAAGATTTATTCATTTTTATATAAGAATTGGGGTACAGGCCAGAGATGTGGGGGGTAAAAGGATTCACCAGAGACAGAGCAGGGGAACAGAACAGGCAGATGGACCAAAGTACACAAGTACACTGCTGAGAGGAGCAGTGGGCGAGACAGGAGAGGTCTGTCCCTCCAAGTGGGTTTCTCTGTGGCAGCAGGAAATTGAACTCCTGCTGCCGTGGCTGCTGCGGATTGCTTCATAGTTTGCGTCTTAACCCTTGCACCACCAGGGAGGCCCCTCAAAACACATTTTTAACAAGAAATCAAGTTGTTGAGTTTCCTATATCCAGCTCGGGCTGAGTACATTACCCTGCTGTAGTTAATATGCTCCACTGCCCTTAATTTCCATAAATTGATAGTTAGGTCTAGACTTAGATTCATTTTTGAACTTTTTTGGCAGGGCTTTTTAAAAGGTAGTATTGTGTACTTTAATAATAAGATACACAATGTCTGTTTCACTCTGTGATTTAAGCAGCTCTGATGTTCGTTGGCTTGATCCATTTGTTTACTAATTAAGGTTGCATCTTAATTATATCATTCCTTACCTATTTATTAGGTGGAATATTTCTACAAAAAGAAAATAATTCTAATCAACTTTTTGGTTCAAGTTTTCCATTGAAGATTTCTCCCATACCCTTAAATAATCTTTAAAAATACTGTTTTTTTAAAACGGTTTTAGCATATTTCTTTCTTTTTTAAATTTTTTTTATTTTTTATATCATTGTATGCATAAATTAATAAATCTTTTAAAAAATGCCACCAAGGGACGATAAAGTCAGAACTGAGGTTCTGAAACTGGCCCTAAGGCTTAGAGAGTGATTGTCTACGCATGAGTTCTCAGAGCTCTGGGCATTGAGGGAGTCTGGGCTGATCGAATCTGTCTTCTAGGCAGGACGGGCCGGGGCTGTTTAGCAAGCACACTACAGTCTGTCTGGCTCCATCAATAGCAAGAGTCCTTCACTCCATCACAGAGGACTCTCCAGTATGTTCGAGTTGTCTTTAAAGCTCTTCAATTCGAGAAAGCGCTTGGCACATTTACTGCTCTGACTGGAGGGGAGTTTCGTCACCTGAAAGCTTGTTGGGGAGACTTCAGGAGACTGGGCTCTATTTTTGGCTGTTGACTGGTGTTGTCATGGAGAGCTTTAACAGCTATGACCTGGGATGTTCTCATAGCACAGATAATCACTCAGGCCAAAGGCCTGACAGGGGTCCTGGAGTGGACTGCCTTGTACACATCCAACATGGTGACACTGAGGGCTTTGCCCACACCCTTGAAAGGATTACTGTTTTTTTAAGATCTACTAGGTAAGAGGGGATACTGGCCTTTGCATGAAATGGAACCTCAGAAGCACAGATGGTATCCAGAGCATTTATCCTGTATAGATCTTTGTAGCAATTCTGATTCCAGCAGTTTAACACTGGTCTCAGGGCTGATTATTTGGTGCTGAGTGTATCAGATAGTAAATATTTTGTGTATCACCCTTGCAAGGAGGGATATCAGCCTGGTAGTTGCACCTTTTGACTTTCATTGTGGGTATAAGGATGCCTATCTGAATGCCAATGGAGGCCTTTATTCACTCTCTAGTGTGGAACTTCCCCAACTTTTTCTGCTTAGCTGAGAGGGATAAAATGACACCCAAGTATGGGAAAATATTTGCAGGATATTGAATGAATATCAGTAAGGTGGCAATTTAACTTCTGTGATGATCACATGACTTTTACGAAAAGATTTGTCAATGAATATGCAGCTTTACATTCTTTTAGCTTTTTACCTTTTTCAGCAAACAAAATTGGTAAGTTTATTGTTTAAATAAAATTGGAAAGTTTACTCATCTTAAGATGTCTTCAAACTTTGTAATGGGACTTACAGATGTATCGTTACAGAGTGTGTTAATGTCTCAAGTTTTGGGAATTGGTCAACTATGCATTAAAAAAATCAATGCTTGAACAAATAATGCATGGTTTTATTTATATGAGGTAGCTAAAATAGTCAAACTTAGAGAAGCAGAAAATAGAATGGTAGTTGCCACAGATGGGGGGGGGGCAATAGGGAGTCGGTGCTCAATGGGCATAAAGTTAGTTACCCAAAATCGGGGGGTTCTTGAAATCCGGTGTACAACATAGTGCCTATAGCTAGCGATATGCTGTTGTATGCTTAAAAATTTGGTAAGAGGTAGATCTTGTGTTAAGTGTTCCACTATGTTTTTTTTTCTAATTCATTTAAAGTAAGGGGACACAGCTTCCCTGGTGGCGCAAGGTGTTAAGCACTGCACTATGAAGCAATCCGAAGCCTCTGCAGCACGAGTTCGATCCCCGACCGGCCAGCGAGACACCATATGGCTAAGCAGACCTCTCCTGTCTCATCCTCTGCTCCCCTCAGCAGTGTATTTCAGTAGATCCACGTGTTCTGCTCCCCACTCTGTCTCTGGTGAATCCTCTCACACCCCGCATCTCTGGCCTGTACCCCAGCTTTTATATGCATAAATAAATCTTTAAAAAAATAAAGTTAAAAAAAATAAAGTGAGAGGACACAAGAAAACTTTTGGAGGTAATGGATATATTTATTATCTTGATTGTGGTGGTGGTACCACGGGTATATGCATATGTCCAAACTCATCATATTGTACACATAAATATGTGCAGTTTTTTTCTGTGTATCGATTATACCTTAATAAAGCTGTAAAAGTCACTGTTTGTTATAACAATTGGAGAACTCCAAATATGATCTGTACCTGAGTTAATAGTTTTGATCAACTTCAATCTCCTGATTTTGACAATGTACTGTTAAAATAAAAAAGAAATGCTTAACATTAGGGTGTTAAGTACTGTATTTTACTTTTTGATAGCTATCCCTTCAATCATCACTTTATGTTGTTTACACACCCCTTCAGGCCCTTCCTGGTAAGAATAACTTCTGGAGCTGTTATTTTTTCACACTTTCTCCAAGTTTATACGGTCACATACAAGTATACACAAATATTGATGTTCATATTTTTGGTTTATTTCATACCAATGTGATTCAATTATATATGCTCTCCTGCGGGTTTTTTTTTCCTTACTCGAAAATACATTAAGAAAAATTTATTCAGGGCCTCCCTGGTGGCACAGCGGTTGAGCGCTGGGTTGCGAAGCTGCCCGAAGCCTCCGCGGCACTGGTTCGATCCCCAGCTGCTCCCCAGCCACAGGGGGAGGGTCCCACATGGTGCGCAGACCTCTCCTGCCACCCGCTGCTCCCCTCAGCAGTGTACTTCGGTCCTTCTGCCTGCTCTGCTCCCTGCTCTGGCTCTGGTGAATTCTCTCACCCTCCCACGCTTCTGACTGTACCCAGTGCTTGTGTAAATAAACAAACAAACAAACAAACAAACAAATAAATAAATCCTTAAAAAAAAGAAAGAAAAATTTATTCAAATAACTGATACAGATGGAACTTGGTCTATTTTATGGTCCCATAGTGGTCAATGTAACACAGTTTACTCAACAGTTTCCTTGAATGATAGGATAATTTCCTTCCCAATGTTTTGCTACTCAAATATTGTTGTAATAAACATTTTGTAAATACATACCTTACTCTGATGCTTTTATATCTATCGGACAAATTTGCAGATGAATGATTAGGTTGAAAGAATATGAATATAAGCAAAACGTTTTTAGATATTTCCAGACTCCTTTCCAAAATAGCTGCAATATCTTGCATTTATAACATTAAATTATGAGAATATACTTTTTAATAATGAGATGTCATATCCCATTGTCATATTAATTTACATTTTCCTAATACTCAGTAAGACTGAGCAGGATTGCAAAGTTTACTGAGCATTTGGATTTTTTTATGAATTGCTATTCATAGCTCTTGCCCCTTGTTCTATAGGATTATTCTAATCTTTTTCTTAATAATTTGTAAGAACTTCTTGTATATTGTAGATATTAGTCACTTATCTTCCATATGAATTGGCTATCTTTCTCCTAAGCTATTTTTTGCCTTTTGTCTGCTATTTTTTTTTAAGATTTATTTTTATTTATTTATGCACACAAGAACTGGAGTGTAGGCCAGAGGTGCAGGGAATAAGAGTATTCACCAGAGACAGAGTGAATAGTCACCAGAGACAGGGGAGCAAAACAGGCAGATCTACTGAAATAGATTGCTGAGGGGAGCAGTGGGCAAGACAAGAGGACTGTTGTGCCATATGGATTAGCTCCCTGGCTGGGGATGGAACTCAGACCATAGTGGCTGGTGATAGCTTGATAGCCCTGAGACTTTAACCCCTGTGCCACCAGGGAGGACTAAGATCGGATTTCTTATAAACATTTATGGATTTTTCTTTCTTCCCTTGGAAATGTGATGTGCATTCTCTCATGGAAACAACTGTTGTTGCTGAAGGTGGGAAGCTCCCTTTAGCGAGGCTGCGAGCACTCTGTCAACTACATCACCACCAAGTTCACTTTAGCACAGGCAAAGAAGCAAGGATCCCTGGAAATAGGAGAGAATGGTAGGAGAAATGGCCAGAGGTTTAGGGGTGAATATGGCAGAACTTAAGGCTATATAAATGTTGTGCCCAAGATCAGCAGACTCAGCGAGCATAGCCTCCAAGAATCTAAAGACAGCAGATGCAAATACAAAAGGGAATTTATTACAGACTCAAGTGTGGGCTCACAGCACCTACCAACACAGTGGTGGATATCGAGAGCCCCTAACAGAGAAAGCAGGGGCCTTAAATAGGGTCACAAGCAGGTGCGAAATTTGGAAGAAGCTGGCAATTACTCATTGGCTACTACAAAGGCATTTTGGCGCACACAGTTACAGTTTCAAACTGATTGGACGGTTAGAGATGCTGTCCCATTTATGGATAGGACTGCCCTCATTAGCAGCTGGCGTGGTCTGCTTTTTCGTCACCAAGTGGAGTGAGGGTTGTGACTATTGAAACTATCTCCAGAATGCGGCTGTACAAGGACTAATATATCAAGGTGGAGGATATACAAAATGGCGAAACCTCAGCTAAGCTTGGTTCCACAATAAGGACTCTGGCTTTTACTCCAACTGAAATGGGGATCTGTTGAGAGATTTTGGGGAAAAGAGTGATTTAATGGACAGATTTCAAAATAATCACACAGTTGCTGTTACTGATACTAGACTGTGTGAAAAGCCACTAGACTGCAATTGTGATAGCAGGGAGATCTGTGCAGTTTTGTTTGTTTTTTACAATGATGATGAGATGATAGTAAGGAGGTGAGTTAAATGGTGGAAATCAGGATGTGTTCCAAGGTAGACTCAACCCAAATCTGATGGATTGTATGTGAGATGTGAAAGAAAGAAATCAGGCCAACCCCCCAAAGTGGAGAGCAGGATCAGGAGTTTCATTTTGTACACACTCACCTGAGAGGTATACTGGATATCCAAAAGAAATGCTGAACTTTGTCATGATGTAGTAAACCTTTGTTTACTATCAGATACCAGTTTCTGTCTGGACTTCAGGTACTATGTCTGGCTGGCAAGAAACTTTTCCTCTTCTGACCTAGTCTCATAACTTTTTATATCATGTTGTTAGTGAGCAGAATGAGGAGTATCCCAGGACCCCCCAAACCTGCCTGCTCTAAATGGAGTCTGCTATGCACGGCATCAAGACAAAATATAGTGTGTAAAACCTTCAAGAGAAAAGGACTTTAATACAGCAAGTGTGCAACGGAGAGACGAGAAAGAATGTATCTAAGTTTCCCCAGGAAACATGCAAAGTTACCTAGACCCTTGTGGGCAAATGCCCAAACAAGGTTGGCCCAAACCAGAGTCAAGGAAGCCCAAAAGCTTGCCATAAATCTAGGGCATCTTTTGTTGGGGAGCTTTAGGGACAGAAGGGGCTAGGCAAGTCTGAAAGGAAAGGAGCAAAATCAAAATACAAGTTAGGATGTAGGCTGCCCTTGTGAGCCTCTCCATGACTCTCTCACCCACAGCTGTCTCTTTCAAAAATCTCCTTCCAGGTCTCCTGTTCCTGGCACAAATTCAAGGCTGAGAAGCAAATGTGGCTTCTTCTTTACATGTCTCTCTGCTCCACGTGTCTCTTCCAGTCTCCTTAGCCCTCTTCTTCCTTCCATCCCAGTCTTTTTCTAGCTTCTTCTCAAAGCTCAGCTCCACCCTTCCTTTGGTGAGGCAGGGAATCTGAAAGCTCCCCTTTTCTAAGGCTATCACACTGTTGCAATGCTTATGATATGGTGGCGGGAAGGCAAGCTGTAGTGGTAAAATGTGTTGGCAGGGAAGGGAGGTGTAGGAGTCTGGGACTGCCTCTTTACTTGATCACAGTCTTCTTAGTCCTAGTGCTTGAGGACCCCCAACGACAGATTATTAATGCTCTGAAATCCTACCGAGTAAACTTGTTACAGGGCAGGGAGCGGTGTACCCCAGACCCTCCCAAAACCTACCTGCTCTAAATGGGTTCTGCCATCCGCTGCAACAACACAAAACATATGAGACTGTAACAGGGTGGTCCCCAGGAAAGGGGGAGGTTCCCTGCCCCACCCAAGGGAGGGTGGAGCTGAGCAGGAAGAGGAGAAGCTGCAGAAGAGACTGAGGAAGGAAGCAGGATGGAGCCAGGAGACCTGGAGGAGGCGCATGGAGCCTAGAGACATGTGAAGAAACTGTGCTTGTCTTTTGGTCGTGGACTGGGTGACACAGATGTGGGTGAGACCCGTGGGGAGGTGACAATGGCAGCTTTTATCTTGATGTTGATTTTGCTCTTTTCCTTCCGGGCTTGTCCGGTTGTTTGTGACCCTTTTCTGTGGGTCCTCACTGGAAGATGCTTTAGACTTGTAGCAGGCTTTGGGGCCTTGTTCTGGGCCGATCCCATATGGATGGACTTTTACCCACGAGGGGACGGGTAACTTTGGGTGCTTCATTTAGAAACTAGACTCTTTGCCTTACCTGTATTATTTCCTAGTTTTATTAAAGTTCCTTTTCATTAAAGTCTCCTATGTTTTGTGTTGATGCGGCGGATGGCAGAACCCATTTAGAATAGGCAGGTTTGCGGGGTTTTGGGCTGCCCCTCTCCCTGTCCTATAACAAGACTTTAATGGGAAGGAACTTTAATAAAATTAGGAAACAATACAGAAAAAGCAAAGAATATAGTTTCTAAATCAAGCACCCAATGTTACCCGTCCCCTCGTGGGTAAAATTCCATCCAAATGGGATTGGCCCAGAGCAAGGCCCCAAAGCCTGTCACAAGTCTAAAGCATCTTTCAGTGAAGACCCACAGAAAAGGGGTCAGAAACAACCAGACAAGGCCGGAAGGAAAAGAGCAAAATCAAAATCAAGATAAAAGCTGCCATTGTCACCTCCCCACGGGTCTCACCCACATCTGTCACCCAGTCTACGACCAAAAGGCAAGCACAATTTCTTCATACGTCTCTCCATTCCATGTGCCTCCTCCAGGTCTCCTTCTTGCTTTCCATCCTGCTTCCTTCCTTCTCAGTCTCCTCTGCAGCTTCTTCTCTCTCTGCTCAGCTCCACCCTCCTTTTGGGTGGGGTAGGACACCTGGAACCTCCCCCTTTCCTGGGGACCACCCTGTTACAAACTGAGGCTCAATAACGATCAAACTGTCTTATCTTTCAAATTGTGAAGGCAAATTTGAACAAAGGTGGAATCCCATACTTGGGGCTCTTTCTCCATCTGCCACCTCCAACTGTTATCTGCCAGTCTTCAGCAGGCTATGTGTCAAGAAGCTTGCTTTTTCCCATCCCCTTTCTAGTCATTTTAACTTTTCCTCTTACTTCCCTGGGCCTAGTTAATTTCAACAGCAGGCATCTCAGTGCTGAGAAACTGCAAGAGTAGGAAAATCTGGAACTAAGACTTTCAGGCTCCAGCGACTAGATGTATTTCATCCTCTGTTAATTAATTCCTCAGTGCTTCTCCAGATTAAAGCCCCAGGTATTTTATCGATTCTATAGTTCCCAACTTCTCCTTTTCTCAATTTGTTAGGGGGAAAAGGATATCCTAAAGCTAATTCCATACAGGCTTTGTGGACTCCACCCCCACCCCAGGCCAAAGCCAAAGACACTGGGAACTCCAAATCCCATCCCCACCAAAGGGAAGGTGGCTGGGACCTGAGGGTGGGGTTAAGCAGCCAGGTTGGTATAAAGCCAGACATGAGGGCTTTGGAGGGGTCCCCCTTTTTGACTCTCCACCAGCTCGCAGCGTCCGGCCAGCTCAGAGAGTGCTTTTTGGGTTTCCAGGTCGGCAGATAGGGTAGGACGCATTAAAGACTTTATTTCCCTATTTTCTCCCTGAGTTGTACATTTTCCTTATTTCCTTTTCCCTTGTACATAAACCTTTTATTAACCTTTTGTGTGTGCCTGTAGTGGAGTATTAATAAGTCCCTTGTAAGCGCGCGGGTGAGGACCCACAGCCAGGCAACCCGTTCAATATCGGGGCTGCCCTACAACAAATTCACTTCGACAAACACTCTTCTTGGAGTGTGAGTCCAGGTCTGAAAAACAGTGGTCTGGAGGGGAATGACAAGGTCCGCTCTTAAGTATCCGCAACCAGAACGCCACCCTCCGAGGAGCAGGCGGGGAAGCTGGGGCGGGACCGCGGGCCACGCCACGGGCCAAGCTTCGGGCCGCCCGGGGCCGCCCTGGCCCAGCTTCCAGCCGCGCTTCCCCAGGCTGGGGGCTTCCGGCGCGGCCCCCTCCCCCCGGGGGCGGGGCCTGCGCGCACGTTCCCGCCTCCCCGGCTGCGCGCGGCTGCGGGCCGCGGTCACGTGAGCGCGGCGCGGCGGGGGAGGGGCCCTGATTTCCGGGCGGAGGAAGGCGATGCGGCCGCGTGAGGACGAGGCGATTTGAAAACACGCTCCGGGAGCGAGAGGCTGAGGCCGGTGGCGCACGCTGTCGCCCGGTGGGCTTCTGCTTGGGCGCTCTTCCCCCTCGGCCTCCGTGCTCAGGTCTCGGCCGGGCCCTCAGGTGAGCGGCCGCCGCCCGTCGGGCCGGGCCCTCCTGGGGCGCGGGACGGCGCACGGGGCGGTCGACCCCCGGTTCGCGGCCCTGCCGGGGTTGGGCCGGGGCGATCGGGCTGCGCCCCTCGGCGGCCGGGCCCCGGACCCCCTCCGAAGCGGGGCCTGGGTGCTGAGGGGGGCGATGCGGGGGCGGAGCGCCCCGTGGGCGTTAGAAGAGCCTCAAGTGACTGGGCGGGTTCGCGCCGTTTCGGGTCCCAGAGACTTTCAGGCCGGCGGTGTTAATGAGCAGGGCCCAGCTGCCCGGGCCGCCCTCCACACTTTCTTAAGCCCCCGGGGTCTTCACTTTTGGGGTGCAGGACAAAACACGGGGGTGGGGGGTGTTAGGATGAGCAGTTGTCTCCCAATACTCGCGCTCGCCGTCCTGGTGTGAAGGGTTAAGCGATTTGTACCCAGCTGAACCCCACTATCGACCCGCTGGAGTCGCCCCTGTCTTGGGGCGCTTGCCTTCTGGGAAGTCTGGTACCTCGATTAGCCCTCTGAATAGTTTGGGGGGAATTCATGAGCGTGAGGATTGGAGATGAAATTGTCAAAAGCCGAGTGCAGTGTGCTTTCTTGTTATTTTTTTTTGGGGGGGGGAGGAATTGGAAATTAGGGAGAATTATTAATAGAGTAGCAGACAAACTACTTAACTGCTTGGGAATTTGATTCGGTCACAACCCTAATACGGTAGGGTCTCTCTTTTGTTGAAATTAGCAGAAAAAGATGTGCAGTAGAAATAAATATATTCAGTTCAGTTTTAAAACCATTGGGGCGCCCAAGCGCGAGAGGTCCAGTGATGAGAGAATTTAGCCTAAGGCTGGAGTGCCTACCTTCTCTGCAATACCGGCTGCTTGTAAAAGTGATTTACTTGGACTGTTTGGTTTGCTGTGAAAAATCTTTGTTTTAAGTGAAGATAATAGAATTTGCGGATAAAACTGATGTAAAAATGTTCTCTGTGTACCATAGAAATAATCTAGCCAGCTTTAAAAGTCAAGAAAGGGCGATCAGCTCTCTAAATTTTCTTAACTGAGGGAAACCATTTGTGTAACTAATACAAAGTGATGGATAATATGGTATAAAATTGACAGACTTTTGGACCCCGATCAGGTCGTTAGTGGCTAAAGATTGTGCAGAGGTTTGGGGGGAATGGAGGAGGGTTAATTCATTCTATTTTTCCAAATTTCCTGTATCATTTGCTTTCATATCTAGTAATAGCTAGTAATAAAATTGTAGGGAAGCTCACAAAGTATGCTTGCTTAATTAAAGAAAACCATTTTTTTTTAAATTAAGAGATTAGGTGAGTATTAGGGCTTTTTAGTTTTTTTTTTTAAGGCTAGACTGGGTGGGATGTACTCTTGGGGTTGGGAGTAATTAAATAGGCAAACTATTTTGCCATTCAGCTCTACAGTTCTCATCTTATTTTCAGTATATATAACATAAAGCTGGTTTTGTAGAACTGCTCTTGTTTATAAATCTCTCTTGTCATCCTTAATAAAGGACTAAGTACTAATTTATGTAATTCATCTAATACTGTGCTTGATAAGTATTATCCTTGGGCCTGAGACATTGATAAAACATGTTTGTGTTAATAGCATCTGTGTTTAAGTGTGTGACACACTTAGTGTCATACAAAAATATTGATGCATTTGCACCTCATTCATCCTACCTCATATCTGTGTAAGGTATTATCAACATCCTTATTTTGTGGAGGCATAACGGGTATCACCAGAAAATGGCAGTCTGGATAAGAATTTACCCAGTTTGACTCTAGAATCTACTTTTGAGCTCTGTGATTAAATCCTAGTTCATGGGATTCCAATGTAGTAAAATCTTGGAATCATGTGAATTTTGATGTGTCCTAGGTGATTGACTTCTGGATTCCTCATACTTGAGGTTGGAACTTGAACTGCCATTCTTGCACCAGCCACTTAATTAATAATGCAAACCTTCATTTTCAAATTTCTTGTGGTGGTCTCCCCTTCCCCCCTCACTGGGCATAGGATAATTTTAACAGAGCAGGAAAAGTTTTATTTTGGAAGTAGTTACTCCAGTGGATTGATCATGGAAGGCAAAATTCATTGTTTTTGCAGTGTGTGGACAGGTTTCAAGAACAGCTGAATGGTTCAAGGTATAAGAGGTTATGTTTTAGAGGTTGACTTGTGGGAAGATAAAACTAGAGAGGAAGTTAGGAAGAAGCTGATAATGTCAAGCTAAGGAGTTTTCACTGTGTGTGGGTGTAAGGAGCTACTGAAAGCTCCTAAGCCTTGATCTGATCTGAACTATATTAGGGAATATTAATGTATCAAAGTAACACATTGTAAATACTAAATTTGCAGGATGTTACATCAAATGTACCTCTTCTCCCAGCCCCATTTAAAAAAAAAAAAAACAAACACCCCTGTCAGATGGGCTACAGGAATACTGGAGTGGAAACAGTCTAGGAGATCAGTTAAAGGACTTAAGGAGTGGGGATGGGTGGGAGGCACAGATCAAAGATTTTGTGTGTAAGTGGAAAGATTTACATCTAAGTTGAAAGAATGTGGTGAAAGGGGAAGGTACAAGATGACATGGTTCCGCCTGAGTTAATTTTTTTGTAACAGTGCCTTGCTAGTATTTGTTCTTTATTTTTACACCATATTTCCCTTTTATATTGCTTTTTTATCCTGTTTCTTGGGTACTGTTTCCTATTTCTATCTACCCTGAACTTTTCTGTTCAAAATGCTGGTCTCTTTATTTTGTGTCTATATGGGGCTTATCCTCTTACTGTTGATCTTTACTCTCTTTTCCTTATGAAATGCTTATTAACTCTCCTTGTTGCATACCCGAATCTTACCCATTTTTCAGGCTCCCTGACACTTTTCCTATTACAGGCTGCATTAAATTACATTGGTTTTCAAACTTTGCTTTGTTTTGCTAGAGGTTCCTCAGAGATTTCTAGGGGCCATGACCTTCCTACCAGATAGAAGGCAAGTGTCTCTGCTGACTTAGTGTTGTCTCCTTTCTTGCCACAAGTGTTTTCCTTTTGGGCACATTGCTTCATACAAGGTTCCATGGCTAAAAAACCTTGACAAATCATTGGCAAGACTTAATATTGTTAATGACTCCTTTTTACAGTGTCTCTTGTTTTGTGCAGCAAAGGTGTTTGTTGCATTGGCGTAGTCATTGTTACCCTTGATTCTTGAATTCTCTTTATGATTAATGACTAATATAAATGTTGGAAAATCTTTTTTATGATTTTTTTTTGTTTTTTATCCATTGTTTTTAAGAGTAATTATTTTTATTATAGCACTGAAGAATGACCAAAAAAAGAAAACGCCAAGATGATTTTCAAAAAGTAAAACTAAAAGTTGGTAAAAAGAAGCCCAAGTTAGAAAATGCTACTGTTACAAACTTTAAAACAAAGACCATTCATCTACCTGAGCAACTCAAAGAAGATGGAACACTTCCAACAAATAATAGAAAACTTAACATAAAGGTAAATCATAAATAATATTTTGATAAAATAAGCTTTTCTTTGAAGTCATCTAGAAAGTTCTATTGTGAAAAATTTAAACTGTTAGGGTTTATTTATGGCTGAAGTTTGAACTTATGTACTCACAACTGATTTTGCCACTGCATCTTTCACTTCTCTTCCAGAAAGACTTACTAAACTTAAGTTCACTGTGTTTTCTCCCTAGTATGCATGTTTGATGATTTAATATATCATCTGGAAATAATTGTTGTTTCCACTTCTTTTTTTAAAAACAGAGGACCTTTCTTTATTCTTTTTTTTTTTTTTTAAAGATTGATTTATTTATACAAGCACTGGGTACAGTCAGAAGCTTGGGAGGGTAAGAGAATTCACCAGAGCCACAGTGGGAAACAGTATAGGCAGACTAACGATACATTGCCGAGGGGAGCAGCGGGTGGCAGGAGAGATCTGCGCGCCATGTGGGACCCTCGCCCGCTGGCCGGGGATCGAACCGGCGCTGCAGAGGCTTGCAGGCAGCTTCGCAACCCAGCACTCAACCGCTGCGCCACCGAGGAGGCCCTGTTTCCACTTTTTTTTTTTGTTTCCACTTTTTGATGTGCTTAGTGTATTTAAGTTTTTGATGTACTAGCTTTCCATCTGTTTTGTTTTTTTTCCCCCAATCTTTAAGATAAGATCCTGTCTTATTCATTTGTGAGTCCTTGTAGTACATAGCTTTATTATAGGTTCATAGTAAATGTATGAAGTTTATAGAAGTTAGAATAATAGTTTTGGTAAGAAGCGTAACTGCTTTATTGAGATACAATTTACAGATAATAAAATTCATTTTTTAAAAAGATTTATTTATTTATTTTTAAAAGATTTATTTTTATTTATGCATACAAGAGCTGGGGTACAGGCCAGAGATGTGGGAGGTAGGAGGATCCATCAGAGACAGAGTGGGGGACAGAACAGGCAGCCTGACTGAAATACACTGCTGAGGGGAGCAGTGGGCGAAACAGGAAAGGTTTGCCTCGCCATGTGGGTTTCTCCCCGTCCAGCCGGGGATCAAACTCATGCTGCAGAGGCTGCGGATTGCTTCATAGTGCTGTGCTTAACCCCTTGTGCCACCAGGGAGGCCCAAGATATATTTATTTTATACAAACATTGGGGTACAGGCCAGAGGCGCGGGAGGGTGAGAGAATTCACCAGGGATGGAGCAAGGAGCAGAATAGGCAGAAGGACCGAAATACACTGCTGAGGGCAGCAGCGGGAGAGACAGGAGACATCTGCCATGCCATGTGGGTATCTTCCTGGCTGGTTGGGAATGGAACCGCGTTGCAGAGGCTGCGGACAGCTTCACAGCGCTGCGCTCAACCCGCTACGCCACCGGGGAGGCCCTAAAATTCATTTCTTTAAGGTGTACACGTCAGTGGTTTTTAATTTACAGAGTAATGTTACTACCATAATCTAATTTTAGAACATTTTTGTCACTTCAGAAAGAAACTCTGTGAATTAGAGATCACTCTCCATGTGGCTCTAGGCAGCCACTAATAAACTTTCTACCTGTATATGTTTGCTTGTTCTGCACGTTTCATACAGATGTAATCATGCAAGATGTGGTCTTTTGTTACCGGTCATTCACTTACCATGTTTTTCAGGTTCATGTTTGTTGTAGCATGCACCAGAACAGTACTTCATTTCTTGGTATTATCTAACAGTATTCCATTGCATGGTTACGTCACATTTTATCACTCAACAGTTGATGGGCATTTGGTTGTTCCCACTTTTTTTTCCCCACAGATTTTTTATTTATGCAATAGCTGGGGTACAGGCCAGAGGCGCAGGAGGGTGAAAGGATTCACCAGAGACAGAGTGGGGGACAGACAGAACATGCAGACAGACCAAAAGCACTTCTAAGGGGAGCAGCGGCGGGTGTGACAGGAGAGGTCTACTGTGCCATGTGGGAATCTCCCTGGCCAGCCAGGAATCGAACTCGAGCTGCAGAGGCTGTGGACCCCTTCACAGCGCTGTGCTCAACCCGCTGTGCCACTGGGGAGGCCCTGTTCGTACTTTTTAACTCTTGTGAACAGTGCTGTTGTGAACATTTGTGATCAAGTTTTTGTGAGGATATATGTTCTCTATTGCGGCCATTTAAACTCCAAAGGTTAAATTATATTAAAAGGTATTTGAAGTTAAAGTTTTTTTCCCGCAAATTATGTAAATCATTCTACAAATAAAATTGTCAAATGTTTTACTCTGAGTAAAACAAACTTATACATGCTGGAGACCACCTGAAATAGGCAGAAACTATCTAAGTTAAAAGTATGTAAATATACTTAGTAGGTCTTTAAATAGTGGTAATGATTGCTATTACTTTTTTTTATTTTCATATATATTTTGATATATACTTTTTATATATATTTTGAAACATATATTCAAAAGGGCAGGTTTATTATAAAATGGAGGGAAGGATGCTTGCATAGACACAATGAGCAGAAAGAGCTGCTCCTGAGAGGGCCAGGTTTGTTAAAAGAGAGACCTGCATAGTCACAGGTGGGTAGTCTTGAGTGGAGAGTTGCTTCTGCTGCTTTGCTAAGGGAGAATGATGGTGAAGAAAAATACCTGCATTGTCATAGGTGGGCAGGAGAGCTGCTGCTGATTGTTATCACTTTATGATAGGTGTCTAAGCCTGCATGTAGGTTAATTTCAAAAACAAAATTAACCAAACATTATATAGTGTTTTTATTAAATCAAAATGATTTTAAAGATAAAACTATTTTTTTATTATTCATTTATTTATATATGTCTTACATCATTGTTCATTTTTGTACAATGTTTGCTTGCTTTTCTCAGGTGTAGTCCCCCTAGAATTTCCACCACCAGTTCACCCGTGCATCATCACCATAATCCTTTGTGCTCTTCTTGCCCTCGTTAAGATAAAACTATTTTTGATCTTAATAAAGGCTAAGTAATGTCCAGAAAATATATACTGAAGCATTTTCCTGAGTGTTACTTTGTTAGTATAATTTTCACTTAGCATGTTTATTTGAAAATGATGTAATGTGCATATATGAGTACCTAAATATTGTTTTTAAAATTTTTATTTATAGGATTTGCTGTCACAGATGCATCACTACAATGCTGGGGTTAAACAAAGTGCTCTTCTTGGACTTAAAGACCTTTTCTCTCAATACCCATTTATAATTGATGCACACCTTTCAAATATATTAAGTGAAGTGACTGCTGTGTTTACAGATAAAGATGCTAATGTACGATTAGCAGCAGTTCAACTTCTTCAATTCCTGGCCCCCAAAATACGAGCTGAACAAATTTCTCCATTTTTTCCTTTGGTAAGTGCCCATCTCTCTAGTGCCATGACTCACATTACTGAAGGAATTCAGGAGGACTCTTTAAAAGTTTTGGACATTCTGCTGGAACAGTACCCAGCTCTGATTACTGATCGTAGCAGTATATTGCTTAAGAATTTTGTAGAACTTATTTCTCATCAGCAGCTGTCCAAAGGACTGATAAATAGAGACAGATCCCAGTCCTGGATACTTTCTGTAAATCCTAATCGGAGACTCACTTCTCAGCAATGGAGGCTGAAAGTCTTAGTGAGACTCAGTAAATTCCTTCAGGCCTTGGCAGATGGATCCAGTAGGTTGAGAGAAAGTGAAGGACTTCAGGAACAAAAAGAAAATCCCCATGCCACTAGCAACTCCATTTTTATCAACTGGAAGGAACTTGCCAACGACCAGCAACACATCCAGGTTTATGAAAATGGGGGTTCACAGCCAAATGTCAGTTCACAGTTCAGGCTACGGTAAGGATTTCAGTTATGTCCACAATCAGTTTTCCTATATTGAATTATAACTGCTGACCATTGATGGCTAATGGTGGGAAGACATACAATTGTCTTTCTTATAGTTTTCATAGTTACTCATGATATGATTTTATTTACTGATGGGAGGAGTCATTTGAATGTATATTAATTTATTCATTTCTAGCAAAGCCTATTGAGAAGTAAAACGAATCTCTTGGCTTTGTCATCTTAGAATTTCATTTTTATTGGTCTTGATCAATGTAAATAATACATGGTGCTTCATTTTACTGGCATTTTATATTTAAGATTTAAATGAAGGAATAATTTTTAATTAATAATTTTTTTTTTCCATTTTTACCCTTCCTGATTAGATACCTGGTTGGAGGATTAGGAAGTGTGGATGAAGGCCTGTCATCTACTGAAAGTCTCAAAGGATTTATTGAGATAATAATTCCATTGCTAATTGAGTGTTGGATTGAAGCTGTGCCTCCACAAGTAGCTGCTTCTGTTGGAAATGGTGTAGAACGAGAACCTCTGCAAGTTATGCAGCAAGTTCTTAATATTATTTCCCTTTTGTGGAAACTTTCTAAGCAACATGATGAAACCCATAAATTGGTGAGAACTAATGGGTTCTTTGCTTTTTTAGTATTGTCTTTTATCATAAATCAGCAGATTAGAAAACTGCTTTACTGGTAATTGGTTAGGCATCATCCAAAGAATTGCCAGGGTTTAACTGTAAACTTGTTTCTTTTGTTCAAAACTACAAATAAAAATAGTTTTGTGAGAATATTTATTATCTGAATATGTTTAAATTTTTTAAGTGAAATGCATAACTTAATGTGCTTGATCTCATTGAATATAATTTGCTTTAGTTTTACAATGCATTTATTGTTTATAACAGATGTAGCTACATTCCAATGTCTGGAGGCCTTGTACAGGATTAAGTTGCTTATTTGTGTTAGTCACATTGTCAGGTTTGGCAGAAATGGACTAAAATGAAAGTCTTAAAACCAACCCTGAGTTGTTTTTAAACTACTAAGTTTTAGAGAAAAAGCTGCACACCAATTTACTTAGTCTATTATAGTTTTTTTGTTTTCTTGCTGGAGGATGTAAGAGCAGAAAACATTTCACAAATTACCTTTACTGTAGGTAAGCTGTAGTCATAGGTACAGCATAGCCATTTCCTACTAGAAAGCTGATAGTAAATAAATTTCTTGGTGAGTGAATGTACTCATTCTTTGGGCAACTTTTTTGGGGGGGGAAATCTTGGCAACTTTTTAAGTGTTGTGGTGGAGTGAAGCTAGTATATAGTGCATGATTCAAGCAAAAAAGAACAAATTCTAAGATTAATTGGTGCAAAATTAATAAGGTAGCACACATTAAAAGAGCATCTGTAACTGTAATACTTTAAAGCTTGAAGTATTTGATTTAGAATTCATGGGAGGACTTTGGACAGGTCAGGTATGAATGCTTGGACTTGTCTATGTACATAAAAAATGGAGAAGTCAGTTATTTTTTGGTTGTGTTTGATTCTTTGTTTATTCAAGCTGAAGTTCAGAAGAGTTAGTAGACCACGTAAAATAAGACAAAGGAATAGGTTAGAAATAGTATTTGATAGTCTTCAAAAGCACTATGGAAATAACACCAAGGAATGGATATCTCTTAAGAACTTGCTCTATTGCTTGTTAGTTCATTACCCATCAAATATAGGGATGTTTTATGAATTGTTTTTTCAAATAGGCATTTTATTGTTACAATTTTGAGCTGTTCTGTCTTATGATTGGTTTTATCCATTGGTAAGAAGTTGATTATGATTGGGGTAATAGTGTATGATTTTACGAAAGCAAAGCTTACTGTCCTTTGTAGCAATTAATATGTGGTATAGTCTAGTGACAGTAATTAATACATATAGTTTCTTAGGGACGTATGTATTATTTGCAGCCTTAACTGGGTCTGTTTTCATCGAAAAGACTAAGAAAGTAAAAGTAATGTTCAGGTGGACTGTAAATACTAATCTTTCCTCTATTTTTTAAAAGTGGGAAAATAAATATTCCAAGCTATTTGGTGTTTGGTTACATAAGGACAGTGATAAATTTTTGTTACTGCTTTAGGGTTAGTATTGCAATTATACAGTATTATTGTAGGAAATTTGTAAAATGCATATTTTCATGCTTGCTACTTTTTCTCTTTATGTTTTGTCTTTCCTGTGAAAAAGACATGGTTAGATGTAAACATGCACTGAGCTGTTAAGTAAATGTAGCTGTTAAAATAATTAAAATTCAGCTCCTCACTCATATTCCCTACATTTCAAGTGTTTGATAGCTTCATCTGGCTAGTGGCTACTGCATTGGACGTGCAGCTAAATAACAATTCCATCTCGGAATACAGAGATAAACATGATTGGACTGGTGTTCTCCCTTGCGCTCTTTAGATAGATGGTAACAAATTTGTAATGTCAGTACTAGAGAGAAAGATAAAAGAAAGTAAAGCAGGTGGGCAAAGAGTGTGTGCTGAAACAAAAGAGCTACTTTGTTTTGTTTTTATGCAGTTTTTTTTTTTTTTTAAAGATTTATCCATTCATGCATACAAAAGCTGGGGTACAGGCCAGAGATGAGCGGGGTGAGAGGATCCACTAGCAACAGAGCGGGGAACAGAACAGGCAGACTGACTGAAATACACTGCTGAGGGGAGCAGCGAGCGAGACAGGAGAGGTCTGCCTCGCCATGTGGGTTTCTCCCTGGTCAGCTGGGGATCAAACGGATTGCTTCATAGTGCGGTTCTCAACCCCTTGTGCCACCAGGGAGGCCCTGTTTTTTTTTTTGTTTTTTTGTTTTTTTTTCCCTAAAGATTTGTTTATTTATTTATACAAGAACTGGGGCACAGCCCAGATACTCGGGAGGGTGAGAGGACTCACCAGAGACAGAGCGGGGAACAGAACAGGCAGACTGATGAAATACACTGCTGAGGGGAGCCAGCCGGCGCTACAGGAGAGGTCTGCTGCGCCATGTGGGACCCTCGCCGGCAGGCCAGTGTCAAACCGGCGCTGCAGAGGCTGCAGACAGCTTCGCAGCGTGGTGCTCAACCGCCTACGCCACCAGGGGAGGCCCAGTGGAAATTGTCAGATTTCCACTAAGGCTTTTTTTTTTTTTAAAGAATTATTAGTTACTTTAATTTTCTTCATTGTGTTTTTCTATATTTTCCAAAGATGGGGAGCTATTTTGAATAGCTGCTTAGGAAATAATTTCTGAGAACATGACTTTTGAATGTTACCAAATAAAAGTGAATGAGTAAGTCTTGTGGAGACCTGTGGAAAGAACATTCTAGGGTTAGGGAACAGCAAGTGCAGAGATCTGGAATTGTGAACTAGTTTTACGTATCTGAGGAATGGCAGGAAGGCGTATTCAAGGGATGTCCTGCGAGGATAATAAATGAGGGAGTGAGACTAGATAATGGGAGAATCTGTGGCCCATGATAAAGAGTTTGGATTTTAACTTGAGAGTGGTGAAGAGACTTCAGAGGTGAGAAGAGTGGCGTGTTCTGAATTATGGTTATTTAATGCATTTACAGACTGAATTCCCATAAGGTATTGTGTGTTTGTTGCCCAACTCTACCAAAATTTAAGCTAAAAGTCAGACCATCTATCACATGTCTGATTAGTCCTCTCCTTACATACACATCTGTTCTGTTTCTTCCTCTTTGTGTTATTTGAAGTATGATTTATGTTGTAGAAGATCATCTTGGCTGCTGTATAGAGAATTGATTTTTGTTTAAAGAAATAGAGCATTTTGGAGGCTATCGCAGTAAGGGAGGTAAGAGAGAATGGGCTTAGAGAAGAATGGCAGCAAATATTTGAAGTAATGAGAAGCAGCTGGATTCTGGTAAAGCCAGCAGGACTGTTGTGCATAGTAAGGGGAAAAAAGTCAAAAAAGATGCTTGTGTTGTCCATATGACAGAATGAATTCAGTTTTATGTTAAATTTAAGATACCTGTTGGAAGTCCAAGAGGAGGTGTTGGGTATATACATTTGCAGGTCAGGAAGAATGGAAGAATCTAGTAAAGAATTATCAGTGTTGTAGGGTGAGCAACTATTTAGCATTTTAAATCCTTGCATATCATGATCCCCTCAAAATGAAATCCCTGACAAATGAAATAGAAGGGATAGGAGGGAGTGAAAATGTTGTAATCTGAAATTAGATGATGTTTCAGGTGGAGATACTGATATATTCACCAATAATGCTGAAGCATTTTAGAGAAGTGCATTTTTTTTTTGGTGAAAGTGTCAAATACCTTTAATGGTAAGTAATGGAATTGCCAGGTATTAGAGTTATGATTATAAATGAAACACTAGGTAGAAGACTTTCTTGTATATTTTATAAATATTGCATTGATTCAATCAGAATTTCCTCATTTTATTCTCTTCCTCTTTTCATCTCTTAAACAATAGATAAGATGCAAATAAAAGCGGGCCTCCCCTGGTGGCGCAGTGGTTGAGCGCTGGGCTGTGAGGCTGCCCGTAGCCTCTGCAGCACCGGTTTGTTCCCCGACCACCGGCGAGGGTCCCACCAAAAAAAAAAAAAAGGCGATTAATTAGCACCAAGAAGATATGGGCGAAAATTATATGCCATAACAGTTTATTTTGATTTTAAAATTTATTTGCATATTGTATCATGAATAGGAGGTATATTATAGTGGCAGATTTATAGTTGAATGAATATTGACAATTTGTGAAATTTTTGCTTTCATTTTATTGGTTATTCTAAATTATTGTAGATTCTAAGCTTTGCATATTTTAATAGGAGTCATGGCTTCGAAAGAATTATCTTATTGATTTCAAGCACCATTTTATGAGTCATTTTCCATATGCCTTAAAAGAAATAACCAAGCACAGAAGGAAAGAAACAAATAAAAGGTATGTGATTCTTTTCCACTTTATAGACCTAAAAAGCTGGTTAACCTGAAATTATCAGAAAATAATTGGCATTGAACCAGAACTTTCTACACTGTGAAGTGCTGATACCTAGATATTGAGAAATAAGAGTATGATTAATTTTGAACAAGTCACTTTAAGCTGTTTATTCATTTTTAACTTGTAAATTGAATGTTTTTCGCTAAATGAGTATCAAATTATGTAAATAACTTGATTTTAATAAACTTTGCTGAGGTAGACAGTTTTAGAGAAGTAAATACTGAATCTAAGTGAAAGTATCTTACATTTGTGTAGTTATGATCTGACATATATGAGGAAAGTAGTAACAAAGTCAAAGTAGTAACAAAGTCATCTTGAAGGAAGAGTAATTGTAGAAAAAGTTTTCTAAAGTGCTAAAGAAAGGGTTATGGCTTAGAAGTTAGTATTTAAAATGTAAGCATAGAAACTATTTAAAATGTTTACCTTAAGTATAAGCAGATAAATGTGAAAACAAGTTACCTAATAAAATTTTATAAGCAGATACAAACTAGAACATTTAAAGTGTAGGTCTCCCTAATGAGCAACACTTGCAAGGAATCTTAACTTCTGTCAGAAGGTTAAGGTTATCAAAGGGAAGAAACTTCCTAGAGAATCTTTGAGGTTCTTTGAGCAGGATTCAAAGGATATGCATAGAATTGAAATGTCTGTTCCAGGCAAATGAACTTCATTCATTCTCTAAACTTATTTTTGGTTGCTATATATATTAACCTTGATGGTAAGAAATTTTGGGTGTGTAGACTGCTAGTTATCTGTCCCAGTTTTCATTCTCTCCTCTTTCAATGATAGAATTCCCACATTTTAGCTGGGCATATAACTACACAAAAAATGCATAGCTTCCTTTGCAGCTCGTAGTAATATTTCCTTCCCTATATGTTTGTGATTCTTTGTTATTATTATGTCCTTAGTCCTCATCCTTTAAAATTGTTGGTTTGAAATATTTTAATCCACTTAATTTTTTTTTTAATGAGATAGGCTGTAGTGTTGAATAAACTACAGTCTGAAGTGTTTTAAGTTGCAAGTTTAGTTTTTACTGAAGTTTTTTGAAATTTCAAGTATTGAAAATATTGATGTATCTTATGTGGCTAGAATAAACTGATTTCAATATGTTATAGTGTCTCCAAATGACTTTTAAGATTATCAAGTAATGTGGGCCTCCCTAGCGGTGCAAGGGGTTAAGCACAGCACTGTGAAGCTATCCGCAGCCTCTGCAGCACGAGTTTGATCCCTGGCCTGCCAGGGAGCTACCCACATGGCACATAAATAAATCAATCTGTAAAAAAAAAAAAATTACCAAATAATATTATAATAAAAATTATAATAATGTAATAAACAATATAATAAATAATAAAGTTACAATAATATTATAATTTACCTTTATATATGAATAGCAACCTGGATAAGGAACTGAGCAGTATACAGTTTTTTTTTTTTTTTTAAAGACTTGTTTTATTTATGCATATAAGAACTGGGATACAGGCCAGAGGTGCAGGGGGGTGAGAGGATTCACCAGAGACAGAGTAGGGAACAGAATAGGTGGACTGACTGAAATACACTACTGAGGGTATCAGCGGGCGAGACAAGAGAGGTCTGCTGTGCCATGAGGGTAGCTCCCCGGCTGGGGATCAAACTCGTGCTGCAGAGGCTACAGCCAGCTTCACAATGCTTGTGCCTCCCCTTGTGCCATCAGGGAGGCCCTGAGCAGTACACACTTTGAATGCATGCCTTAACCCTGATTCTATTATGGTTTATTTACAAAACCATATTTATGCTCTAAACCTTGCCTACATACAGTTTATTAATTCTAGAAGGAAATACTCTTTTACTTTTTTAAAGATTTTATTTATTTATACATCCAAGAACTAGGGTGTAGGCTAAAGGTATGGGAGGTGAGAGGATTCACCAGAGAGAGAGTGAAGAGCAGAACAGGCAGATTTACTGAAAAAACACTGCTGAGGGAAGCAGCAGGCGAGATAGGAGTGGTCAGCTGTGCCATATGTGGGTTAGCTCCCTGGCCGGGGATCAAAGTCATCCCACAATGGCTGGTGCTAGCTTGATAGTGCTAACTTTAATCTCTGTGCCACCAGAGAGGCCCAGGAAATACTTTTTTTTTAAAAACCCATTAATAAGAGTGCGAGTGGATGTAACACTTTATTGATGTGTGTGCCTTTGTTTTTAGCATCAAGCATTGCACGATTCTCTCCAATAATATAGATCATCTCTTACTGAATTTAACACTGTCTGATATCATGGTCTCCCTGGCAAATGCCTCAACTTTGCAGAAGGATTCCAATTGGATAGAGATGATAAGGAAATTTGTGACAGAGACCCTGGAAGATGGCTCTAAATTAAATAGTAAGCAATTGAACAGATTGCTTGGGGTGTCGTGGAGGTTAATGCAGATACAACCAAACAGAGGTAGGTGATACTGCTTTATCCTTATTTTAAGAGAAGTGTTCTTATGTATATACATGTATTATTCATGGTCTAGGTTTGAATTGATGATTTTCAAATATTCCATGTAGTCAAGTTAATTACATTCAAACCATAAATGGTAGCTAACCTAATTATATAGGTCTATCTGTACACTGAAATCATCCTTTTTCTCTGAGGATAGCCTACTGTGAAGCAATTTGGTAAGATTTCTAGTAGATTACAGATTTGGAGTTAAAGAAGGTGTAGATATTTTTGAGAAGTAATGTCCTTGAGTCTACTGAGGAAGAAATACCCTTTTCTAATTTGACTAGAAAATTGAGAGCTTTATCCTTTGAACTATATAGAACGAATTCTGTCTAGGTTTATTGCCCCCTCGGAAAATTTGTACTGTAATGTCTATTTGGTTTGATTTGTATTAGGCCAGTTGCTGCGGGGTTTTAATGGTAGTCATCACTTTATGGTTAACATCTACTTTTTCATCGGAATGGAATGAATTATATGTTTTTTTTTTAAAGAGGAATTTGGGGGGGGGGCTTGTGAAATGTTACTGATTCATATGCCCCGTTGTTTTTCTCTCTGGTTTTAGAGGCTACAGAGTCTCTCATCAAGGCAGTTTATACATTATATCAGCAGAGGGGCCTTCTCCTTCCAGTTCGCACTTTGTTACTGAAATTTTTTAGTAAAATCTATCAAAAAGAAGAACTGAGATCTTACAGAGTCAGGTAAAGTTTTATTCGTTATTTTTCTTTTCTTTTTCTCACTGAGTAATTATGTAGTGTAGTCTTTAAAAAGAAGGGTTACTAAACCTTTGAAGAAATTACCTTTTTAAATCCTTTTGATTATATTTAAGAAGAGAGAAAACTTTTATAAAGAAGCATACATATACTATTCAGCAATCAAAAAAGATAAACTAATGCCATTCACAGCAACATGGAAGGAGCTTGAGGGATTATGCTCAGTGAAATAAGTCAGAAGGAAAAAGAAAAATACTGGGATGGCTTCACTTATAGGAGTAATATAGGGGATCAAGGAAAAACAACAACAAAAATAGACAGCTATAAATTAGAGACATTCTGCAGTGGAGGGGGAGGGGAAGGAATCAAAATGAGGTTGGGAAGAGCACAAGGGACTATGGTCATAGTGCACGGGTGAATTGGTGGTGGAAACCTCTATGGGGACTACTCCTGAGAAACGAAAGCAAACATCGTAAGAAAGGGCCTCCCTGGTGGTGCAGCGGTTGAGCGCTGGGTTGCGAAGCTGCCCACGGCCTCTGCGGCGCCGGTTCGATCCCCGGCTGCTCCCCGGCCACCAGAGGAGGGTCTCACATGGCACGCAGATCGCTCCTGCCGCCCGCTGCTCCCCTCAGCTGTGTACTTCGGTCCTTCTGCCTGCTCTGCTCCCCGCTCTGGCTCTGGTGAATTCTCTCACCCTCCCGCTCTTCTGACTGTGTACCCAGTGCATGTATAAACAAAACAAACAAATAAATAAAACATGCCTCTATAAAACAAACAAACATTGTAAGGAAAAAAAAATAGAATTGAAAAAAAGAAACAAAAAAGCATACATAGTGCTGCTGGTAATTTTTATTTATTTATTTATCTTTTCAAAGATTTGTTTTATATATTTATGCATAGAAGCACTGGGGTGTAGGCCAGAGGTGCAGAGGATGAGAGCATCCACCAGAGACAGTGGGGATGAGAACAGGCAGATCTACTGAAATACACTACTAAGGGGAGCTACAAGCGAGACAGGAGAGGTCTGCTGCGCCATATGCTTCCTGGCTGGGGATTGAACTCATGCCGCAGAGATGATAGTGCTGAGATTTAACCACTAGTCCCCAGTAATTTTTATATGCATAACCGTAGATAAAAACTTCTTTGGGCATGTATTTCCACTTGTCTACTTATAACTAAAGGACAGGACAAACAACATAATAGCAGCCTCTGACTTTTCTTTTGCTTCCTATAAAATGATGGAGGGGGCCTCCCTGGTGGCCTAAGGGTTAAGTCTCAGTGTTGTCACCTGAGGCCTGAGTTCTATCGCTGTCCAGGGGGCTAACCCACATATGGTAGCAGACCATTCCTGTCTTCCCTTCTGCTCCCCACTCGTCTCTGGTGGATCCTCTTACCCCTCACCCCTGCCCCCACTATGGCTCTGGCCTACACCCCAGTTCTCTACACACACACATACACACACACACAATGATAGAGGTTGAACCAATAATCTTAAATCACATATTGGATTATATGGTATAAGAATGAGGGCAGTAGGAGATGAGGAAAAATTTCTGGCTTTAGTTTGGTGCTGTTAGGTGAAATGGGTAACTCAGAATGGGAATAAGAAATTAACTTTTTTTAAATTTTTGCATAAAAGAACTGGGGTGCAGGCAGAGGTACTGGGAAGTGAGAGGATTTAACAGAGACAGTAGGGAGTGGAACAGGCTGAACTTAACTGACATACACTGCTAAGGGGAACAGCAGGTGAGAAAGGAGAGGTCTGCTGTGCCATGTGGGTTAGCTCTCTGGCCAGGGATCAAACTCAAGCCCTAGTGGTGATAGCACTGAGACTTAATCCTACGCCACCAGGGAGCCCCTACATGAACTTTTTAATTGAGTGGATAAAATCTTGAAAAATGTTATAGCTGAATAAATGATTCTGGCAACCTTGTGGACTCTAATACATTTAAATGAGTAAATGGTGATGTTAGTGGTAGATAACTTGTCTGGTATATTTAAGTTAAAAAAAACTTGATTAAATTTATTTCTCTTGTCTTAGAAAATGATAACTTAGTTTTGTTCTTCCTTGTCCCTTCTTAGATATCGTAGTAAAGTGTTATCCCGTTGGCTGGCTGGTTTACCATTGCAACTCGCTCACCTAGGTTCCCGAAATCCTGACCTCTCAACACAACTTATTGATATCATCCACACTGCTGCAGCTCGAGCAAATAAAGAATTACTAAAAAGTTTACAAGCTACTGCTCTCCGAATCTATGGTAAGATTCTGTTTAATGATGTAGGTCATCACCCTGATTTAGGAAAGAAGTTACGAAGGGAAGTTCTTTAGATTTAGCTTCTCTTGGAAGATTTGCATTTCCTTTAAATCATTAAGAATTAGTTATACCATGGTTAAGTTGACAAAGCATCAAATAGTGATTTCATTTTCAATAGTAGTACTTACTAGAATCATTTTAGAAGTTAATGGTTAAATTTTGTTTTTATTGAGGTGTTGTTGACATGCTCATTTTAACTGTACAATGTAATAAGTCAATATTTGTATATATTGCAAAATGATTACCATGACACATCTAGTTAAAGTTACATAAATTATCTTTTACATTACCTGCTTTTCACAAATTCAAAACTATTCTGGTATTTAAAAAAATTCATTTAAAGCTTTGGTGGGAAATTATGTAATCATAGGAGAAATTATGATTGACTTCCATATATTAATACTTATTATTATTGCTGAGTAAGAGTTTGTTATATGGATCTGTTACTTAAATTTATTCATTTATTAAGTGATGGACATATGAACTTCATCAGTTATACCAAAGAACTAAAATCACACAACTTTGAGGCCATTTAATGTGAGGGCACGCTACATGGACTGTATCACTGTTAACATAGTGGGTTATAACTTTTCTGAGTTATAACTTAAATCTTTTCCAGTGTTTATATTATGTATGTAAAGCAGGTGTTTTGCTTTAAGTTGGGTTGACATTATAATTGTCACTGTTTAGCAAGTGTTTTTGCTATTCTGCTGTGAGGTCCAGTCCCTATAATCCCATTTGATTTTTATGAAACTATTACAATGTTAAATATATTTTAAAATAATGTTTATGTTCTGTGTCTTAGTTTAGAAAAATAGTCATGTGTATATGCTTTATGATAAAACTTTGTCACGTACTTGATACATTGATATTCAGAATAACACAATGAAAATGGTCAGTCTGCCTTACTAACTTAATCTTTGGTTTATGCATTTTCTGTAGTTGAATTTAATATTTCTCCCTACCCTGTTAGATCCACAAGAAGGCACTGTGGTGGTTCTACCAGCAGAATCTCAACAACTTTTGGTCCAACTTGTATATTTCCTACCCAGTCTGCCTGCTGATTTGCTTTCTCGGTTAAGCCGTTGCTGTATTATGGGAAGGCTCAGTACAAATTTGGCTGCTATGCTTATCGGGATACTGCACATGAGGTAGCATGCTCAAGTGAGCTGTATTTTAAGTGTTTAATCATTACCCCCTCTTACCCCTTTTATCGGTCATTTGTGAACAACAGAATTTCATAGTCACCTGCTTCTGCTGATTCATTTGTTTTTAAGTGAACAATTCAAACTTATTATTGTGATGTAGATTAAGTTCCCTAAAGTAGATTCTTTTTAAATAATTTGTTAGTGATTCTATAGATAGATTAGAAGAGGGTTGAGATTATCAAGATGATGTAGTGACAGTTCAGTTGCAGGTGAAAATAATGGGTTATAAGACCTTTAATGTTACAAAGTTGCTGTACAGTCTTTCAGAGAGCTCAGAATTAGATGTAGCTGGTGAAATAAATAAGATGGTGGACTCTATCAAGGAATCATTTGAAATTCATTTCTGTGAGTGTGAGATATATAGAGAGAGATATTCAGCATTGCTTATTGCTGATTGTGAATCATATACTGGGTCTGATGGCATTAGGTAGAAATTGAAATGTAACTGGTAGCAGAAAAATGTAAAGATTTGCTTCTTGTGACTTCTTACACACATTCTCTATCCCAGGTAAGAAGGAATAACTTATTTTATTAGTAGATTTTGCCAGTTCCTTCATAACAGCATAGGAAAAATGTTAATATAATCATTTGATACAGCCTCAGAATGAATAACTTTTCCGTTTAGTGGAAGGGATTTAGAATTTATTTCTTGTGTTTGCATTTGAGAGAGACATGGGCATATTCTTAAGTAAACATTAACTTTAAATTTTTTTTCCCTTAGAAATTAAAAAACAAACGCACACTTTCTCTTTGTCCATTGTAAGCAATTATTTAATGTAGGCTTTTAAAAAATTAAATGTTAAATGTTACTTCTTTTTCTATATTTAGGTAGTCTTGTATTTATTAACTTCCAGCAGAGGGCATTCTGTTCCTTTGATATAACTAGTGGGGAATCTTGTGTTAACATTCAGTTAAAATCATGTTTTGAATGCCCTTGAAATTGAGTCTCTATAGAAGCTGTATAAAATGTATTTATCAGTATTAGTTTTGCTTAATAACTGACAATTTGTAATAAGTTTTACTGACTTAGGCTTAATAACTTGTCAAGGATGTTTTCTAAAGTCTTAATAGCTTTTTTTTGGAGCTCTGTAGTTGATGTTGACAATTTACAAATAATATTTAGTAATTCATAATCATAAAATTAAAACAGATTGCCATTGTAGTTAAAAGCCCACAAATTCAGTTTTTTGATGTAGTATTTACAGAATCTATTAGAATTTCAGTGTAGATATATTGTTTTCATTCAGATTCACCTCTTTTTTAAAAAAAGAATACAAACTTAGGACTTTTCAATTTTCTCAGGTTGGTGGTGTTATTACAGTATTACTTTTCCTGGATTCAGAATTTAAGAATGTTTGGTTCCTTCAGATGTGTGTTGGGTTATTTCATATCTTTCGTTTTTCTCTTCAAAGTATCCCCTTCTCTGTCCTTGACTATTCTTTAAACTAGCTAACTTTTCATTATCTTCCACCTGGACTTTTATAATAGCGTTACTTCTCTTTCCCTTCTATCCTGTTGCCAGATTAATTTTCCTGACATATTCCTTTAATTGCTTCTAATTTTTGTCTATTACATTAAGTGCATTGTGAGATCAGGTTCAATTCAAATTTGGTAGTTCTGACATTTGCCCTTTCTATCATCCTAAGAGCATGATGCCAGCAAAGAATATCAGTTTGTTCCATGTGTTTGAAAAATCTATCAATCAAAAACTGCTCATTTGAGGGCCTCCCCGGTGGTGCAGCGGTTGAGCGCTGGGTTGCAAAGCTGCCCGCGGCCTCTGCAGCACCGGTTCGATCCCCGGCTGCTCCCCGGCCACTGGAGGAGGGTCCCACATGGCGCGCAGACCTCTCCTGCCGCCCGCTGCTCCCCTCAGCAGTGTACTTCGGTCCTTCTGCCTGCTCTGCTCCCTGCTCTGGCTCTGGTGAATTCTCTCACCCTCCTGCGCTTCTGACTGTACCCAGTGCTTGCATAAATAAATAAATAAATAAATAAAATAAATCTTAAAAAAAAAAAAAACCTGCTCATTTGCTTTTATATATTTTTTATTAAAGATTTATTTATTTATTTTATACAAGAACCGGGGTACAGACCAGATGCATGGGAGGGTGAGAGGATTCACCAGAGACAGAGCGGGGAAAGAACAGGCAGACTCATGAAATACACTGCTGAGAGGAGCAGCGGGCGAGACAGGAGCAGTCTACCCCTCCATGTGGGATCTTCACCAGCAGGCCAGGACCAAACCGGCACTGCAGAGGCTGCGCACAGCTTCACAGCGCTGCGCTCAACCACCTGCACCACCAGAGGAGGCCCTCATTTGCTTTTAAAATGTGTATTTTTTTTACCCATACACTTATAGATTCTTCTAGTTTGACTTTTCCCCCCCGCCCTTCTGCTTGTGTTGTTTTACCGACCTCTATTCATCCCTTCTTTTCCTAGTTTGTTTATAGCTGGGTTAGGGAAAATATAACATAAATATTAAAAGGGAATTTACACTGTTAGATAAAATATCTGAGAAAAGAGAATTTGTTTTGACTAAGAAGTTTCACTTGGGTTTTAAATAGGGTAAATATCTGACCTGGTCTGCTTTTTTCTCTCTAAGCATAGTTAATAATAGTATTTCCTTTTACTCTCAAAAATGTTCTGGCTTAAATAGATCCGGGAACACTTTGGCTTGGAGAGAGCTATCTCTAGATATGGGGATGTGTAACTCCATCATCGTTTGAAGGACAGAGTGATGTATTGCTTATCATTTGTCCAAAATGGATTTGCTACCTTTTTAAGCCGCTAGATGGCACAGTTGATGCCTGTTTTCCCTGGGTTCTAGAGGCTGTGTGTTTGTTTCCTTTTTTCGGTTAAATCATGCTATATTTTAATCCATTGCTAGACACTTTGAGTTTGTTTTCTAGCCACAAATTTGAACTTATAATGAGCATCTGTGGCTTAAAATTCTTGACTTGCAATATTCCTGCCATAGCCCTTTGTTTATGAGAATATTCAAAAGGTGTTTCCAACACTTTAATTCCCACATTTTAAGATTATTAATAGATTTATCTTAATGGTAAAAAGTTTGTAATTGAAATGGAATTTTCTCATTTTGTCTGATACTTATTCAGATGTCTAATAAAATTTGTAGTCTCAACTGGGTAAGTCTGATTCTCAATCTTTTTTGCTATATCATATTGTTGATACTTGCCCTGTTCTTAGCCTTACTTTGAAGACAATTTTATTTTTTTACTTTTTCCTCAGATTTTATTAATTTGTTAGTCATTTGCATAACTATCATTTGAAGATAGTCGCTAAAAGTTACTAAAGTAACTGGAAACTGGTCTCATAGTAAGAACTAGATAATCCTCATTTAACAGAAGCTGCTTCACATTTAGTTACTTTCTTGAGTCCCCTTCTAATACTTCAGCTGTACTGTTGTGAAGTAGATCTAGTTACAGCTTTGCAAAGTATAGGAGCACATAGTTGTCTTAGAGTGGCTCTAAATGGAAGTATTCTTTGCCTAATTAAGATGCTTTTCCTGGGCCTCCCTGGTGGCTCAGCGGTTGAGCGTTGGGTTGCGAAGCTGCCCGCAGCCTCTGCAGCGCCGATTTGATCCCCGGCTGCTCCCCGGCCACAGGAGGAGGGTCCCACATGGTGCTTAGACCTCTCCTGCCGCCTGCTGCTCCCCTCAGCAGTGTGCTTCAGTCCTTCTGCCTGCTCTGCTCCCTGCTCTGGCTCTGGTGAATTCTTTCACCCTCCCGTGCCACTGACTATACCCAGTGCTTGTATAAATTAAAAAAAATAAAAAAAGATACTTTTCCTTGATTAGGTAGGAAACTGGAGCTTGTTTAAACTTGTATCAGCAAGGTATAAGACTATAAAAGTCAAATAGTAAATATGTAGAAGCTGAACTTATTGAAAACCAAAACTTCATCTTGGCTCTTTGGAGTCTGTTTTTCAAATGGGATAGAAAATTTCTGTAGTATATCATAAGTGTGGATCAATTATGATTTTAAATGAAACTTTACATAGATACAAATATGTTGGAAGTTAAATTTTTCAAATTAGGATATTTGAGCCCTTGTATGTAAGATCAAAACAATACATGTGACTTTAAATTATTAAATCAGATTTTTCAATAAAGAAAAATATACACCGTTGTTATTCTTGAATTTTCAAGTTGGTCACTTCTGATAACAGTTTTCTTGTTTACGATAGATCATCATTTTCTGGATGGAAGTATTCAGTTAAAGACTGGTTGATGAGTGATGTGGACTATTTCAGCTTCTTATTTTCAACACTGACAGGTAACCTCATTCACCTGCCAAGTTGAAAAGAAAAAACCTAGTATGAAGATTCTCTTTAGACTTGTTATGTTAAAAAAAAAAAAAAAAAAAAAAAAAAAGACTTGTTAATGTTATCTATTTGAAGTTTTGAGGATGACACTCTATCCTGGAATGAGCTCTACTGATTACTAAGTGGTATTCTTTGAAGTGTAATATATGTACCCTGTGTTATCAATCTCTCGTGGCAGGAAGATACATTATTCACTTTTAAATCTTTCATAGTACAAGTATCAAAAACTTGAGGATTGCAACTATAGAACTGAAGCATAAAGCAAAAGGGTGGGGGGCAAGATGGGAGGGATGAACACACAGGAATATGGTGATGGTTCATGGGTGATATAACTGGAGACTACAGTGATTTAAGAAGAAAAAATTTAGTAGTTAAAAAATGCTTATGGTAACATTTAAAAAGAAGGATTATTTGGAGGTCATGTGATTATATCTTTGCTTCCTTCTTTATCTTATTTCTCAATTTTGTTCTCATCACTGTAAACAAGATGAGAACTCCCAGAGTAAACCTCATTGCATGCTTAAAAACAGAATAGGACATCCATGTTTAAAATGTTCAAACTGATAGAATACCAGGTTTTAGTTAACTCTGTTCTACTTTCTATTTGCCTCAAAGGCAACATTAGTAAATGAGTCTAGAAATTTTCTGAAGACTTAAAGTTTGGTGACTTAGTTAATTTGTTCTCAGAATCCAGAATGAATTTGATAGGTTCTGATAGTAAGCTGAATGTTACAAGATAAATGTTCTGTAAAAGATAAGTGAAAACTTACATCTTTATTTGATATTTTTAGTTGTACACATATAAGATGGGGAGGGGGAAGTTTTATGCTTTAATAGCAGTAGCCATCAGAAGGTTTAATGTTTTTAGAAAACTCATGAGGAGTCAGTAGTATGATGTGAACATCAAACTAGATGATATCTCTTCAAGCTGTGTTCATGGAAGTATAGTGATCTGAACCTCAAAGCAGATAGCTAGGATCAGACCACATCAATGATATTCTGGTCCTTCTAAGTGCTATCTTTGAAGGCAGTACTTTGGCGTGTTGTCTATGTAGGTCAGGCCAAATACAAGGTTGGTAAGAGAATCAGATGGGCAGGTAGAAGTTATAAAACATTTGAAGGGCCATTATGTAAGAGAACTTGGTATATGTATGAAGAAATGTTTTATTTTGTTTATTCATTTGCTTCTTTAAACCTGCCATTAATTGGAAAGATTATGCTGTTGACATTTTTAAAGTAAAAGAAAGGCCTTAATATAAAGAGTGAAAGCTGTTGCTTGCTATATTACCAATTGAGTCAGATCACATCCTTTGTTTATGTCAGCTAAATTGCCTCTGTTGCTAGTAACTTATATTTAAAATGCTACATGAAATGTAGAAACACAGAAAAGAAGGGACCCTGAAGAAGACTTTAACTGGGAGGCAAATTTTAGTGCTGTTTTTTAAATATTAAGAAGACTGTAACTTGCTTTTTGTGATTTTGTTTTTTAAATTGGCTCTTTGTATCCAAATTAGGGTTTTCAAAAGAGGAGTTGACTTGGCTTCAAAACCTTCGAGGAGTTCCTCATGTCATCCAGACACAGCTTTCCCCTGTGCTTCTTTATCTTACGGACTTGGATCAATTTTTACACCATTGGGATGTAACAGAGGTAACAGTGCATTTAAGAAGGAATTCATTATTAAAATTCAGTTCATCAACCACCAGTAGTTACTACATTGATTTATATAAGATGTTCTCAGAGATACAGGTAGTGTAAGACATGATTCCTATTCTGAAATTGCTTATCATCTTTGATAGAAGATGCATACTTCTAAAAGAGGAGGGGTTTTTGTCTGTTTTTTAACAAGTAACACCACTGGCACAGATTAATTAGCAATTTGGTTCATACAAATTTATTTTCTTTTTCTTTTTCTTTCTTTTTTAAAGATTTATTTATTTATTTTTATACAAGAACTGTGGTACAGGCCAGATGTGCAGGAGGGTGGGAGGATTCACCAGAGACAGAGCAGGGAACAGAACAGGCAGACTGACTGAAATACGCTGTTGAGGGGAGCAACGGGCGTGACAGGAGGGGTCTGCCGCGCCATATGGGACCCTCGCCGGCCAGCATCTTTTTCTCTTTTTATTCCAATGCCATGATGACTTTGTAGTTTGAAGTCAGGGAGCTTGGTATCTCCATTTTTGTCTTTTTTCTGAAGACTGCTTTGGGTATTCAGGATCTTTAGCAGTTTCATACAAGTTTTAGGATATTTTTCTTATTTTAATTAAGGTAATGTCGGTTTACAGTACTGTATATAATTCAGAGGAATAGGTGTACACTTAGATACACATCACCATGCCACACCCCCCCCCACCAGGGCACCATGCACTGTTACCGTATACCATATTAAGGATTTTCATCTATTGCTGTGGCAAATACTATTGGGATTTTGATAGTGATTGCATTGAATTTATATGTTGGTTTAGGAAAATACCCATTTTTACAATGTTAATTCTTTCACCCATCAGCATGGAGTATCCTTCCATTTCTTCCTCAGTTTGCTTCAATCATGTCTTAGTTTTCAGTGTACAGGTCTTTTACATTGCTGGTTGAATTTATAACTGCATATTTTTTTAATACTTTTACAAATGATAGTGTTTATCTTTCTGCTAGTTTGTTGTTTGCATATAGAAATGCAACGTATTTTTGTATGTTGATTTTGCAACCTACAATTTTACTGTATTATTGTATTTAATAGTTTTTTAGTAGTCTTTAGGGTTTTTTAATGTATAAAATGTCAAGTCATCAGTACATGGTGACATTTTTATTTCTTCCTTTCCTATTTGGATGCCTTTTATTACTTTTCCTTGCCTAATATCTCTGCTAGGCTCTCTAATACTATGTTGAATAATAGTGGTGACAGTGGGTATCCTTGTCTTATTCTTGAACTTTGAGGGAAAACCTATTTTTTTGCCACTGTATGTTAGCTGTGGGCTTGTTATATATGATATGTTCCTTCTGTACTCATATTATTAAGAATGTTTGTCATAAATGGATGTTGAATTTTGTTAATTTTTTTCATCTCTAGAGGTATGATTTCTATCCTTTATTTCGTTGATGTGATATATCCTGTTGAATGATTTGCATAATGTGTTCTGTAGTGACTGTACCATTTTCATTCCCCCAGTGTACAAAGGGTCCTTTTTCTTCCACATACAATCAGCACTTGTTAGTTTGGCTTTGGATAATAGCCCTTCTCACAGGTGTGAGGTGATACCTCATTGTTTTGATTTACATTAGAGACGAACATTTTTTCATGTGCCTGCTTTTTGTTTTAACCTTTTGTTAGTGTTGTCAATAGATTAGCCTCCACATTTGACTTATAAACTCCTATTTTGTTGCTGTATCAATTGATTTTATTCAGTTCATCTGTTTACTTACTTCATTCTAATAGGAAAACAAAAGGGGCACAAAAGGATCTAAGCTAAACTAGGGAACTCTTGGGTGGTTTTTTTTTTTTTTTTTTTTTAAAGATTTATTTATTTATTTGTTTGTTTTTATTTATTTATTTGTACAAGCACTGGGTACAGTCAGAAGCGCGGGAGGGTGAGAGAATTCACCAGAGCCAGAGTGGGGAGCAGAGCAGGCAGAAGGACTGAAGTACACTGCTGAGGGGAGCAGCGGGTGGCAGGAGAGGTCTGCGCACCATGTGGGATCCTCCTCCGGGGCCGGGGAGCAGCCGGGGATCGAACCGGCGCCTTAGAGGCCGCGGGCAGCTTCGCAATCCAGCGCTCAACCGCTGCGCCACCGGGGAGGCCCTCTTGGGTGGTTTTTAAAGGTATCTTGGATAAAGTGAGTTTGTTATCCTCACCCTACAAAGTACGTAAAGGGAAGTATGTAGGGTAGGGAAAGAGCTTTGGAAAAGAAACGGGCTTTCTCATACTTTTTTGGGTTGATCAGAGTTGAGAGACTGTTATCAGTAAAGGCACAAAATGTAATTTTCCAAAGGTAAAATTTGGTGACACTTTCTTAGAATATTTAGCTCTATTTTGTAGTGTTTACATATGAAAATTTTTATTGTAAATAAATTCCTTGATACAGTTTTATTGGTAACAGAGGCATCTATCTGAATTTTAGTGTTTTAATCATAATTTAACATTTTAGTATAATAAAATGACTATAAAAACTATTAGGTGCATGATATTGTGTAAACTAAGAAAATATTATTCCCTAGAAGTGTACAAACATTCATTAGAAAAAAATTTAGGGGCAGCAGCCTTTCTGCCTGCTTGTGTCTATGCAAGTATCCTTTATTCTCTCCCTTTTTTTTTTTTAATTAAAAAACCTGCCCTTTAGGATATTTTTAAAAAGTAATTAGGAAGTTTTTACTTATACAGTAAATAGAAACATCTTAATTTCCACAATGACGCCAAATTCTGGAACTGTGCAATGCAAGGTCAGGGTTCTAATATGTGCAAGTTTCTCTTGACACTGTAAGATAAAAAAGTAAGGACTGTCTTTATATTTGTGTGTGTACACATGTGTTAATATGTATTAGAAAATTACATCTGCAATACAAAGAACTTTGTTTTTGCTATATCACTTGACTTAATGCCTTAATTCAGTTTATATCTCTCACAAATGAGATCATTCCATTATATAAATGATATAGTAATTAAAATCTGGAAATTTACTCTCATCTAGTCCTCAAAGCTCAATCACATTTTGCCAGTTGTCCTAACAATATGTTTGATAGCAAAATGATTCATCAAAATCATTCACTGCATTTATTTGTTACGTCTGTTTAGTCTCCTTCAACTTGGAATAGTTCTGGTTTTCCTTGCTTTCAATACTTTTGACACACACAAAATAGTTTTGTGAAAATTTTCCTCAATTTGGATTTGTTTTATGTTTCCTCGTGTTTAAATTCAGGCTATATAAATTTGATAGGAATATGACACAAGTGATAGCTGTGGTTTTTCTGATGACATCCTGTTCCATTAAGTATTCACTTTGGTTACTTATGTGGCTTCTGCCTGGTTCTTCACTGTTCACTTTTCCACCTTTGTAATTAACGTATTTTGAGGGCATAATTTGAAACACTGCAAATATCCCATTTTTAGTCTTAGCTTATTTATGTGTGTTAGTATGGTTTCCTGTTTTATTCAATGGATTTTTAATTCCTTACTATCATTATTAATTTTAATACTCTTATTTGCCATTGGCATCCTGAGGCTTCTGTGTTCTTTTGATATATGCTTGTTTTCCTTGAGCATTGTTCTAGATTCATACTACGTTTTCCCTGTCCCAGCCAGGCATTTAGGTAATTCTTAAAATTTAAGAGGCCCTGTTTTCCTTCCAGGAGAGTAGTATTTATAAACCAACTTCGCGCACTAAGTGTTAATTGTTGCTTTTGAATGTTGTTGCTCCCATATTGCTTCAGTGGAGGGAAATTAGGAATTTACCGTAGAGTTCATTCTACTGTAGTTGTTTTTCTTTTTGTGACTGCCTCTTCTGACAATGAGAAGCCTGGGTTTCATTATACTTAGTATTTTTACTCACTTGATCAATTACTCTTTTGCTGTCATCACTTTTCCTTGCAGGCATCTTCCTCATGCCATTTGAGCCCCAACTTTATGGAGCAGTTGGGCCCTGTTTATTTACGGATAGAATGCTCTGGTCACTGCAGTTCTCCCATCTACTCCATTGATGATGCTTACCTAGGGCCCCACCTAGTGGCTTTAGAAAGGAATTACTGAGCATGTGAAGAAATTAAGTGGGCATTTATGATTGAATGGGGCTTTTGAATTGTGACTTCTTTTATCAAAGGGAACATTCACTGTATTCACTGTGGAGTAGGAAGATGGCACTGGAATATTTTTATGTTATTACTGATAGGTACAACAGATAAGAAAACTGCCACATGAAAACTCTGAGTAATACCACTCTGTTACAGGTTTTAGAGAGACAATGCATAGAGCTGTTGATTTTTGAGAGTTGATCAACAGTGCTTTTGAATTTGTCTTCTTCCTAGAATATTTTTTCCAACAGTCTCTGTCTCTTCTGCACATTTCATTTTTGGCATTACATTCTACCTCCTTCTGCGCTTTGTGTTATGTCCTCTTTTCCTCTTGTCCTTTTTTTTTTTTTTTTTTTTTGACATTTATTTATTTATTTATTTATTTATACAAGCACTGGGTACAGTCAGAAGCGTGGGAGGGTGAGAGAATTCACCAAGCCAGAGCAGGGAGCAGAGCAGGCAGAAGGACCGAAGTACACTTCTGAGGGGGAGCAGCGGGAGGCAGGAGAGGTCTGAGCACCATGTGGGACCCTCCTCCGGTGGCCGGGGAGCAGCCGGGGATTGAACCCGCGCTGCAGAGGCTGCGGGCAGCTTCGCAACCCAGCGCTCAACCGCTGTGCCACCGGGGAGGCCCGCCTCTTGTCTTCTTAAGCACTTAGAAAATTAAAAATGCTTGGGATTTGTTTCCTGCCACCCTTATGTCCCTTATATTTGTGTTCTTTTCCTAGAGACTATTTTCTTCCTTATACCTTTGGGGGATGGAAGGTGGCAATATAATTAATTTGGATAAGGTATTTTTAGTATTTTCTGGATCATAAGCCTTTTTCTACGGTCCATTTTTCTGCCAAGTAATAACCCGGTATTAATATCACTCAGATCCTTCTATGGTAACACTCGATAGAAAAACTTGTCTTTTGTAGATGGTAAGTTACAAGAGGACTATAAGAGAGAAGTTTCTCATTCTTGTGCATAGCATCTAGTAGGACTAGCTCAATGTTTAGTAAATATTTAATAAATGAATTATTTGGAAAATTAGCTCATCAATATGCAGCTTGATTGACCTTTGACATTTGCATCTTGAGAGTCATTTTTTTGTTGCGTTTATTATGTAGGACAATTATGTTTTTTAAAAAGCAATCTTTTGAACTTGTTTCTGACCTAAAATATCCTGATTTGGTTACTGGTTTTCTCCTTTTCTGACAGACAGTTTGTCACAGTATACTGGTTATCCCTGCCCGAAGCCAGAGCTTTGACATCCTGCAAAGTGCCATCAGTAAGCATTTGGTAAATATACATAATTTTTTTTTTTCTGTAACCATGAAAAAGCACAGATTCATTAGTTAAGATTGGGTTTACCATTAGACAAGGAGAGAGGGGATGCCTGGAATTCTAAGCCAATAATTCCATGGCCTCTTGCAGAGAACTAAGAAATCTTATTTTTCCTGGCTGTTACTAATTAATTTTGTGACCTTGGGAACGTTCCCCTTTTTCTTAGCATTTTATTTTCTACAGCTGTGCAAGGAAGGGCCTTAAAATTACAACTCTGATACCTCTGACTTGTAATGCTTTAAATCACATTTGCTAGGAGTCAGTTTTTGAAAATCCAGCATCCAGACTTGGTGTAATTTCTACCTAGAACGTTTAAGGTCCAAAGTAGGGATGCCACCTAACTGTCTCAAGGCCCAGAAGCAGTGAGCTCAGCCTGGCCAGATTTGGCTGGTGGCCTGTGGGTACCTCTTAGTTGCATTGGTATTAAAATCATGTTAAGTATGCCTGGGTGTTACTTTTAATTTTTCCTCCAATGTTTATACTTTGACCTTTGGGTTTTTATTATATGTGCTAGTGCTAGGGAGAACTTCCAAATTTTATCTTCTAGGGACTCTTACTTGTTTAGATAATTTTATAAGCACATCCATACTATTATTCCCTCCCTTTTTCTTTTTTGAAAAGTTATTTCCCTGGGTTTGGAAGAGGGTACTGCTATGAATTCCCGGTACTCTCTTTCTCCCTTTGCTCTAATTCCCAGTCTTTACCCCAGGTGCCTCAAAATTTCCACCTTTTTTTCTTACTTCCACTCTAGATATTTATGCTTTTTGAAGATCACATTCATTATTTTAGGAAAAGGTTAACATGCCAATCAGTCTTGGCCACTTTTTTCAGGGAACCTGATGAAAGAGGTTGAGACATTAGAGCTTATAGACTTTTTTTATGATTACTCACCAGTAGTTTCCAGATTTAACTAGCATACATAGAGCTGGAAATTAGACTGTACCTCATGACAGTTTACACAGTAGAATCTTAATGAATTAGCATACCACAGTGACTTGTCTGGGTTTTGGGGCCAGTGAAGCAGTCAAGTGTTAACTATGGTAATAATCTTACTGACTTCATAGAAGTATTTTCCTTAGTCACGTCTGAATGATTAAATCAAAGGATAGGGGAAGGCCAACTGGAATATGAACTCTGGTAAGAACAGACATTTTAGACCTGATCCATAGGTCTGGTTTATACATTTAATTACCTGGCATGGGGGTGGTGCCAAATATCGGTTTCTAATGTGAGCTAAAGATTGTGTGATTGTTGATAGCAAGATTTTCTTTGGATGCATGAAATAATCTTTTTAAATAATGGTATTTTTGACCGGCAGTAGAAATTGTAACATCCAGGAATTTTTAGATGGCACCGCATATTCCCACAGTCATTTAAGTTGGGAGTTAAATTCTCAAAGGAAAGTGGGACCATAATTGTGGCAGGTGGCATGTATTATATACTGGTATTTAGTATATAAAGTTAAATCTGGTTAATGGGGTTTGGTTTTATTTGGGTGAGAAGGAATTGTAAAGAGGTAATTGATCTCATTTTTCTCTGCCTAGGTTGGGTTGACTGTAATACCTGACAGCACAGCTGGCTGTATTTTGGGTGTTATCTGTAAGCTCCTGGATCATACATGTGTACTTAGTGAGACTCTACTGCCATTTTTGGCATCTTGTTGCTACAGTCTTCTTTATTTTCTACTTACTTTAGAGAAAGGAGAAGCAGAACATCTAAGAAAGAGGTAATAGTTTTTTGTATTCTACAACTTTCAATTTTTTCTTAACTGTTGCATCACACTCCACCAATAAATAAGAGAGTAAAAGAGGTTTAGATTTTGAATGTATTTAAAATTTTCTTCCTGAGTTTGTGTAAACCTTGAAGGTTTTCTTTGTTATCAATCCCCTTTGCATTATGAGAATTCTTAATTTTTGTTTCTTCCTTTAAGCTGTCTACGGATTTGATAAGTTAGGGCATTATAATACTTCTTGAACTTGGCTTAGTAATGCTGCTATTATTTCTAGCAAAGAAAAAAATTCTGCTTTTAGAAAAATGGTCTTATTAGTACAAGCCTCTGTGTTTTCTTTTGGGCTTCATTAGATCTAGCCAGAGTGGCATTTTAAATTCTTGGGTTTAAGGAAATTGTTCTGAGATGCCAGTGTTTGTAATTAGTTGGTACTTGGGTGCCTATATAGTATCCAGACTAAAGCTTCTGGGATAGCTTGGAAGAGTTCACTTTTAACTTAAAAAAAGTGTTCTGATGCTTATATTCATATTGGTATGCTTGTTAAAATTTCATTGCAGAAAGTTTAAAAAAGACTAACAGATGAGAATATGTAAGAAACTATTCTATTACCTTTTAACATCTGCCCTTTTTTTTTTTTTTTTTTAAATAGAGGCATGTTTTTATTTATTTATTTGTTTGTTTGTTCGTTCGTTTTTTGTTTATACATGCACTGGGTACAGTCAGAAGCACGGGAGGGTGAGAGAATTCACCAGAGCCAGAGCGGGGAGCAGAGCAGGCAGAAGGACTGAAGTACACTGCTGAGGGGAGCAGCGGGCGGCAGGAGAGGTCTGCGCGCCATGTGGGACCCTCCTCCGGTGGCCGGGGAGCAGCCGGGGATCGAACCGGCGCCGCAGAGGTCGCCGGCAGCTTTGCAACCCAGCGCTCAACCGCTGCGCCACCGGGGAGGCCCTGCCCTTTTTTTAAGTGTCATAATTTATACATACTGATTATATACAACATTTATGTAGTTTAAAGAGTAATTATAAACTGAATATCCATTTACCCAATCTCAGGATTGGAGCATTGTCAACATTCACACTTTTCATATACCCTCCAAAGTTACGTGATCTTCTATTTAGCTCCTTAAGAGATCATTTTGTATTAATCATTGACTTGCCTTTTTATTACAAAATTTTGTTTTGCATATTTTAAACAAGAGGACTCTGCTATATTTTTTGTGAGTCAAACATGTTGATTCAAATTTGCATTTCATTAATTTTTGTTTGTACCATGTGTCAACAAATTTCTGTCATCAGTAAATATTTTAGCTTTTCTCTTTGCATATATATATATAAATACTTTAATCTCATCCTTAGAAGCTATTAAGACTATACATTATACATGATTTGAAAATTAGACTGTACTATAAACAACAGCCAAAGAAGAATCATCCGTTCTATTCCTTCTCTTTTGCTTGGTCACTCAGAAATGTGATGTTATCAGCTATGCTTGTTGTTGCTTGTTGCCTCACGTCATTTTTATCAGTGTATTCCCCATAGTCTACTTACCCTTCCACAAAAATTCAAGACCCTCTTTATACATACTGGTATGCTATCACTCTGAGGCCTGGCCGGAATACTGATATTATGTGTCATGTTGCCTTTTGACTGACATCACCCACTGGGCATGTTTCTCTTTCCTCTGACTGCCACATCAGAGAAAATATTGTGACTGGTGGGTTCTTTCCTTCTACCTATTTCATCACTGGGTTCTGACCCATTTGCCCAGGTAACTGCACACAATTCTGAGATCTTTTAAGGCTCAAACTGCTAGCTGTTTCAGACTCATGTCTGACAAACTGATGATTTTCTTCTCATACAATCTAATGTTTAGTCTTTTCCTGATGTGCCAGCCTTTTGTAGGTCTTGAGCTGTATTTTAGCTTTCTAGGTCCTAAGATTGCTGCCACCGTGTGACTGGATTGGCCGTGGTCTAGTACCTCTCCTGCTGCATGTATCCTGTTATATGAATGTACTATAACTTCGGCATTTCATTGTGAACATTTTAGGTCTGATCAGTAGGTCAAAAAAATGCTTTTTTAAATAGCAAAAAACCTGTCAGTTCTAAAAATTTGATAGTATCTCTAGCTGTGAAATGTATATATTATTACTTGTCATTTCCTGTCACTTGAAATATAGCCCCTTTATTTAAATGCATTTATTGGAAGTTTCAAAGATCCTTTAGTTTCTTACACAAAAACAGCCTAACTTTATGTAGCATAGTGAGCAAAATTCAGTATATGTTTTATTTGTTTGCCTGTATAAAATAGTGTTTTATTAAAAGTGTTTTGTTCTGTGCATTGGAGAGGTTGGTATTACAGGGACCCTGCACATGTCTTGGGATGATGTTAGGCATAAGGTGGTGTTGACAGCCAGAATATTAGGTACTTATAATTCCCTTTTGGGCTATTCCTCCCTCACTAGAAGAGGTGCTTGACATTACAGATAATGAGAGTGCCAGTCCGATTCTGAGAGCCTTTGATTTCACAAGTGCTGGCTGAAAAATCAGGCTTGATCAATTTGAGTTATTCAGGTCGGTGGCCACTATACATTGGAAGAAACTACTCTGTTGCCTGCTAGACCATTGTTAGTAAAAAATAAATCTATTCATCTGAGCCTTCTTGGTTTATAATCTATTTTTTTTTTTAAGTCTGGGATGTACTGTGTTATTTCTGTTATCTGCCCCATTGTTCATTGCTTGAACATTTCCTTTAATTGTGATGTGTAGAATTCTAAGCTCTTTCTTCCCCTTTACTTACTATACTTATACTTGGTTTGATGTAGAATCCATAAGTCCTTTAGCACAGTTTTGGTCAGTATTTATTTGAAATCTACTCAGAGTAGAAAATGAATATATTACACCATCATAGGAGTAACTTGTAAAACCCAAAGGCTCAGAATTGTGGGATCAGTAATTTGTAATCTAGTGGGAACGAAAGTAGCTATCTCTGTGCTTCTAGATTGTCTTTGTACCTGTCTCATTATTAGCTTTTAGTTCGGCTTTCTTTTTTCTGAACATGGCTATATTCTAGCCTGACTCTACATCAGTCTGCAGGCTGAATAAACTCTCTTCAAAGAGTATCCATTGGCTTAGAATGGATTCATTATCTATCTTTGGTGCAGTTGGCAGTCTGGAATGGGGGAGCTTGTTCATATGATGAAAGGGCTGTTCCTTCTAGATTTATAGGTATTCAGGTTCTCTTCAAAAGTGTTGGGATTGAGAGAATTATGCACTCCTGGTTCAAAAAGTAACAGACTAAGGTCAAAGCCTTTAGTAGCTAGTGGACTCTTCCTACAAAAGGATATTGCTTCATTTGACACTCTTGAAATGTTTGCCTAAGTAAACTTACCTCTATCACAAAACATTTTTGTTCCTTATCTATAAATATATCAAGAGGATGAGGCTTACTGAAATTTAGATTTAACATTTCTGGCCTTTTCTGATCCAGTCATGCAGTAATAGTCCCCTATGGGTGACTTTCTGAACCCATTTTGTTTCCATGAGCACATCTTTCTCTGCACATCTGCTCTCTTCTAAAACATTGAAGAGGCTTAGAATCCAGGTCTTATCCTTGAGTTTCATGAAGTTTTCCTTTTTTTTTAATCAGTGGGATATACTTATTCTTGATACTGATGAATAGTGTTCTGTGGTAGAGAACAGAGGTAGTACACATATGCACATCATTCAACCCACTGGCTAAATCTGTTGTATGATCACTAGGCCTCAAGGCTGTCTTAAGTCTGGGGAAGTGATGGTTGCTAGGCATTCTGGAACCCATAAGGTAGGGGAGAGCCACCGAGTCTTCATTGAATTTTCTTAGTTTTGATCAAACCCAGTTCTGAGTTTGTGGGGTTTAAATAAAAAACATGTTTCTGAAAAGGACATTTTCCTTAATATGTCAGTTCACTGACTTGTTTTTGTCTTTATTATTTTAGGGACAAACTATGGGGGGTCTGTATCTCCATCCTGGCTCTCCTGCCTCGAGTCCTCAGGTTGATGTTGCAGAGCCTGCGGGTGAACAGAGCAGGACCTGAGGAGCTGCTTGTTGTGGGCCAGTTGCTTCGCTTGCTGCTTCAGCACGCACCCCTCAGGACGCATATGTTGACCAATGCCATCTTGGTGCAGCAGATCATCAAGAATATCACGGTAAGAAGTGCGGAGCAAAGACTTTGTACTGTTAGTACTGGGAGGGATTTATGGTGAGGCCTGGAGACTGCTCTTGGGAGACCAGTTCTTGTGCTTGACTGACTCCTGGAATTGAGCCTAATGTCATGGTTCTCAGGGTTTTCCTTTGCTACCTAGTACCTGATTGTCCTACCCATAGGGATGTCTTTGCTCCCAGAATCAGTAATAAAAGCCATAAAATATTCAAACTTAAGTTGGCAGACAGCTTAGTTGAAGGAATATAGGCATCAGAGTCAATCCTGCCTGGATTCTGAAACATCTTCTGTTGATAGACTTGGATAGTTTAATGAGTTTTTTTAACCTCTGAGAACCTGTTTTCTTAGTTGTAGAAGTGGGGATGGCAAACTCTAGGTGACCATTATAAGAACATGCAAGTCAGGTTTTCAGTGTAGCTGACATTAAGTGTTCAGCAAATCGTCACTATCACAAAGGAAATTATCTAGCAGGATTAAACTTCAGGTCAATTTCTAGTCATTTAGAAGTTGGAGTGATTCACTGGAATAGTTGGAAGACGGAAGTTTGTAAATTTCAGACTTGTCTAAGAGTTGGTTCACTGTGTTCAGCTCTGGTTTGGGGGCAGCAGCTCCATAGTCTAGGAGTCCTGTAGTGTTTAGGTTTGGGAGAGTAGAGGCATTTTTATGTAGGTATTTGGGGAGTTTATTAATAAGTGTAATACTTAAGAGTAACAGACTTTTCAGCTGCTTGTAACACTGATGCTCGTTGTGAATGTTTCTAGTAACCTCATAGAAATAATGAATGATGGCAGAATATTCAGAAATAACAAGGAAGAAATGTTAAGAATTTAGATTATTCAGAACTTGAATAATCAGCTCACCTCCATAAGGAAGAGATGGGTAGAAATTGTCACAGTTGGCACTGTAGGATTATATTCTCTTGATGTTAGTGCAAATATCATGAAACTTTAAAATAATGCTAAGCGTGCCTGGGGAGTGGGGTGTGTGCTGATAAAAATGTCTTCAGTTCTTAGCATCGGGGGAAGAGAATAACCAGACAAGAAACCAGGGGCACGTGTAACTATGGATTTTCACTGCTTGTGTATAAATTAGTAAGCCCACTTAATAGGTCACCTTTTCCAAGATTATTCCTATGATGATTTATTCATGGGGGTACTGTCACTATGTATATGAGATGTCCTTTGGTTGTGGGAAATACTGTAAGGTGGCATAGCAATTTTGATGTATTGTTTTTCTCTGCAGACACTGAAGAGTGGAAGTGTTCAGGAACAGTGGCTCACAGACTTACATTATTGCTTCAATGTGTATATCACTGGTCATCCCCAGGGGCCCAGTGCGTTGAGTACTGTGTATTGAAGAGGCATCATGATACCGCCTGTCTGAAATTGTTTATTCACATCTAATTTTGAAGAGACTGATGTAATAAATGTTTGTCATTAAAGCTAAACTTTTAAAGAAGTTGTTTACCAACCTTCCTTTGCACTGAAGAAAATAACGCCTTGGGAGTTCCCACTTATATGCAGACTGGCTTCCTGGTCTAGCAGGGGATCCAGGGTTATAGGTGGCAGTATATTTTGCATTTCATAGGAGCTAGAGTATTTACAAAATACAGTGATCTTGTATACCTTCTATTTATCATGATATCTTCTTAACAAGAACTTAGATGAATTTTTTATGATCCCATGTAGGCAAACCTGTTTCCGTCCCAGTTTGTATTCAGAGAGCAGCAGAAAACAATTTTTTTGTGTGCTTTGGGAGTGGTTGCCTGTAACCTCAACATTTAGCTTCTCACTATGAAGTTCTGTTTACAGAGATTTTCTAGCCCCTTATGTAGAGGCAAGAGTTCAACATAGTGTTATGTAGTTGATTTGGATTTTCCTATACCTAAATGATGCTTGGTCTGATCTAGGTAACCATCCTTTCAAAATAATTTTCTACTAATGACTCACAGTTCTTAAACTACCAGCTGCACAGTGATTTCTGTGAAACCTAGCTCACTGTCTAAGGACTGGATAACAGTAATCTTTAATAGAAACAATCCTAAAAATATTTGTCAATTTAATATGTCATTGTTTATGCCTCCTGTCTATATTCTACAGTTTTGCCCTTAAAAGTGAAAACTCCCACATATTCTTGGATAGCTAGAATATTTGTAGTTAGCAGTAATCCCTTGCAATAGGAATGGCATTTTGACAAGTTTGCTCACCTCTGCTGGTTGAACAAAAAGTACAAGTGGAATGTTAAGGCCTTAACAGGTACACCGTGAGGAACAGTCTTGCTGAAATGCTGCTGCTCAGCAAAGACAGTGTTGTTTGTAGAGAGGTCTTTGCAGCAGCCTGTGGCCTTCAGACACTAACATGGGGACTGAGAAGTCAACATAGTGTACCTGTGGCCTTAAAAACAAAATGCTGGATCATGATTCTGGGTCTAAAATTTAAAACTGATATTATTAGACTAAAAGGATGTGTTATTGTGATGCTTGTTGCGTTTAGAGGACAGAAAAGTAGTGAAATGAAGGCTGCTGTAAGATAGATTCTGCCATCTCATTTAGTTTTCTTTGCTGGCGCGAAAAACCAGGTGTGCACCAACTGGCTGTCAGAAATCCTAATCCAGCCACACCCTTTAGTGCTTGTAGTGTTCGTTGTAGACATATTTAGACTTTAAATTCTCCTTTCCAGCCCTACTGACTGAGGTGAAAGCAGACAGCAAGGCATTTTTCACATGCATAGTCTACTCTCGGCACAGGCTAAGATGATCTACAAAACAGTGCTGTATAAGAGCACAAAGAAAACGTGACATTTCCTTTCAGTGGCTACCATATTTTCAGATTAATAAGACTTTAGACATGGCTATTAAAGTTTTCCCCAAATGTAAAAGGTTATCAGAATTAGAACTCCTCACTGGTTATTCCAGCTCCCCCGTGCACCGTCTTCCTCCAGCGGCAGTTGAAGCTTTGCTCTGCTTTTTGATTGAGTAGCTGATTGTAGGTTATAAGAAAAATTCTTGGATCTGCCACTGTTCTCAAGGAGGTGTATACACTGCAAATTGCTCACTGTTAAAAGAGAGAGATTGAGGTTATTTATTTTAATGCTGAAAGGAAGGCTCATTGGTTAAAGGGGTTTTAGATCTTGACTACACTGGGACTAAATAAGGCAATGGCCAATTCACTGTACAGACAGGATGACTCAGCAGCTTTGCATTTTCCACCATCTTAAAGATAATGTGACATCTTTTTTAAGGAAGAACCTTGACTGGGAGGGGCTGTGGCAGGCACGAGGACCTGGGACTGGAACCTTAAGTCTTCAGTCAACCCGGAATAGTTGGTATGAGACCTTTCTCTCTGCACAGCTCTCTAACATGACACAATATACAAACTTCTACACGTGTACATATTTTAACTTACCTTGTGCTACATTTGCTAAAGTTCATTCCAGAATATGTTAGTTGAAAAGTCCTCAGCTCTTCAAGCACAGACATACCCAATTTGAAGTACATCTTTTTATGACAAACTTAGAGGATGCTGGAAAATATCTGTAATATATTGAACTCTCACTCACAAGTGGGGATATGCTGCGCCCGAGTGGTTTAGAGACCTTGCTGAGGCTGTCCATTTCATGTCATTCCTAACTTTCTATGGCGCAAAGAAGCAAGGTGAGTAAATTTTAAAAAGTTAAACATCTTACTTGTTTTGTTGCTGTTATTTCACTTTTAAATAACTACTGAAGTACTGTTTTGGAACTCTAGCATGTTTTAGCTGTCTTTATAGTCTTAGGCAGGGGGGAGGGGTACCATTACTATTAGTCACCTAAGGCGTGGTTATTCGATTTATTGGAATGGACTTCTTAAAGGGAGTTTATTTTTAAAAAGCTAGGCCCGCAATTTTGGGAGGTTATATATATATCTGATTATTGCTATGCTGCTATTGGTGGGTGGCCTGGAGGGACAGCTGTAGAATGGAGAGAACGGGATGGTTGAGTTGCCTCCCAAATAAATGTCTAAGGAAGCTGTTATTTTGCTTATCCAACTCACTTTCTATCTCCTCCTTTTTAAGAGGTAAAGGCACTCATTACTAAAGCCTTTCCTCAAGTTGGAGGTCAGAAGCAACAATCCACTTGAATATCAGAACCTTCAATGTGCCAAAAAATTTATTAAAGCTAAATGGAACAGTGAGCAAAATCAGATCATTAGCCCCATGGAATTAAAGCAGAAAGTGAACATTTTTATTGAAGAACAAAAAAAATTAATGTTCTCAACTTTTTGGTTCTGTTTGGCCACTATTCCACATTGCAGAAACTGTGTCCAAGTTGTGTACCTCATAGAATTTATTTCATTTGGAGACATGTTTTCTGTATATAGTCTATAGCTAAACTGTAGAACAGTTATTAATAAAACTGACAATCAGTCTTACTCCTTCCTGCGAGTGGTGAAATCTTGTATTTCCTCAAGTTTAGGGTTCTTCAGTCCCTATTCATTTTCAAGCCAGTGAGAATTATCTATGTGCAGGACAAATAAGCAGTTTTGTTAAGATGAATTTCTAAGAAGTCATTAACTATTTCTTTGAATTTGTTTGCTCTGTCTTGTGCTTTAAGGCTTTTATGCCTATAAACACCATTTTTTTTTTTTTAAAGGTTTCTTACAGTACTGGATTTTTCTCGAGACATACGCAACATGTGCTAAATTATATTTGGTTATCTAAATGCCACTTACCTGGTAGTTACATCTGACCTGTTTCTAAAACTGTTCGATTCATCCAAATAAAATGGGCCTGATTCCTTTGAAAGTCCCTAACTACCCCACCCACCATTCCCTGATCAGCCTGCCTATATTACATGAGTTGCCCAACTTTTATTAAAAGATTTGGCAGTAATTACTCAGTCCCCACCTCCAGATTTTACTCCCATCAAAAACTAGATGAATGTTAAAGTTCATGCTGACAGTCATTGTTCACCTTCCCAGCTGCACTCTGTTGCTACAGGATGACTGGCTGAGGACGGGTGGGGGGAGTGTGTTGCCATAGCCACCTATGAGGAACACTGGACTTGGCATTAACTGCTGACAGCACTGAACTTATCACCCAAATTTAATGCTGGCTTGAATGAAGGGGCTTTGAGTAAAATATTCCTGAATTGCAGCTGAAAAGAAAGTTCCTTAAGCTGCTCCTTCAATGAAAGCGTCCACAGTTGAGCCTGATTTGGACATATTAGATATTAAATCCCTTCTTTATGGGTCCTAAAAGGCAAAAGTCAGAATTGGTGGTAAATAAAGGGACTTCTTTCCATCTTTGGAAAGCAGGTTGGGATATTAATGTTAAACCAAAACGGGACAAGAATTTCAAGGTATTAGTCTGAAGGACGAAAATATGGTCATTTTCCCCTTCATGTGAACAAGTATGTAAAAGTGACCAATATAGCTACATTTATTGTTTCTCCTGGAAGTAATGTTAATAGCTTTTTGCTATTAACATCTGCCTCTTAAGAGACAGATGTTGGCTGTACTAATACTTTCATGATGGGATAGGTACATACCTAAAATCAAATGACCATTGGGTTTCCCTGTCAATCACTGTTCTGATGTTATCAACCTTTGGGGATGAAAAAGGAACTATTCCCCTGATTGTCTCCACAGTCTAGTTGGCTAGTGCAGTGGCAGCCTTACCTGAATTGAGACGCAGCACAGAGTGGGTTTTTGAAGATCTTGTGGAATGATGTACTTTTCCTTCTTGAGAACCTGAAATCAACCAACAATAATCACTTATCTGAGAGTGCAGCTATGGCCTGACCAAATTCTGAATTTCTTATTAAGGTAGAGGTTTATCTTGGGTGTCTGCCAAGATATATTAGCTACGGTGTTGAAATACCATGTAGGTATTTCAAGTCCTCAGATTTGGCTGCCTGGGCTGCAGATCTCTTTCTAGAGATAACTTTGCTCAATTTTTTTTTTCTTCTGTTGGGAAGCTACAAGGCCTGTTCTCTGCTGAGTTTATTTGGATAGGCTCTTTCCAAAGCTGAAAATGTTCTAATTTACAGTAGTTCAGCTTCTAAACAAGCATTACCTGTTGTGCTTGGGTCGGGGGCATAGCTGTAGACAGCAGGAAAGGTCAAAATGAGGCAGGCGGGGGCTGCCTCTAGTTTGGAGTCCCCAAATAGATAAAGGGAAGACTCAAGCAGCCACCTGGGGAGACTTTCAATTACGAAGCTCAGCAAAGAAACTCTTGACTGAAAGATTCTGGGTTGAGAAGTCAGAATACTTCATGAATTCATTCTGTGCTAGAAATGCTGGTATGGAAAGCATTAAGTATGGTGCTGAGAATTCTCTTGGTACTTGGAAACAGAATAAGCTGGGGATACTTGTAAACTACAAAGTGCCCGGAATGACAGTTACCATAGATCTGCTTAAGCACTGCATGCCTGGTAGCCTTTGTGCCTGAGCTGCTCTTGGATGAACCTTTGGTGGCCCTGCTAACCGCAGTGGTCTTTGGGGGTTTTAGTTCCAGTTCCTTCCTCCAAACTTGGAGGAGCAATGTCATGCATTTTCGGTTCCATCTGTCCACATCTCTGGCTCCAACTTGCTTCATCTGCACAAGGTGAGATAGATGCTTTCTGAGCTGGAAGCTGGTGGGGTCAGAGGAGGGGAGAGTTGCTTTAAGATCATAGTTTTGAGAAAACCAAAATTTCTTTCTTCCTAGAGGCTATGGGGATAATATTTGCTGAACTGGGAGATTCATTTGAATTCGTTAATTTCAGTGACAGTATATTGAATGGTGACTTCTGTTTTCCAACATCAAACAATTCCTGAAGTAGGAGTCAAATTCTTGCCCTCAAGGTGAGATGGGCCAATGTATAAACGTGCAGTATAAGTACTATATGAGAGCCAAGGAGCTAGAAGGTATGATATACATGCGGAAATCATCATTGTGATTTAGTGAAGCTTTAAGACTTTGACATTTGTGTTGGGTTTTAAAGGGTGGTAGGAGCTTACCAGGCAGAGAAGTGCATTCTGGTAGAACTGGCATGAGTAGAAATGTGGGCATTTGTGCAGAAAGTAATGAGTTGTGTTAAGAATTGTGTATTTGGTGAGAGGAGAGGATGGAAGGATATACTATACTGTGGAGGTGTCCAACATTTAAGGTTCTGCTGTATGAGGCTCTTCCCTGATGTTTAAGCCTAAACACAAATCTGAGGTAGATATGAGGCTGATTAAGGCAGAATAGAGGTTGACATCATCAAGATAGTGATATTGTTAATGGTGAGGGTAGTAAAATCAGAAATGACCTAACTATTCATGGACATGACGCCACTGAGAAAATCCAAGAACACTGGGTGAGGCTACAGAACAGAGGCCAAAACAGATCATATTAGAAGAGAGAGAGTAACAGCTACATGCTGACCACATTACTGGCCCTGTGCTGCCCCCACCCCAACCCTTCCCAAGTCAGTGTAGGTTTACTGAGTCTGAGGTTCCTTCATTGAAAAAGAGCCCGGGGTGAACAACCAACTCCCCTAGTGTTTGCGTCACTGCTTGGAAGCGCTCTTTCTGGTCTTGCCTCCCAGGTATTGCAGGAGAGTCTGTGGGGCTTGACCACGGGCAATCTCATTGTGAAGGAGGAGCAGGTGAGGGGTTGTCAAGCAACACATACATTTTGGTAAGTTGAGTTTCTACCCAGAGTGCACAACCAGTAGTCCCAACCAGCAGCTTTGTTCATGTGCACAGCCTATGTAATGGTGCAGGAAATTCAGCAGGGTGAAGAGCCTTGCTAACCCTGGAGCCTGGGCTCCTGCTCAGGCAGGGGAGCCAGGTCATAGCCTGGACCACTGCTAGTTCTTGGCTCTGCCTGACCAGGAAGACTGGAAGCCCTGTACCCCAGCAGCACTTGAAGAGAACACAGTAGGCAGAACTGATTGTCTGCAGAGCAAAGCCAGTAGCACATTCAGTAAGGAAACATAGGGAGTGGGGTGGTTTGAGTTAATACTACAAAAAGCCTCAGTGGCCTTGCACCTGGTTCTTCTGCTCCATCTGGGCAGTAAAAGTTAATTCCTAATCCCGGCCAGTGCCGAATGCAGCCTTCAGCTTGTATGGCCACAGAACCCAAACTGTGTAGTGACAGCCCTTTCTTAACAGTGGCATTTTAACTGAGCATAACCCACGACTTCCTCATGTGTCGAACAAAATCAGCGGTCCTTTCTGGGCAAGGGAAGTCAGTGCATAGTCTTGCCTGCTTGAGGTTCCCAAACAATGAACTGTTTAAGTCCTGGGGCCCATCCTGCTGCCCTGTTAGGGCAGGGAAGCTAACTGAGAGCCCCCCCTACTGATGAATAGTGTGCGTAGTCCTAACCATCTAGATAGTCTAACCAGAGAACTTGGGCAATTGCCGGGACAATCCTTCAGCCTCATGGACAGAGAATCAAACAGCAGGCCTATTCAATTGTTCATACCACTACCCTCCGACCTCAGAGCTCAAACAATGGCCTTGCTCCCAAAGAGACCCTGCTAGCAAGTCTCACTTGCCCAAGAACATTATCAGCAGACACAATGAGAAACTCAAACTGAGCTGACTGAAAAACCATCTTGAAGTCTAGAATAGGAAAGTGCTTACTCAAATGTGCACATGCCAATGTAAGGAGTCAAGAATCAAAAAAATTCAGGTGATTATGACACTAGTAATTTAAGTTCTAATAACCATATCTTACAGATATGGAGATTCATAAGTTGCCAGGCAAAGAATTCAGAATGATCCTCTTAAAGAGGTTCAATGCACTACAGGATCACACAAACTACTAAACAAAATTAACAAAATTAGGAAAGCAACGCATGAACAAAATAAGTTCAACAAAGTAATAGAAACCAGGTGCAATTGTATGGGGAATATAACCAAAATGAAAATGCATACATTGTGCAAAGATGGAAAAAGATGTAAGAATTATATAAAATAAAATATTTAAATTAAAAAAAAAAAAAGAAACAGAAACCTATCCCCCAAAAATCCTATAGCTGAAAAAAGACAGTGACTGACCTGAAAATTTCAATAGAGAGCTTCAAAATCAGACTTGACTATGCAGAGGAAAGAATCATTCACCTGGAAGATAGGATATTTGAAAATACCCAGTCATTACAGTGTTGTAAACCAATATGACCCAATAAAATACAATTGAAAAAAAGATAACCAGTCAGATAAGCAAAAAGAAAAAAAGAATGAGAAAGGTATCATAGGAGACAATCAAAAGGCACAATATCCACATTATGGGGAGCCTAGAGAAACAGCAACAGAAAATATATTTAAAGAAATAATGACTGAAAACTTTCCAAACCTAGGGAGAGAAGTGGATATCCAGATTAATGAGGCTGAACTCAATGTGCTGAACTCAAATAGGGATACACTGAAACACATTAATATTTAAATTATCAAATCAAAGACAAATTTGAAAGCAGCAAGAGAAACAGCAAGTCATCTGCAAGAGACCTCTCAACAGGAACGTTACAAGTCAGGAGAGAATGGTATGTTCAAAATATGAAAAAAACCTGTCCACCATAAATTCTATGTCTGGCAAATGTGTCCTTCAGAAATTAAGATACTTTCCAGGACAAACAAGCCAGGGGAATTCATCACCACTAAACATGTCTTATAAAAATGCTAAATGCAGTTACTTAAGTGGAGGTAAAAAGATACTAATTATAAAAACATAAGAAAGGAATATGAAACTCACTTGTAATGAAAATATAGTCAAAGTTAGATTTTTGTACCAAGGTAATGGGGGTAACATAATTCACTTACAACTCTAGTTTAAAAGTTGAAAAACAGGGCCTCCCTGGTGGCACAGGGGTTATGCAGCGCACTATGAAGCAATCCACAGCCTCCGCAGCACGAATTCAATCCCCAGTCAGACAGGGAGAATCCCACATGGCGCAGCAGACCTCTCCTGTCTCGCTCGCTGCTCCCCTCAGCAGTATATTTCAGTCAGTCTGCCTGTTCTGCTCCCCACTCAGTCTCTGGTGAGTCCTCTCACCCCCCCCCCCCCACACGTCTGGCCTGTACCCCAGCTCTTGTATGCATAAATAAATCTTTAAAAACAAAAGTTTAAAAATTGCTAGGCACAGTGGTATATGCATGTACTCCAGCTACTTGGGAGACTGAGGCTGGAGAACTGCTTGAGTCCAGGAGTTCTGGGCAGTAGTATGCTATGTCATTCAGGTATCTACACTAATTTCTCATCAATGTGGTGACCTGGAAGTAGGGGATGAACAGAGAGTGCCTAAAGAGGGGTGAACAGGCCCAAATTGGAGAAGTTTAAAAATTAAACATAGTAAACTACAATAATCTGTTATAGGGGACACAATATAAACCACGTAAGCTGTGACATCAATATCCCAAAACGTAAGGGGGAGAACTGTGAAGTCTAGGAATGCTCTTGAAGTTGTCAGCAATTTAAAATAGCATGTTATAACTTGAAGATATTTTATATAAGTTTCATAAAACCATAAGGAAAAAATCTGTACTAACTACACAAAAGATCTGATAAAGAAAACATACTGATATCAAAAGATATCAAAACAAAAAAGACAGCAGAATAAGAAATAATGGATTCACAAAACCAGAAAACAATTAAGAAAATTATAATAGGTCCTTAGTCACAATAATTATTTTACACATAAATGGATTAAATTCACCAAACAAAAGAGAGTGGCTGAATGGATTATGAAAAAAATCCAAGACCCCAAGATATGCTGTGTACAAGAGACTCACTTCAGTCTTAAAGATAAACAGATTAGAGTGAAGAGATGGAAAAAGATATTTCAAGCAAATGGAAATTTAAAAAAAAATGTTAATTTCACTTACATTAGACAAAACAGAATAAAAATGGTTAAAAATGAAAAAGATCATTATATAATGATAAAAGGATCAATTTATTAAGCAGATATAATTGTAAATATTTATGTACCAAACACTGGAGTGTCTAAATATATAAAGCAAAAACTAACACAGCCACTGGGAAAAATACAGAGCAATAATAGCTAGACTTCATTTCCCTACTCTCAACAATGCATAGGTCATCCAAAGAGAAAGAACTGATTTGAGCAACATCATTTAACAAATGGACCTAACAGACACATATATTCTATCCAACAACTTCAGAATATATATTCTTCTTAAGCATATATGGATAATTTTCTACAATAGACCACACATTAGGTCACAAAATAAGTCTTTGCAAATTTAGAGACAGATCATGTTAAGTATGTTCTCTGACCATAATGGTGTGAAACTAGAAATCAGGGGGTGAACTGGAAAACTCATGACTACACGCATATTAACACTCTGCTGAACAACCAATGGAAAAGAAGAATTTGAAAGAGAAATTTCTAAAATTTCTTGAGACAGACAAAATGGGAATGACATACCAGTACTTATGGGATATTGCAAAAGCAATTCTAGAGGGAAATTCATAGCAATAAACACCTATATTAAGAAACAAGATCTCAAACAAGCCACCTAGATCTATATCTATATACCTTAAGGAACTAAAAGAACAGCCCAAAATTAGCAGAAAGGATGATATACAGATTAGAGCAGAAATTATTCAAAGAGCAGGGAAATAGAAAAGATCAACAAAACAAAGAATTGGTTCTTGGAAAAAATAAAATTAACCTCTAGCTAGATTAACCAAGGGGAAAAAGAGGACCCATATCAACAAAATTTTATTATAAATGAAAAAGGAGCCATTACAATTGATACCACAGGTATACAAAGAATCATAAACTATATAAATATATGTCAACACACTGGATAACCTAGAATAAGTGGGAAAATTCTTATAAATATTCACCCTACTTAGACTGAACAAAGAATAGAAACCCTGAACAGACCAATTACTAATAAACAGAAAGACTGAGTAATCAAAAATCTCCCAACAAAGAATAGCCCAGGACCAGATGACATCACTGGTGAATATTATCAAATATCTAAAGAAGAATTAATGCCAATCCTTCTCAAACTCTTTGGGAAAAAAAAATCAAAGAGAAGGGAACACTTTGCAAACTGATTTTATGAGGCCACCAACTACCCTGATACCAAAGTCATAAAGGGGCACTACAACAATCTACCAGTCATAAAAGGGCACTACCACATTATTTATAGTAGTAAAAGTCTGGAAATAAGGCAGTTCAGTACTAAGGAAACAGTTAAATTACGATATCTTCCAACAGTAGAAAGCTGTGCAGTAGAATATATTTTAAAACATGGAAAAGGGCTCATAGTATATTGTCGAGAAAGGGAGGTTAACCAATACAGTTTAATGTTTTAGTGGGGCAATCAGGTGCGGGGCGGGGGTGGAGTGGGGTGGGGGGTGGAGTTGGGGGACCGGGGCTGGGAGGTAGGCAGCAACTAAATCCCCCAACCCCTAGTGAATCTTTACTCTTTTCTGGGCTCCCTCTGGCATTCTCTCGTGGTCTCCCCTCTTGTGCAGTCACTCGTCCTCTCACAGCCGTCCTGTCTGAGTGATGCCACCCTCATAGCTCTAGCCGCACCCTCAGGTGTGCACACTTATGTAGGTGTGCGCACCCATACTCCAGGTGTCCACAATCAGGCTCGTGTGCGCCACACCCACACTCCCAAGTACCTTCTGCTTTAACAGGATCAAGGCTGTAGGTGCTAGCCAGAGGCTCGTGGCACAAAAAGCCTGATTAATTCACTTACCCTACACATGTGCATACATATTATAAAAAGGACATAAACATATCCCTAGAAAATGCTGTCAACAACCCACATGCTTAGCTCTGATCTTTAGTTTTTGTTTAAACAATTTCCTATATTGAACTTGTTTTTTGTCATCTGCAAAATTTTAAAATAAAATTTAAAGAAAAAAAAAAAAACAATACTCAAGCAAACTGTTACCTCTCCCCAGAACAAACAAGAGAGGAGTTAAGTGCTGATGAGGATATGGAGACATGGGAACCCCTGCAAGCACACTTGTGTTTACAGTTCGTGAACACTGTGGAACACAGTATGGAAATTCCTGAAAAAAATTTAAAATGGCACTACCGTTTGCTCTAGCAATTGCACTTCTGGACCTGCTGTATTTACAGCTCGTGTTTATTTGATGTTGTCTATCTCACATGCACTCCCAAATTGCTTACTGAACACAGCTGTTTTGGAGCCTCCCAAAGAAAGTTGCGTTAATGTTCATTACCTGTGGCTGATTAACTACTTCTGGTGAGCTCATAGGAAGCTGCCCCATGCCTGACTTTAGTATACACCAAATGCGAGGTAATCTTCCTAATCAGCTAAAAGCTCTTTGCAGCCTCTTCCTGCTGCTCTAAAGGCCATTTCAGTGAAACGGCATGATTTCTTTTCCTGGAGAGTGACAAACCATGGCATCCCCCTTCTAGAATATGTACTACTTTTCCAAAAAGCCAGCTGTAGAGAAAAGCTGGAGTTATGGGCCGATACTGCTCCTTAACTCAATCTCTTTTGTTTGAGAAGTCAAGAAACCTCTGCTCTGAAGCAGAGAAGTCACTGGGGAGAGCAGGCTCTCAGTCATGATTCCCATGGAGATCGGGGCTGTTGCTAAGACAATGGTCCTAGAGGCAGAGGAGCAGCCTCTAGTCTACCAATCTCAAGGGGAACTTGCACTCCAGGATTGTAGAATGTCCCAATGCCTAACCGTTCCATTCAGCCCCAGCCTCGGGGTTGTTCTTAATCACCTCAGAACACCCTGGAGAAGAGCTGACAGGATAGTGGCTTACACACATTCAGGTGAAAAGCTGGTCCAGTATCTTTCCAGCCCAGCTTGGCTTGCCCACTGTCTGGTTTCAATTTTTTTTTTTTTTTGGTGGGCCCCTTGTCGGTGGCCGGGGATCGAACTGGCGCTGCAGAGGCTAGGGGCAGCCTCACAACCCAGCGCTCAACCACTGCGCCACCAGGGGAGGTCCTGGTTTCAATCTTCAAAAAACCTTTAAAATAATCAAATCTTGGTACTAAAACTTGTACTTTAAGACTATGCTTCAGGTTCTTCTGGCCCAAGGTTCAATCTGCTCACACTGTGCCTGTGCCTGTCTGCCTTTCCTCATCCGTGGCCTGGCTCCTCCAAGGTAGCTTGTGTTTATGGAAGGCTTAGGTGACAAGCCCTGTTCCCTGAACCCCGTTTTAACACCCCTTCCCGGGTGCCTTAGGTTTGGAGTCAGACACCACACACTGTCCCAGGACAGCGTGAGCTCCTGAATTTAGAATGAAAGACTTACAAGGCTATTACAGAATCAATAAAGCCTTTTTTATTGTCACCACACATGTGACTTCCCACAAGGTGCAGCATCCCAGAAGCCCTTTGGGAGTCAGTGTCCAGGTCCGGGTAGCACAATGGTGCAGCCAGAGGGCCCTGCATAATTGCCTTCCCAGCTGGGCACTCAGACTATGAGCCCACTGTTCTTGCGGGTCATGACTGAAGGCTCATTTGCTGCTATGGACACTTACTGACAGGACCTGTCAGCTTTTGACTCTTCAAAGGAGTCAAGGAACAGTCCTACAGGAAGGCATTTCAGCTAGGGAGCAGCTGTGGGGCCTGATGTGGTAAAGCTGACTTGTTTAGATCCTAGGGTTCAGCTGAAATACTTAAAAGTTCTTCTGAGATGGTATCTAGTACCGGTCCAGTAGAACTCCCCAAGGGGGCACCGAAGACCATTCCCATCTGGGGTTCGGAGATAAGACTATCTCAGCTCCAGCACTTCCTAGTGCTGTAACCTTGGCAGGCTGATTAACCTTTTCCCATGCTTCAGTTTCCTTCTCTGTGGAAGGAGGATACGAAGAGAATCTACCTCATGATTTTTGTAAGGATAAATGTGTTAATACAGGTAAAATGGGCTGGCACAAGTGTCAAGTAAATGCTAACTACAAGCACTAACAACAGTAACCACACATCCCCAGGATGCTACCTTGGTGTGTGTAGGGTAAAGAAAATATCAGGCTTTTCTGCCCTTCCGCCATCAGGATAGATGATGGATCCTTGTCCTGAATGCATGCCTGATGGCGGACACCTGGAATAGGGTGTGGGCATAGGTAGATGGGATTCACCCGGGCTAAGACTGTGCTTTTAAGGGCGGCGTCACGGGGGGACGCCAGCAGCCCCAGCCAGCCAGCAGCAGAACCTGAAGGAGAAGCCGAAGCAGAAGCAGAGAACGCCAGAGAGCCCAGATAGAGTGAAGACTTGCTGGGGGCTGGGAGGCCTGCCAGCCTCCCAGCCCCCCAGCCAGCACCCCTGCTTGCCATATGCCTGGTGAACCCCAAATAAAAAACCTGCAAAACTACTGAGGACTCTGACTCCTCCTTTACCCAGTCTGCATGGGATCAGAAAACCTGCACTGTGGCCAGTCCTGCCCTTACAGTGTGTTGTCCACCAGGCAGGCAGCTCTTCTCTCTAGCCTGTTGACGTGAAGAGCGTGAGGCCTGCCTCGGTCTCCATTATCTTGACAGACAACCATCTCTGCCAAGAACATAAGGGCAAAGGCCCTTGGATTTGAGTCAGAGCTTTAACTGCTGGATCTGCTACACTAGGACAAGTCACTTCTGAGACCATTTGCTGGTCTGAAAAATGGAGATGCTAATCCCAGTCACGGCGGCTCTCTGGTGTGGTTGGAGGAGCAAATGGGATAAGACATGAAGGACTTTGTAAGTGGCCAATAGCTTGAAAAGACATGAGGCCGCACTACTGCAAAGCCCATGCAAGCAGGAAGCACAGCACAGGGCTTTGGGTAGAGAGCCGGGCACGGCAGCCACAAGATCTCTCCCTCATGAGAATCTCTTTTCTCTGCCTCTGCTTCTCCTGACCTTTTTATCCCCTGGCAGGGGCGTTGATATGTGGTGCACCTGTGCTTGCAGTGATTCGCTTGCTTTGTTCCCCTATTAACTTTCCTCTCCGAGGAGAGAGAGGTCCCATGACTCCACCTGTTGGTGGGTGCAGCGATGGCCTACTCTGGATTTAGGCCCTTAGTGGGACCTGTGGTGTGAAGATTATGGGATATATGAAAACGAGCAGCAGAGGACTCCTCCAGCCCTCCTAGAATTACTCCCTGGAGGTATCTGTTTCAGTATTTTAGGAAGCGTCCACCATGACTCCCAGCACTTAGCCCAAACTCAATTTGGTGGTGTTACACAGGTTTTTGTAATAAATTCAGTCACTCAACTCACTATATTCAGGCCTCTCTGTTTAGGCATTTGGGACAGTAAAGACATTTAAAAAAAAAAAAGTATCTTATACATAATAGTGCTTCAGAAGTTATGAAGCACACTTTACATCAACCTAGCAACCTGTCATGTAAACAGGATAGCTGTGCAATTGTTAAATTCCATTTCACAGATGAGGAGACTGAGGACCAGCGAATGATTGGCTCGAGGTCAGTTAGCCTATTAGAGCTTCATCTGAAACTTAGACTTTCTGTTTTCAAACTGAGAGCGTTTTTTCTTACACCAGGCTATCCTGAGTGCTTTCTATCTTTCTTGGCAAAAATACCACTTAAATAGCTTGCCCAGTGTAAATTATAAGGATCTACACGTGTGTGAATTCACAGGCTGGCTCAATAAAAATGGTCTTATCACAACAGCACATAGAATTCAGTAGAAAATGTTACAGAGCAGGGGGTGTCAAGTTAGGGGTATCAGATAAACATAGAACCAAAGGTGCTGTAGCACCCCATCTTCCTACCTTCTCCAGGCCCTCTGGATGATGGCTGCTGCCTTGTTCTTTTTGCGAAACAGCTCTTTCCTGCTTCTCTCTCTTTGGATTATCTGCAGCCGCAGCTCTACGGGGAGAAGGTCAATATTCACAGGCTGTGCAGAGAGGGGACTAGGTGCTGGGTCAGTCTCCTTAGATATCTGAGTGTCCTCAGACCGAGTAGATGTTCTCAGTTTCCTGACCCCTGACCGCAACACCTCTGTGCTCTGTGGCAAATCTGAGTTGCTCCCTCCTGCGAGCTTGTCCTGCGTCACTTTGTTCTTTGCTGTCCGATGGTGAAGAGGATTCTGTCCAGCATGGGCCACCTCCCCCTTGGCACTGCCTGGCCGGCTAGAACCCGCTGGGGAGCACCTTCCTCCTTTGAGGTCAGGAAAACGCCTTTTTTGGGAGGTACATTTGGCCTTGGGTGCTTCATTGTGCTGCCTGCTGAGCTTCCAGGGACCCTCCTGCTGTGGAAGGTTCGCTGCCCCATGGGGGTCCTCTCCTTTCTCATCAGTGCTAGCGGCCCTGAGGCAGGAAGGCTGTTTCAGGAAACCTTTTCTCTTGTCACACCGCTGCTCGCCAATTGTCTCACCTCTTGACTTCTCAATAGAGGAAACTCCTGAGCGCCTGTTTCCACCTTTGCCTTCACTGGGGCTAAAGTGTACACAGGAAGATCGGCCTTTAGAATGTTCTCTGGACGTTTCTGGGGAGACAAAGAAAGAGGGGGATAATGTTCATTGTCCATAACTTACACGTAGAGCAACTCTGTCCATTTACTCACATAAAATATTCAGACCTGTCCTTTAGCATCACCAGGATAGTGGTGATTATGATAAGAAAAAAGTCTATTAGCTTCTATTTCTAGCAATAGAGGTTACAGAAAATAAAAACCTTCCCACTACAAGTACCTAAAATACTGATGCAGATAAAACAAATATCTTGGTTTCACTAAATATCTGGTTGTGCTTTTTTTTTTAAGAGTTGCAAGACACACTCTTTTTTTTTTAAATTTATTTATTTATACAAGCACTGGGTACAGTCAGAAGCACGGGAGGGTGAGAGAATTCACCAGAGCCAGAGCGGGGAACTGAACAGGCAGACTGACGAAACACACTACTGAGGGGAGCAGCGGGCGCAGCAGGAGAGGGCTGTGCACCATGTGGGACCCTTGCTGGTGGCCAGGGATTGAACCAGCCCTGTAAAGGCTGCTGGCAGCTTCGCAGCCCAGCACTCAACCGCTGCACCACCAAGGGAGGCCCTGGTTGTGCTTTGATACCCAGATAAGAACAGAAAATGAGGTCCTTCAGACAGAAATTTATGTGGAACTGAAACCCTGCATTGAAGCCAGGACACTAGGATGGGTATACCCTTGGAAAATGATAGTCCTCAGATTTAAGAAAATGGCTTGCTAGCACTGGGGCGTGAGAAGGTTCGTTTCCTGTAGGTTGTGAAAGGAGTACACTGTCTTCAATGAGAAACTGAAGCCAAAGTTCTGTGTCTCCACAGATCTCCACAGAACCTCCATTGGGGTTTGGGATTCATTTATTCTCAGCCATACAAGAAATTAATAAAAACAATGATCTTGGGATGATGGTATTGCAGGATGCTTCATACAAACAAGCACAATAATTATAGGCCTGCGTTTGCTATTTTAAAGGACATACCTGTTTGGTAGGTTATTTTTTGGGAGGGGTCTGAAAACATTTATCACTATTAATCTAAATGGACAATTTTTTAAGCATTCCCCAAAATAACCTACCATATAGGAAAGTCCTACTTTTGGATGGAGGGGAACCTGTATTGCTTTAGAGTGGCATGCCCTCAACTCAGGCTTCTGACTTCACAATCCAAAATTACACATGAAGAAAACAGCAGCACATAGAATCTGTTTACTGTTAGTAGACAGTAAACAGAAACAATCAATCATAAGATTAAATCAACAATAATGTCAACTCATAGAGGAGGAAGAGCATGAGGAACTCTCATTCATTGCTGGTAGAATGCAAAATGGGGGCCTCCCTGGTGGTGCAGCGGATAAAGTCGGTGCTATCAAGCTATTTGCAGCCACCGTAGCATGAGTTTGATCCCCGGCCAGGGAGCTGACTCACATGGCGCAGCAGACCTCTCCTGTCTTGCCCACTGCTCCCTTCAGGAGTGTATTTCGGTCGATCTACCTGTTCTGCTGCCTACTCTGTCTCTGGTGAATCCCCTCGGACCTCCCCTCCCACGCCGCTGGCCTGCACCCCAGTTCTTGTATGCATAAATTAAAAAAAATCTTTAAAAAAAATTTAAAAAATGCAAAATGACACAGCCACTTTGGAAGAGAGTTTGGTGGTTTTTACAAAATTTAGCATATTCTTACCATATAATCCAGCAATCTTTTGTGTGATTCATAGATCCAAATTATTTAAAAATGTATCTACCTCAAAACCAGCAATAGGACACTTAGCACTACAAAGAAACCAAAAGGAAATGAGCTAAAAATAAAATCAGTGCTAAAAAGAAATGAGCTATCAAGTCATGGAAAACATCACCTTACTTGCATGAAAATCACTAATACAGGCTACTTAGTGAGAGAAGACAATCTGAGAAGAATACACACTGCGTGATTCCAACTGTATGACTCTGGAAAAAGGCAAAACTATGAAGACAGTAAAAGGCTCAGTGGTTGCCAGGGTTTGAGGGAGGGAAACATTAAGAGGCAGAGCACAGAGGATTTTTAGAGCAATGTGATAGTGAATTTTCTGAGCTAATGTGACTGGGATCAGGGATGCCCAGATAGCTGGTAAAATATTTCTGGGTGTAGACACTAGCATTTGAATCTGTAGTTTGTGAAGATTACCCCCAGCAGGACAGGTAGGCATCCGTCAATCTGTTGATGGCTGAAATAGAGCAAAAAGGTGGAGGAAGAGCAAATTTGCTCTCTACTTGAGCTGAGATTTGTCTTTTCCTGCCCTATTATAGAGGTACTGCTAGATTTTGGGTCTTCAGACTAAGACTGGGACTTACCATCTGCTCTCTGATTCTCAGGCCTTTGGACCTACACTTAACATCTGCTCCCCTGGTTCTCAAGCTCTGGACTTGGACTGAATTACACCACTGGCTTCCTGGTTCGCTAGTGTGCAGACCGCAGATCATGGGATTCTCAGTTTCCATAGTCAAGTAAGCCAATCCCTATAAAAAAAAATCTCTTCATCTCTATATCTTACTGGTCCTGTTTATCTGTAGAATCTTGGCTAATATAGGCCATGAATTATTCTGTATGATACTATAATGGTGGATATAAGTCATTATACATTTATCCAAACCCACCAAATGTAAAGCACCAGGAGTGAGCCTGGATATAAACCAAGACCTTTGGGTGCAATGATGTTTGACTATAGGTTCACTGATTGTAATAAATGGACTGCTTTATTTTAATTTTTTAAAAGATTTATTGTATTTATTTATGCATAGGTGTAGGTGTAGGCCAGAGTTGTGGAGGGTGAGAGAAATCACCAGAGACAGAGTGGAGAGCAGAACAGGCAGATCTACTGAGCTATACTGCTGATGGGAGCAGCGGGTGAGACAGGAGAGGTCTGCTGTGCCATGTGGGTCAGCTCCCTGGCCGGGGATTGAACTCAAGCTGCAGTGGCTGCGTATAGCTTCAGAGTGCTGAGACTTAACCCCCTGAGCCAGCAGGGAGCCTCCAACTTTGGAGTCTTGAAGAAGAAATCATTTGATTCCAGCCTCACGATATATGACAAATTAAATATGGGATGAGTCAAAAAGTTAAAAATGAGATAGCAAAAAATAGAACATATATGTGTTTATTGGAACTTGAAGTGGGAAAATCCTTTTCTTAGCATAAAACTAAAAATCTCAAAAGAGAAATTTTTTTTAGCAGATTCAAAAGGTAGACTAAAAAGACATTATTATACAAGTGACCCTTAAACAACATGGGTCTTTCCTGTGCTGGTCCCCTACCTTTAAGGTATTTTTTTCTGTCTCTGGGTTCCATATCCACAGATTCATCCAACCTTGACATGAGCTGGCTGAATGGCAAATGTGGAGCCAGCTGGTCTGCAGAGCTCACATGCAGATTCTAACTACATGGTGGGTAGCTGGTGCTGTTAACATCTGCTTTGTTCAGTGGTCAGATACATATGATAGACAAAGTTTACTATACTTATTTTACAAAAGCTTTTAGCAATATTAAGAAAATCAACCAACCAATATAAAAATTGACAGAGGGCATCAGTGAAGAAACCAGAAAATAAATTGACAAAGCCAATAAAAATAGAACAAAATCTCATCCTGTCAATTTAGTAAAATCATTATTTGCCTAAACGCATTTTATGCCTAAATATTTTTTACTTTTTAGAGGGTGAGAGCCTTCTGCAATCTTCCTGGAATAAAATTTGGGCTCATGTTTAAAGAGTCATAAAAATTAGAGATGTACATAAAAATTTCTGTGTAAGGCTATTTAGTTTGTATGTCTCAAAACACAGGCATGATTAAACAATCATATGTATAATTTGATATAATGCTAAGTAGTTTCTAACATTTGTTGCTGAAGAAAGAAATGATGTAAGACCTCAGAACAAGATAACCACAATTTTCTGAATTAGAAAAAAGAATTAGAAGTTATGTACCAAAGAGACAGATAACTGATGTTTAAGATTAAGGGGACTTTTTTTCTTCTTTGTTCTTCTCTCAGTTTTTAATTTTTTTTTTTTTTTGGTGATGCACATTAACTTTTTTTAAAATCTAATTTATTGATTTCTCATTCATTTATGAAAGGTGAAGGAGAAAAAGAAGAGGCCAGTATTTTTCATCTTTGGTTCCTTCTGGGACTCAACTCAAGGTCTACATGGCCTGTGTACTGATCAGCCGAAGCAACTATGACCTCTCTTTTTTTTTTCACTTTATTGAGATTACCTCAATGTGGTTTATGACACTATACATATATGATTTAGGGGAATGTGTTTAAACTTCTCAGATGTATGCTACCTCCCCCTACCATCCACGCACCCACAGTCCTTTACCATAGACCCCTCATGGACTTCTCAGGAGGTTTTTTCTTTTTTGTTTTAAACAATTTATTTATTTATTTATTTATTTATTTATTTATTTATTTATTTATTTATTTATTTATTTATAACAAGCACTGGGTACAATCAGAAGCACAGGACAGTGAGAGAATTCACCAGAGCCAGAGCGGGGAACAGAGCAGGCAGACTGACGAAATACACTGCTGAGGGGAGCAGAGGGTGCAGCAGGAGAGGTCTGCACACCTCGCCAGTGGCCGGGGATTGAACCAGTGCTGCAGAGGAAGTGGGCAGCATTGCAGCCCAGCGCTCAATGGCTGCACCACCAGGGAAGGCCCTTCTCATGAGTTTTATAAATTACATTTGATAATTGAAACAAAAATTATAATGCCACCTGATACCCAAGCAATATTTAAAAGTGGAGAGGGTAAAGGTACCTAAATGGAGGTAAGGTTGCTACATTTCACTTAAAGTTTTAAATGTTGATTCTAGACTATTACAAGTCACATCATATATTAAAATACTCAGCAACCAGCACAAAAATGATGGAAAGAGATACGCTCAAAAAAACTGTAAATTCCTCAAGTTGGAATCCTAAAAGATGTCCCAAGAAGAGAAGAAAAGAGCAATGGGAATGGCAATATCTGATTTATTTTATCTAAAATAAATGAAAAATAAGTAATGCAATGGCAAACTTAAGCGATAACATAATCATCTCACACATCAATGGTCTAAATACACTAATTAAAAGAGCTCACAGCCCATGAGTTGGCATTAGATAATAAAGGTGATACACCTACCACTGGACTTTCTGGGGTCTGTTCCCTGCACATCTGGAGAAAGATGCTGCTCCTTCTGGGGAACACTACTTGGGGATCCTCTGCTTGGACACTCTCTGCAGGCTCTCCTCTCGCAGCCCTGGGCAGTGTTGCTGGAGGCACAGCTCTGTCTGTGGGGCTCATCCTGGGTGCCAGGCACACGGGGAGGGATTTGGGGCCTGCAGGAATCTGGGCTCAGCCTCCCCTTGTGCTGTTCTGCTTCCCTTCGCTTGTTTTCTTCCTCCCGCTTCCTGAAAAAAAAAGTCAACAAAAATGGGGTAAAATTTAGAGTGTCCCCTGTACATGTGTTCCTGGGTGAGATATAAATGTTAAGAGATGCTCTCTATATGACAATAGGAATTTAGAGATTCACAATTTCCAATCTTTCTCCAGGCCTTATAGTTTCAAAAGATAACGGAGCTGAAAAGAATCTTACAAGAACTGGGGTACAGGCCAGAGGTGCGGGGAGGTGAGAGGATTCACCAGGGACAGAGTAGGGAGCAGAACAGGCGGATCTACTGAAATACACTGCTGAGGGGAGCAGAGGGCGAGGCAGGAGAGGTCTGCTGTGCATGTGGGTCACCTCCCTGGTCAGGGATTGAACTCGTGCTGCAGTGGCTATGGATAGCTTTGTAGTGCTGATGCTTAACCCCTTACACTACCAGGGAGGCCCTGATGTTTATGTTAAATGAGGACTTACGAAATAGTTGCTACCCAAATGATTCAGTTATTGCTCAGGGAGAGCATCTGATTAGTGTAGAGTGGAGAGAAGCTTGCACTGGGAAATACAAGATCGTCTCAGGTCCTGCTTCTGCCAATGACCACAAAATGACTTTAACTTAGTCACTATTCTGTCAAAGACTCAGTTTCCCCAGATCTAAATATGCTAGCTTATAATCCTGGATTGATTTAGGGGTCTGCCTGGAAACTAGATTTCTTTATAAAAGCCATGATATACATTGAAAAGAGATGAAGAGATTTTTGGTAGCAGAGTTCCTTGTGGGAGATTTGTTTAAACAGATCCTTTAATAAGCTCGGGTAGAAGTGAGACCGTCAGGGCCTAGGTGATGAATGGCTCTGAGGTTTCACAGAAGAGGGTTGCTCTGTCATGAGACAAAGCCTTTGTAGCTTGTTCCAAGGAGAGAGGGGATGATAGAACAAAAGAGAGAAGAAAAGGGGAAGATAGAGAAGAGAGAAGATGAGAGACCAAAAGCTCACAGCGCAAGGGTCAGGGCAAAGAGAATCCTTTTTGAGGTGAGGTGAGGTGATAGAAAAGGACTTTAGATCCATGCTCCTCACAATTTAATAAACTGAATCTCCTGAGACCTTATTAAAACTCAGGTCTGAGGTAGCCAGTCTGGGTGGAGCTGAGCGTCTGCATCTCTAACAAGCACCCTGGGTTCTCAGGTGCAGCCAGCCCTCTAACCACACCTTGCTCATAGAAGTCTTAGGAAAATCGGAAAGTCTTATGTGGACCGCTGACTATGCCTCCATGGGATATGAAATGTAGTCCTCCCAATGATACCAACTTTTCATAAGATCTTCCATGCTCATACATGGTTTTTTGTAAGCAGCTTGACAGTTGAGAGCTAATCTCCTGGGAGCAAGAGCTGAGGCAGAGACCCTAAGCCCCCAGGAAGTCATAGAATTCAGATTTCCACAGACTGGAATTTGAAGCGAAGCTTATTTCCATCTTAAGGGGCTGGGAAGACCTAGAGGCTAGATACTTGGGTTATACTGATATAAAGCCATGTCAATTTGTTAACCTCCCTTCCCATAGGCCTTTCTTCCTGTGAGCTGAAGTCTCTGATCTGGGGCCCCAGACTGCTTATCTAATGGGTTCCCACAGAGACCCTTCTCACAGAGAGTGGCCAGTGCTAGTTGCTGCCTGTTCTACTGTCTTTATTTGACTCTGGTTTTGTTACATGTTCTGCAAGTGCTGACACTGAGTCCTGCAGTCAATGGTGCCTGAGATGCCTATGGCCACTGCAGGTGCCACTTCAGTGAGATCTGTCTGGGAGAGGGCTGCTTTTCTGAAGAAGGTGGAAGCATCTGTGTAGGTAAAATGCTGCTAATTGATCTAACAGCCTTGGTCGTGGCAGGCAGAGGAAGTGTAGCTCCTCTTACTAGCACTGATGAAAAGAACAGCTTTAGAATATTGGTCCTTTGGGCAGACACATGGTGTGGTTGTCTGACTTGGCATCTACATGGATTTCAGTGCCATTAAGGGGACTTTGAAGTGATAAATTAGACTGTTATTTGAGCAGTTATTTCACTTAAGTTTTAGGAAATCAAACCTCTTTCCTTCTAATGACGATAAGCCTCTGTACAATCAGCCCCTGGGCAAACCTTGTCATGGCAGACCTTTCTGGGCCTCCAACAAAGGTGGCCACAGGACAAACAGGGGACACAGCGGTTTATTTTTTTCACCCCCACCCCAGCTCTTCCTTCTGAAAACTTCTTTGGAGGGAGAGGTTTGCAGGGATAGGGTGCGTTTTTTCATTTTGGTAGAACTAAGCAGATTTGAGAGAAAGAATAGAATCAGTGGAATATATAACTAGACCTATGGCTTATGAATAGAAGTAAATTAATTTTTTTTAATTGAGAGGCATTTTGCATTAAAAAAAAAACACTTCAGGTGACATTCTGCTAAAAATTGTGCCATTCTCCAGAGCTGCAGTTCTTAGTATAGAAGTAGTGATCTTTGAGGGATGGGGATGGGACTAAAAGGTTCAGGACCACTGCCCATAGTCGAAGTGTTTGATGGAATCTCATTTTACGAAGAGTGATATTTTTATTTGGTAGATTAGGAAACAGAGGCAAAGAGTTAAGTGATTTGCCTAAGGCTGTAGGGTAAATGATAAAGAGAGCTGAGCAGGAACTCAGCTGCTTTACCTTTCCCTGTAAAATTCATTTCAGTGATGGTAATTTTTTGAAAATTTCATTTAATCTTCTATCATTTAAAAAATGAATTGGATTATATGAAGAAACTGGAAAGATCACATCAAAGTCACCATTAACAGCATTTTAAACCAGTTTCCAATACAGCTTTTAGTCCTAAACTCTTAGGCTCCATAGTTGTCCTGAGATTTAAGTGTTTTTTCCTCCAATTAATGATTACAGGGAGTTGAAGATCTTTAATCTTCATGGTAGTTGTGTTATAAACTTGACCTATTTTCATAAAGTTTAGGAAACAGACACCAGAAAAAGAACCATGTTACTTGAGTTCATATGAAAACTCAAAGAAAAAAAATGTCCTGTCCATGACACAGCAAGCAATATTTTAGCAGGACATTTATTAGCATGGCAGAATCTTAAGGTATAAAATAGTCTTATCTTTTTCACTCCCTTTTTTTCTATTATCTTGTGAGAAACTGGCCAGACAGCAACCTCTGATGGGCTGCCAATTAGTCTGGTTTATATTGTTTTTTTTTTCTAGAGCAATTTTTGTAGCTCCCCAGGGATTTGCAATATAAGAAACAAAAAAAGCCAACAGAGGATGAGATTTTTGACAAGATCTGCTTCAGTTCCTGTGTGTCACAGGCTGAGGGGATCTCCAAATAATGCACTGAAGGCGCTGGAGCTGTTTCACTCAAGGAAGCGAGATTTGAGGGACATGGTACTAGTGCAATTCTCTGGAGGGCTTTTGTGGGGCAAAGATATATCCTGGAGCCCCCAAAACCAGACCTAAGGCCCAAGAATTAGGACCCTAGATGATAGTTCAGCAAGAAAGAGGACAATAAGAAACAAAATGATCAAAAGACTGCTTGGTGTGCACAGAACCAGATAAAGAGCAGTGATTTAAATGACCTGAATATCCAATAGCTCCAGTAACTTAGCACGGGGTGTGCCCATCTGCACAGTAAGACACAGCCCTGCTTAATGAAAGTCATAAAGGAATTCTATTCAAAATAGTTATTTTTTAACAAATAACAGTAATACCAAGTCAGAAACTGACAATAACCTGACGCTAATGGTATGTAAGACATGATACATTAAAAAAGCACTGGACTTGATGTCAGCAAACAAGCTTCTTATTAGATGTATGGCTTACGCAAGTCACAGGCTCTGTAATTTCCAGTTTCTCAGCCTATAAAATGAGGACGGTAACACCTACCCTATTATCTCACTGTGGTGAGGCTCAGAAGAGAAAATGTCCATGAAAGTACCTTGGAAACTATAAAGTGCTCTGCATACTAGGGCCTATCATTATTACAGATCTTCCTAAAATGGCATCGATTCGTAACAGCCCTCCTGAGACTAAGCAGAGTGCTGGGAAGAGTTTGAAGAAGATAGAGGTGCTGGACTAAACACTAGCGGAAATGACAGGCATGCTTTCAGAACATGTGTGTTCTAGCCCCCCAGCATCACCTTCCTGAGATGTGGGACTGCAGCGATAGATACCTCAGTCTCCTTCAGGTTTCCCTAGGGGATAAACTCTGGCATTCACCGTCTTCTCTCCTCTTCTTACAAGGAACTCTCGATTTCAGCCTAACAAAATATGTTAATCTGCAGATGGCTCTCCTTTCATTCCCAGAATCAGGCCCCATCTCTTTCTTGGGGCCAAGCCCAATAAATATGGACTGGACTGGATGGGGTACACCCTGGACTCTGGTTGTTGGATTTTCATCTCACCTTTATAGCTTATTACTTGATTCCTGGGCCCTCATTCTTAAGTGTTCTTATTAGTTCTGTAGTTGTCTAGAGCTTCTAACCTTCCCCTTACCATGTCATTGTGGGGGGTCACAGGAAAGTTTGGGTTTCCAGCCTCCAAAATGGTTTGAATGACCTTATCTCCTGATGCTCTGTGTAGTCCCTTCCTAGACTGATTAGGAATAGCTTGTGTAACCATAGGAAGCTGCAGAAATGACAGTGTGTGACTTCTGAGGCTAGATCATAAAAGGCATTGCAGTTTCTGTCTCACTCTTTTGGATCACTCAGAGGAACTGAGAGGCCTTCTGCCAACAGCCACGCGAATCAGCTATCTTGGAAATGGATCCTTTAGCTCTAGGGGAGTCTTCAGATGATGGCAGCTCCATCCATCACCAAGATGTCACTTCCATGAGAGCCACTGAGCCAGCACTATACAGCTAAGCTGCTCTCAATGTCCTGATTCACAGAAACAGTGTGAAATGATGAATGCTCATTGCCGTTTTAAGCCACCATGTTTTGGGGTAAAACTCAAAAGACAGTAAGTGATACTAATACAGTAAGAATCATGAGGAAGTCATTAAAATAATTTCATACAAACACTAACCTTAACTCTGTAATATACTCTGTAATATAAAAGTTGAATTTTTAAAGCTCCACATTATTCAATAGGGCCTCAGTTTTCCAGTTCTGTTTTTGATTCCCAGAGACAAGTTAATCCTCAATTATTTGACTGGGTTTCCTTATCTCCTCCAAGCAAGAAGCAGGGTATTAATCTTAGGTTAGAAAAGTTGTTAACAAGCAACACATTGAGTCAATTACTAAAATTACTATTCTATAGTAAATATGTTTCCTTTAAAGTGACCATGCCAGGTAACCCATTAACTCAAGTTCCACAGAAAAAATAAGATGTGCCTTTTATGTGTATGTGCTGGGTGGAGTGTTCCTTGAGTCTGAGGAGTTCTTGGCAAGTAGGTTAAGGTTAGTTTGTTGGAAAGAGCAAGGACTGGAAACTGAAGACCTAAGCACACTCCTGGCTGGGCTACTTACCAGTTAAGAGGTAAATCTTTTCTGAATCTTAGTATTCTGGTTTGTACAATAGGGAAAATAGAAATTCACCTTGTTTTTCAGATATTCTGTCTGCAATAATATTGTTAAACAAAGAGAAGTGATATATACAAGCTTTTTATAAGTTGACAACTATAACATACATGTAAGGGATTTTCAATCCTTAAAAATTTAGGGTTTTTAACTCATCAAATATTGGATACTTGCTCTTCCCAATAGTCTGTGAACCTGGCAGGGGTAAGATTTATAAGTAGCTTGAGCCTAAGAGGTTTACATGTTCAAATAAATGTATGTTTCTTTTTAAAATCAATGCAAAGAACTGTCATAAACCTGGCAAATGGTAATTTGCTCATGATAAATAAGGGGGCGGGCTGGAAATCACATGCATAAACAAACAATGCCAGCATGCATTGTGAGAATAAATGGTTGTCAAGTGCGTTTGCTGTGTTGAGTCACAGTGATCCACTCACAGAGGTTCACAGCATAAGAACTGAAGTAGACCTAAGACAGTACCTGGTCTAACCCTTTCATTTAACGTGGCGTGGGGGGAGCTAAAGCCTAGAATGAGGAATGACTTACGTAAGGTCCTAGACCCCATTGTAGGGGCAGTTATTAAACATTTATTATTGAATGCTTACTATATAACAAATACTCTCAAGCACTGGAGAGACGGACAGCTATAACACAAAAACTGCTCTCCAGAAATTGACAGTCTTCTGGGGAATCAGACCCTACAATCCTGCATATAGTGATGAGTGCTGAAACAGACCTATGGGAGGATGTGGGAGATAGTCACTATTAAACGGGAAAAGAAAAAAGGCTCTATGCAAGAATGTCAAAATGACATTCAGGCAGACGGAAGAGAATGAGTAAAGTTCTCACAGACTCAGAAGAGATCTTAGAGATCTGCTCTTTAATTTTAAAAAAATGTCTTAATTATTATTCTGGATAGAATATAATTCAATTTTCTGCTGGAATATTTCTAGAGAGAAGAAACCTCACAACACAGGAAAGGTTTAGCTCTAATCTTTTTAGTTGGTATTGCAATGCATCTGGGGCAGGGAGGATGTGGTGGTCTGTCAGATTCTATCACTTCCTTGTCACTAATAACAGGGTTAGTAATAGCTGGTCTTTGACTTCCTCTCACGGGAATAAGAAAATATATGTTTTAGGACCTCTGACTTTATAGAATGTTAGAGCTAGGAGGACCCTCATATCATTTAAAAGTTTTTTGTCTGTTTTATCTCTTTGTGGTAAAAATGTATAGCTCTTCTCCCCTCAAATGCATATTTTTTAAGACACATGAAGTGTTGCACATGTTTTCAGGACATTCATGGAGCCTTAAAGCCCATCCTGGATTAAGAAATCTTCTGTTCACTTGCTGACGGGAGACTGAGGCTCAGAGAAGTGGAATGGCATGAAATGGAGTCATGGAAGTGATTCCCCACAGGTGGGACCACAGCACCAGCTGCAGCATTCAACCTGTGAATTGTCCAACTTGTGAGTCAACCCAGAAGGGAGGTGCTGAAAAACTGCAGGTCCTCAGGGGAGCAGGCTGCAGGGGATCCATTGTAAAGCACAAAGGAGACCTGAGGTAGGAGTGGCAGTGTTACAAGCACTTTAATTATCTGAAAGTTAGTTTAAGGAAAAGGATTTAGACTTTCCTCTTTTGTTTCAAGGGACAGTTACTTTTCTGACATAAAAGAACTTCTGTCAGATAGGACAAAGCAACCTCCTATAGAAGGGACTTAGAATCACAAGAATTTGAACTGGAAGACGAAACTTGACTTTGTTACTCCAAAAAACATACTCAATTTCATACAATAACCAGAATGACGGTCAAGTCTCCCAGAAGTTGTGGAAGTAAGGAAAGTGATGAGAAAGTGAAGAAAATTCATAACAGCTGAAGCCTCAGTGTGAGGGTGTGGGAAGATGATGTAGTGGAAAGAAATGAGGCTTAGAGATAAAAGCAGAAGATAAAATGTGGAAGGGTCTTATGTAGTATCGTGGCTGGTATTCAAGAAAGGCTGGTAGAGAATGGTAGAACAGAAGAATGAAAGCAAAAGGACACTTCAAAAGAGGAATGAATAGAATCAATAATGGCAGCAGTAGCAGGGAAATGAGGTGAGAAGAGAGACAAGTTGTGATGAGTTGTAGGTTTTGCACAGAGTCTGGGGTGATACTGACAAGAAGACATGCAAATGGAAACATCCAATGATCTGAAGTGCTGGCAAGTGACAAAAGAACAGCGAAGTTAGACAGTCCACTTAGGTATGGGATTAGAGTAATGGGAGCAAGGATGTATAAGGATACAAGTCTAAAAAAATGTATAGAAGTCTAAGGAGTCACCTTCAGGGCTGACCTCAGTCTGGAGATGTATATTGTAATTTTAAAAAATGTGAGAGGGAAGAGTCAGAGTTAGAGGAGATCTGAGATTAGAGAGTAAAATAAAATCCATCAAAAAGGATGCTTTAGGAAGATGGGTGATAAGCAAATATGGTCTTACATTAGTGTGCCTTCAACTGTGTGCTTTGGCAGGTAAATTATAGTAATGTGCATTTTGGCAACAACATAGGTGGTGCAGTATGAGTTATAAAGTGCCTTTAAATGGATTACAGATGTTTCTTAAATAGTATTTTCTAAAAAAACATACCTTAGAAAATGACTACAACTTCCCTTTCCCAATTTCTCTATCAATAAAGTAGAAATCACTTTAAGTTTAATGAGTTCCTTTCACACTCTCACTTTAAGAAAGGTGATTACTGTTATCCTAATGTGATAAATGGAAAAGGTCCATTGAAGTTACATGATATAGTTGGGTCACCTTTGTCATGGAGGTGGCAGCTGCGAGGACTGAATTTAACATTCTGATTTCTGTCCTTTGAAGCAAAAACCAAAACCAAAATTAAACACTGACTCAGATCTTAAGAAATAATTTTTGAAAAAAAAATTAAATCTTTTTTTTCATTTAAATATTTCTCCTTGATATCTGTGCTATTAAAAAGTGAGAAACTTCTTATAATAATTATATCCAATAAAGGAAAGACTGTGATTGAGAAAAAGTAAAGGAGATTATAATTTTTCAACCCTGACAATTTCAAATACTATCAAAGTAAAGGGAAGTGTGCTCATTTAAAAGTTTTAAAAATTGGGCCTCCCTGGTGGTGCAGGCAGTTGAGCGCCGTACTGTGAAGCTGTCGGAAACCTCTGCAGTGCGGGTTCGATCCCGGCTGGCCAGCGAGAATCCCACATGGTGTGGTAGACCTCTCCTGTCTTGCCTGCTGCTCCCCTCAGCAGTGTATTTCAGTCAGTCTGCCTGTTCTGTTCCCCGCCCTGTCTCTGGTGAATCCTCTCACCCTCCCGCGCATCTGGCCTGTACCCCAGTTCTTGCATAAATAAATAAATCTTTAAAAAAAAGTTTTAAAAATCAATTTTATAAGTTAAGATATAAGAACAAAGAGGATCTATCTTACACAACAGTGAAACTAATTAGAATAACAACTAAAAGGGGTGGGGCCAGACTAGATGTCCCCTAAATTCCCAGGTCATTTCAAAACATCTTGGCTGGGAATTATAAATGGCGATGTTTGCGGTGGGTTGGGGGGGACATTGTAAACTACTACTGCATTTAAGCATGTCATTATTTGAAAGCCCTTCCTCTGTATAGATCGTCTGACAAGCAGATTTTTAGTTCTCAGCTCTATACTGACTAGAGGTTATGCCAGTCTAAACTTGTGGCCCCATGATACAGCTTCAGAGTAGCAACTCAGGCAAACAAGAGTAACAGGTGGCTGAGATCACTAACAAGGAAGAAAGGAATTTTCACAGAACTGGAGAGGGCCTAGAAATCATTTGGTCTAATTTGTTATGTTTTACAGATGACAAAACTGAGACCCTGAGACAGAAATACTGTGTTCAAGTTAACACAAGTCAGTATTAGAGGATGGATTTGAACCCAGGTCTTTTATTCTATGACAACCCTTGTATTCTACCATAAAAGAAGTTTAGGGCAAAAGGAGGACTCAGGGCTCCCTTTCTTCAGGAACAAAATAGAATATGTTTGGGTCCATACTTTTTTTGGGGGGAACCTAAAAGGCTGTCATGTTGTCTTTATCCAGTCCCACCTCATACTCGGATAGACACAACTTCAAATTCTGAAAACAGATGCTCACACATTAAACTGGAGTTTATAGAAACACAAGTAGAAGGAAATACGACATTCTTTTCCTTTCAGAGAATATTTACTTGCAACTCAGGATAATTTGTCACATGTATTAGCTACTTACAACTGTCACTCACATGACAGAACTTATATAAGGAGGCTAGAAAAGAGGTATGTAGAGGCTTTACGTTAACACTGGATTCTTGAGCAAAAAGGAAGGAAAGAGAGCCTCATTAACAGAACAATTCAAGATAGTATTTCCTAAGATTCCATCTGCATTCATAGCTTCAGAGTCAGAAATTGATGTGTTTCTGTCAACTTTGTCTATGGAAGGCTGACATTATGGTTAACATTCCAGTTCATAGTTGTATTTAACTTCTCAGTGAAATGGCTTTTTCTGCCTTTTATTATTATTTTAAATTGTTATTTATTACATTTATGCTTCCCCTTGTGGGCAAGATGTGGAAGGATTCAAGAGTTGCAAGTACTCAAAATTTGGAGACATCCAGAATACAGCTAGGAAGTTGTTCTGCAAGAATCTGCCTGTCATTCACATCTTTATCACTGGAAGTTTTGATACCTATACCTGCTAGTGTAATAACCTCCCCCCATTTATTTTATTTTATTTTTTAAATATTTATTTATTTATGCATACAAGATCTGGGGTACAAGCCAGAGATGCAGGGGGTGAGAGGATTTACCAGAGACAGAGTGGGGAAAAGAATGGGCGAGTGACTGAAATACACTGCTGAGTGGAGCAGCGGGCGAGACAGGAGAGATCTTCTTCACCATGTGGGGTGCTCTCTGGCTGGCTGGGATTGAACTCGTGCTGCAGAGGATGCAGATTGCTTCATAGTGCAGTGCTTAACCCCTTGCACCACCAGGGAGGCCCCTCCCCGCATTATAATGTCCAATAAGTGTCAAGGAAAAGGGAAACCAAAGCATAATCTAAAACCAATCATTTATGCTAAAATCATTTATGCTAAAATAATCGCAATGTACAATGGGCACAAATATTTCTTTGCACCTTTTGTATCATTATCCAAAAATGTATGAAGTCCTTGAAACTAGAAATTTACTTTTAGTCTCTTTTTTTTTCATAGGTTCCTGTCAGGGGTTTTGCCAGTATATTAAGAATCCAATCAAAGCACTTCATTAAGTGACTTTATTTGGTACAGACTTGTTAGGGAATAATAGGGAGGGCATGTTATTTATATAAGTTGGTTGCTTCAATCAACTCAAAACTAGACTTAGTCTAGTTTTAAAATGAAAGTAGACTATGAGATTCTTTTAGAAAGATGGGAAAGGTGAAAATACCAGTTATCTCTTAGTGGCTTACTGTGGGTAAGCCTCTTAGCCATGACTGGGTATGGCAATGGTTTGTGCCTGGATGGCAGAGAGACAGCCACCAAGTAGAGACTAGGCCTTGATGCTTTACTGCAACCTCAGTCCTCTGAAGGGAGGGGTGAGCAGCAGAGGGAGAGTGACTCTGGATGGAAATCAAACTGATTTCAGATCCTGTCCTGGGTCCTTCTCCTGGCCACCCGTCCACCCCAGGTCCCCCGCACTCCCACTCCGATTCTGAGTTGTGAGAACATGGCCCTTAAGCTCACTTACTTGGCAGCAGCATCCTTTCTCAACTGTTCATGTTTCATGAGGAGATTTTTCCGGTCTCGGAAAGCTTTTCTGACCTTGTACCCTTTGTAGACAGCTTGGATTTTGAAGGCAGCGATGTCCTGTATAGCTGCGATGGACAGGGCTCCACGTTCCAACATGAACTGGATCACTTCATGGCGCTCACCAAGCAAAGCATAGTCAAGGGGAGTGTATCTGGGGCAGGAAGATTTTTTTTTTTACATTTTGGAATGTAATTCAAAGCACAGTTAAACCGACAATATTGTGCAGCAGAAGCAATCCTCATTCTAAAATGTGGAATATTGTTCAGGCAGAACTATCTATTCCAGAGCTGTGCTTTCTGCTGCCCACTGTGTCAGTTCCTGAGTTTTGCTCACTGGCTCAGAAACTGGGACCTGGGTGGAACCAAGATCACTTTTCCTCTTTTTCATGTGCCAAATAGTTCCCTCTACCTGCCTGGAAAAGTACTGCAAATAATGGTCTGTGAGATTCAGAAGCCATGATTGCTGATTGTTAATGCCTATGAAAAAAAAAAAAAACAAAAAAAAACAAAAAAAAAAAACCTTCCAAATATGTGAGGGTGGGCCCTTAAAATCACTGCAGGAAGAGTGGGTTATATAATAGTGTTGGGACAACTTAGTAGACTGTCTGGAAGAAAAGATTCTTATATCACGTTTTATACCAAAATGAATTCTGGATGAAGAAAAGATCTAAATATAAAAAAAGGAATCATGAAAATACTAGAAGGAACCATGGAAGATTAAAAAAAATATATTGGTGTGGGAAGTCTTTTCCTAAAAAAGAAAGATAAGGGCCACCCTGGTGGTGCAGGGGTTAAAGTGTCAGTACTATCAAGCTATCACCAAACACTGCAGCAAGAGTTCAGTTCCCCGCCAGGGAGTTGACCCACATGGCGCAGCAGACCTCTCCTGACTCACTCACTGCTCCCCTCAGCAGTATATCTCAGTAGATCTGGCTGTTCTCTCCACTGTGTCTCTGGTGAATCCTCTCACCTTCCTCTCCCCCGCACCTTTGACCTACATCCAAGTTCTTGTATGCATACATAAATAAAAATAAATCTTTAAAAAAAAAAGATAAAAAACTCAGGAACCAAAGAATTGATAATTCTTAGCTACATGTAAATAACAAAATCTTGTAGAACAGAAATAAAGACAAAAGATAGTTTGTATATCAGGAAATACTAATGGCTCCTAAACATACAGAAATATGTTTACCCTCACCCATTTAAGAGAAATACAAACACAGTATGAGAGAGCCTTTTAATCTAATTATCAGATTAGCAAAAATCAGGAATTTTAATAACACACTGTTCTGGTACTGTTCAGTTCTATTTATTAAGGCAATGTTAATTTACATCACAGTATATGTCTCAGGGGTACAGGTTTACTCCTGTACAAATGTATGTGATTTTAGCATGCCTACCACCAAAGCCCCAGTAATTCTCTGTGAGACACTCCCCTCCCCTTTTTGGTAGCCTTCGCCATAGGCTTGCCTTCCTGTTTTCATCCTTTCCTCTCTCCTTGGCCCCCTCCACCTTCCTCCTGTAGGCCTCGGAACTACGTTCATCTTTCAAGGTGGATACATGATTAGATACAGAAAATCACCTAATGATTATAGAAAAGGAATGGTCTCTCTTCAATCTCACCTAACAGTCATATTAAGTCATAAAAGGAAGAGGTTTCCAGTATGAGCAAAGGGTGGTTTGGTTACTTTGGTAATTCCCAAATGCTAAAATTAAGGAACCCCCATTTAGAACAGCTACATTTGCCACTCCTGTTTAGGGACTACAAAGCCATAAATGGAAGTGCCTACATAAACTTTAAAACATTGTTTATAAATACAATCCTTTATACACTCACCACCCAAGTTTAATAGTTAGTAAGATTTTTGCCATATTTGCTTCAATTGGTGACTTCATTTATTATTTTTGCTAAAGTATTTTAAAGTAAATGTCAGGACTCCTATTATTTTAAGCTCTCTGTATTGAGTATTCCTCTATGAATAATATGAACACATCCATGATGTCATTAGTGTATTAACAAAATTAAGGAAATTTCTTAGTATCTAATATCTTTTCCATATTCCAATTTCCCCAATTTTCTCAAAAATGTCTTTTTTGTAATTGGTTTATTCAAATTAGTACGATCAGTTCTAGATTCAAGGAGACACAATCCAAATATCTACAAGATTTGAAGACTGAAGTCGATGTCTAATGTTTAAGCACCCGACCATATTGTGATTACTACTAGTGTATCTTTCTTCACCCCAAATTCAATTTAGAAACATTCAGGTACTATGAATATTCCCACTGATGTCAGAGTGCAGCTGTCAGATAGTTATTGACTGAAAGCCAGCAGTAGCTGGCAAAAAATGATGTCTATACAGTGCACATCAAGTGGTTAGTGTCAGCGCACGAGAAGCAAAAATTAGCACTACATTGATGGTAACCAGTCAAGAAATAATGTAGATAAAGACAAGAGACAAAATATAATTGGGCTTGCCATGTGGGAATGGTTGCTGGGATGAGTGGAATGCCTAAACTGGAATGTCAATAAACATAAAAGGCAGTGCCAAGTTCTGACATTTGTACATCAAGGTGCATTGCTGATGAAACATTAAAGGAGACTGGGATATTGCCACTGTCTCTTTTTATCTATGGATTGGCAAGTACAGTTAGAAGGAATTTTCCTTTGGTCTTTTGGTCTGTAATTAACATATGTTTACTCCAGGAGGCAGTAAGCACCTTAATTCATACACTTACTGGGTCTGAAATTCAAAGTTTAGCATATAAATGGGAACTGAATTACAAAAAAAAAAAAAAAAGTTGTTTCTTTCAACAATAGCAGTAAATACTATTATGGAATAAATTCCTTACAGAAATAAATCATCACTAATTCTTAGGATTCTGCACCTTTTCCCTTTTGTTTCTTAGTGTTTGAAAGGGAGAAATCTCCAGCTCTCTCACATATCTGCTTTAATGTCAAAATCTGAGCCTCGAGGATTCCCCTTGGCTTTCCAGCTTTCTTAAATGTCCAAACCCTTAAGTCTTCAAGTCTTTTTTTCTCTTGCAGTTGTCATTTGACTATAATAGAATGAGTTCTCTATACAATCACTCCCCAACTAAAACATACTTGTCTAATTTATCTAATTCTGCATTTGCTATAAGAATTCCAGAGGTTTCTGATGCAGGTATAGAGCAGGGTATGTTGTATTGGGAGCCTGAAAACACCAACATGACAATGCAGAAGTTTACCCTTATTTTTTCATACTACATGGCAGCACCCCTGTCTAATTTATAATCCTCTCTTCCTCAAGAGAAATTTCTTGAATATGTAATACATTCCATAGGCATAACTGAATTCCTCGTCCTGGTTATTCAGGAGTCTTCTGACTTACTGCTAGCCATAAGTCCGAAGACAGTCCAAGATTCCTCATTTGTGAGCTTTCTATAGACATTAAAAGTTCTGAGTAGCTATAAGATTCCATAATTCTAAATCAATATTGCATGAAAATGGAACTTTTGCTATTTTCTCTGGTTCAGGATTTCTTAGTGAAATGTTTTTTTTTAATGACTAGTTATTTCTGAACCAATATCTAAACTGGGATTTTTTTAATCTTCCAGAACGGATGTGAGATGAGCAATAGTATAATCCTTTATCAATAGCTTACCTTTCTTCATTGTTTTCCATCTGATTTGGAAAAGCAGCGAAGTCTAGAAGTAATTTAATGGCATCAAGGTATCCGTTGTTACAGGACCAGTGCAAAGCTGTCCTTCCCTACAAGCAAAATAAATAAATAAATAAATAAATAAATAAATAAATAAATAAATAAATAAACAAACAAACAAACAAAATCAAGTACAGCTGGAGTATGTATTTTTGGCCACAGTTATTTAAAAAATTTTTTTTTAAAGATTTATTTATTTATGCATATAAGAGCTGGGGTACAGGCCAGAGGTGTGTGTGGGGGGAGTTGAGAGGATTCACCAGAGACAGAGTGGGGAACAGAACAGGCAGACTGACTGAAATACACTGCTGAGGGGAGCAGTGGGTGAGTCAGGAGAGGTCTGCTGCGCCATGTGGGTTGCTCCCTGGCAGGCTGGGGTTTGAACTCGCACTGCAGAGGCTGCGGACAGCTTCATAGGTTGCGTATTAACCCCTTGTGTCACCAGGGAGGCCCTGGCCACAGTTTTTAAGGATAACTCAAAAAATATAAACAATTCTGTCTCAAAATCACTTGATTACAAAAAGAAAAAACATTAATTATGGAGAAAATGGACAGTAAGTTACGAAGCATTAATTGTCTCCAGAGGTGATACCCCAAGAAGGATAAAATATCATTCATATAATATCCCATCCCAAAATACATAACTTAAATCTAATTATGAGGAATTAATTATAAGACAAATCCAAATAAAAATTTTGTGAAATAATCTCTATTCTAAACAATTTTTTAATGTCATGAAAGATAAGAAAGGCATGAAGCATTGTTAGAGATAGAGGGATATTTCATACTGTTAATGAAGTCAAAACGGAAGATATCACAACCTTCAATCTGTATGTAACTTATAAAACAGTTTCAAAATACATAGGGCAAAAACTGACAAAATTGAAAGGGAGGTGAGTAAAATCCAAATTATAGTGCAATTTTTTAAAACCCATCTTTTATAACAGATGATGGCACAAAGAGAAAAAAAGTTGTAAAGATACAGAAGACCTGAACAGCACAATATAAAATTTTGAACTAAGTAATACAGAAAATATTGCACCCCCAAATGACAAAATTAATATTTCTTTTTAATTATCGCTTTCCAAGTGTACACAGAACACTTAGCAACATAAATCATGACATGGGTGATAAATAAAGCCTCAAAAGATTTCATGAGATGGAAATAATTAAGAATATATTTTCTGGGGACGGGAGGGGAGGGATTGGGGTCAAAATAAGGGGGTTGCAATTGTATGGGGAATATAAAAATAAAATTTATTATAACAAAAAAAGAATATATTTTCTGACCAGAGTTAAATTTAAGCTACATATCAGTTTGGTAGGCAGAATAATGTACTCCCTTATAACAATGTCCAAATTCTAACCTATGGAATCTATAAATATGGAAAAGGAGAATTAAGGTTACAAATGAGGCTGAGATAACTAATTTGCTGAATGTGTATATATGCCATGTAAATTTTTTTTATAAAAGTTATAAAATTATTCCCATTCTGCCTTACAAGTGTGCTAAATTATAAGAATATATAGACAGGGACTAAGAGAGAATATGGAGAAATAAAAGTCATTTTTAATTAAGTTTGTGGGCTATTTCTTTACTTGGCAAATTACTCTGTTTAATTTGACAACAAAGAACAATAAACAGTTTGGAGCAAACAATATAGAAAGACCAGGATTCTTACCTCTTTGTCTTGAATGTTAGGGTCTGCATTATTTTCCATGAGTACTGCCATACAGTTGATATAACCCCCATAGGCAGCACACTGCAAAGGGGTTCTTCCTGCATAATCTTGCACATTTGGATTGATCTTATTTTCTATCAATATCTGGCAAACATCAGCATTTCCTCCCAGCGCTGCCCAGTGTAGAAGAGAATGTCCATCTTGGTCAACTAGATCTACCCTTGCTCCACCTGGAAAAGCAAAATTACAATCCAAATGTCTCATAAGAGAGAATTTATCAAAAAGAACAGACATGAACAAAATACTATGAAAGAATAAAAACAACAAAAAATGAGTCTGTTAAATGCTTTACGGCTAACAAAATGCTTCTACATCACATTAACTGCTTCAAATTTTTGCAATAAGCCTATAAATTGGTCAGGATAACAATAATTTGTCATTTACAGAAAATAAAACTGAGGATCAGACAGGTAGTAACTTTCTAAAATCCAACAACTACTAACAGGTGGTGCTAAGAGTGGACTTTGAGTTTCCTAACGGCAGGAAACTTCTTCACCCTTGTGTCCAGGTGGCTTTTGGCTATGTAAAGCTGTATTTTGAACAGGAGATGAGAATTCCAACCTTTTCAGAGTGACTTATAAAGACACCCTTAAAAACTAACCTTTAATAAGTGTCTGAATCACATCCTTGTGTCCCATCTCACAAGCTCGAAAAAGTGGTGTATGTTTCATGACATCAGTAGCATCTACTTGAGCATTATTTTCCAGTAATAACTTCACGGTGCTGACATGGCCAGAAAGGGCAGCAGCGTGCAAAGCTAAAAAGGAAACAAATTAAAGCTATGAACTCTTTAATAACAACTTTACCTTTTTATTATTCCAACTATGTATCTTCTTTTTCATTTGGCTTTGTGCAATTATTTGGCTTCATTTGGCTAAATGCAATTTAATCTTCAAGATTCTCTATTTTTCCGCTTTCACAGACATCTAGCTTCCTTTCTATTCTGATGTATTACTCACACTTTCCCCCTTCTACCTTTTGCATCTTGCTGTTTCCTTACTCGCCATGCTGTTGGTCTGCAATGGTCTCTTCTTAGTTACTAGTTTATTATCTTTTCCTCTTTCTAAGAGACCAAGAGAACAAAAAAGTGACAAAGAGAAACAATTCACATGATGGTGGCAATTCTGCACTAATCCCCTCAATAAGCATATGCTCCCAAGGGGCCAGGTGATGAGCAGCATCAATCTACCGTTCCTTCAGCTGGACCTGTGCTCTTCCTGCAGTAGGTCTGCCTACCCAGGTGCACTGAAAGTGCAAGCACACATCTTACTGAACTGAGGGCATTTTTCATCATAGTGTCTCCAAAAGCAGGCCAGCTATTTCCTCAGGGTTCAATTTAAGAAATAGCGATTTGTTTCAACATTGGAGAAAATGCTGAGATGGAGTGTGGTCTCCTCTCTGGTGCCTTCCTTTGTGGTTTTAAAGAGTAATTTTGACTGTGAGTTTCATGGTATGCTGACCCCTATGGCCTATGTTAGTCCACTCTAGGGCTCCACTTATGCCATCAGTCTTTAGGTTTGAATTTGTCAAGATAACAGCTGAAAGACGTGGGTCAGTTTTTTTCAAAGTATTATGGCTCTATTTTAGACAAGTGTTTCTTTCATAAAGAGTGATTTATGAACCAAGCCTGGGATGCCTACAAACATGCAGATTCCTAGGGATTTGCGGAGAACCTACTATGGGCCACATGCAAATACAATTGCTGGGAATTCAGCAGGAGCAAAATGGAAAAAGTTATATCCTAATAGGGGATGCCAAATCAAAACATAAATAAAAAAAATACCCCAATCGATAAAAAAGAAAGTATTAGCTAGTGAAAGAATGGTATGGGCCTCCCCAGTGGCGCAGCGGTTGAGCGCTGGGTTGCGAGGCTGCCCGCGGCCTCTGCGGCGCTGGTTCGATCCCCGGCTGCTCCCCAGCCACAGGAGGAGGGTCCCACATGGCGCGCAGACCTCTCCTGCTGCCCGCTGCTCCCCTTGGCAGTGTACTTCGGTCCTTCTGCCTGCTCTGCTCCCCCCTCTGGCTCTGGTGAATTCTTTCACCCTCCCGTGCTTCTGACTGTACCCAGTGTTTGTATAAACAAACAAATAAATAAATAAACATGCCTCTGGAAAAAAAAAAAAAAGAAAGCAATAAAAGGTATATTTAGAGTGACTGAGGGACTATTTCTGATTGGTAGTTAGGAAAAGCTGTGCTAAGGAGCTGACATTAAGTTGAGACCTGAATCATAAGGTCTCTACATTGCTGCAGAGATCTTATTTTTTTTTAAATATTTATCTATTTATTTTTGCATACAAGAACTGGGGTACAGGCCAGAGGTGTGGAGGGTAAGAGGATCCACCAGAGACAGAGTAGGGAACAGAACAGGCAGATTGACTGAAATACACTGCTGAGGGGAGCAGTAGGCGAGCCAGGAGAGGTTTGCTGCACCATGTGGGTATCTCCCTGGCCAAGGATCGAACTTGTGCTGCAGTGGCCGTGGATAGCTTCATAGGTTGCGCCTTAACCCCTTGTGCCACCAGGGAGGCCCTGCTGTAGAGATCTTGAGAGAGAATAATTTGGATGAAAAAGAACAGTTAACATAAGGACAGCAATCAATTCATCTGTTTAAGGAAAGCCAGGAAGCTACACTACAATGAGTGAGTGAAGTATGTCAAGCAGGTAGAAAAGTTCAATCATAAATGGTTGATTTACCACAGGTCAGAATGATGAAGGACACTATAGGGCTTCAGATAGGTGAGTGATAATGTGGTCTATATTTTAAGCAGATCGCTTTAGTTGTTCTGAGGAGAATTCACTACGGCAGATTAGAATATAAGCAAGGACACCAATTAATACTAATGCAACAGACTGAGTAAAAAGTGATGGTGCTCTGAGCTAGGGTGGCAGAAGTGGACATGAAGAGAAGCAGAAAGATTTAGAATATATTTTAGAGGTGAACTCAACAGGACTTGCTGACAGGATGTGAAATAGGATCTCTGTTAGCATAGTAGAAGCTGCTTTTAAACAAACACCCTAATTCTTATGAGTACTGAAATTTGAGAACCCTGACTTAAATGACTGAATGTTCATTTGGCCCAGACAAGATTCAAATGGTGTGAGAAACTTCAGCTCTGAAGTGCTGTCATGTGGAAGAGAACACAGAATGGAACATTCAGCTTGACAAATTTTAACTCCGTATAAGGATGAACATTCTAAAAGAGTCAAGTTATGATGGATGTAGCAGGTTCCCAGTATTAGGGGTGGGTGTTCTGGGTTCAACCGGAGGCTGAAGAGCACTGTTGAGAATGTGATGATGTATTTGTGAAAGTTCAGTGATTTTTCACATTTTGAGAGTAGAAGAAAGCCTTTTTTCCCATCCCAAATGAAATTTTATGAAATACCCAACATGTAAAACAGGGAAGAGTTGAATGGCTATGGCTAAAGCAGGGGTGTAGGGTTTCCTGCCCCTTAGCAACACTTCAGGCACCTCTATAGAAGCCTGCTATTATGAAGAACATGGTTTGGAAAATCCTGGAGTAGATTTAATTTTAAGGTAATTTCTAATTCTGAAATTCTATAATTCTGTGGCATCAATATGCACTAAATATTCTTTAGAGACAAATCCATGTCATGTTAAAAAACAGACAAAATTTCATTTAAGTAAAAGATAGAATTAATAATCTCATTCAAGGAGTAGTCCATTTCTGACTGTTTGCATTTATTTTAATTTAAAATCACCTAAACTTAATTATTGTTGCTCCTTTATTGAAAAAGTACAAGTTTCCATAGGAGCATTACATTTTTTAAAAATTTACTTTATGTTTTGGGACATTTCAACTATGTCCAAAAGTAAAGAAAATGAACTCAATATAGTCAGCTTCAACAAATATCAATACATGGCAAACCTTTTTTCATCTAACTGACTGCCATCCATTTCCCTTACTTCTGATTGTTTTGAAGAAAATTCTAGAGCCATATAATTTCACCTTTAGATATTTTAGGAAGTATGTCTGAAAAACAAAGATTTTCCCTTTTTGCCCACAATCACTGTATCAGTCTAGGTTCAGTCAAGAGACAGCAATCATACCAGATACTTTAAAAGAGAATTCAAAATATATGAAAAAGCAAAAAGGGGGACACTAGGATATCACAGAGATAGTAAATGTAGAAGACAGCTGGCAATTCTAGGACTAAGGGAACTAAAAGAAGAGGAGGGAATTATTAATACTTAAACGCTTAGAAGAGCAACCCTATGGCACTGAAATTCAGACCTCTAAGGAGATGCTCAGCTTGGCTGGCGCTGCAATCTCTGAGGAGGGTGCTCTGAGGTTGGTACTGTGAATGCTGGAATGACTACAAAGTGAAATTAACTGCTACCACTAGAACAAACTATCACTGCTGTGCTGAAGATTTACTAGGATGATACCAATAGGACCAGTAAACAGAAACAAGAAGAGTAAACAAATAGGAAGAAGTAGTCCCTTGTTTCTCTTCCACCTTTCCAGTCTCCCTTTACTGCCACCTATGGGCTGATTATAAGAGGGCACCTACTGGCAAAGGGGAAACGTGATTTGCAGAGTTCCAGCCCTGGCATTTCAAAAAGATTATCATAGCTAAATAATATTAACAAAAATTCTATAACAGAAATCACCCAGATGGTGTTCATATTTGCCTGATGGCGTTATACTTTTTTTATAGTTTATTTGTTTGAATCAAGATCCAAATTGTATACATATATCGCTGCTGATAAGAAATCTTCTAATGGGAAGGGGAAAAAAATCCCTGTAGAGGGATTATGGAGAAGAACTCACTTTCATAAAAGAGAAATGTCAGGAAGGCATCTCTGACATACAATAAAATCCCTTAGGAGAAAGAGCTCAGGGAATCAATGAATCTGAAAAGAATTTATGTTTGAATTCCAACTTGGTGCACATAAGAAAGACCCTTTATGTCAAAGGAATGCTTCAAGTATCTTTATGCATACTTTATTAAGATACATAACAAAATTAAACTAAATGCAAGTCTAGTGATAAAGTGAAAGATTGCATACTAATTGAAGTCTGACAACAAATAAAATGTTCAGACTGTTTATAACTCAATGCCCTATGTGTCTGCACTACACCCCTTGAGAAGTTTAAAGTCTACTATGAAGTTTAGACAAAGCAATACTTTTGAAAGTTAAAGACTTTATCAAAATTGATATCACTTAAAAATTCCTTAAAAAATCATTTGGAAGGTGTGGTTGTTCAGGTATAGGGATGAAGAATATTAGGTACAACAGCTTTGCACTCCAATTCTTCCCCTCCCCCCACCTCCTGTCCTGTGTGGCATTAATAGTTTTGGTGGACAAGAAAGACCTTATCCAGGACAACAGGTAGGTGTAAATAGCTCTAGTATATTTTTACGAATAAGCAAGCATAACATTGAGAAGCTCATAGCTGAGTTTTTATTTTATTCACTATTACTGTGCTATTCTATGCCTTTTCTTTCTTTTTTTGACTTGCAATTAGGATATAGTACACAGGAAGAGATTTCCAAGTTGGTAATGAATGCTAAAAATGTGTACCTCTCTTTTTAATCAATATGTAGTTAAAGGACTCTTACTAGTGAAAGAGTTTAAAAGAAGCATTTAGTAAGAAATTTTGATGCAAGCTGACTTGAAGCTTTGAAGTTTCTAGAAGCATGGGAGATAAGAATGAGGTAATGTTAACAAATCTGAGAAAAGAGCTATTGAATGAGCCCAGTGAGGACATACTTACATGTATGTATCCCTTAAATTTCAATTAATTAATAACTATGCTTAGTTTTAAAGTAGCAGTTTATGCTGTTTTACACAAAGAAAAATGATGAGTTTCCATAATCATGTCTAAGGAGCAACCAGAGTTTTAAACCTAATGCTACCATTCATTTGGTAGAAAGACAGTATAATTTTAGCCATAACAATTAGAAGCAATAAAGTGTTTGGAGTGATATCATGGCAACTAAACTTAAAAACCAAAGATGAAAGTCAAATAATATTAGATTAGGGATAATGGTTTCTAGTTACTATTTTATAAATTTTATAGCACTATCGACACTTTGGAGTCTGAATGAAAACAAATTGAATATGTCTACCAGTTCTTACCTGTACCTCCATATTTGTCTGCCATGTTAATATCAATGTCAGATTTCAAACTCAGCATAGTCTTAAGGACATCATCACTGCCTTTCCCAGCAGCCCACATAAAGGATGTTCTTCCTTCAAGGTCTGAATCATCTTTTACTGAAGGATGTTTTAAAAACACTTTAACTGTTTCCTGCCAAAACAACAACAACAACAACAAAACAACAACAAACACTTAAACACTTAAATATTTAAGACAACAAGGTAGCATTTTTTTAGGTAACACATCTAGTGTTATATGTGACTTCCACTAAGAAGTAAAATACTTTTCTGCAACTTTTGAATCAAATGAAAGGATCTTTTTATGAATAATGAAACTATACTTTCCATTTGAAGTAACCATTCCCTTTCCTTACTATTAGTTGAGTTTTTAAAACACTTCAGAAACATAATCTAACTCCCTCTTTTAACATCCTCATATTTGAGAATGATCACCCTCAATTAAGATTGAAAACTTAATTCTAAAACCGTTAGAAGGATGAAGTGATAGTTAAAGGCTCAGAAATGTTCAGTGTCATTCTCAACATTAAAATACAGGTTTTCTTGGACATGATACATGCAGAAACCTGTGTATTCAGGCGTGCTTACAGAATAACATTTGATATCTTTGGAAATATCAACAATTCATATTTTTTCTTTTTTAAATGCATGATACACACAATTATTTAATATTCAGAATGCATTCAATTTCTTGAATATCTACTCTATGCCAAGGACTATCCTAGACACTTGTCATAAATTTTTTCTAACCCATACAACAGTCTTGAAAAGAAAAAGGTATAATTATCCTCATTTTATATACAATGAAACTAAGACTCAGAAGGATTAAAAAAAACCTGTGCAAGGTCACATAGTAAACAGTACAGTCAAGATTCCAGTCAAGTGCCTGGTTTTCCAAAGCCTTGCCACATTGCCTTCAGCACAATTACAGATTGCTGAACACTAAGATAGCTTAGTGCTAGAAAAGTAACAAAAAGATTAAGTAGACTTACAGTAAAACAAAATATTACCCTGAATGTTAAGATAAAATCTGTATAAAACTTCACTTGTGATCAACAATTTTACAGAAACTCTATAGAGTATCACTTGAATCACACAGTATGAACAACTGTTAAAAGATACTTGCTGCACAAACACCCACAATGAATACAGGTAAAACTGATGAAACTTGAGTAAGGGCAGTGAATTCTAGCAATGTCAATTTCCTGTGTATGATATTATATTATACTTTTGCAAGATCTTACCATGGTAAATTGGGTGAAGCATAGGATCTTATTGTTTTATTTCTTACAATTGCATATGAATTTATGATTATATCAAATAAAAAATTAAACTGAAAAAAGATAATTGCTGAGCTTCACTTACGGCAAAGTTACTCTGAGCTGCGTAGTGTAAGGGTGTTGCTCCTTGGCTGTCAGATGGGATGGTTCCAGACTTATTTCTTTCTAAAAGGAGATGGACAATCTGCGCATGGCCTGAACACAAACACAGCAAGGTAGTTATTACATGCAAAAGATGTTAATTAAGTTATAATCTATTTACAGAAAAGGAATGAGAAAAATGTTTTTACTAGCACATAACGCAGCATTCAAAATGTTTTCTGAATAGTAGCCCCCCAGGACAGCCTCTTCTCATTAAAATACTATGATAATATATAACAAAGGAAAAAACTTGCAACACCAAAACTGGTTGCCAGTTTTGTCAGGCATCAGTGGACCTAGTCTCAATGTTCCATTGTACAACCTATGGCCCCAAGCAGCACTACCCTGATTCTCTTTTGCCATTTAGGAGTATATACTATAATACAATCTCTTGTAGTCCTGAGGTATTTAATACATCCCTTCAAATTTCCTCTTCTCCTCCCACCCCAAGTCTTTTAATATACAGGCAATGATTTTAAATCTCAGAAAATAAGTGGGCAGAAATGATGAGGTGGTAGTTTAAGAAAAATACTTCAGTGCATTCTGGAGGGTGTGATCTACAGAAGTGAAGAACCACAGAAAAGATAAAAAAATGTGTTAAGGTAGTAACTATTTATTTATTTATTAAAAGATTTAATTGTTTGTTTGTTTGTTTATACATACAAGCACTGGGTACAGTCAGAAGTGCGGGAGGGTGAGAGAATTCACCAGAGCCAGAGCGGGGAGCAGAGCAGGCAGAAGGACTGAAGTACACTGCTGAGGGGGGCAGTGGGCGGCAGGAGAGGTCTGCCCGCCACGTGGGACCGGCCTCCGGTGGCCGGGGAGCAGGCGTGGATTGAACCGGCGCCTCATAGGCTATGGGCAGCTTCGCAACCCAGTGCTCAACCGCTGCGCCACCGGGGAGGCCCAATACTATATTTAGGAAACCCAAATTTCATTGTGTAATCCTATCACCTACCACATTGGGGAACCAGGCAATGAAGAAGATGCCACATTAGCACAACAAGGATACACTGCATGAAAAGCAGGCTGAATAAAAAAATCTGAGTAGGAATTGTTCTCATAATACAAGTGGACAAAAGGAAAATCAAAGGCAATCTATGCTACATAGTCACTCTAAGCATGTCTCATCTTGTTTGAAAGGTAGAGAATAATTCAATAAAGGGTATATGAAAACATTATATAGGACAGGAAGAAAGGAACACCATCAGAAAGATGACGCTCATACCTTAGAAAATGATCTAGAGAAAGATCCAGGGGAAAATTTCAGGAAACAGTTTGGCATCCTCAACTTAGTGCAAAGAGGTGGCCTCTATGAAACGAAACAGAATCTCCTAAGAAGAAAACAGACTGAAACAGAGGTAATAGAAGGTGAATAGGAAATAAGTTGAGATAAAAATGAAATATGGATGAGAGACAGAAGTCAAAATACAATCTAAAATACCATCTGTAAGAGGCAGAAGGAAAGCAGAAATTACAGAACAAAAAGTCATTTTAGTGATATGGAGACAAATTTGTAAGTTCTTCCCAGAATGCTGAGGGAAAGGAAAAAGGGATGAAAAACTTACCTTGAACTTAAATCTAAGCAGTAATTGTAAATCTAACTGTAAAACTCAATGCAAATATAAAAATCATTTTCAAAAGAAAATGTGTAATTTAAAAACTAAGTACAAAATAAGAACTGGGAAAAACCTCAGATTATAGTAAAAAATGCTAAAAGAATAGTAAGTTAAAATGTGCTAAATTTCTAGTATTAAAGAGATAGGAATCAATACATTAAGTTTTGCTCTTAGTTCTTTTGATAAGTGTAAAAGTAAAACTAATAGTGGTCCTCCCTGGTTGTGCAGGTGGTTGAGTGCCACACTGTGAAGCTGTCCACAGCCTCTGCTGCATGGGTTCGATCCTGGCCCACTGGTGAGAATCCCACATGGCACAGGAGAACTCTCCTGCCTCGCCTGCTTCTCTCCTCAGCAGTGTATTTTGTCAGTCTGCCTGTTTTGTTTCCTGCTCTGTCTCTGGTGAGTCCTTTCACCCTCCTGCGCATCTGACCTATACCCTGATTCTTGTATAAATAAATAAAAAAAATCTTTAAAAAAAGTAAAACTAATAGAACTTAAACATATTCCTGAAATATTAGGTGATCCAAAACCAAATAGCAGCAGACTTAATTTGTACACCAAAAGGCAGAAAACAAAGGAAATGGGAAAAATTAAGGAAAAAAAAACCCAATAATATTCTAGGAGAAGAAAAGAAGAAAGAAGAAATTATATATTTTATAATAATGAATATCAATGGTTAAAACTCCTTCACTATAAGAGACTCTCCGCTTATTCCTCCCAAGTCAGGGCTAAAAAAAAGTGATACCTAGAAGGTTAAGTAAAAGGCACATCAGGAAAATATGGAGAAAAAAATCAAATACTGTGGTATTGGCACAAACATAAAATTAAAGTTGCCCTCCCAAAAAGGAGATTAAATACAAATACATTTATATTTGTCAATAAATACACATAAGTTTTATAATAAAAATTAAAAGTTAAGACATGACTTGAAATCAAAACTAATTTATAATGGAGAATACATTAATATTATGAAAATTCAAGCATACAATAGAGGACACTTGGGCATAAAATGCTACATATCAATTAAAAATAAATAGGAGGTGGGGGCTGACAGGGATAGAGAAGGCATGGGAAGTTTTCCACACTCATGCATTCCCTCCGACTGTCGATTCTTTGATTCATGTTCAACTCACCTAGTAAAGCTGCCCAGTGAAGTGGGGTTCGAAATAAGTTATCATAAGATGTTATGTTGCAGCTTTCATAGGAGGTCAAGACATCAACCACCGTTACATTCCCATCAGCAACTGCAAAGTGAAGAGGAGTTCGACCCTCATAGTCTTGCCAATTCAGTAAAGACTCTGTTGGAGCAGCATCCTGTTTTCAAGAAACCAGACACTTCAGACACATGGAATCTTTAATAAACCACATTTGACATAAGTATTAAGTAAGCAATTTTCTAAGTCTCTATGTTTTCTCTCACCACGAGTATAATGAGAAGATTCAGGAAAAAAAAGTAGTCAAAATCCTCAAAAATGGATTTTTTTTGTATTTTTTTTATATGTTACACATATTTTTATCTTTATATCTTACACTTACTATTACTTATATTATTTATATTTTATACTTACTAAAAACAAGCATAAAACAAAGTCAGAGAGCGACAAATATAAATTCAGGAAAGTAGTTTGGGGGCCAGGAATGAGCATGGCTTGGGGAGAGAAAGCATTTGGAAAGTGGCATTTAGAAAACTTCTATGTGGTCTTATATAGTATTAAAATGTTTTTCTTGGGTGATGGGTTCACACGTTAGCTGTATTCTTTTGATGCATAAAATTTGTGTGAATATGATATATGTCTATGCATATATTGGATATTTCATTAAAAAAAGGGTTTTTTGGAAAGGTCATCAGGAGCACCATCTTCCTCACCAGAATGCATCGCACTGTATGAACCGCACTAGGATCTTTGTGGTTGGCTGCCCAGTGAAGTGGGATCTTGCCTTCGACATCAGGAATCCCGATGTTGGAATCATGCTTGATAAGCAGCTTCACATGCTCAGGATTATTGTAGTAGGCACTCCAATGCAGAGCTGTTTGCTACAAAATTGAGAGATTCTTCAAATAACAATAACAGTAATACACACAAGTTTTCTTCAAGTTTTTAGTGTGACAGACACTCTTGTAAAGGTTTTACATATGTTATAGCATGTAGTCTGATGACAACTTTGGGAGATCATCATTTATTAATTTGCATGTGACTGATGATGAAACTGAGTGCTAGGGGGATAAGTAATCTGTTCAAGGCTAGAAAGGTAGTAAGCAGCCCAAGTGAGATTTTAACCTGACTGACTCCAGAATCTGAACTCTTAATTATGGCAGCTGTTTAAGTGATCAGGTATTCAATTAATAAATGACAACACTGAAAAAGAGAAAAGAGTCCAATAATTTATGAATAATTACCAACAAAGTAAGTGGTGATAATGCACCAAATACCTTAAGGATTTGTTAGAATGCTCTGAATTTTAACATCTATCAAAAAGAAGATCTGTGCATAGGAACTCATAGATCTGGAACCTGTTTTTGTTTTATATCAAAGGATAAATTTAACTATAATTTCACAAGATAAATTGGTAGATCTAATTATTGTGAAAGATACATTTTGAAAATACAGTAACACTGATTTTATTTTAGATAAAAATTAAAAATGAACATCTGGCACTTGTTGACTTGGCTTTAAAATCCTTTCTGCTATTCTCAACATACCTCAGGAAGGTAACACAAAGACACTGTTCAGACATGTGTTATCCCCTGTGCATAGCACTGCCATCAAGCTAATCTAGAATTAGATTATTTAACAGCAGGAACCAAGCTCACTTGCCACAGTAACAACTTTAATTATCAACATTTAAGTGGTATTCATTCAAAGTGTATCTATAGGTATTCATTACAAAGAGTTACTCTTTAATTCACCACTTTTTTTTTTTTTTTATAGAGGCATGTTTTATTTATTTATTTATTTATTTGTTTTGTTTATACATGCACTGGGTACAGTCAGAAGCGCGGGAGGGTGAGAGAATTCACCAGAGCCAGAGCGGGGAGCAGAGCAGGCAGAAAGACCGAAGTACACTGCTGAGGGGAGCAGCGGGCGGCAGGAGAGGTCTGCGCGCCATGTGGGACCCTCCTCCGGTGGCCGGGGAGCAGCCGGGGATTGAACCGGCGCGGCACAAGCCGCGGGCAGCTTCGCAACCCAGCGCTCTACCGCTGCGCCACCGGGGAGGCCCTAATTCACCACTTTTTATTTGGTAATAAATTCAGTACAAAAAAATCACAAATAGCAATTAATCACTTATAATAACATTTTTAATAAACAACATATAACAGTTTCTATAACTCTTTCCCTGTGCTATATTTATTTTGAATATCATTATTGAAATGCAATATTATATCTGCAGAACTTAAAAGTACAAAGTTTAGGTTTGTATTTTCTACGTCTTTATTTTTTATTTTTCTAGTAATTCTTTTTTATTTTACTGTAATAAGATGTATAGAACATAAAATTTACCATTTTAACAGTTTCTAAGTACATGTCAGTAGCATTAAGTACATTCTTTTGTTGTGCAACCAGCAGCACTAGCCATCCCTAGAACTTAGTCATCTTCCCAAATTGAACCTCCATATCCATTTAACAATAATTTCCAATTCCCAACTCCTACAACCCCTGGCAAACATCATTTTATTTACTATTTCACATATAACGTATATAACGTGTAATATCCTAACAAATATTTCACACATAACATATAAGTGGCACCACATTTGTCCTTTTGTGCCTGACATTCCACTAAACGTATTGTCTTACCCAAGGATGTAAAAGTTCAACCACATTTTGGCATGCATCAGAATTTCATTCCTTTTAAAGGTTGAATAGTATTCCACTGTATGCATAGACTGCATCTTGCTCATCCAGCTGTCAATGGGTATTTGGGTTGTTTCCATTTTTTGGCTATTGTAAATAATGCTGCTGTAAACATGGAGGTACAGATATGTTTGAATTCCTGATTACAGTTATTTTTGGTATATATCCAGAAGAAGAATAACTGCAATGATAATTCTATATTTAATTTATTGAGGAATAGCCATTTTATATATTCTTTTTTAAAAAAAGATTTATTTTATTTATACAAAAACCGGGGTACAGGCCAGATGTGGGAGGGTGAGAGGATTCACCAGAGACAGAGGAGGGAACAGAACAGTCAGACTGACGAAATACACTGCTGAGGGGAGCAGTGGGCGAGACAGGAGAGGTCTGCTCGCCATGTGGGTTGCTCCGAGGCTGGCGGGAATTGAACGGGAGCTGCAGAGGCTGCCGACAGCTTCACAGCACTGCGCTCAACCGCCTGCACCACCAGGGAGGCCCCCATTTTATATACTCTTTGGAGAAATGTCTATTAAAGTCATTTGCCCAACGTTAACTGGGTTTATTTTTTCTTCATTTTCAATGTATGTCATAAAATCACTGGTCCATTATAGCTATCATCCATTGAGCGCATACTATGTACTGGGCACTGTGCTAAACACTTTATATGTATCACCTCACACTATCCTCAACAATATATTATTCCGCCTTCACATAGGAGAAAAGTGAGGCATTGAGGAGTCACAGTAATTTGTCCAGGGACACAAAACAAATGAGTAGGGGCTTCTAAAGTCAGGAAGTCAGGAAGTCTGATGCCAAAGCCCATGCACTAAACCACTATGCACTCAGTACATAGCCCTGGGCATCTGGTCATTTGCCTAAATAATTTTAGTAAACATCATCACAACTGGCTGTCAAACTTTGGGTTTTAGAGTTAGACAGATCTAGGTTTCAAAATTTGATCCTGCCACTTGAATCTTAGGCAGAATTTTAATCTTTATGAAATTCAGTATCCCTAGCTGTTAAAAAAAAAAAAAAAGACAGAACCCACCACAGACATGGCTGCTAGGAGAATAAATTGACATAATATATGTGAAATGTTTTACTGGGGTATATGGGGACTTGAAATTGCTCTACTAGGCATGTGAGTGGTAATTAGGCCTTCTACCTTAAAGGTTCACATCATAAAAGAAATATTTGCTTTTTCTTTTATTTGTTTTCTATTTTGATGGTCCATTACCTTATTTTTATCCTGTGTATCCACTTCTCCTGGTGCCATGAACTTCAGCAAAAGTGCCAAACACTTGGGGGTCTTGTGCCGGGTGGTCAAGTGCAAAGGAGTCATCTCTTCCAGGTCTTTTTGCATCCAGTTTGCTCTACGTGTAAGTAGGAGTTTCATGAAACGATAATTCCCCTGAATGAAGAAACAAGAGAAGGTAAGAAATTTAGTTTGGGGCCAAACTTATTTTTTAGCTTTAAATATTTTAATTATTCTACTAGAGTAATAACATTTAGATGAATTAATAAAAGGAAAATACTTAAAACTCTACTATACTATCAGTTGTTTCATTTTTCATGTTTCCTTCCAACCACTTTATATATATATATATATATATATATATATATAGTTTACACAGTGATTGATATTTCATTCGACTAAGGCAACATATTGTATTTATACATCTATTATTATTTCCAGTATTTCCTTTTATTGCACATGCTACACTGTACATTTTTCCACATAGTTTTTTTCTTATTTTTTTCATAAGAATAAATTATATGGAACCCAATTACTGGAATAAAGGAATACATATATTTTATAGGTATTAGTGTATTTTCCAAATTGCTATCAAGTAGTAGTAAACTATGAATGTGTTAGTTTTAACTCATTTTTACAAATACAGCAAAAAGGCGGTTTATACTAGATGGGCAGAACTGGGATGGATTAAAAAGTAAACTGATGCAGCTTAATTATTTCTATAATTGAAAGGTTAAGGTTATTTCCTTAAGCACCCTAATAGAACTTATTTTGTTAACCTGTATTCTACTATCTGTTCATTTCTTTCATAGTACTTATCTCCATTTGCAGGTACATATATATATGTTTCCCTTTACTGTGCTCTGCCTTACAAGATGTTATCATCATGGGGGCAGAGGCTATGTTTTATTGATCACTGTGTTGGCCTAGTTCCTGGCAGGAAAATAGGTACCAAATAAATATTACTTGAAGTATTGAGTTAATAAGAGGAAATGAAATATCTTCTAGAGTTTTTTTTATTCAAAAATTATTATTTAGTGTTGCTATATCATAATAGTTAAGAATCTTAATTCTTAAATATCTGGTAGTTGGTTACTGTTACTTCTTTCAGTTTTATCGAGATATAATTGACATACATCATTGCATATGTATAAGGTATGCAGCATAATGGTCTGGCCCATATATATTGTAAAATGATTAATGCTTCACTCATAGTGTACATCATCTGGACTTTACATTTCATTCAATACCAGCGTTTGAGAAGGATGGTGCTAAAATTTCCTCAAGAGGGCACCCTGCTCTAAATCTCCTGCCAGATTTCCTTTGAAAAAAGGAAAAGTGTCCAAGAAAAACAAATCTATGTGGTACTTGATATCAGAAAATAAGGTTTGACCTTTCGGAGTAAAACATTTCAAATATTACAGAATAATTCATCATGACCTTTTAAAAATATTCAGTCAGACAATCATTTGGATTCTGAAATTTAGAGGAAAAGGGAAGGAGAAAAATGAAACATATACATCTTGGTAGATGTACTAGATATGTATGGGGAGAGTGACGACTGACTTACAGATAGAGCACTTAGCATATGTACCTTTTTCATTATTCTGGGGATTCTACCAACACAAAACAAGGTATGCCTCAGTAATAATGTTTATTTATTCATTCTTGAAAAACATTCATGGAACCTTGTTTCAAAGCAGGGAATAGTAAAACGTTTGTACTCATTACAATGCTCTTTGACATAGATTTCATCTTTGCTCCTCATGGAAAATTTTTATAGATTAAATTATCTTCTTATCCCTCTATTGCCTCAAACAATAGAGGAGGAGGCAGCAAGACATAGATGATTGAGTGGCAGCTAGAATGGCCCATGATAGGGGGCATGTAAGATTGAAAGGCTGGACTTTATACATATAATATAAAGTTCAGCTAGTAGTAAATTAAGGAGAGAACCAAAGGCAGGGACACAAACATATAGCTGCTGATGCTTACACAGCATAGCTGAAATATAGCTGCTGATGCTTTCAGCTATGCTGTGAGGGATCAACTCCTTTCCGTCTAACCTGAAGTCTTTTGTCTACTGGCAGAATCCATGAAACCACTAGTAATGGACTAACTTTTTAGCTTTTTTGTAGAGTAAAATCAAACCTTAGATCTAGAAAATAATTCTCTATTATTACAATGTGAAATACAGTGTAAAAAGAAGTGAAAAATATGATTAGAGGGGCTAGAAAATGGAGAGCCTAATATATACAACATAAAGAGTCTAAATTTTATTGTATAAGTAATGGGGATCAACAAAGAGTTTAGGATAGAAAAAACATGAGTGGATTTGTGTTTCTAGAAAATACTCTGGAGGCTATGTGAAGCATTTAAAGGGAACAAATCTTCAGTCAGGAAGACCACTTAGGGGTTAGCAATCTAGAATAGAAATACGTAGGGCTAAAAGGAAGAGGAGAACAGATTAATGAAATATATACGAGGACTCCTGAATGGGTACAAGAGAGAGAGAGATAACAAGATGAAAGGAAAAATGGGTTTGGGGGTGGAGATTTATGAGTTCTGATATGTCACATTTGGAGTTTGGGCCATCTTAAGGACATAGCGAGGTCTATAAGAAAGTGTGTGTGTGTGTGTGATATATATACACACACACACACACACACATATATATCTGAAGTCTGGCAGAGAGAGTTAGATTCAAGATATAGGGTTATGAGTCATTTATATTAATATTACTTAATATTACTTCAATTGTTTTCTCCATACAATTTCTATATTCTAACTGATATATAAACATAATTTAAATATCCACCTAAATAGTACAATGCAATCTCATATATATATATATATATATATATATTTTTTTTTTTTTATCTAGGTCATGAGCTCCCACTACCATATCAAATTTAGAGCATAAATGGCCTGAAAAAGAAAGCAGGTCATCTGCTTGGTTATTTTCTTGTCTCAAATGATTTAAGTATCTGATTGAACCCTGGTCTCTCAGTCCTTTATTTACCATGCATCTTTTTAGGAAAGCGAACAGTTACAAAAATCAAGTTTGTGGGGCCTCCCCGGTGGCGCAGCGGTTGAGCGCTGGGTTGCGAAGCTGCCCGCGGCCACTGCGGTGCCGGTTCGATCCCCGGCTGCTCCCCGGCCACCAGAGGAGGGTCCCACATGGCGCACGGACCTCTCCTGCTGCCCGCTGCTCCCCTCAGCAGTGTACTTCTGCTCCCCGCTCTGGCTCTGGTGAATTCTCTCACCCTCCTGCGCTTCTGACTGTACCCAGTGCATGTATAAACCAACCAAATAAATAAATAAATAAATAAATAAGACACGCCTCTAGAAAATTAAAAAAAAAAAAAAAATCAAGTTTGTGAATGCCATGAATTCACTGAGCTATAGAAATGAAATTAAATCTGTCTTTCTTTTCCTAATCATAGATATTCTATCTTCTCCCTTAAATTTCTATCAAGACTAATCCTGTATATTATAGCTAAAATTTCTAATTACTCAACAACTGCACTAACCTAACATTTTAAGCAAATCCTTAAAACTATTTTTAAAAACTATTTGACAATTCTCTAAGCAAAGGCTAAGAATGGCACTTCAAAGACAGAACAGGAGCTTTATTTGTTATTTTCCAAGTTTAAGATGTTCATCCATCTGGCAGAGCAGCTAGACAATGCATCAGCCAAGAACATCTCTCTGGCTTGAAACTGATTCTGGCTCTCAAAAGAGGATTTGACTGAAGGAAAGGCAACATCTTTAGATGCTCTGTGGCTGAACTCTTGCCTCCTCCAAGCCTTGGCTCCATCCTCTAACATGGTTTCCATAGGAATAGACAGAGCTATCAAGTGGCATACAGTCAAACAGAAGGAAAAATGTTACTGTAAAAAAAAAAAAAGAAGAAGACGAAGACAGGCTTTTCTTTAAGAGAAGAACCTTGAAAAATTGTTTTGATTCTGAGACTTTCTTACCCAAAGCCATAATTTTCATGTGTTTTCCTTACCTAATATAATTGATTTAATTTAGATTATTACAAAGATTAGTCCCTTCGGTAGAGAGCATTTCATACAAAAGCAAAGTATCAAAAATAGTTATAAAATGTGGTGATGCTTATTTCCACAAGTACAATCATATTGTGCTTGTGAGGGGCCTTCATTTATTTAGAGTGGAATTTAAAACTGGCACAACTTTTGGGGATGATGATAAGATGTATCTTGTTGCTCACAGTTGATATTTTATTTATAGGAAAACATTTGTTTATGTGAAACCAGTAGTTCCAAAACTCTAGCATGCATCAGGATCATCTGGAGCTGAAAACACAGACTGCTGAGGCCTCCCTTCGTTTTTCAATTACTAAGGTCTGATGTAGGGTCCAAGAATTTGGATTTAAATAAGTTTCTGGCAGATGTTGTTGCTGCTGATCCAAGAATCCATACTTTGAGAACCACTGTTTAAACAAAGAGCCTATTTCAGAGTTCTTAACTCTGAAGAGCTTAAAACAAACAAATAATAAAACCAGCAAAACAAAAGGGCAATGTCTGTTCCATTCCTGATCAATAAAATCAGAATTCTGGACCTTTGGAATGAATATTTCTTATAAGTTCTGTAGGTGATTTGAAAATGACACCAAGACTGATAATTACTGACTTATTTCAATCATTCATTCAGCAGCTAATAGTTATTTACTATGAAATTACTTTAGGGATTTGGAAGCTTAAAAACTAATTAAAATACAGATATATAGCCATATACAATAATATAGTACAAGCAAGGAGGGGAGGGGTAAGCACATAAAATGTAATAAAAATTACTACAGAGACAGGTGGGACAGAGGATGCACTTTCAGTCCTTTGTGAAGAAGGGAAGGGAGATCAGGAAAGACTCCATGAAAGTGACAGTTGAGCTGGATCTTGACTTGGGATCACCAATGCTTCAAGATCACTCTATCGCTTTCTTGTTCCTCTTCCCCATTTCTATGATATGGATAACTATACAAAGATAGTTTTTGGTCTTACACCCACCTGTACTAATCAATTTGTCTCCATAAACTGCTCCTGTGCAGAAATTCTGAAGTCAACATTAGTTGTTATAAATCAAGTCTCTTGTATCTACTTAATACATGGTGGGTGCAATAATTCCCTATACTCCTTTGACTTTCACCATAATAGATAAGGAAGTCATTTGTAAAAGTTATTCATTAATGGAATACAATGATGAGATCAGTCTTACATACAGACAAACATAAGAAGAACTCTGAGGTGGGACAATTCCCTAGTCTCCAGGGGCAGTAAAGGATTCTTGATAAAAACAGTGCCAGAGCTACATCATCAAGTCTATACATAATGAAGAAGGCTTACATGGGAATGTACAAGGGCACTATGTGTGGAGAATGAGGGTGAAGATGAGGTGACTAGACTAAAAGTTTTAAATAATTATTAACAGTATGCCCAAGGATAGAGTAGAAAGGTAACACATGAAATCAAACCCATTTAAGCAAGGACTAGATAATAAAAGATTCCAGACTTTTTTCCTTTGCCTTTCTAAAGCAACATTGAAGGATTTAAATAAGGCAGTGACATACGAAAGGCCTCAGCCAAATCATCACCACATCTGAAGGCAAATGATTGAATTTCACTTAGTCGCAGTTTCTCCCACCTCAAGAAAGAAGAGGCTGGTTTATGACCCAAAGTGGTTCTGACAGACTGAAACAGGTTCTGACTACCTCAAACAGCTGAAATCTGTTCTGACTTGTTCAAAACAACTGAACCCGAAAATAACTGAAACTGAAACCAATTGATACTGGTTCTGACAGGTTCAAAATGTTATGATTTGTTCAAACCAACTGAATCTGAAAGCAAATGAAAATGAAACCAACCAACACTGGTTATGACTGGTTCAAAACACTTGCATCTGGTTACACAGGTTCAAACCACTTCCAACAGGTTCAAACTGGCAGAAATAGGTTTGGACCAGCTGAAACCGATTCCGACCTGTTCAAACTGGCTCAAACCAGTCTGATTGGCTGAAACCAGATCTCACCAAGTCAGAAATGATTTCAGTTGTCCTGAGGCAGTCAGAACTGGTTTTTGCTGGCTTGAACTGGCCAGAACCGGCTCCAGCAGGTCGGAACCTGTTTGAAACAACTAGAACTGGTTTCAGCCAGTCGGAACTGAAAAATATTGAAAATTGGGTAAATAAAGTTAGGAAAAAGATACCTACAATTCCATTATCCTAAGCCTAACATAAATTCTATTACCATTTTGGTACAATCTCTTCCACTCCTTTTTTCAATTTGTTTAATTTCAGAGGTGATTTTTATAGTTTTTTTAGTTTTTAGATTTTTATAGTTTCCATCTGTAAAGGCAGGACAGGACACAGTGCAGGTTTTCTGATCCCATGCAGACCGGGGTAAAGGAGGAGTCAGAGTACTCAGTGGTTTTTTGTAGGTCTTTATTGGGGTTCAGCGGGCACGTGGCAGGCAGGGGCGCTGGGGGGGCCGGGAGGCTGGCAGGCCTCCCAGCCCCCAGCAAATCCTCACTCCACCTGGGCTCTCTGGTGATCTCAGCTTCTCTTCGGCTTCTGCTGCTGCTACTGGCGTCCCCGTGACGCCGCCCTTAGAAGCCCAGTCTTAGCCCAGGTGAATCACATCTACCTATGCCCACACCCTATTCCAGGTGCCCGCCATCAGGCATGCATTCAGGACCTCATCTATTCTGATGGCGGGAGGGCAGAAAAGCCTGACATTTTCTTTACCCTACACTATCAAACTATAACTAGTTTTATATATGAAATAAGCAGTGATTTTAAAAATAACTTTTTAAATGATTAGTCAACCATTATAATAATAACTGACTGAGGTAGGACTAGTCAAAGGATGCTAAAACTAGAGGGTGGAAATTTGGGTAGTAGTAGGATATTTACATAGCCCCAAATTAGCTCTCCGCAAAATGCTTATTAATTACAAAGAGAAAAACAGTAACATTACAGTGGAGCAACCTGGCAGATGCAACTTTATTCAAGTGATCAAAGTTAACATCACCACTAATGGGACAAATCAACATCATTTGCTTCTTGTGATACACTAAGCATACAACATCATTCCTGTGGTATTCTTACCAAAAGCACATAACCTGACTTAAATTATGAGTAAATATCAGACAAGTACAAAACAAAAGACAATATAACTGGCCTGTATTCTTACAAAATCTCAATGTTATAAAGTGAGTGCACATGCATGAGAGTACATAGGTGCACACACACGTAAGTGAGGAGTTGCTGTAGATTAATGAAGATTAAAAAGACACTAATTGAATGTAATGCCTGGTCCTTTTAAATGGGACAATTGGGAAACTAAGGTTCATGGATTAGATAATGGTGTTTATTTTTGTTAACTAATTTTGATCATTGAACTAAGGTTATCTAAGAGAATGCTCTTGTTTTTAGGAAATATGCACTAGAGATTTGGGGGCAAAGGAAAATCTTGTTTGCAACTTTCTCCAGATGCTTCATAATATAATGCCTATATACTCACATAAATTGAGAGAGAGGAAAGAGAAGAATAAAGCATTTGTAGTTAAATATACACATTTTGGGAATTTGAGTGAAGGGTCCATGAGAATTCTCTGCACTATTATTGCAACTTTTCTATAAGCCTGAACTTATGCCAAAATATAAAGTTAGAAGAAAAGAGTATCTATTATAAAAGTAATAACATTCATTAAAGAAATATCAGAAATAAATATAAAGAAGAAAACAATGACCAGCATGCATCTCACCAACTTGATGTAATCATGGTTTACATTTTGATGTACTCTTCCAGTCTCTTGTCTATAAGACATGTTTTTTATCCTCAACTGCACTTAAATTTTGAAACGCTCCATAATCATGCCGCAGCTAATATTCACATTTGTCCATTGTGAAAGCCTGAATTAAAAGCACTTCATAGGTAAGAAAAGATAAATTCAAAAAGATTAACCTATGGATTTACTTTTAAAAGATTATCAGTTTATATCATGACAGGAAAAAAAAAGCTACTAAATAGCTGGCTGACTATGACTCACAAACTGTGATGTAGTTACCTGTAATATGGTAAGTTTGGAAATAATTTCTGGAATTCCTTCTAATACTTAAATGCTGGCATTTTAACCTTTTCTATGATCAGTAACTTTTTACACTTTTATAGTAGGCACTAGACAAATATTTCTTAACAACAAATGAATTATAAATCATAAATGGGTGATTCTGTTACACAGATTATGATTCTGTTACACAGATTATGAAAATAAAAGTGGTTTGTAAAGTATAACATAATTATAATTTGTTATTATTACTGATGATTTGGGGTAGAAAACAATATAAAAATAACTGCTGATTCCAAAAGAGACTAAAGTTAAGATATATCACCCTTTTAAAAAGAAATGTCACCTTTTTGTAGGAATTTAAGAAATTTACTATGAAGTTTATTTCTGTAATACTCTTGTTTCAAGTATAATTCACCTTATTCTCATCAATAACCAATTTAACTGACTGTTTACAGACAGATGGAGAGACAAATGACAAATTAGTATTCCCCAGGTTTGTGGCATAGACATAAAAAGTGAATTTATTTTTCAAATACCTTTTATAGCCATAGCCTTGCAAGTAGAAGACATCTTATCTGGTTTACTATTGATCCAAATGACAAGGCTGAGCATCAGATTAAGGATATGTCAGAAACCTGAAAGAAGGCTACCAACAAATGCAGAAGGATGGTAGCTTCTTTCAAAATGATCTATTAAGGCTCCCGTGTTTACAAAGGCAGTTGAGAAAACACAGCACAGTATACCAGGTTGCATCAAGTAACCAGCAGAGTGCTCATAAAAACTTCTGGTACTAAGGTGAACCCCCATATACCAATAACGACACATATTCATTTCCAGCAGTAAAAACTATACTCAAGTGTTTTTTTTTTTAATATTTTATTTATTTATTTATTTATTTATTTATACAAGCACTGGGTACAGTCAGAAGCGCGGGAGGGTGAGAGTATTCACCAGAGCCAGACCAGGGAGCAGAGCAGGCAGAAGGACTGAAGTACACTGCTGAGGGGAGCAGCGGGCAGCAGGAGAGGTCTGCGCGCCATGTGGGACCCTCCTCTGGTGGCCGGGGAGCAGCTGGGGATCGAACCGGCGCTGCAGAGGCTGCGGGCAGCTTCGCAAACCAGCGCTCAACCGCTGCGCCACCGGGGAGGCCCTATACTCAAGTTTTTGATAACATAAAAGAAATGGCTTTTTCTTCAGCTCACATCCCTTTCCTGTTGTCAGATTCTTCAATAAGTGGTAGCATTCCTAAGAGATGATATCTATTTTAAACAATGAGAGATACTATCTAATTTAAAATCAACTGCTAACCAGAAAGATCAAGTAAGATTTCAGAATTTTAATTCTAATTATCTTCTTTTGTAAGAGTCAAGTATGACTTGGCTAAGTATGGTAATGACAAAAAATATCATGCCAAATAGATGTTCTGAAAAATAAAAATTCCAAGGGTGTATTTTCTATATAGTACAATATTTTATGGAAAAAAAAAAGAAATGTCTTGGGTATAAAATACCAAGCATGCTAAAAAAATGTAGCAAAACAAAAAAAGAAACCTGATCAGAGGTGCAAAAAATCTGTCTTTTGTGATCACCTTGGGACTAGCACTTCTTTAAGGAAGATCCATTACTTTCTAGGCTAGAATGAATTGAAGAATTTTGTGAGAATCATGGGAATAGAAAAAGCTTCAGAAAATTCCCCTTTCAAATGGCTTTAGACAGACTTGAACTAGTTTTTCAAAACCCAGAGTGCTCTAGCCAATATCAAGAGACCAACATTTGACATTGTTATGGACTAAAGAGATAGAGAGCTGTGGTCTAAAACTATTTAAAATATCAGCAAACTGCTAAACTTTTCATTTTCTAGCCAGCATGTGGCACTTTTTGTGGCAATATTATTTTTATCGATCTTAAATAGTGGTAAATATAAGCTTAACTGCATTATCATTATCATTATCAAATGCTAGAGATTCATCAAGACCTCTGATTTTGGTTTTGACTCTATTATAGTTATCTAAAAATGAGCATATCATTCAATTATTAATAATTGAACACCTGCTTTGTGTAATGTAGGTGTTACACAAAGGTGAACACCTGCTTTGTATAATGTAAGGCTTTGATTTAGATAGGCCTCAGTTTCCTCAACTGGGAAATGATGGAGTTCATTTATGTTGCAAACTGGTATTTACCAGTGTTTCACAGATCGCCAGTTCCTTAAGATGCTATTCGGTCCTTCTGCCTGCTCTGCTCCCCGTTCTGGCTCTGGTGAGTTCTCTCACCCTCCCGCGCTTCTGACTGTATCCAGTGCTTGTATAAATAAATAAATAAATCCTTAAAAAAAAATTAAATTATTTAGATCAAATTATTATGAGAAATCCTAGATTTAAAAAAAACAGGTTTCTTTATGTATGACTTCTCAGCATCTTTAAGATGCTAATATGCATTGTGAATTTCCAAGCAGAAACACACAATATTTCCACAACTTCTTATGACCACAGGATCCTTTCCACATATCTCATTATAATATTGCTCTAAGGAAGAAGCTTTGGTAAATGTTGAGCAAAATGATTTTCAAAGTCCTCTTAAGGCTTTAAAATTTTTGTTGTTTTATATAAGAAACAGAGTAGCTTAATACCGAGCCTAATTTTTCTTGGGAAAACATATTTGGGAAAAAACCTTCACAAAACCAAAGTTCCATGATACAATTACTTAAGCTGGTGGGTAATGGGTAATATAAAAAAAAAAAATTGAGAATGGATACCAGAAAATGTGGCAGGAAAATAAATTTACAGGTTCTATCTGAAGCAAGGATTCTTTCCAATCACTCCCCCCTACCAACTTACGTTATTAAAATTAACTGGTACATATTTCACAACAGTCTACCCAAAAGCTATAGATGCTAATGTGTGTTGGACTTTATGTTTTGTACCTTAGGAGATATAATTTGTCTACAACTATAGGGAAATAGCTATTGTATTACTTCCAACTTGACTTGCATTTACCTTCTTTAGGCTTATCACCTCACTCACATGCTCAAACTCACAATCATATCCTTAATTTTCCTCCGCTATTGGATAAGAGATATTGCTCTGGTTAGAACCAATTGGCAGTAAACAGGCCTGGAAAGCTCAGAGCTTCCAAGTGTAGTCATGCACATCTGAGGAGGATTTCTGTTAGCCCACAGTAAATCTAGTTAGTCCAAGGAGACTAAAATTATGGGTGAGTCTACTCATCAGTAGAGTAAAGTTCAAGAATGACTGCTGACTTAATAGCAGAACATCAGTGGGAAGGACACAACTTTGGAGATACAGCAACTTTTTTCATTCTGAAGGCCATAAAAATTAGTAAGCAATGTCTATGGGCTACTGTATGAAATTGGAAAGATCAAGCTATAGATAAGCAACAGGGAAAAAGGACAGTGAATAAAAAGAGAAAGAAAGGAAGGAAGTGAAACAGAAAAAAGAGAAATGAAAAGAATTATTTTAGATAAGAAAGAAATTTGTATGATGGAAACACTAGTCCATTTCTCATTCTCTCCTATAATTAACGTGCTCAGTGTTTCTGGGAAATGCCACAGTCATTTCTGACTTTCAGTCTTTGTTGACTCTATTCTCTCTGCCTAAAATTCTATGCCTCACCCCTATTCTTTCTTAGATCATTTCATTAAAGTCCACCTGAAATTTTAGTTCTTCCATGTATTAGGCAGGTTCAACACAGGAAATAGGAGCTAGATATTAAGGATATAATAAAGGGAAGTTTGTGTTTGTAAAACAACTAGAATAACCTAGCTAGACGTCACGGGTAATGCCATGAACAAGCAAAGCCACAATTGACTAGTTCAATGCACATTTGTAGCTATATTAGAACATCAGAATTAAAAAAAGTAGCTGCTATAATAACTGCCTCTCAACACATAGGAGGAAGAATAATAGAAACTGGGAGGCTCTCTAAAAGCTTCCCTTGATTTCTCCCACCTGCGAAGCACTGTATTATGAGGGACACTTAGCATACTAACACCATCTTGAAGATTAACCTCCTCTTCAAGTATAAACCCCTTCTCCTTCTTTGGGAATACGGCTCTTGTACTTGAATCATGGTATGTATTTCTAGTTTTTTCCTCCTCCAATCAAACAAAATTAAATTCTTTTGGGTAACTGCTCAAAGTATTAATAAATTGCTAATAACAAACAGATGTTGTCTTTGCAGACTACACCTTTCCAGTTTAGTGTAAAGAAGAGTCAGTCTAAGGCTTCTAAGGTAATTTTGATTTTCAGCCTTGTATCTTATCATGGGGTGAGAAATACAAAATCTATCATGGAACGTTAAGCCCATGGTTAGCATGTGGTTGACATTTCTTTCCTTTGCAGATAGAAAGGAGAAGAATCCACAGACTTGGGGAAACAAATTGACACATTTATATTATCTCTGAAATCACTCTCAAAGCTTATCCTAAGGTAAGTTGCTTTGTCCCTATACTTGTTTAGAGGTGATTCTCCACAGTATTTCCACATATCTTGCTACTTGGACTATCTTCCCAAGGAAGTCTGCATTCAGATTACAGAGTAGGTTAGTGGAGGCAAAGTTTCAACAGGTTTATTTATATTCCTGAAAGCAACATTAGGGGTTTTCTAAGTTTATGACACAGACCTGCTGTCTGTGTCTACCTGGAGCTGCCTCCACAGCACCCATGTAGGACTTTGGGGTAACGAGAACCAATGCAAAGAAACTCTTGAGGTGTAAGGGCAGGAATGGACACAGTGCAGGTTTTCTGGTCCCATGCAGACCGGGTAAAGGAGGAGTCAGAGTCCTCAGTGGCTTTTTGCAGGTCTTTTTATTGGGATTTACCCGGTACACGGCAGGCAGGGGTGCTGGGGGGGCCGGGAGGCTGACAGGCCTCCCAGCCCCCAGCAAGTCTTCACTTTATCTGGGCTCTCTGGCCTTCTCTCAGCTTCTGCTTCTCTTGCTTCTCTCTCGGCTTCTATTGCTTCTCCTCAGCTTCTACTGGCGTCCCCGTGACGCCGCCCTTAAAAGCCCAGTCTTAGCCCAGGTGAATCCCATCTACCTATGCCCATCTCCCACTCCAGGTACCCACCATCAGGCATGCATTCAGGACCTCAAGGATCCATCATCTATCCTGATGGTGGGAGGGCAGAAAAGCCTGACATTTTCTTTACCCTACATGAGGTAATGTAAGAAGCTGCCTAAATCGATTTGGTCTTATGGTCTCTTTGCCAATTAAATTTTCATGGCACACCATGTAAAAGCTGCAGTAGCTTGACTGCTTGGTCGTATTATCTTTTGGGAATGTACTTATCTATCTGTTGGATGAATAAATGAGTGATTGAAATCTGGCTGCAGAATGGAGAATGGTTTTGTAGGGTAAGGAAAAAGTATCAGGCTTTTCTGCCCTCCCGCCATTAGGATAGATGAGGAACCCTGTAGTCCTGAATGCATGCCTGATGGCGGGCACCTGAAGTGGGTACCCCTGGGCTGAGAGACTGAGTTTATAAGGGCGGCATCCTGGGGATGCCAGCAGAAGCCAAGAACGAACGGAAGCCGAGGGAAGAAGAGAAGCAGAGAGAACGCTAGGGAGCCCAGAAAGAGTAAAGACTTGCTGGGGGCTGCTAGCCTCCCGGCCCCCCAGCACCCCTACTTGCCAGGTACCCGGTAAATCCAAATAAAAGACCTGCAGAAGCCACTGAGGACTCTGACTCCTCCTTTACCCGGTCTGCATGGGATCAGAAAACCTGCACTGTGTCCATTCCTGCCCTTACAGTTTGAAGAGGAATACATCTAAATACTTCAGTTATTTAGATGACAGATATGGTGGGCTGGATTAAAATGATGAACTATCAAAAACTCCATAACAAAAAGAAGTGGTGGGGCATCAGGTCAGCGATATTGCTAAATGGTACAAGGGGGAAAAGTTTGTAGTATTGTGCTTGCAGTTTTTCTTTGAAATGTTAAAAAATTAACCACACTCGATTTGCCCTTAAAATATTTGCATACAGCTATAACCACATTCACCTGATATTTTATAGAACACTACACCCAACAACTGCATAAAACAGTTGCACATAGCATGCTCACAGAATGTGCTGTAAAATAAGTCACAAATTTCAAAAGATTGAAATCTTAAATTTACCACAACAGAATAAAACTAGATATCAAGAATAATACAATATATCTGAAAAGGAAATAGCACTTTTCTAAATAACCATGGTTCAGAGAAGAAATCACAAGGAAAGTAGAAAATATTTCACACTTAACAATGAAAATAAAAATTTGTGACTGACAGTTAAAGCAATGCTTGGGGAAATTTCATAGCCTTTAATAATTATATTTACATAGTTAATTATGTGTATATAAATTTGAGTAACTATGTAGTACAGATAGTAGCTAATTAATGCACATATTATATACAGAATTATTAAATAATGTATATGTATACTATATTATATAAAGAATATTCTATAATAATTATATAATAAATATTTTATGAAATCATGAGGTAAGATTTCAGGATAAAATGTTAAAAAAATTAAACCCCAAGTAAGTAAAAGGAAAAAAAAAACATAAGAAGAGAATCAATGAAATAGAAAACTGAAAAATAAATAGAAAAGAAAATAAACAGAATGAAAGTTGGTTCTTTAGAAAGATTAATAAAATTAATGCCTAGGAAGACTGATCAAGAAAAATTAGAAAAAAATAAGTGGCTAAATATCAGGTGTATTAAATTTCTACTGCTGCTGGAACAGATTATAATGAATTTAAGGTCTTAAAATGATAGATTTATTATATTACAGCTTTATAGAAATCTAACAAGGGTCTTACTAGACTAAAATCAAAATGTTGTTAGGGTTGTATTCCTTCTAGGCTCTAGGGGGGGAAACTTTTGTTGACTTTTTGAGCTTCTCGAGGTCACCAATATTTCTTGGCATCTGGGCCCCTTCCAATCAACAATCTTGTCACTTAGACTTCAGTTTCTGACACCACATTTGCTTCTCTGACTCTCCTGTCTTCCTCTTTCCCTTATAAGGATGCTTTTCATTATATTGGCCCAAGACAATCTCGCATTATTAAGAATCTTAAGGTAATGACATCTGCCAAGTCCCTGTGCCATGTAGGGTAACATATTCACAGGTTATGACGAATAGGACATAGACATCTTTGGGGAGCCAATATTCTGCATATCATAACAGGAATGAAAGGATGTCACTACAGACCCTGTAGTCATTAAAATAATAACAGAGAACAAGTGCATGTCAATAAATCTATCTGACACTTAGATGAAATGGACAGATCATTGAAAAACACACTAAACCGGGCCTCCCCGGTGGCGCAGCGGTGGAGCGCTGGGTTGCGAAGCTGCCCGCGGCCTCTGTGGTGCCGGTTCAATCCCCGGCTGCTCCCCGGCCACCGGAGGAGGGTCCCACATGGCGCGCAGACCTCTCCTGCCGCCCGCTGCTCCCCTCAGCAGTGTACTTCGGTCCTTCTGCCTGTTCTGCTCCCCACTCTGGCTCTGGTGAGTTCTCTCACCCTCCCGCGCTTCTGACTGTACCCAGTGCATGTATAAACAAAACAAACAAGCAAACAAATAAAGAAAGAAAAACATGCCTCTATTAAAAAAAAAAAAAAATCTTAAAAAAAAAAAAAAAAAAGAAAAACACACTAAACCAAAATGGATACAAGAAGAAATATAAAAATTGAATAGCCTAAAACTACTAAAGTTAGATATGTTATCAAAAAAGCTCCTAAAAAATAGGAAAGAAAAAACATTTTCCAGTTCTAAGTGGCTTCACTAGTGAATTCTATCAAAAATTCAAGAAAGAAATAATACCAATCTTTCTTAAGTTTTCTAAACAGAGAAGGCTAAAACAGTTCCCAATTTATTTTATGATGCCTCTTAATCCCAAAACCAAAATTTGACAAGGACATTATAAGAAAAGACAAAGCTATACTAAAGAACATTTTTTTTTCCTTATTAACACTGTTGCAAAAACCCTTAAGATAATAGCAAATTAAATTGAACAGTAGATAAAAAAGCATAACACTCCATAGTCAAGAAGGATTTGTTCCCAGGAATGGAAAATTGGCTTCACAATAAAAAAAATAAATTGATATAATGAGAAAAGTTAAATAAAGGAGAACAATCATATGATCATCTTAAATGATGTACCAAAAAAGCATTTGATAATATTCAACACCTATTCTTGGTATAAATTCTCAGCAAACTAGAATCAAAAGAGAATTTCCTCAGTGTACCACTTATCAATTATTTGCCTTACAGCTTCAAATTAACTCTTGTTTAGCCATTCTTTTTTTTTTTTAAAGATTTATTTTTATTTATTTATACAAGCACTGGGTACAGTCAGAAGCGTGGGAGTGTGAGAGAATCCACCAGAGCCTGAGCGGGGAGCACAACAGGCAGACTGATGAAGTACACTGCTGAGGGGAGCAGCGAGCACTGCAGAGGAGGTCTGCACACCATGTGGGACCCTCGCCAGGACCCTCGATGGCGCCCGGGGATATCGAACTGGCGCTGCAGAGCCTGCCGGCAGCTTCGCAGCCCAGAGCTCAACCTCTGTGCCACCGGGGAGGCCCCAACCCTTCTTTAGCCATTCTGTGATACTTGTAAGAATTTCTCCCTTGTAGGCCACTACAGAATCTGGTTTTCTCAGCAGAAGGTGCAGTATGAACAATGCAAGCTTGAATAAAGGAAAGGGCTCTTTTTCTGGTTCCATTGTGCTCTTTTTTCTTACTTGTGTGATGTGGATGTGAGGAGTGTACATGAGAGCCAGTGGTTCTCATACTTCATCAAATTTCACTGGAGCCCAGGGTGGCTGCTTTCTGTTTACCAGTCCAGTTCTGGCCTTTGGAATCCCAGTGAACTTCTTTGCCATCCTGGGCAACAGCCATACTCTTTCCAACAAAGTCTGAACCTCAACTCTGTGTGAGTGCTTGCATGGTGGGGGATGGGGGAGTGAAAGGGTGGCTGTCCTCTTACAAAGCTTGTTCCTTCCTTGAATACTCTTGGGAAGCCTTGTGGTAGTAGTTTCCCTCTAAATTTGCTATTTCTGTTTCTTTGAAAACTGACAGCTAATTCCATACTTACATGAAGTATACATATGTTGAAATACTACATGTGTTCTTCCCAAGATCACAAATAAGGCAGGAACATCCACGTTAACTATTTCTATTAAAGTATGTAACCGAGGATTTAGTGAAACAAGCTAGAAAAGAAGGAAGGAGGGAGGGAAGAAGAGAAGCAGGTAGGAGGGAGGGATGACAGGCAGAAAAGAAGTAAAGGCATAAACATTGGGAAAAAGTACAATTGTTTTATTTGCACACAAGATGATTGTTTATGTAGAAGCCTACATTTTTCTAAGGCCTAATGAAACTAATAAGTGTATTTAGCAAAATCATAAGAAACAAGGTCAATGAAAAAAACCCAAAGACAAACAAATGATAAGCACATGATCTTAAGATCATTAGTCATTAGAGAAACGCAAGCTAAAGCCACTACACCTAAATGGAATAAATGACTACTTTAGAATGACTATAATTAAAAAAAGGTGAGGATGTGAACGAACTGGAGGATGTAAAAGAACTGGAATGCTCGCCAATTGGTGTGGGCATGGTGGAAGTAAAATAGTATAAAAGCACTTTCAAAATCTGGTATGTTTCTTAAGTTAAATACATACCTGCTATATTGCCCATTTCTAAGTAGTCACTCAAGAGAAATGAAAACATAGATTTATACATGAATATTCATACCACCATCATCTACAATAGCCCCAAATTGGAAACAACCCAAATGTGTAGCATTAGGCAAACAGATAAATATATCTTTTGTACAGATATACAATGGAATACTACTCAGTAATAACAATGAATAAATTATTGATAGAATAAAAAACATGAATGAATTTCAAAATAACCTGAATGAGTGAAAGAAGTCCTAAAAAAGAGTAGTTGTAAATGACTTCGTGACATAAAATTCTAGAAAAAGCAAAATAATTTGCAGTGACAGAAAACAGTTTGTTGCTTGCCTAGGTAGGGGTAGTAGGGGCAGAGAGTGGTGTGAGGGAAGGGTAACAAACAGACATAAAGAAACTTTTGAAGATGATGGTTATGCTCACTATTTTGTTGTGATAGTTGCATGGGTGTGTACATATGTTAAAATGTATCAAATTATACACCAGATAAATGCACTTTATTGTATATCAGTTATAACTCAAGAAACTTAATGTAGGTAAGGAATAGTGGAGCTGGTTGTACAATATTGTAACTGTACTTAATGCCATTGAATTGTACACTTAAAAATGGTTAAATGGTAAATATTGCATTATATATATATTTTTTGGCACAATTAAAAATAGAATTATTGCCACAGACAGTTAAATAAAAATCACTATCATAGATTATCTAACCTGATCTTGTTTAAACTTTTTGTGTAGTGTCTCATCTATAGTAGCATCAAAAAATACAAGAGGGGCCTCCCTGGTGGTGCAGGGATTAAAGTCTCAGCGGTATTAAGCTATTGCCAGCTACTGCAGCATGAGTTCGGTCCTAGGCCAGGGAGGTAACCCACATGGCGCAGCAGACCTCTCCTGTCTTGCCCGCTGCTCCCCTCAGCAGTGTATTTTAGCAGATCTGCCTGTTCTGCTTCCCACTCTGTCTCTGGTGAATCTTCTCACCCCTGGCATCTCTGGCCTAAACCCCAGTTCTATGCATAAATAAAAGCAAATCTTAAAAAATATACAAGAAAATGGGAAAAGAACAGACAGCTTCATAAAAGAAAACACAAATGACTATTAAGTACCTGAAAAGTTTTCAACTCCATTAGTCATTAGGCAGGACACCTAAGTCTTTTAATTAGGTGTCCCGCCTACATTTTCCCTCATCATCCCCAGCCTTCCTTATTTTCTATTAGTTAATGAAAGAATATACTATCTTATTTACCATTCATCTTGTCTGTGTTTCCCATTAAAATATGAACTTCTTGAGAGCAGTACTGTGTTCTATTCTTGGCTGCATTTTCAAAACTTAGCACAGAGGATTTTGCAAAAAATTTTGTTTATTGAATGAAAAGGAAAAAGATTATGAGGAGGTACAAAACAACAAAATATTCTAATCTATTCTGACCTCCAGACCAAAGACTTTGCTATAGGTCATATAGAAAATATGCGTGATCAAAAATTTTAATATGAATCTATTTTAACTTCGGACTTCTTTTGCCAGGACATTAATTTTTTCCCCTACCATCTCCTGTGAGCAATTTTGCTTAAGAAAATGTGATCAGGGCCTCCCCTGGTGGCGCAGCGGTTGAGCGCTGGGCTGTGAAGCTGCCCGCAGACTCCGCAGCGCCGGTTTGATATCCCTGGCTGCCGGCGAGGGTCCCACATGGCGCGACGGACCTCTCCTGTCTCTTCCGCTGCTCCCCTCAGCAGTGTGTTTCATCCGTCTGCCTGTTCTGTTCCCCGCTCTGGCTCTGGTGAATTCTCTCATCCTCCCGCGCATCTGACTGTACCCAGTGCTTGTATAAATTAATAAATACATCTTTAAAAACAAAAAAAAAACAAAGAAAATGTGATCATAACTATACTTCCACAATTCTAGAAGAAATGAATGAAATGTGAGAGATGTCTCCAATTTTAGGTAGCTGTTATGAAACTTAAAATTTTTCTAGCTTAGATCAAGTAAAACAAGTACTTCAGATAACCACAATTCTAAATGCCTAGTGAGCAGTATTGAAAGCTGCCTCACCATGGACTTCAAAGTGGTTAAATTAATAGAATCGTCATGCCATTACTGACAAAGAAAGAACTTAATGAAATATTTGTCATGGTAATGAATCTCAGAATTAGAAGGGCTCAATGTGGTCACTGGGCCCATTCATTCAGAATCAAGTTTCTATATTCATTTAGTTACTTTGAGGTACTTTTTGGAATCATTTTATATTAGATGGCAGGACTTTTGAATAACCATAGAAAGGAGAGCATAGGGTTACAGAGATGGCTGAATGCATAACCTATAACCCAGGGATTCCTATTCACATACTCTTCATTACTGTCAAATTCACTTTTTTTCAAGGCTTTCATGAAGATATACTGTACAGATGATGCTTACAAATGCTACCAGTGCTTAGTATATTACAGAAACATTAAAAAAAACTATACATCTTTTGGAAGACAGCGAAGTACTAAATTATAGGAAAATTATAATTTTTGCTTATGACATTGTGTTTAACATGTATCATTATTAAATTTGTCCACAGGATTTAGTAGAAGAGGTGGTATTAAGAGCTTTTTTATTAGATAATGTCAACTTATTTTTTCTAAATACTTTCTAAGTTCCTACTCCAAATGATAGCATTGTAGCACAAATATGAAGGAGTATAGAATAGCAAAGCATGTAGAGTTATAGCAGAAGAGGTTGGTTTTGATTCGATAGCACTGGTATCACTTAAATTCAATCTTGTCACTTTCTAATTTGCTAAGAAAGAATTGGACATTCCTTTGACAAAACAATCCAGGCAATGCATAATTCTTCATTCTTTGGGTTAATTCATGTAGGAATAAATGAAAGATTTTGTTTCATAAGGAAGCACATTTCTAAATGAGTATGGGAGAAAAATACTTCCAAATATAATACTTTATCATGAACTCATCTGTCCTTTTATTTTCTCCTAACAATGATACTAAAGGCACATATCGGGCCTCCCCGGTGGCACAGCGGTTGAGCGCTGGGTTGCGAAGCTGCCTGCAGCCTCTGTGCCGCCGGTTCGATCCCCGGCTGCTCCCCGGCCACCAGAAGAGGGTCCCACATGGCGCGCAGACCTCCCCTGCCGCCCGCTGCTCCCCTCAGCAGTGTACTTCGGTCCTTCTGCCTGCTCTGCTCCCCGCTCTGGCTCTGGTGAATTCTCTCACCCTCCTGCGCTTCTGACTGTACCCAGTGCTTGTATAAGTAAACAAATAAATAAATAAATCTTTAAAAAAAAATAAAAAATAAAGGCACATATCACTTGTTAGTTCTGACAATGAGATGTTGAAATCATTTATGAAAATTTCCAACTAAAGTTTCACTTTCAATCTCCATTTAAGTGGCTTACCTTTAGCATGCCCAAAGACAAAAAGAACCAACCTGGAATTCTGTAGTGAGCCTGTGTGTGTGTATGTGTGAGTGCGTTGCACATCCAGGAGTGAAAATATCATTTAACATTACATAGATTTATTATCTGAAGGGATATCTAATTAAATTAAAAGGGAGCATATGTTAGCTGAGTCGACTTCAGGATCTGTTCCTTTGTATAAAGGGCTCCTCAATTCTGAAAGCACACGGTTCCTTATTCCCTTCACCATGAATAAGGCCGACATTTGACAGCTTCACAAGGCTGACAGGGTTACCCAACAGCCCACCCTCCCTATTCTCAATCCAATTAGACCTCTAATCCTCCAGATGAAAGGCCCAACTGCTCACGTTCCTCATGACAACGACAGCTATTGATTATTTGTCACTGCAGCTAACACCTTCCCTGTCGAGGCTGCTCTGACAGAAGCAAACCTACCAAATTAGACAGCACTTTATCTGCCCTGGAGGCCAAATGGCACAACAAGTAAAGGCTAATAAATGGTATAAAAATGAACAAATCATAACATTATGACAGGCTGATCGTTGCCAGCAGCTTCCCAGCTCAAGCTTGATGTTCTGTTAGACTTGCTCCTTCTCTTTCCCCTCTGCTCTAGCTCCAACTTTGACTGAATTAAAGGCCAGAACAATTAAGGCATTTGACCAGCAAAGATAAGCCAATTGAAGTATCACCAAGGGACATAAATGTCAATAACTGACTGCCATTTGTCAATACAAACATTCTGGAGATGCAAATGCTCAGGCCTCTGCTCTCCACTAGGTTGCACTGACTCGCTTTCCAACAAGAGTCAGCTCAAATAGACAGTGTGCCTATTTAACCAGAAGAAAAAAAAAAAAAAAAGGAAAGGGAAAGGGAAAAGAAATATACAGTCCCAAGAGAGGAAGCATTCAATGAAGAACAAGCAGGATGACTGGAGTGGGGGTGGAAGGTTGTAAGAGGAAAAGAAAGATGGCAAATTTGAGCCATTCTTCCTCTAAAAATATTCTACTATCAGGCAATTGGAATTTTGGTTGGGAAAACAGACATAATATAAGAATTGCTGGACCACCTAGGTGAATTGATAAATGCACAACTTTAGAAGTATACGCATCATTCAACGAATAGTTTCTGAGCACCAGCCATGTGCCAAGAAGCACTGTTATAAATTATGGGGGGAAAGTAGTAAAAAAATGTCCCCCAACTTCATGGAATTTGTGTGTGGGATAAAAAACAAACAAACACGATAATAAGTAAAACATACAGTATTTTAGATATTAAGTAAAAACATACAGTATTTTAGATATTGTAAGTGATAAGGGAAAAAATGAAGCAGAGAAAAAGGAATAAAATGTGTGAGGGAAGTGGGCATTAGGGAGGATAGTCAGGGAAGGTTTCACTGAAATAGTGACTTTGGAGTAAAGAACTGATGAAAGTGAGAGAGTTAAACACAGAGATACCTATTGGCATATTTCTAGCAGAGAGAAGATATAAAATGCAAAAACCTTGAGGCAAGAACACTCTTTGCTTCATAGAGGAATAGCATTGATGGCAGAGCAGCTTATGCAGAGAAGAAAAGGGGATGATTAGAAATAAGGTCATATTGGTAGTAACAGGATTAAAAACATATGGGACTTTCTAAAACATAGGAAGTACTGGACTACTACTCTGAGATGGAAAACCCTAAGAGGGTCTGCAGCAGACCAGTGACATGATTTGATTTAGGTTTTAAGGATCATTTTGACTGATGTGATGGGGATAGAGTGCAGGAGGCAAAAGCAGAAGTCAGGAGGTCAGTTATTAGGCCATTCAAGGTAACTACATTAATACAATCCAAGATGCTGGTGGCTATGATTGTGGTAGTGGCAAAGGGGGTATTGAGAAGTGGTTGAGATCTAGGATATCTGGACAGTTACATGCATGTGAATGAAACCAGACCATTTGCTCACACCATACACAAAAATTAACTCAAAATGAATTAAAGACTTGAATGCAAAACTGGAAACCATAAAAAACATAGATGAAAACATAGTCAAAACACTCCACAACATTGGCTTCAGTGATGTGTTTGGGACTCAACTCTAGTGGCAAGGAAAATAAAACAAAAATAAACCAATGGGACTGCATCAAATTAAACAGATTCTGCACAGTGAAAGAAAATATCATTATAATGAAAAGATAATCCTCTGAATGGGAGAAAATATTGGCACATCGTACATCTGACAAGGGGATAACAGCCACGATCTACAAAGACTCATATAACTCAACAAAATGAAAACAAAGAACCCAATTTAAAAAATGGACAGAAGAACTAACTAGACACTTCTCCAGAAGACATACAAATGAGCAATAGACACATGAAAAATTGTTCGACATCGCTTACCATCAGGGAAATGCAAGTAAAAATCACAATGAGAATGACCCATATTGGGAAAAGAAACCCAGAAAACAACAAATGTTGGTGAGGGGATGGAGAAAAAGGAACCCTAGTATACTGTTGGTATGAATGTAGACTGGCTAGCTCCTGTGGAAAACAGTATGGCAGGTCTTCAAAATATTAAACATTTTATCCCATGTGCCCCAGTTATTCCACGTCTAGGCATACACAATGGAATACTACTCAGCTATTAAAAAATTAATGAACTCATTAAAAAATTTATTTATTTTTAAAGATTTATTTATTTATGCACACAGGAACTGGGGTACAGGCCAGCGGTGTGGGGAGAGGACTCACCAAAGACAGAGCGGGGAGCAAAACAGGCAGACTAACTGAAATACACTGCTGAAGGGAGCTGTGGGTGAGACAGGAGAGGTCTGCTGCGCCGTGTGGGTCAGCTCCCTGGCAGGCTGGGGAATCTAACTCATGTTGCAGAGGCTGCGGATAGCTTCACAGTGCTGTGCTTAAGCCCTTGCGCCATCAGGGAGGCCCCCCAAAAAATGAACTCTTGCCATTTGCAGCAACATGGATAGAACTGGAGGGGACTCTGCTGAAGAAATAAGTTAGAAGGTGAGAGATACCAAATGATTTCATTCATATGTGGACTATGGAAAAACAAAACTAAAGAACAGACAAAACTAAACCAAAACAAACCCTACAAATATGACTACAGGACTGAGGCTTTTAGAGGGGAGGAGCAGGAAGGGTAGGAACAAAAGTAATCGGGGGTCCAATGGCCTAAGGTATAGGACTAAGTACTCTGATGGTGGGTATGGGATGGTAACATACATCCGTGGCGGTATCAACCTATTCTAAATCATATATAGTGTTGTAAAACAACGCCACCTCAATAAAAATAAACTTAAAAAAAAGAAAGAAAAAAAGAAAGAAAACTTGATGTATCTGGGGACCAAGGAAATCAGAAACTGAAAGATTAAAGTAATATTTTGAGTCTAAATTTCTGAAGAATGATAATTTTCTTTATAAAAATGGGGAAATTAATAAGAAAACTGAGTCTAGATTATAGTGGGGTATTCTAATGTAAATTATGGAGAGAGATAATTCATTGAACTAAATTCAGGAAAAAGAACATAGCTATAAATTCAGACTTGCAAGTCAGCCTTATGAAAATAAGAGAAATTGAGTTCTGGAGGAGAAAGAAAACATGCAGAGAGAGCCTCTAACCAATAATTATGCAAGTTTCAAATAAGCACATAAATGATGAAACGGAAAGAGCAGTCTGTTATGTTGTTGGGACAGTCAATTAGATCTCTCAGATTTCTGATTATTGCATATATAACTCCATATTCAAGATACAGATTCACTCTCATTGAGTCCTGAGGGCCATTTCACATGGCCGTACAAGATGTACAAGTGGTGCAATGTACAACCTGCATAGTTGTCTTGTGAAACTATTCAGGGGTTGGCTGATCTAAATGATGAGATATTGCAAAGCAATGAAGAATGTCTTCATTTCAGACTCCTCAGTGCAAAGTGAAAGTGGAATAGAATATGTCCGCTCTCAATGCTTGCTGAAATAATTTCCAGAGGGGCATATTTCCAATACTTGTTTTACTATCTTCACTGGCAATTATCTAAGGCTTCAGATAATAAATAAGAGAATAGTCTACTACTGCCCTGTTCATACCTTTCTAGCAATCATTTGTGATGCCAATGGCCATCCTGATTAGGAGTCATGGAGTAGTTTCCTCCTATGATACTGTGATTACTAATGACATTAACATAAATATTCACTTACTTTATCCTACATTAAAATAAGTCTACTGATTTATGCTAGTGCATCAAAACAATAGTATTATTACTAACAGTATGTTTTCTGAATATAGTTCAGGATTTCTTTTCAGTTCTTTTTTGTCCTTAGGAGATGTTTTATTAGTACTGAAGAGTCAATTACTATTTTAGAATTACTTGTGTAATTAAACAATCAACTTGATATACAGTTAGGTTTTTTCATTTCATTTGGCTATGTCTTAAAGGATTGTTCTTTGCTAACATTTAACTTTTTTTTTTTTTTATTTGTGCTTTCTCCCTTTTTGCCCTTGTGAGCCTGGCTAGGGGTTTATCTATTTTATTTATTTTTTCGAAGAACCAGCTCTTGGTTTCATTGATCATTTGGATTGTTTTTTTAGTTTCGATTTCATTTATTTCTGCTTTGGTTTTTATTATTTCTTTTCTTCTACTGGTTTTGGGGTTTTTTTGTTGTTCTTTTTCTAGATCTTTGAGCTTCGAGATTAGGTTGTTGCTTTGAGTTCTTTCTTGTTTCTTGATGTGAGCATCTATTGCTATATATTTTCCTCTTATTACTGCTTTTGCTGCGTCCCATACATTTAGGAAATTGGTGTCCTCCTTGTCATTCAATTCAAAGAATTTTTTAATTTCTTCTTTTATCTCCTCGTTAGTCCAGTGGACTTCCAGTAGTGTGGGTTTCAATCTCCATGAGGTAGGAGAGTACCTTGCCTTCTTTTTATGGTTTATTTCTAGTTTGATGCCTTCATGGTCAGAAAAGATGGTTGGTATGATTTCAATCTTGGTGTATCTGTTGATGTTTGTCTTGTGCCCCAGTATATGATCGATCCTAGAGAATGATCCGTGTGCACTTGAGAAAAATGTATACTCAGATTTTTTTGCGTTTAGTGTTCTATATATGTCTGTTAAGCCCAAGCACTCTAGATCCTTATTTAGAGCTTTAGTGTCTTTACTTATTTTTTGTCTTGTTGATCTATCCATTGTTGATAGTGGTGTGTTGAAGTCTCCCACTACGTATGTGTTTTCTCTGATGTCTGTTTTCAGAGATGCCAATAGTTGTCTGATATATTTTGGTGCTCCTTCGTTTGGTGAATATATGTTAATGAGTGTTATTTCTTCTTGAAGTATTGTCCCCTTGATCATAATGTAATGACCACTGGGGTCTCCTTTTATCTTTTTAAGTTTGAAATCTGTTTTATCTGTTCCTGCCTTCTTTTTTGGTCCATTTGCTTGTAGAATTGTTTTCCATCCTTTAACTTTGAGTCTATTTTTATCTTTTGCAGCTAAATGTGTTTCCTGGAGACAGCAAAAGGTTGGGTTTTGTTTCTTAATCCAGCCTGCAACTCTGTGTCTTTTTATTGAAGAGTTTAGTCCATTTACATTTAGAGTTAGTATTGATATGTTAGCATCTGTATTTGCCATTGTGTTTGTCTTTCCTTTGATTTTATTTATTTATTCTTTTAATAACTTTCTTTGGCCTTCTTTTGTTGTTATTCATCCCTCTGAGGTTCTGGCTTTAGGACTCCTTGTAGTATTTTTTGGAGTGGGGGTTTAGTCGTAATAAAATTCCAGAGTTTCTGTTTGTCTGGGAAGGTCCTTATTCTTTCTTCAAGGAGGAAGGAGAGCTTTGCAGGATAGAGTATTCTTGGTTGGCATCTGTTTTCTTGGAGTCTGTTGACTATGTCCCTCCACTCTCTCCTTGCCCGTAGTGTTTCTTCAGAGAAGTCTGATGTCAGTCTGATTGGTTTCCCTTTGAATGTTATCTGTTTCTTCCCTCTTGTTAGTTTCATTATTTTTTCCTTGTCTTGGATTCTTGGGAGCTTTACTATTATGTGTCTTGCTGTATTTTTCCTTTCATCATAGAAGTTTGGTGTTCTTCTTGCTTCTTGTATATCAATTTTCAGCTCCTTCTTCGCGTTTGGGAAGTTCTCTTCAATTATATCCTTGAATATTTTCTCTGTTCCTACATCTCTCTCCTCTCCTTCTGGGATTCCTATAACTCTTATATTTCCTTTTCTCATGGAGTCAGATAGTTCCCGAAGTCTTTCTTCGGTCTTTTTCCTTCGTACTTCTCCTTCCTTTTCTGTTTTAGTTCTTTTTATTTCTGTGTCTTCAAGAGTACTTATTCGTTCTTCCATTTCATCTATTCTGCTTTCATTGCTTTCCCCAGAGTTCTTTAGCATCTCCATTAATTCTTTGATCTCCTGCATTTCTTTTACTTCCCTCTTTAGGGACTCAATTTCATTCTTCTGGTCATTAATTATTTTCCCCTTATCATTGTTTTCCTTTATGACTTCTGTCAGTTTTTTAATCACAGCAATTTTAAATTCTCTATCTGGAAGGCTCAGAAGTTCTTCCAAGTTACTGTCGTTGCAATCTGGTAGATGGCTTTCTTTTTGCGGTGTGCTTTTTTTCTGAGGAGTTGCTGGGTTGCATGTGGTTTTTCTACTCCCTACTGCCTGTTTTCTAATTTGCCGTATTCCTTGTGACACTGTGTTGCTGGTACTGGCCAGCATCTTGGGCGACCTTCCCAGCTCACCTCTGGCTTCTCTGGGGAACTTCTGCTGGGTTCACAAGTCTCCAGCAAAGAAAGGTCCGTGCTGCAAAATGGCGATGCGGGAACGTGCTCCCCTGCACGCCCGGTCTGCCCCAGCGGTGGGTGCTGCTCCCCTCTGGGCTGGAACTGCAGGCTAGAAGGCGCCCGGCATGGGCAAGCCTCCCAGCTTACCTCTGGCTCCTCGGTGAGCCTTCTGCTGGGTTCACACAGTCTCCAGCAAAGAAAGGTCCCTGATGCAAAATGCCGGTGCCGGGACGTGCTCCCCTGCAAGCCCGGTCTAACATTTAACTTTTAATGAAAATTATTTATAGGGTTTCAAAAATAAAAACTACAGAACAAGATACATTCAAAGAAGTCCTCTCCACACTGTTCCCTTCCCTTCTCTCAAGAGTTTTTATTCACTTATTCTTCCATCTTTTGAAAATAATAATCAAATAGTTATTTTCTTTTCCTTCCTAGATAAAAGGTTTCATATACTCTTCAGCATCTTGATTTCTTCACTTAATAATCCCCATGACGGGCCTCCCTGGTGGTGCAGCAGTTGAGCGCTGGGTTGAGAAGCTGCCTGCAGCCTCTGCAGCGCCGGTTCGATCCCCGGCTGCTCCCCGGCCACCGGAGGAGGGTCCCACTTGGCGCGCAGACCTCTTCTGCTGCCTGCGGCTCCCCTCAGCAGTGTACTTCGGTCCTTCTGCCTGCTCTGCTCCCTGCTCTGGCTCTGGTGGATTCTCCCACCCTCCCACGCCTCTGACTGTACCCAGCATTTGTATAAAAAAAAAAAAATCCCCATAACCACTTTATAGTCATGTATAAAATATAGACTACCATAATATTCCACACTTGTTGTTTTACCCCAGATCATCTATATACTATAATATCAAAATATTGCTATTACCTTCTACAGTTATATAACTGTATGAATATACTTTTTTATTCAATCAATCTTCTAACATGTTTCTTTTCTATTACAATTCATGTCGCAATTAAATAGCCTTGCATGTACATATTTTCTTATTTTTACCAATGTACACTTGGGATGATTCATAAGAGTGGAAATGTGGAATCAAAGCTAAGAGCATAGCTTAGTTTTGCTGGATATCATTAAATTTCCTTCCATAAGGGTTGTACTATTTTTCATTTCTTCCAGCAACAGTTTTGTTATTTTAGGATATGCTAAATATTTTTATCTTTGTCAATGACACATGAAACACGTTACCTCATTATAATTTTAACTTGCATTTCTCTTATGAGCATTCTCTTACGATGAATAATATTGAACATATTTTCACATATTGCAAGCAGTTTATATTTTGATACCAAAGATTAAGATGAGAATCCTGGTGACATATGTGGGAGAGAAAACAATTATACTGAATGACAGGTTCAAGAATCAAAATGACCTTGACAGGTCACTAGATCAACCTAATTCAATTCACAAAGCATTCTTAAGTATTTGTTAAGCACTAGGCTCGGAAAATAAAATATGCAGCTGTGATACTCTTCCTGATATTCAGATGTACATTGAGGGGAAATCAAATGTGCAAACAAGTAAATATCTTTCAGTGTGATAGATGATATAACTGTGTTTAAGTACAGAAGACACTGGAGGAGCAAAAGAGGGGATGGTAAACTCTGCCTAAGTAAATCTGGGGAAATTAAAAAATATGCTTAACTAAAATATGGATAAAGTAAGTCCAAAACCACAACAATATGAACACAGCATTAGCTTAACCCATAATTTAAAGAGTTTAAGCCATAATTTAAACAGTTTAAACCAGACAGAAATTTTATATGAAAAACCTTCAACATGAATCAACTGTATTCGGTTGCCAAAATGTAATTGATTAGAGTCTTTCTATAGTCTCTTGCTCATCAGAATGGCATTTTATTCTATTCTAGGTATCTATTTTCAGGGAGATTTAGGCAACTGTGTGTATATCTGATGAAAGGGCTCAGGATTGGAAACAGATTTGACAGCATATTATTTGAAGAAGGAATGAAGAAATATATAATAGTAAAGTTGGAGAAAAATATCTTCATTTGGCTAGAATGATTACTTTATTAAGACATATGTTAGATAATGTCACTCATTTCCTCAAAATTCTCCAGTGAGTTCTCATTTAGAGTAAAAACATTTCTGGCAATGGTCAAAAGACCCAACTGGACCTGGCCAGCATTTCTTCCACACCCTCACACCAATGATTCCCTTGCTCATTCATGATAACCACAAGCTTCTTTGTTATTTCTCAAACATTCCTGACACACTCCATTTTAATGTCTTTGTTCTATTCCTTGTGCCTGGAATAAAAAATCTTCAGCCACTCAAAAGGCTACCTTCTTCATCTCCTTCAATTCTTGCTTCAGATATCACTGTCTTAATGAAGACTATTTTGTTTTTTTGTTTTTTTTTTAAAACATAGTGACATCTGATCCAAATTTTATTTTTATTTTTTTTTATTTTTATATTCCCCATACAATTGCAATCCCCCCATTTTGAACCCAATCCCTCCCCTCCCGCCCCCCACCCCCCAAAAAGTGTCTCTGGTTCATAGTTTTTGTTGATTTTGATTTTCACTTTCTTATAGTTATTCATTTTCCTGGTCCCTTATTTAAGTTTTTTAGATCCCTGCTATGAGTGAGACCATCCGGTACTTTTCTTTTTCTTTTTGGCTTATTTCACCGAGCATGATCCCTTCCAGCGTCATCCATGTTGCTGCAAATTGCATGTGTTTATCTTTTTTGAATGCTGAGTAATATTCCATGGTATATATGTACCACATCTTCTTGATCCAGTCATCTATTTTTGGGCATTTGGGCTGTTTCCAAAGCTTAGCTATTGTAAACAGTGCTGCTATTTTGATTGCCTTTTTAAAAATTACAGCCTGCCCCTATTACTTGCCTCCTCCCTGACTTTCTTGATCCCCTCTTTGGCATTTTGGTTATATTTTTTGTTATTATATTGGTAAATGATCATTTGCACTTTGTAAAAGTGTAATAGTCAAGAAAACATTAAAAAGTCCTGATTGGTCACAGGGAAAATGTACCCAAGAGATGACAGTATTCCAACTATAGAAATAAAAGGTCCTTGATTCCCTCTCACTTGCTTTGAATGGTATAATAGGAATAGGGAAAAAAAAAAACAGGAAGAGGAAATAATCTGAACAAATATGGCCCTATGATATAAGAAGGTAATAAGCACATTAGCACTCTTTGGAATTGATGTTACATACAAAATTAATTTTTAAAAGTTTAAAGGAAAGTAAATGGTTCTTAAGCTCTTTTTTATCAGCTGTAAAAATATTCACTGGCCTTGTGCCCAGAGTTTAAAAGAAAGCAGCATGAGTCTAATGAAAAACAAGCTGTAGGTCTCAGGGAAATTCGATATATACTCTTCTTTTCCTTGTAGTTTTGGATTGGTTTCCATGGGAATCTAGGTTTGTGGGGATCTCTAATCTATTCATGGAAGCAGACGCTTGCATTTTCATGACTTAGTAGAAGTGAGGGTCAGTGAAGAGATAAAGATGATTAGAAAATGAATATGGTTAAGGAAACATGGCCGAGTACAAAACAGAAGTACACAAATCATGGAGATTTCATAACACAATCTTCAAGGCTGTTCTACTGGGTTTGATGAATATTATAACCCAAAAAAGCATTGGACTTAAGAGTTGAAGCTCTGGATTCAAATTTTACATTCAGTTCCTTAGGTACTTCTTTGGGAATTTGACTGGGAATTAATTTAAGACAGAAGAACCAGAAGTCTGAGAAAGTAAATTTCAGGAGTATGTTATTTCCTTTCTATGGAATATTGTCAGGAGGACAGAGCTGGAGTTAGAAAAGAAGGTGATTCCTGACTATAAGTGACAAAGTGGCCTTGAAGAACTCAAGCAAATTATAGTTTGTTTACAAAAAAATCAATAATTTCCAGCTTCTCTTGCTGCTATGAAGCTATTATTAACCTAAATGAAAAAAAAAACTAGAATCATATTAGAAAAATTCATAGTGATTTTTAAAATACTTTTAAAATTTTTTATATAATTTATACATATATTTTACATCCTTGTTCATTTTTTTAAAGATTTATTTATTTATACAAGCACTGGGGTACAGGCCAGAGGCATGGGAGGGCGAGAGAATTCACCAGAGACAGAGCAGGGAGCAGAACAGGCAGAAGGACCGAAAACACTGCTGAGGGGAGCAGTGGGTGAGACAGGAGAAGTCTGCCGCACCATGAGGGTATCTCTGTGGCCGGCTGGGCGATTGAACCCACACTGCAGAGGCTGGGGACAGCTTCACAGTGCTTTGCTCAACCTGCTGCACCACAGGGAGGGCCCCAAAGTAGTGATTTCAATCATGATTTGTTGACAAGTGGTTCTTTGTGACTATAAATTTTATCTGTGTAAGTATAAGTACATGGAATATATTCAAGGTACTAAAGCCATGTTTTACTTTCAAGTCTCAGATTTGTTTAAAAAGAGGCCAACTCTGGTTTTGGTTAGAACACTCATTTGAATATATGATCTAAATATTTGAAACCAGTATCTAGACTGGAAAACCAGAGACAGGTTTAGAGCTAGTTTCTAAAAAGGACAAAGTAGATGTTATTTGGAAACCTCAGTAGTTGTATTACCATGAAGCGAAGAATAGATTAGATTCACTGCCTGCCTCAAAACAGATAGCCTACCTACGTTTCAGGTCCAACAGGTAAACTTCAAGCATTGTTTAATATCATGCATCCTAGTCCAGAGATTTGAGAGATTAAGAGTCTGGAACAAAATAATTCTTATATCCTCAGACTTTCCCCACATTTTTAAGTAATGTGGTCATTGCAAAATTTTTTTGGTGCCTTCTTTTTGGAAGCATCCCAACAGCCAAAACCTCATTTGTTTACTCTTCAGATATCGATTGGCTATATACTATGTGTTGCACAATGGGCATTTATTAAATTGTTTTTAAATGGACTAGTAAGTGAATACAGCTACACAGACACTTAAAAGTAGCTACAACAGACCTCCAGGTGATGATGGTGCATGTTCAAGGTTGAGGACCACTGAATTTGAACAGATAGAGAGCTTTCTTACAGTTCCTAAGGCTGAGGCTGGGGATAAGTAACCTGAGTGTTTAAGAACCTAGGCTAGGGCCTCCCCTAGTGGCGCAGTGGTTGAGCGCTGGGCCGCGAAGTTTCCTGCAGCCTCTGCAGCGCCGGTTCGATACCTGGCCACCGGGTGAGGGTCCCACATGGCGCCCAGACCTCTCCTGCCATGCCCACTGCTCCCCTCAGCAGTGTTCTTCGGTCCTTCTGCCTGCTCTGCTCCCCGCTCTGGCTCTGGTGAATTCTCTCACCCTCCCGCGCTTCTGACTGTACCCAGTGCTTGTATAGATAAATAAATAAATCTTTAAAAAAAAAAAAAAAGAACCTAGGCTAGGAACCCTTCTTGATTTCATTTTCTCTTATCCTATATACAAACAGTGGTCAGAAAATTGTGGATATACACACACACACATACATACACACATTTCTTAAAAAAAATTATTTCATATATTTTTTACATAATTTTTCTTTTTTGCACAATGTATGCATTTTCATCTTGGTTATAGTCCCCATACTATTCCCACCACCCTTGTTTTGATCCTACTCCCTTCTTCCCGGCTGCCCTGTAGACACACACGTATTTTTTTAAAGAACATTTTCATCATTCCAAAAAGGAAAGCCCATAACCTTTAGCAGTCACTCTTTACCCCTACTTCACCCCACTCTCTACCAATTCAGCTCAAGTCCAGTATTGTTTAGCTTTCTGTCTGTACAGATTTGCCTATTCTGGACATTTCCTATAAAGGAAATAATTTACCCCATGGTATTTTATTACAGACTTCTTTCACTTACCATAATCTTTTCAAAGTTCATTCACATTGTAGCATGTATCAGCATTTTATTCCTTCTTATTGTTGAACAATATTTCATTGTAAGTCTATTTAATTTTCACTTATCCAAATTCATCAGTTGTCCCAATTTGGTTTTTTTTTTTTTTACTATTATGAATAATGCTGCTATAAACACTTGTGCAAAAATTTGTGTGTGAATATGTTTTAGATTCTCCTGGATATACTACCTGGAAGAGGAATTGGTGTCATATGGTAACTATGTTTAATCTATTTGAGGAATAGCCATTTACTGTATTTCATGTTTTTTAAATTGAAGTGTAACATATATTCGATAAGGTACAAACATTTTAAGTATACGGATAGATAAATTTTATGTAACCAACACATAAATCAAGATAGGTACATTTTTAGCATCCCTGAAAACTTTCTCATGCCCTTTTTCAGTCAATACCTATTCATGCCTGGGTAACTATAAATCTGGATTGAATCACCATACACTTTTTTACTTGTTCTTGAAATTTATATATGTAGAACATGTTTGGCTTTTTTTGCTCAACATGAGTCTATGAAATTCATTTGAGGGTTGAATATAACAATAGATCACTTTTTTTCATTAGGTAGTATTCTACTGTTGAAATATATCACAATTTATTTACCCATTTACCTGTTGATAGGAATCTGGGTTGTTTGCATTATTAAGAATATGAGTTATAAATAAATCTATCATGTATATTCTCGTATATGTCTTTTTGGTGGAAAGAAGCATTTATTTCTCATAGGTATTACAAGTATTGGGATAGGAATTACAGGGACATAGAGTGTGTGTGTGGTGCATACATGTGTTTATGTCCTTTAGTGTTCATATATTTAGTGTTTAAATACAGTGAAGCAATTTCCCAGAGTTAATGTATCAATTTAAATTTTCACCAAAAATATTTTCACCAAAAATTGTTCCATATTTTTACCACCAACTGGTATTGTCAGACTTTCATTTTAGTCATTCAAATGATTGTGTAGTGGTTACACATTTCAACGTGAATAAATCTAAAAAATGTATTGTTTAAGTCAAGAAATCAAGTTGAGGAATATCACACACAGTATAATACCATTTATATAAAGAATTTAAGTATGTAAAATAGTCTTATTGGTTATACAAATCCCCCAAATCAAGACAGATTGAAAAAGTAGAAGGGAATGGAAGTTTAGATGATAAATAGAATACCTCACTTGTTTTAATTCATTTAAAACAGAAACAAAAATAAATGTTCAGGTATTAGGTACCTGAGTTTTCAAATATTATTCTCAATTATCTGTAAGTTTTAAATAATTAACTAAACAGAAGACAAAGAAAATCTAGGTATAGTCAAAGGCAAAGAAAATGATGAATAATTTATTGAGCACACAGAATTGAAAGAATTCACTCAATTTCTGCATCCATGGCAAACTGGATTAGAAGATCCTGAAGGGCTTTTCTGTTTCTGACATCTACTGATATCTAAAGAGAAATTTGATGTTTACACCTGTGTTGCAGTATGACTATTATTGCAGCAATAATATTAATAACTTGCAGAATATACTTCTCCATCAAGCAAAATGTTTTATATCTAAGGGACTCATCATTCCTACGGAGCAGATAACTAAAAGGATAGATGCAGAAACTGAGACATATAAGACTGATATTAAATTATTCATTTCTTACTCCTTTTCCTAATAAATCCAGCCTTTTAAAATGTAACAAAAAAAGAAACTAAGTACACAGAGTCTTTATATAATTCTACTTAAAAGATGTAATGAGGGGGTGTGGAAAATGAAAGGAATAAATGTATCAATTATTAAGTTACAATATAACTTTTCCTATACACGTATTTTTGGTAAATGATTCTAAAAAACAAAATATTTAGCATTTAAACTTTTTAAACAACGGTTTTTCATACTGTATAATTCACATTGTTTGGTGGATTTATGAATTCATGTATTCATTAAACAATAACTGAGGATAAAGTGGCAGACGCTATACTCAGACTAGAACTATAAAATTAGAGACAGTCTCTATCTTCAAATATCATTAGTGAGGTAAAATATATAGACACGTGAAATCCTTACCTAACTGTGGTAGGTAAGGAATCATGGCAGAGGTATAAGTGTACTGAGGGAGAATAAGGAATATAGAGTTGAAGTGAACTGGGGAGTGGATTGTTCCATGTGTATATGTGTAAGTATAAGCATGTATAAAATAAGGAAATCTAATACTGTTCCCTTGTATTAAGTTCTCCTGAAAGTGTATTTTATATTTCTCCTTTACTTTTTATAGATTAAGATGGAAACAACACATTGAAAACTAAGAATTAATATTCAGTTTTCATAGAAGAATTAAAAATTATTTTTGTGAATTAAAAAAGGTAAAACCACAACTGCAGCCTGAAGCTTTTTAATTTTTGTGTTCAACATTTTGTAACTTTTCAAACTGGGTAGTCTTAATCTTCTTGAAGTCAAATTAATAACTTCCTGGAAGATGAAAAATGTATTAATGGTTAACAATTAGCAAGACTGTTAAAGTTTTTTTTAATCCTTATAAACAAATAACTGTATCTGTGGAAGTCAGAGAAACAGTAGCTTCCCTGCAGCAAAACATTTCTAACAATTAGATACCTTTTGTGAGAAACTCAGAAAAGGTATGACTGATTGCTTTCTTAGATTAAGCTGAGGGTACTCAATAAAAAACAAATTAGATGCAGATGTTCAGTATATTGAGATTAATTTTATTCTCATGGGTACTATTTCCTTAGTGGCGTGGACTAATAACAATTGGTTTCCAAAGAAATGAATATGTGTTAAATTTACTATGTCAATCACCATAGTTTTTCCCATATATGTACTTTGGAATTGGGTCAATGTTTCTAAAAAAAAAAACCATTTAGCATTTATATTAGTAATGACTTTCTATACAAGTAAAATAAAAATGTATTTATTCATTTAATCAAGACATGTCAACATGGTGTTAGAATCTAGGGGATTAGAAGAAAAATAAAATAAGGTTTTTGCCTGGAGCTCCAATCTAGTGGGAAAGAGATAAGTAAGCAATAATTACAATACAAGGTAATGAGGCTCTAATAGAGACATGAACAAAATGCTATGGGAACATGAGTTTCTCCTACTAATAAAACCAAGGGAAGATAATATGATGTAGTTCATTATAACAAAAATAACATGAGAATGGTTGATCCTCAGATCAGTAATAGTAATGACTATTTATATGTTGTCTGGTGACAATTTATAAAACACTTAGGCTCTGTAAAGTAAATGGGCCAGCTTCAACTGTCACTTAATGTCTTTATCTTTGTAAGCAGGAATCATGTCTTTCATCTTTGTATTCCACGGCCTCATATAGTACTTGTTACATATTACAATTTTAACATGTTGGTGCATGCATACACACATACATGTCTGTTGATGATTACATAAGTAGTACTCTTCCAAGTTCACGGGTAACAGAATTAAGTGGGATAGACACTATTCAAATAATATTTGATATCTGATATATCAGAGAAATTCAGGAAACAAAGGGAAATAAAGCTTAATAGGAATCGGTACTGAGTATACTAATAGCAGACATATAATTTATTTTTTATTTTCTCTCGAGGTGTATAATCATAACTACATAGCAGAATTTTAGGAAACACTTAGTGAATGAGCACTTCTCCCTCCACAATATATCTATTGCATCCATCTGCTCCTCTCTACTGGTCTGAATGATAATCACTTTGTAGCTCTGTTCTCCTCCTCTTCCAAAGCAACTTTAGTTACCAGATTAGTTCCCTTGAAGTAGATCATGTAGCTTTTATTTTTGTATTTCCCTAGTGGCTCCCTAACATTCAGGAGCCTTCTCTAAAAGAAAAGAAGGTGGTATTAGAAGTACATAGTACTAACAGCTTGGCACTGGCACACAGCATATAAGTGGCTGAAAATTAATGAGCTAGGTTGTCCTGGGAAAATTAGTTATTCATATGTTTTAAAATGAGAATGAATCCTTCTACAAAAGTCAGTGTGTGATGTATTAAAATACTTAAGTAGGAAAAATACTTAAGTAGGAAAGAAAATATATGATCATTTTTAAACAATCTCTGGTTAGCTCTTTAGTTTCCAGCTGATGGTTACTGCTGGGTTTTTCAGTCTCACCCTATACAAGCACAGTTCAGCAATCTGCTAGTGACAGGTGAGGACTCTATAACCAGATTTTTGGGTTCCTTCTCTGCAGTTTACTTCTCTCCAAAATCTTGGTCTTTGAGTTCTATTCACAGTCAACTCTAAACTCTACCTCAGTCTCTCAGCCTTAGAATTAAGAATACTGCTTCTTGCTGGGGTTGCATTCTTTTACATTCCAATTTGAAAAACATTTTAAAGGAAAAAGCCAGGAGGAATGTGAAGCTAATTTCACATGGTACTCTCTTCGAATGGACATAGCTTCTTGGATCTTATTGTTCTCAATGCCTTCAAACAGTGTACATATTTTGTTCAATTTTTTATTTGTTTTTGGCACATGGATTATTCAAAAAGAAGTGGTCATAGTCAGAACTTATATACCTAGTTATGAAAATCTCTTATAGCTTACTCACGTTTCTGATTTCTTCTTTTTAAAATCTTTAAACATTCTGTCAACAATTATTTTACATTTTGTTTCTAATGTTGCCAATAGCTGATTTTTTTTTTAAGATTTATTTTTTATTTATACAATAGCTGGGATACAGGCTAGAGGTGCGGGAGGGTGAGAGGATTCACCAGAGACAGAGTGCGGAGCAGAACAGGCAGATGGACTGAAAGCACTGTTGAGGGGAGCAGTGGGCTCGACAGGAGGGGTCTGCTGTGCAATGTGGGAATCTCCCTGGCCAGCCGGGAATCGAACCAGTGCTACAGAGGCTGCGGACAGCTTCACAACACTGTGTTCAACCCGCTGCACCACCGGGGAGGCCCAATAGCTGATATTTTTGATGGAATATGTCTGTTTATCTTTTCCGCTGACTCTCATTCATGGTGGAGAACTTCCTCATGTGTTTGGTGATCTTTCACTTTGAGACCATGTTTGGAATATTTTAAAACAGGGAAATTCTGGAAATTTAAGGTGAAGATGTTTTCTCTAAAGCAAATTTATTTTTGTGACTGCTCAGAGGAAGGGTGTTCTATAGACTTGGCACATGTCATCTCCAATTATAAGTTTTTGAAAATTACTTCTAGATCCTTATTCCTCCCTGATCTATATTATGTCTGATTTTTTAATAATGGTGCTTTCATATGAAGCAGAACACTAAACACAATACTCAGATTTGATCTGGATAGAGCAGAGTACTACATAATTTATTACTACACTTTATACTTGTGCTAGTATAACCGAAAGATGCATTACTACTTTTAGCAAAAATGCAAAACCAAACAGCAACACAGAACAAGGGGAAATGCATAATTATCTGATAGCTAAAATAACATAAAACTTGTTATTTATGAAATCAACTATAACATGTAAATCACAGTTCTATTTATTCTTTGACTAAAATAAATCACAATTAAAAAAAATAAAGGGGAAACAAAATGAAATAACCCAGAGAGAAAAAGAAAAATATCGGATGATCTCACTTATAGCAGGAATTTAGAAAACCTAAATAAGGCCCCAGGAAAAAGAGTAATTATAATAAAGTAAAAAATCAAAATCAACAATTAACTATAATCCAGAGACACACTAGGGGGAGGGGGAGGAGGGATTAGGGTCCAGAGAAGGGAGGTGGGAATTGTATGGGGATTATAACCAAGATGAAAATGCATACATTGTGCAAAAATGAAAAATGATGTAAAAAATACATAAAATTAAAAAAAATTTTTAAAAGTGACTAAAAAAAAAACAAAATAAAAGCATACACTGCATTTCTGAAGACTTACAACTAATACGTCTGATGGTACACTTCACTTCTCTTAACCTTTTTAAGCACATTATATCTCTATAAAGATGACAAACTGTTCGATCATCCACTCATATCCTTTGTTTTTCACACGATCCACTTGATATTAAGTTCTTCAAAACTCTGTTTTTGAAGTGAGTTTTAAAACAAAATGAGTCACAACAAAAAATCTAAAGTATATCAAACTTTTTATATTAGGGCTACTCCCAGTCTGAAATGTTTACTTTTTTTTTTTTTTTACTTTTTTTTAACATTTATCAATTTTTTTTACATTTTTTTAGACAATATTTGCTTTCCTCCACCCCCTTAGATTGAGTCCCCATAAAATCTCCTTCCCCAAGGCACCTGTGCACCATCATGAAATGTTTACTTTTTTATGATAATTAAGTTAAATGGAGTTATCCTTCCTGAGTGAATAATTTTAACAACTGACAAGCCTAGGTGAAAGGTTATAAATACTAAGCAGTAGTTAAAACTGAAGTTGTAAATCAGGAAGTTTTAAAAAATACTATAATGAAAAGCAAATTCAGGGGCAATAACTTTGGAAATAACCTGACAGACCTAACTGATCAGAGCACATAAGTAGCATATTCAGTGGTATATGTTTCTGTCAGTCTCTTTTTATGTGTTAAACTTATGAAAAGGTGTTTTTCTAACCCCTCAATTAATCAGCTATATCTGGTTCACATTTTTTAATAGGAAATCACTTGGATCTAACTAATTTTCATTGCTTTTCATTCCCAAAATATAAGTAACAAAAAGAAAAATACCAGATCCTAGGAATATATATTTTATATACCAAAGTTTTTTATGAGGGGAGGAGTTTTCAAGTAAACAGGTTTTTAAATAAATATAGGAGTTCACATTTTTTATATGTTTAATCTTAAAAATCTGAACTCTTAATGTATTTCAAAATATGAAATTATTTATACTGGTAATATCATTTTAGATTTTTTCAGAAATCAAAAATACATTCAGAAAATAAATTCTTTTATGCCCCACAATGTGACATATTTTGAGGTTTTTTTTTTAAAAAGTAATACTCATTAAGAAAAATTAAGTAATTAAAAGTACAAAAATTCACATATTTCCAATATTTAAAACCAACCAATAATAATATCTTCATAGGTTTTTTTTTTGTTTTTCTTGTTTTTGGCACATAAATTAATTTTTAATATAGTTTGATGAGATGTATATGTAATTTTGATTCATTTTCCTCAACTGAAAATAAGTCATAAAATCATAAAAGATGATAAAGTTCCATTGTTTGGAACCTGGACAAGTAGCCACTGATGGTTATCCGTGCTTTACTTTCTACAGTTTAAAGACGGTTTTTAGAGAAAACATATGAAACAAGATTCATCTAGCTGTGATTTCTTTGTTACCTTGAACTGCATCATCCCATTAGTGAACTAACAAATGCCACACCAAAAGTTTACTTATTGAAAATTTTACTTCTTACCTTTTGAGCTGCAAGATGGAGGGCTGTTCTCCGGCTATGGTCAGTTTTATTAACATCTGCTCCTGCCTTTAAGAGAGTATCTGCACAATCTAGTCTGTCCGCCAGTACACAATACATAAGTGGGGTTCTTCCAAACTGATCTTCCTTGTCTTTAAGGGCAGAGTTTCCTAAAAGTATAAGAAACATTAGTGATATTTGACAAGAATTAAATTTCCTATTTACTACAAAATGCTGAGCTAAATGCATTAAATATATTACCTCATTTTCAGTTACCCTATGAAGTAGAAATTACCCTCTCCATAAGGCAGCAAATTAAGAGGTGAAGCAGCTAGTATACATTCACCTTGAAAGTAGGTGGTAGAGCTAGAATTCAAACTGTTTGGCTCTAAAAACTGTATTCTTAACTACTATGTTATATTGAATTAACATTTTGAGATATGGAGCTACTTATTTTCCTTCCTCCTTTCTGTTGTCAACAAATAATTATTTAGTACAGACCATATATCATGCATTGAGGTGTGTTTTTTATGAGACACAAAAATGAATCACAGTTGGTTCTTGGTTTTGACAATAAGGAGCCAGTGCATTCTACCCTGTTTCTCCTGCTAATTACAACCAAAACCCCTGGCAAAATGCTGGTGTGGATGAAGAACCAGAACTCTCAGACATCACTAGTAAAGGCAGAATGGTATAGCCACTATGAAAAACTGTCAGTTTCTTACTATTTAGATATACTTACTACATAGCCCAATAATCTCTCCTAGGTGTTACTCAGGTGAAATAAAAGTTTATGTTCACATAAAAACCTGTGGGTGGATGTTTATGGAATCTTCACCCTTAATTGCTAAAATCTGGAAACATTTCAACTGTCCAACTGTGAAATGACAAAAGAAACTCTAGTACATCCATACAATGGATAGTGCTCAGCAAAAAAAAAAAAAAAAAAAAGGACTGAAGCACTGATCTACTCAATGTCACTGAATAAGCTCAAATGTATTACACTAAGTGCAAGAACTCAGTCTTAAAGGGTATATATTGTATGATTTATTTACATGGCTTTCTGGAAAAGGTTAAGACAATAGGGACACAGACCAGAGGCTGGGATGTGGGGAGAGACTGCTTATAAAGGGATACAGAGCAATTAAGGGGTGTGAGGGGACTGTTTTTATATTGATAGTGGTGGTGATTACATGACTACATATTTGTGAAAATTAAATACCTATACACTGAAAAGGGTGAAATCCACCACAGCATTCCTCAAAAAAAGTGATTTATAAACAAGAAAAGACACCAGGTTTCCACCATGCATTTTAAGTGACAAAAATGTTAGTATTTTCATTAAGATGACTATCATACACTAACGGGGGAAGAAAACTGATCAAATGAAATCTTTTTTTCTAGGGAAATAAAAATGCTAGATGATGAAAGAAAAAGTGTTGCATTTCTGTTTGAGTTGTTTTGTGCCCAAAACTAAGGTACTCTTTTAGTTGGAAATATTTCAACATGTACTTAAACTTTGGATGTGCTGGACCCAGCTTCTTAGGTAACAACTCATTGTCTAATCCATATTTCCATGTATCCTGGTAATAAATCAAGAAAGGTCATAGGTCCTGAAATTTGAAAGTGCTGCATAAACATATTCAGGTTGTGTATGACTCCTGAAAGAGGCCGATGTTCTTTTTCAGGGTTTTTGAAAACAGAAGACTTGCATTTTTTTTTAAAGATTTATTTATTTATGCATACAAGAACCGGGGTACAGGCCAGAGGTGTGTGTGTGGGGGTGGTGGTGAGAGGATTCACCAGAGACAGACTGGGGAACAGAACAGGCAGACTGAGTGAAATACACTGCTGAGGGGAGCAGTGGGTGAGACAGGAGAGGTCTGCTGTGCCATGTGGGTAGCTCCCTGGCCGGGGATCGAACTTGTGCTGCAGTGGCTGCGGACAGCTCCATAGGCTGCATCTCAACCCCTTGTGCCACCAGGGAGGCTGCCCAGTAAGGTTTGCATTTGATTTGACATATCTTAGAATACAAACCTCTGTGCACATGTCTTCTGAGTGGTAAAAGAGTGGTAGGTATTACTCTTTCTACAAGGACCTCCAATATCTAATCCAGAAGATTCTGAGAATCTGTCATTGCACTTATAGGTAAGACTCATTTAAACCCAAACTCATTAACAGGACTTAAAGGTATTATAGGCAGAACACATTCCTCTTATATTTAAACCTTTCCAGAGTCAAATTGATACTTAGAGAGAACATGCTACAATAAGTTAGTCTCCAGTTATCTTTCATGATTAAAGGACATTAGTGTTAAGCAAAGACAATAGTACATAATATTGACAAGATGATAGCAATTCAAATTTTAATTTTCCCCTAAGTGGTATTCTTCCTTGAAAGCTTTAGTAAAGGAACAGATTTAGGAACTGTGTCACAAGAACAAATGTTGAGAAATGCAGGCAATCATTGCCCACTGTGATAATCCTAAGTGATTAGGTTTCTCAGGGCCAAAGTGAGTCAGTACCAAGGGGTTAATAGGTAACTCCACCTCCTAAGGCATGAAACTTTAGGTTAATTGCTATGCTCTTCCCAAGTTTGCTGTAAAATGCAGGGAAACTTCAAGCCTTCAACTCCTTACATAATTTGCTTTTGTGTAACTGGTATTTCTACTTCCGAACAGAGAAGAGTTAATTGGATTATGGTACCACCATCCCATTTGTTGTGCCTATAAGGTGCATTTGGGGTAAGTAGGGAAAGTGAGAGCTTGTATTCCCCATTCATGATAAGAAAAAGCAGCAGTCAGTCTCAGTTGGGTCCTGTTTTGAGTTGCTTTAGGGGGATAAAGTCTTCATGGCTAGTTTCTGAGTAGTGAGGGTCCCATCAGTGTCTGGGCTTCCTGCTAAAAGACAGCAACTGAGAGAGGCTTGTATCTATCCACCCATCCTACTCCCTGCTTAGTTTCTTCAATTATAACATGCAGCCAGTACCTGTCCAGACTATTTATAAGCCTGTTTTGATGATCAAGTGCATGATTTCTTGTTTGGAAGTATTTAGTAACTGCAACATGCTGTATACATGTAGGATTTATGATGTAAATTAATATTGACTGGGTGGCAATGCACTTAAATTTGCATTCCTGTCAGGAATAGTTATTATAGAAAGCAGCTGGTTAGTGTGCAGTGTTGTTTTAATTATTCCGGCAACTTTAGAGATAGCCTTGAATCTATGGCCAATTGGTGCTTATTCTGCATATGCTCAGTCTGGACACAGCTTGGAAAGCTAAACTGGAACATGATTGGAAAAGTCACTACACTACCGCATTCAGTTATTTTAAGGCTAGTTGAAGCAGAAGAGCCTGTATGGTTAATGGGCTGGTGTATGCAGAAACCAGAGCTCTAACTCTAGCAGTTAGAGGAAATGACAGTCACTTGTAGTGACAAGTTGTGCCAGTCCACTCGAGAGCTGTGGCACCATACTGTGCAACACAAGTAAATCCAGCATACTCTACTGACATCTTATATTCTTGTTCTAAAATGTTACCCATGTAGGGCATCATAGATGCATTTCATCTACTTTCACCTACTTCTAATTTCACACCTTTTGTCATCTTGCAAGGGCATTTGTGGTCATTTGGAAAAAACATTTACTTATTTTTAGAGAGGCAACATGGGAACAATGGAAAGAACATGGTATTCATAATGCAATTACTTGGTTTGACCCTCAATTATGTAGTTATTAGCTATGCAACCAAATTTCTTAACTTCTGATTTTCAATGTCCTAACATATATGATGAGAATTATGATAATAATGTGAAACATAGTCTATTTGGAGGACTCTTGAAATTTTATAAAATATAGTTGCATATTATCTCATTATAATTGTGGTATCTTAGAATATTTACAGTCACTGATATGTTGAAAGCATCAGAGTTGTTAGATCTACCACTAAATCCTTGCTATTTAATGTAGAAAATGGTTGCAGGTATACTGCTATAATTTTAAAATACTTTTGATAACTATATTTCAGTATAGATGATTCTGGATTCCTATTCATTATATTCAAGTTCTTAAATTTATAATTCTGAGACCAGGTCTACAAGCTTCACTAGACTGTCAAAAGGGCACATAAGACAAAAAAGGTTAAGAAAAATCCAGTCTAGATAACCATTAAGTTCATTAGTTAAGGCTAAAACCTACACATTTCTTTTTTTGGTCTTTCTTATTCTCTGTGGACTTACAGATATGAATGTACATGGTTTAAAAGTTAAAAGTATAGATTTTAGAATCAGGCTTCCAGGCTTCAATTTCAGTTCTGTTACTTATTAGACAAGTTACTTAATCTCACTACACCCCAGTGTGCTTACCTACAAAATAAGAGTATTAAGAGTATTCCAAACTCTTTGTAGTACTTCTTAACTAAATGAATCAATAAGCGGCAAAACATTTAATACAGTGCCTGGAACAAACATAACTTTATGAATGATGGATAATTTTATTACTATTACTCAATTATAACATTGCAATTATCCCCATTATTAATATTGCCCTCAAGATGATTATGTACTTTTTTGGAAACAAAGATACTTACTTTAAAGAATGGTTTTATTTATTTATTTTTTTAAAGATTTATTTATTTATTTATTTATATAAGCATGGGGTACAGTTGGAAGCGCGGGAGGGTGAGAGAATTCACCAGAGTCAGAACGGAGAGCAGAGCAGGCAGACTGACAAAGTACACTGCTGAGGGGAGCAGCAGGCGGCAGGAGAGGTCTGCAGGCCATGTGGGACCCTCGACCGGTGGTCAGGGATAGAACCGGCGCTGCAGAGGCTGCGGGCAGCTTCGCAACCCAGCGCTCAACCACTGCGCCACCGGGGAGGCCCTAAAGAATGGTTTTAATACTCATTCCTTGAAGAAATATTTCTCATGTATCTAGAATGTGCCATATTTATACCTAAGTATATTTATACATAAATATACTTAAGTATATATAAGTATACATAAATATACATAAGTATATTTATACATAATATATACAAGTGTGCACGCTTTTATAAAATATTTAATGATCCTGACATTTGACGTCAGGGTTGAAGTAAGGTAATTAGCTTGAAATAATGCTACTACTTCACCACTTATGAGGGTTCCTGCCATCCTAACCACAATGTTGGGAGATGTTAGAAAAAGAATTCAGAGAGTTTTATACTTGCTCAAACATGGACAGGGCATCCAAAGTTGTAGAGGAATCAGGATAGTGCTGTTTGGTCAGCTGACCACTGCCAACACCCCCAAACACTAGGAACAGGAATGTCAATGTCAATTATTACATGCAGCATATTTATAAATTATTTTGTTTGGCTTTCACAAAGAAAATAATACTATTATATTATTCTTTGTAGTGTTTAGTGATTTTCATTTTGCAGCATTTCTGAAACTACATAAGAGCCAATTATTTTAAGTCCAACCTGATAAAACTCAAAACTCAGATTTAATGGATTCTAAATCCATACCCTTTGTATTACACTACACTGTACAGTATTAAAATGAATCTACTATCAACTGTCTCTGGGAGTCATTCTAATTATTTGAGTTTGATATTAAGAGAAAAAGCTACACAACTATAAATGATAGCCATAGAACATAAAGATTTTACTATCTATGTTTATGAATGTAGGGCCCAAGACTGAACCCTAATTCATAGGACTCTCGGACGTAATGAGTTATGTTAATCAATCCATTGTATCAGATTAAACACAAGAACTGCTATTAAAATTATGTCTCATTCCAGAAAAGCCTCTTCAGTCCTCCTCCAGGACAATGGGCAGCACAGAAAAGTGTTCAATTTAATTAGTTGTGTATGTAGAAAGAGATGCTCGTCTGTTTCCATGGAGTCAAACACATCACTGACATACTTCTCCATGGAAACAGAGAAGGGAAAACAGAAAATGCTAAAATGAATGAATTCACTGAGCAGTTGGTGTGCAAAGATTTTAGAAAAAAACAATTCATCTATAGTACTATGTTACTAGTTTAGAAAAGAGAAATAGCATATATTTAGAGCTTATCAAACATGTGCTACATAAAAGAATGTTTAAGTTACACTGAAATTTAAGATGAAACAATTATTATTTAGTAGGAAAATACAAATGTTGGGAAATACCACAGAGCAAAGGTATTACTGTCTTTGCACAGAAGACATAATGGCAGACTTCTTCAAAAAGATAAGCAGCATTACAGTTCATAAGCAAGGGCTTCCTTAGACAAAACTGATATAAAAGATAGAAAAATAATTTATAAATAAATTTTTCAGTTCAATACTGGTTTCATCTCATAAATTTTTGTTTTTAAGAATTTTTTTGAGGATATTAAATTATAAGAAAATTTTAAGTGTTATTATGTAATAATTAGCTAATCTGTATAACTGAGCCTTACAAGCGTTTTTAATTTACAACATGTTGCACATTTTGTTTCCTTTGAAAATTGTTTTCATGAAAATAATAGATAATTCATTTCATAAGGTTATTTTTTCTTTAGGTATTCTGACTTAAATTTTTTTTTTTTCCTAAGGAATTTAATCTTAATTTACTTGTCAATTTAACTCAGTTCAACTCAACTTACATTTAGTCCTTGCTCTCAGGATGATTATAGACTTCTTGGGAGCAAAGATACTTAGAAGAACGGTTTTAATACTAATTCATTCCTTCAGCAATAATTCTCATATGTCTACAGTGTGCTGAGCTGCTGGATTTTATGTATTAAACAGACCAAGTTTCTATTCATACAAAGGAGAAAAACATGAAAGTAGTCATATATATAGATTCAGAGTTATAACAACAGACAGGCCTTCTCAGAGAAGACTGCAGAATTCCAAGAGAGAAGGCAATGAACACATGTCACTGAGATTGGAGGATTGGGGCAAGTCTCTTGAAAGAAGGACCTTAAAGCTGAAATCTAAAGGATGAGTAAGATAGCAAATGAGGAGAACAGTGGTTTGGTTAAAGCCCTGTGATAGAAATAGGCTTGGCAGGTTTGAAAAACTGAAAGAAAGCAAGTTTTTCTAGGAAGAAAATGGTAAAAGGAAGGATTGGAATGGGAAAGAGATATAAGTATATTTATACATTTTATCCCAAGTACAATGAAAAGTAATTAAAGAGCTTTGAGCACAAAAATTATATATAACCGTTTATACAATTTCCAGTGCAAGTAACATGGATCATTTAGAGAAAAAAAAAAGTCTAAAAGAAGCATGACTAAGTTACAGTGTTTAAGAGTTCAATAGTAAAACTACAATGCAATTATTACTATAAAAATCAAGATAGCAAATTACTCCAGGGGGAAGGGAAGAATGCATTAGGGGATTCTGTGGAATCAGACAATATTCTTTTCCCTGACCTATTGATAATTACAGGGTTGTTTGTTTTATATCTGTTTGTTAAACTTTACAAATACATTATTTGTACTTCTTCTATATATACTTCAAAATATGAATGCTTTGTTTCTTCTAATAAAAGAGTGGGTTGAGAGAAAGAAAGGGGAACCATGGATGCAGATGGGTCAAGGGCCTTGGTTTTGGTGACAGAGTGGTAACTGCCACCATATTCATTCTTTCATTCTTCACTTTAGGAATTAAGCACCCTAAGTTTTAGCTGGATATAACTTTTATTTTTCCTTGTTCATCTTAGATGTGGTTCTGTGTCTAAGTCCCATCTACCTCCTTAATGATACATTGCTTTCTTGCCCTCTTTCCCTCTTCCTACTGGCTCAGCTATGACTACAGGGAATGTATGTGTCTCTGATTTGGAGATGGAAGTGGTGTGTCAAGATGGTGTGTTAAGAGCCAAGCCCGAGCAGCATCCCTTGATGATTCTGTAAGAAGAGATGTGTATCTACCCAAGAGTTTCCACTTACCTTTGTACTGTTTTGAGAATTAAAAATATTTCCATCTTACTTAAGTTACTGCTGCAGCAGTTTAGCAAGTGCACTGATAAGTTATAAAGGAAACTTGAGAGATGTGGCAATAACTACAGGGGATGAAGGAACAGGGATGGGATTTTTAAGTAATGGAGAAAACAAAGCATGTTAACATGCTGATTGGAAGAACAGAAGAAAAGGGTGAAGACACAATGAACAGAGATTTAAAGAAAAAATGGAGCAAGGTCCCTGAGCTGATAGGAAGGGCTGGAATACAGAGCATATGTGGAAGAACTGCTATGTTCAATAAGAAAAGAAGAAAATGAGTGCAGATGTAAAATGATTTGTAGATATCAAGGTGAAATATAAGGGAGTTCCTATTTAATGTCTTCATTTTCTGTAGGAAGCATAAAGCTGAGAATAGAGGGAGAACCGGCAGTCAGAGGTTTTGGTTTTGTGAGAAGTATAACCATTCACTATAGAGAAATGTGGAATGATGAGTGATAGTATCGAGCACCTGCCTATATGAAGTGGTTAATTATGATTTTAGGGAGATATGAATCTTCCAGCCAAGTTAAGTTGTTCAGTGGTTGACAGACAGAAATGGTCCATCTAGACTTGGGATTACAACAAACAGGTGCAACAGAAGATGAGGAGAAAGAGAATTTTTCCAAGAGAAATATTTTAATAATAGACTATAGAATCAAACCCAAATGGGGAGAAAGACAGAAGAATGATGGTCAAAAGTGGAGAAGATAATAGACTGGAGGTCTCAGTGAGGCTGAAAACTATTGTTCTTGGTAACAAGTGAGCTGGAAGTGAGTTTTAGTTGAATGGTGTTATGTTCAGGTGGTGGAAGATGTCAAGTTCCAGCGAGGAACTGTGAATGTGGGTAGTGAAGGAGAAGTGAAAATCTTCAGCGTTTGTAGTAAAAGACTTCTGTTTTCAAAAATGAGTAGGAGTTTGTTTAGTAGAGAAGAAGGTAAGGGGGTAGAATGTAGAAAAGAGGAGAGCGAATAGATGTATAGAGGAAAGTAAGACAAAAACCCATGGTATATTGAGGAACGGAAAGCCTAGCTAGAATTGTCAATTATGTTACTAGACACTGCTATGCACGAATATGACAAATGATATACATTTTAATCTTATTTATTCTCTTTAGGACTAAGGGTCTATGAATAAGGGGATATGTGGTTTTCACAATTCTGGATAATTCTTACCTATGTCAGTGTTGAATATTGCCTCTTCCCTAGTTACACTGTTCTATCCTTCTAGAATTTCTATATCGGATCTCTCTAAATATATATGATGGGAAGAATATTGTATTGATTTCTCAGTCGAATCAATGGTGGAGAGTACATTGAATCAATTTAAAATCATTAAAATTTAAATTATCTGTACCCGAGTACTTTAGGTATATAAAAAGTTCATTATCTACTATCTCAGTCTAGATCGCTATTACTACAAAGATGAATTAATTCCCTTAGCACTTTAGAGTACATATCCAGATCCAATGCCAAATATGCAGATATTTCTCAAGTAATTTTCACCTTATCCAATCTCTATTTTTAAGTTTTAGGACTTAATTTCTTTCTTGTTCAAGTACAAAATATACATAATAACATAATTCCATTAAAATGTGTAAATACACTGCAAATTAAAGCTAAAATTAACAAACTTCCTTAGGACAAAGAGTTATTCTTAAAGTTTCTCTTCTCTGCTTAAGGGGATTGCTTACCTATGATGAGCCTGTGAAGAACACCCTTATCTCCATTAATAGCAGCAGCATGAACCTGGGACGCCAATGAAGAACCAGTAACGAACAGGTTCTCTGACTTATTCATAGTATTCTCATTAACTGCAGCAGCCTGAAATAATAATGTAAGTAAGTATAAACAGAAAACATTTCTGACCTGCCTTATCAGTTCTAAGTGGCTATGTTATATGGTTTACTAGAAATATTTGAGTAGGATTCAAAAAAATCTATAATCCTAGGTCTAGAATTATCATGATCTAGGTAATTAGGTGACCCTTTGTACAAGTTGCTCAACGGTGAAATTAGAGGATTTGAGCTTCTAAGAAACCCTTCTGAAGGGCCATTTGAGGAAGAAAGGGGGCTCAGCAGTTAACATTAGGCATAGGGCTCAAACTCCCTGATGATTTCTATACTGACAGAGATTATTTGATTCCCCACAATATTAAACATGATATTGAGAATTGATATTGAGAATAAAGGTATGACCAAGTCACAAAATGGGTATGATGTGGACTTAATTGTCAGGTCAGAATTAATTAGATTTAAGCACTAAATTAAAAGGTACCTAATAACTGCAGATAATAAATTCGATCACATTGTACACTTACAAAATGTTAAAAATTTTTTTTTAAAGATTTATTTATTTATTTATAAAAGCACTGGGTACAGTCAGAAGCGTGGGAGGGTGAGAGGATTCACCAGAGCCAGAGCGGGGAACAGAACAGGCAGACTGAGGGAAATACACTGCTGAGGGGAGCAGCAGGTACGGCAAGAGAGGTCTTTCATGCCATGTGGGACTCTCGCAGGCAGCCGGGGATCCAACCGGTGCTGCAGAGGCTGTGGGCAGCTTCGCAGCCCAGTGTTCAACCGCTGCGCCACCAGGGGAGGCCCACAAAATGTTGAATTTTATGTGAATTTTACCTCTAAAGAACAATTATACTTAAATATAAAATTTATAACCTTCCAAATTAGTCTTCTTTGGAAAAGAAAGTATATATTTTTTCCCTCAGTCCCACAAAAGAATAATTTTTATTGGTCCTCTCTACCTGTCCACGAGGAAAATATATCTAGGTTAAGATCTTGACTTTAGGATCTTACTTGGGATACTACACCATTAGGAGTAATGATATTTCATGGAGGAAAATTTTGTTCTGACTGATATTCTAATATGGTTTGCTAGAATCTTCTACAAATGCATTAGTAGCATGGGAAAACAGTGAGTTCTCCAAGAGTGTTTATGCTGAGGTTGGATTATGTCAGAAATGTAGCAGAAAGAATCAGCTGATAAGAAGGAAAGAGAAATAGTTGCATCAATGATCCTAAATTCCCTTACTAAATCTATAGTATTATATCAATAATGCAATGTTGAATGCCTACAAGAACCATGGTAGATGATCAGTGTAAAAAACACAGGAGTCATGGGATCATGGCAAACTGGAACACACATACTCATCTAAAAGGAAAAGCTGTTAATAAGTTATAGCTAGTAGCTGCTGACAAGGAAAGTGAGCCTTCTTCCGATTTCACCCAAAACTGTTGCTCTAATCTCTGTGACTTCCAGGATCTGGGAGCTTTGTAAGATAAATTTATCACAATCCATGAGCTAGCATTTAGTTGTCATTGACAAGGATTATTGGTTCAAGTTCTGCCTTAGAATGAAAGTATTTTCTTAATTTTGGTAAAGGTCAGCTTTTCAAGTCTTTATTTCATTGACAATTTGACATGCTGGCACAAAATATCATTGTCAGAAATTTCTGTCTGAGCATGTGTTATGTCAGAAAAACCACTGTCATATACAGAATTATGTTAAAGTCACTTGAAAGAAGCTACATATCAGGTACGTGAAAACACAGGAGAGGAGTAATTGTGCTTGGGTTCAAGGTCCAGTTCTGTTAATAATAAGCAGCATGCCCTTAGGCCACGTCATGCGGATTTTCTGTAAAATATGAAAAATGAGAAAGATAGTCCAATGTTTATTCATTCAACAGGCTGAGTGTCAATTATGTGCTAGGCACTGTATTGAACTCTAATACCTGGCATTTTAGATTCCTAGTGATCAAAGTATTAGATATATTACCACAAGAAAGCTCTTCAAGCTAAATAGACGCTTCTCAAGAAGATATCCAGATGCCCCACAGGCACATGAAAAATAATATAAGATCACTTCTCATCAGGATAATTCACCTCAAAACCACAGTGTGAAATATTGCTTCACACTGATATGAGAATCACCCATACATATCAAAAATTCCAGAAACAACAAAAGCTGGCAAAGGTGTGAAGAAAAAGGAACCCTCATACACTGTTGCTGGGAATGTAGATTGGTCTAGCCCCTACGAAAAACAATATGAAGGTTCCTCAAAATAATAAAAAAATAAACTATATGATCCAGCAATTCCACTCCTTGGTATTTATCAAAGAGTGCAAATACACTAATTCTAAGGGATATGCACTCCTATTAGAGAGCGCACTACTTTATCACAGCACTGCTTAACAATGGCCACGTTACAGAAGCAATCTAAATGTCCCATAACAGACGAGTAGATAAAGAAAATGTGGTATATACATAGTGGAATACTACTCAGGTATATTAAAAAAGAAAAAGATGAAATCTTGCCATTTGTTACAACATGGATGGAACTAGAGAGGATTATTGCTAAGTGATCTAAATCAGGAGAAAGACAAATACTGGATGATTTCACTGACTCATATGTGGAATATAAAGAAACAAAACAAAGGAACAGACAAAATAAACCAAAACAAATCCCAGCAATCTGATTGCAGAATTTAGGCTACTACAAGGGGAGAATTAAGAATGCTTTGGTGGTGGGTGTGGTGTGGTAACATACATCTGAGGTGTGAACATATTCCCCTAAATCATATAAAATGTAGTAAATCAATGCTACCTCAAAAAAAGTTACAAAAAAGTTCTTTATACCCTTTGAAAAATACACTAAAAATTAGATGTTATATATGCACATATGTATCACATATATGTAACATATATCTCACATATTTCACCTCATAATTCTTAGCATTTAGCACAGTTAAAGGTAAACAATGGGTGTTCAGTAAATGTTTGTTGAATAAAACGTCATAGGCTAAGTGCTAAGTCCAGCGGGTGAGCAGGATCAAAGTTTAATTTCTTGGAGTAGTGAGTATGGGTTTTTTTTTTTGGTCTTGGCTTGTTTAAAATTCCCCATTTCTATCTGTTCTGTCAGAGAGGTAGATGGGTGGAAGAGAGATAATAGCATTGAACTAGGAGAGAGGAAACCTAATTAAAAGTCTTGGCTCTACCACTAATGTTGTCACCTTGGGAAAGCTCTCCTTTAGGTCCATTTTTAGCTCAAATGTATTTTTTAGCAGCAATGTTTTTTTGTAAATATTCTTATAGATGAAAATTAAAATCACTTTATTATTATGTGCTATAAAATGCAAAGGTATCCTCATTGACTAGTTTTAAGTCAGTGCAATAAAAGCTTTAATAATTATAACTGTACAAAACTGGTGGTGCACTGTAGTCACAAACCAAGAAAGAATAATTCTGATCATACAGGGTTAGCTTGTTGGCAAGATCTTAGAGGTGGTGATGTTAAGGATAGAAAAGGCCTCACACTCCCCCAGAGGAACATTTCAGATCTGCATTTCTGCAATCTCACAGTCCAGCAGGGGCTATCGATTTGCTTCAAGGTCCAGATAAGATCTGGCAGGTCTGGGAAGAGTCTTTTCCCTGGACTCGAAAAGAGGGAGCCATTTGAGTTAGTCCCGGAATCGGCAGGAGTGATGGGAGCAAGGTATGCATAATTAAGAGGTGCCCCTCCCCACCCACCAAACAGAAAACCTTGAAAATGCTACTGCTTTACTGCTAGGTGCAGCTTTCCCACTTTCTGAGACTGACTACTCCCTCTAGCACGCATTATTCTGTCCTATCGCTTCCTAATAAACTTTGTTGCTGGCTTTATTCTGGGGCTTCGTGATATTCTTTTCTTCAGACACACCTAGGACCCGCCGGTGTTGCGGTCCCCCACAGTGACATTTTTGAGATGATATTCCATAAAGGGAATGGGTTAAAGGTCTTTCTAGGTAGCAGGAAAGATGGAGCAACGGCAGGGTGCAGGGAGAATCACAAAGCAGCAGAATGCCTCCGGGATATTTAGTAGTGATTGAGTGGCTACCATCTGGGGCGGGGTTTTTGGAGATGAGGATGGAGAGCTAACTGGAGCCATGTTAACATTCTCAACTGCTTGGCTCCAGAATTTCGTAATTATCCTGTACGAGTGACCCATGAATTATAGCAATCACTCACACTTGTTTTCTGTTTACAACTTTCTTTCACACTCCATCCCCTATCTATCTACTCCTTACAGGAGTGCACAGGGAAACTACGACTTAAATCACTGACTCGTTCAACCGAGGCCCTGCGTTACTTTATAATGCAGGAATTAGCACAGAAAGAGGCAGCAGGCTTTGAGACCAGGGATGGAGGCTCAGGCCGCAGACCAGGCCAGGAGGGCTGCGAATCTTAGGTAGCGGCCAGGGCAGTGTCGATCGATGAAAGCATCCCGAGCCAGGCCCCCTCCTACTCACCCTCGCCTCCTCCAGGACACACGTCCCGGGGCGGCTCCAGGAGGCACGACCCCCACTGGGCCGCCCCTCCCGCCAGGCCAGGGCACTACATCCGGCTGGGACAGATCCCAACACGCTGAAACTAGCAGAGCCCCTCAAAAGGCCGCCCGAATCTCTCCACCGCACAGCCCTCTGGGAATTGTAGTTCTCATCCTCGGAGGTACACACGCCCTCCGCCCTTTCTCTCCCACAGGGCCCCGCGCACAGAGCACTCTGTAGACCTGGGCCGAGAGCCTGATGGGAAAGGGAGTTCCGACTGTCCGATGACGTGCCCGCCCGAGAGCGCTGCAAGACTACATTTCCCGATGTGCTCCGAGGTGGGCAGGACCCGGAAGGGAGGGCGTGAGAGGCCTCTCTGGAAGTTGTCCCGGGTGTTCGCCGCTGGAGCTCCGGGTCGAGAGGACGAGGTGCCGCTGCTGGGTGAATCCTCCGCTGCCACTGGCTCCCGGAGCCCAACCCTTTCCTAACCCAACCCTCCCCCCCCGCCCGGTCCCAGCCGCCAACGTCTGTCCCTGCGGTGGACCCCAGCGTTATCATGAATCCTGCGGTCTTCCTATCCTTACCCGACCTCAGATGCTCCCTGCTGCTCCTGGTGAGTGAGTGAAGGAATGACAGACCCTTCGACAGACTCACGGACGGCCTCCCGCCTTCGCCGAGTGGGAACACAGCTCCCAAAACCCTGCTTTCCTAGCCTTTCTTCCAGTGGCGAGGAGCGCATCCTCCTCCGCTGCGTTTGCTTTCGGCATCCCGTCTGTCTGCCTCCCAGGCCCGGTTCCCTGCGGCCTGAGAAACCACGGTCGGAGGTTGGGACTTGTAAATTGGAGAATTAGCCCTGGGGGGAAGGATACGGGGTAGGGTCACTCCCCCGGAGTGCAGAGTGGTTTTCAGTATTGGGACTGATGGACCAGAAGGTAGCCTGAATCGAAAAGAACCGGGGATGGACCTACTGTCCTCTCCCACTCCTTGCTCTTGGGAAGGGTGTGAGGCCGACAGGTGCTGGGGTCGTGTGAATCTCACTGTAGAGCCCTGAAACAGTGCCCGGGTTAGCAGATCCCTCTGTTGTGGCTTGATGCGATTGGTTGGCAACCCGGAACTGGAGATTGGTTTGGTGTCCACTGGGGGGACATGGGTGTAAAGGGTGGAGAATGGTTATCTTGAAAGCCTCTGCTCAAGGCCTTCCTCATCTTGTTCTGCTACCCCCACCGTTGAAATTTAAGCAGTGTTCATCTGTGCTCCTGATTTGAGGACAATTAGGTCTTATTGCATACGTATGCACTCTGTCCTGAACTCCCTCACCTCTCAGCTCTAGCTCATCTTATATAAAGGAATCTCTTCCCTGTCCATCTTCCTCCAGAGTACAGTGTGCAGCGTAAGTAATTCAGATCTCAGGTCACATGGAGATGAAAGTGAAGAACTAACTCCATATGGCAAGAGGATGTACTTAATTGAGCTGTTATAATACAGAAGTTGAAAAATACTTTTTAACTGTAGTTGATTTTTAAAAAGCCAAATCTGAAATGAATATTAAGCTAAATTCGCTTTCTTTACTATTTAAGAAACATAATTAAGTGACTCACAGGAAGTCATATAGCTGGTTACTGGTGAAACTGGAACTAGAAGCAGATCTCTTAAAGCACTGTTTCTGCCATATAGCATGTTAAAATTTTAGTGTTTGTGTTTAAGTTTTTTTCTTTCCCTTTTTCCCACTTCTCCCACTCCCCCTTTTACTCACTTCCTTCTCTGGAACTTCTCTCCCTCATTCCCTTTATCTTTTCCCCCTTCTCTCTGCTCTTTATGATTTTCAAGTCATATTAAAACGCCATATACAGTACTTGGATTTTTTTCCCGGAGGAAAACCACTCTAAAAAACTAATGGGGATGTCAGAGTACGATTAAGAACTAAAAGTTATATGTAAATATGGTAATATTAAATGATAAGGTGTCCTATTGCCACTTATATGGCAATGTGTGACTTCTGTAAAAAGAAAACATTCTGAATGGAACTATTTCTTGGTAATTTTATTATTAACGGACACTGAATACTAATCTTTTCCTTGCCCATAAAAATGGCCAGAATTATAAGTTGTCTGACAGAAATTACTTTCAGATTACCCAGAAATACAAAACGCAAAAATCTTAAGACATTGGAAAGAGAAGTTGAAATACTGAATAGGAAAGGTTCATTAAATGCCCTTTCCTGGAATATGTTTGGTTGTCGAGCTAAATTTAAAGATATTTATTTTGAAATGCCACATACTTTTAATGGAAAACCTACAAGTCCTATAAAGTGTAAACAAGAATAATTTTTTCCTACTTATTCTAGAACCCAATTATTATTTTTTTATTTTTATCTCTCTAAATGTAAAGCAGTAGAAACTTAGAAGACATTTTAGAGAATATCAATAAAGATTAATGGGCTGGAAAATAAAACCCAAGAAAAGGCTTAATAAACCTGAATTACAAGTCAAACTAGATTTAGTTTGAACACAGTATTTTCCAAAGTTGTTTTACTAATCATATACTGGTTAGCAAATATTTGTAAAACATCTCTCTAATCATAACTTGAGTTACTTACCTAACTGGTAATTCTGCCCTTGGAACCTACTTGCTTAGTATCTTACCTGTCTAAATATATATATCCTTTATCTTCCCCAGTGCACTTTCTTCCTCCTCCCTCCATTTATCTAGACTTCAAGTTTGTTCCTACCCACACACAGCCATTGAATAGCCAAGTTCCCACCTAGCTGAGGTCACAATTTTTTCTTTCAATGACCTTCTCTAAAAAGCCCTTTTTTCTCTCTTTCTACAATTGTTTTTTTCAGGCAAAGTATACCTTAGCCCTGATGAACTAGTCTTTTCAGACTTAGTGGTATTCGTGAAATAACAACTGAAACTTATTCTAAACTTCTGTCAGCAAGTAGTTTTCTCTAATCTCAAAAACATTTTGGAACATATCACTCTATGCCTAAGAAGCCCTTTTTGAATGTGTAACTAACACAACAACTCAGTGTAATAACTTCCCCCTAGGTTTTCATATGTGTTTAAAGTCAGGGTTTTAGAGAATGTGTTCTTTTATTTTTAAATTGTTTTAGGAAACACCTCTGTTGCTTTAAATTATTTTTAACCGCTTTGGATTTGCAGAACGTTTTGGTCAAAGAGTTAGTTTAGATGCACTGACTTTGAATAAATCAGAAGAGAAATTTGCATGACCTGGCAAATGTAAAGCCTTACTCCTCCTGATATTTTTGATACACTTCATTGTGTGTGTGTGTATATTATATATATTATATAATATATATATATTATCATGGTTTGATTCATTAGGTGTGTGAACTAGTTCTGAACTTTATATAATCTGTGTCCTCATAACTGTTCATCATATTTTGTGGATGATTTGAGTATGGAGACAGCAATTATTCTCTGCTAAAGCTCCAATATATAATATTTGGATTGGGAAATTCCTTCCCATTTGTCCTTGCTTTTAAGGAGAGCTGGATTTTTAAATCAGAGAAAAGCCCCTGGCTAGGGCCTCCCCAGTGGTGCAGCGATTGAACGCTGGGTTTCAAAGCTGCCTGCAGCCTCTGCAGCGCCGGTTCGATCCCCGGCCACTGGTGAGGGTCCCACATGGCGCGCAGACCTCTCCTGCCGCCCGCTGCTCCCCTCAGCAGTGTACTTCGTCGGTCTGCATGTTCTGCTCTCGCTCTGACTCTGGTGAATTCTCTTATCCTCCCGTGCTTCTGACTATACCCAGTGCTTGTATAAATAAATAAATCTTAAAAAAAAGAAAAGAAAAGAAAAGAAAAGCCCCTGGCTAGATATATCATGGCATCCTTTCATTTCACTATGTGACAATTATATGGCAGCCTATAGGGTAAATTAAAGGAATATTTTATTTACCACTGTAATCAAATAATTAGGTACTCATTAGCCATTTTTCTTATCTTTCTATCCAAGAGGTGTTTATTGAAGATTGAAAGTGATCATTTCCTCATTAGGGTATTTCTTAGCAATTGTTCTTCCTGCATTGGCTATGTACAAGATGATAAAAAAAGCCAAATAAGAGAAATCAGACTAAAGTGGAATGAAGTGATTTATCATGAGTAACCTCTAACATAGTTAAGAGATTTTTAATGCTCTACTCCAGTTGCTTTATTGAAGATGCTTTCTCATTAATCTTGCTAATTTTGTTCTTAGGTGTTACTAATTGCCTTGTACGTGGGCATTAAGGCTTTTGCCATTGTTGCTTCTGGTTTGTTCAATATATATAGGAAGATAAGAAAAGTTTTTTTTTTTAAGTTAGGAAGCTAAATAGAGCAAAGTAAACATATACTTAGTTAAAATCTAAAAAATAAGTACAGTAGAATTTAGAAATGTAGGTTTATTTTATTTTATTTTTTTAAAGATTTATTTTAATTTATGCTGGTGCTGGGGTACAGGCCAGATGTGTGGGAGGGTGAGAGGATTCACCAGAGAGAGTGGGGAACAAAACAGGCAGACTGACAGAACACACTGCTGAGGGGAACAGACAGGAGAGGTCTGCCGCGCCATGTGGGATTCTCACAGGCCGGCTGGGATTGAACCCTCGCTGCAGAGGCTGCGAACAGCTTTATAGTGTGGCGCTCAACCGCTTGCGCCGCCAGGGAGGCCCTAGAAATGTAGGTTTTAGCCATGAATGCCAATAATAAATACAGATTTCAAAAGAGGTAGGTGTAGTTGTTTTCATGACTTGGTTGAATTCTTTATTCTATTGATCTTATTTATACCAGATCAGCAACAAAACCAGGTTGCTCATTAGAGTCACCTGGGCACAGGGTTAATAAGATGTCTGGGTCCTGTACAACACCAGTTATATCTCTGGACTCAACACTGATTTTCCAAAAGATTTATTATTTCCTTAGTATGTCTTTCTAAAAGAGAATGATCAAACAACCTACTCCATAAGAATACCATTATCACAACTAGTATAATTCACAGAAATTTCTTTATATCATGAGATATCTACTTAATTTTCAGGGCTTCCTGTTGAAAAAATTTTTTAAACAACCTGAATATTCAAAGTAGGCATCATAGAAGGTCCCTACTTTCCAATTGCTTCATATGTCTCCTATGATACGTTTTAAATGTGTAGGTTCTCTCTTTATCACATTTTTTTTTTTTTTACTTGTAATTTATTGTTGAGGAAACTGTGTCCTCTTTACTGTAGAACTTCCCACATTCTGGATGTTGCTGATTGTATCCTCTGGTGTGGATTTTCTCGTTGTTCCATGTGTTTCCTATAAATTTGTAATTAAAATTATGTGGTCTTAACCACTAACTCAGTGTATAATTAGGTTCATTTGTTTAGGTTTCAGTTTTAGTTTTTAAAAAAGTATCTCTTAGCTCATACTTATGTAAAATTTTCGACTTCCAAAGACAGATCTGTAAAGCAAATTGTATTTGTAGCTTCTACCATTTCCTCTACTCTCTTATCCCATCATATATATAAGAAACCTTAAAAAAAATTTCAATTCTGCCTTTAAAAAATATATATATATAAGCCATTTACTTATAATTATGTGTTTCTCTCCCCTTTGATAAATTGTAGATTATTATTCATACTTTTCCCTTTTTTGTAGTCTTTTCATTCATACCTTTTATTTTTAGATTTATTTATTTATACAAGCACTGCGGTACAGGCCAGAGGTGTGGGAGGGTGAGAGAATTCACCAGAGACAGATCAGAGAGCAGAACAGGCAGAAGAACCAAAAACACTGCTGAGGGTAGCAGCGGGCGAGATAGGAGAGGTCTGCCACGCCATGTGGGTATCTCCCTGGCTGGCCCGATATTGAACCAGTGCTGTAGAGGCTGTGGACAGCTTCACAGAACTGTGCTCAACCCACAGCACCACTGGGGAGGCCCTCATTCATACTGTTTTATCAAAAATTTAAAAAAAAGATTTTATACAAGAACTGGGGTACAGACCAAAGATGCAGGGGGTAAGAGAACCCTCCAGAGACAGAGTGGGGAACAGAACAGGCAGACTGACCGCAATACACTGCTGAGGGGAGCAGCTGGTGAGACCTAAAGGTCAGGATAGAAGTATTCTTTATGTCTTATATACTCTACTGGTACCAGTCACTCTTGTTTCAGTTTTCTTCCTATAACAGATTGCTCTGCAAAAATTATTTTGTACATACGTATTTTTCGCAAGTGTATCTTTGAGATAGTTTCCTGTAATTGAACTTGCTAAGGCAAAAGTTATATGTAACTTTGTGGATGTTGCTAGATATCTAGTGTGAAATTCCTCTTCACAGGAATTTTGCCAGTTTGTGGTCTCCCTGACAAGAGTTTCCCTGTATCCTTGCTAATGAGGTATGATGTCAAATGATCGAGTGTTTGCCAATCTGATAGTTCACAAATGGTATCTTAATGCATTTTAATTTGATTCTCTCTTAATGAGTGTGATTCAGCTTCTTTATGTGTAAAGACTATTTGCATTACTTTACACAGAATTCTTAACCCTTTATCTCTTTATTTACTTGAGTCTATGGCACAGCCAGATTGAGAGGCACTGGAATATACTGCATTATTTGAAGTCAGTATTATTTCTTTTTTATTTCTGATGGGTTAAAACTTTTTAAAGCATTAGAGGTTTCTAGTTGCCACACTTACTGTAATTTACTTCATCTTTTGTTAAGACAGTTAGGTTTTTCATTATTTCTAGTTTTTTACAACTATTAAAAAATGTACAAAAGATGTGCTATAATAGTCATGGCATATCCTCAAATGTGCCCTCAGAATACTTTTCAAAATTATATTACTTGGTTCCTTGGTATGTCTATTATTTAGGATTTCTGATACATTGAATGGTTTTTGATTAGAATTTACATTTCTTTAATTAGAACCAAAGTTGAATATTCCATATTTATTGACCATTTATATTTCTCTGTGCATTGTATGTGTATTCATGTTATTTGTAACATGTAAAGAGTAAATTTCAAAAAAATTACTCTTATGTATTTCAGAATAGATGTATTCACAAGATATAGTTTAATAAGAACAATGGAAAGTATTATTTGTCTATTCATTTAACGTTCAAAAGGTAGCACAATGCAAAGAATATTGGACTAGATGTCAGGATATCAGTTTCAGCTCTTCCATATACATTACACTGTAACCGTGCATAAATCACCCGACTAAATTTTTTAGTATATAAGACAAGCACTTTAGATTTGATGTTTCAGTGGCTCTTTGGGTAGCTATCTTGTTTTTCAAAAAGGATATTCCTCTAGCCCACCTAATTAATAGGCTTGTTGATATTTCCTCAAAAAATTTTCTAGCTTCTCAACAAGCTGCAACTTGTTAAAAATTAGAAAAAAATTGTAGAAAAGTCTTCTTACCCTGCTAGCCAGTGTTAAGGTATGACATGCTTTTGTCATGGCTTTTGTGATATTGACCATTGCTGTGCTCTATTTCATCTAACCAAGGCAGTGATTAAAAACTGACTTTTCACAGCATTTGTTGATTCATAACCTACCATTGATTTCATAGAAAGGAACTATCTAGGACCTAGTCTGCAGGAATTTTGTATAGTTGGTATTTCCTCCCCACTTAGCATTTGAATGCCTGTTTGCTATCTGCTGTGGAAGAGTTAACTAGTTGAGGTACATGTCATGCTTCCAAGAAATTTGTAATTCAGTTGGGGAGTTAAGATGTATATATAAATAATAAGAATTCCAAAAGGAAAGTGATAGCTACCCTTAAAATATATATTTATAGATTCTACTACCCTGGCATGTGGTTATGAGCTTCTTCCAGTGACCTCACCCCACACCTATTAAATCAGAATCTGCATTTTGACAGTGTAGCAGGTGATTCATATTTTCCTATCAAATTTGAGAAGTATAATTGTTAGGGGGAAAAGGATGTCTTAAAGCATGATAGATTTTTTTTTTAAAGATTTATTTATTTATTTATTTATACAAGCACTGGGTACAGTCAGAAGCGCGGGAGGGTGAGAGAATTCACCAGAGCCAGAGCGGGGAGCAGAGCAGGCAGAAGGACCAACGTACACTGCTGAGGGGAGCAGAGGGTGGCAGGAGAGGTCTGCGTGCCATGTGGGACCCTCCTCTGGTGGCCGGGGAGCAGCCAGGAATTGAACCAGCACTGCAGAGGCTGCGGGCAGCTTCGCAACCCAGCGTTCAACCACTGCACCACCGGGGAGGCCCCCATGATAGATGTTTGAAAGAAATAAATTGTTTCTCAATGGAGGAATTGGGGAAGTTTTAAAGATGAATAAGACCTTGAAGGATTAAATTAATGGGTTAATTTTCAGTCCTGAATAGAATGAATATAAAGGGTATGCCTTTTAATAATTAAGTCTTTCTCAGATTTTGTTGTTGGTGTTGATTGCTTTTGTTTTGTTAAGAGGTCTTGCTGTCTAGCTTGCTGACATCACTGATGTCAGAACTGGCCCTGAAGAATTGGATAAAACCTTTGGCCAGTTTTGTTAATTAGAAAAACTCAGTATTAGCTAAAATGAAAATCATGTTCTTTAGTGGATTCTTACCAGCATTCTGATTATTGTGCTCTATAGGGGGAAAGTACCTCTTTGGGCATGTCTCTTGGTAATGACGTGGATCTGGGGTCCTGGTTCTGGCTTGGTAAAGGTTGCAGTTAAATTCTAACTGCTTTTATTCTCTTGGTAACACTGTGGTCAACATCCCTGTGATTCTTTCAGCCCTGTGATTTTCTCATTTCCTTTTTTTTTTTTTTAAAGATTTATTTATTCATGCATACAAGACCGGGGTACAGGTCAGATGCGTGGGAGGGTGAGAGGATTCACCAGAGACAGAGCAGGAAACAGAACAGGCAGACTGACTGAAGTACACTGCTGAGGGGAGCAACTGGCGAGACTGAAGTCTGCTGTGCCATGTGGGATTCTCCCCTGCCGGCCAGGATGGAATCCGCGCTGCAGAGACTGTGGACAGCTTCCCAGTGCAGCGCTCCAACTGCCTGCGCCACCAGGGAGGCCCCTTTCTCATTTATTTTAAACATTATGTTTGACTTTAATAATTAAAGTCTCCTGAATTTGTGGACATGAACATTACTAATATTATAAAGAAAAGCAATGGAGGGCCTCCCCAGTGGCGCAGCGGTTGATCGCTGGGTTGCGAAGCTGCCCGCGGCCTCTGCGGCGCTGGTTCGATCCCCGGCTTCTCCCCGGCCACCGCAGGAGGGTCCCACATGGCGCGCAGACCTCTCCTGCCACCCGCTGCTCCCCTCAGCAGTGTCCTTCGGTCCTTCTGCCTGCTCTGCTCCCCGCTCTGGCTCTGGTGAATTCTCTCACCCTCCCGCACTTCTGACTATACCCAGTGCATGTATAAATAAACAAACAAACAAATAAATAAATAAATAAACATGCCTCTATTTAAAAAAAAAAAAAAAAAAGCAATGGAAAGAAGGAAAACACCTCAGAAAAACATGTTAGTAGTATTTGAGTGAAGGAAAAGTGTTGAATGAATAATAGAGTGCCAGTACTTTTTCCATTTCTTCCTGAAGAGTGTCACAGTCTGATAAGACCTTTGCCAATTGGATTTAAGAGTTTTTAGAAAAAATTCTTTAGGAATTAGAAAAAATTTGGACTGTGAAAAAAGGGTATTGTAACCCTTTTATTTCCAAGGGAATTTACCATTAGTATCTTGCTTTACTTTAGTAAACCAAAAATGATTTAAGAGCCACAAATGGATCACATGCAGTAATAACAACTGAAGTTATAGTTGTCAAGAATTGTGCTGTAAATTTAAATTCATTAAAATGAAATAAAATGTAAATTCCCATTGCTCAGTTCCAGTAATCCAAATTTCAAGTGCTCAGTACTCAACATGTGACTAATGTCAACTCTGTTGAACAGTGTAAATTATGGAACATTTCCATCATGTAGAATGTTCCACTAGATAGTGCTAGATTAAAGCTTTGTTCTTGCTTTTGGCCTGGAACCAAGACAAAGGTGAGGTAAACCTTGTGAGAAACTTGCCTGCCCATGGACAGTTACCTGGAAAATGTCAGTAATCTTATCAGAGCACAGATTTGGCTTTTGGTTGCTTTATGGCAAATTTAGGGAGGCACTTGAAAATGCTAGCTAAATTAGAAAATAAGTGTTTGAGTGTTAATCTTGATTTTTCCACCAGTTCACAAAGCCACTTAGGGAAAATCATTTTCCTTCTCGAGGACTTAATTTTTCATCTGAAAATTGAGTAGGACTGAATAGTTGGGGGAGTATAATGGGCATTCTAATAGAATATGACTGTGAGTTTGGGATTTGAGAGCCTATAATTTGTAATAAAAATCCTTTTTGAGGGATACATCTTCAGAAATGGTACTTCAGAGGAAATTTTATTGCATAAAGTACATTTCTACATCTTAGTAAACTTGTTATAAAAAGATGGCCTACTGATATGTTTTGTTTGCTTTAGGTGTTAGGATACCCTTGCCAGGAGCTTGCTTAATGTGTATCTCTTGCTCCCTACTTTAAAATGACCAGAAGTTATATGAACTCATGAAGATAGACTAATCTTTAATATATAAAACATTTTGCTAGCAAATCTGAACCTTATCCAAAATGTGAAGAAAGCATGATTTAGTGATGGAATAGATATGAATAGTCAATGAAATAAAATATTAAATGGAGTTAAAATCTCGCGGTTCTTTGGACAAGATGCTCTCATATTTACATGTCTGCTGTTTAGCTCTTTTGTTGAATTGAAGTTTTGGAAAATGTTAGAGGAAATGCCAGCTTATAAAAAAAATTACCAACAAAGCATTGAAGTCTGTCTCTGCATAAGCAGGTTTCAAGTGCAGATGTGATTTAGAGTTATCCTGACAGAGGAAATGTGGACATTCTCAGTTCCTTTGACTTTTATTACTGTGGGTCCGGCCCAGTTGCAGAAAAATCGTAGCTAGTTGCTAACAGGGTTATGCGTATGTAATTACTAAATATTCTGAAAGAGCTAAATAATAGAGGAAGATCTTTTGTAGTCAAAATAATTTCCTATAAAATAGTTACTCAAATTGACTCAATCCTCAAGCTAGCTAGATGGCACCAGCTTTTTTTTTTTTTTTTTTTTTTTCAATTGAGGTAACATTGGTCTGCAACACTGTATGTGGCTCAGGTATAGATCATACCTCTTCACGTGTATGTTACCACACCCATTACCAAAGCAGCCATAGTTCATTGGGCACCCTCATACTTTGCTCCCCACATTTCTTCAAAGAGCACCAGTTTTTACTGTAAGAATGGATACTAATTCATAGAAAGTATTCTGTTCACAATTAATGAAAATACCACAGTGTTGCAAAAATACTTGGTTCTTTTTTATTTATTTTTTTTTTATTTTTTTTTTTATAGAGGCATGTTTTTATTTATTTATTTATTTATTTGCTTGCTTGTTTTGTTTATACATGCACTGGGTACAGTCAGAAGCGCGGGAGGGTGAGAGAATTCACCAGAGCCAGAGCGGGGAGCAGAACAGGCAGAAGGACCGAAGTACACTGCTGAGGGGAGCAGCGGGCGGCAGGAGAGGTCTGCGCACCATGTGGGACCCTCCTCCGGTGGCCGGGGAGCAGCCGGGGATCGAACCGGCGCCGCCGAGGCCGCGGGCAGCTTCGCAACCCAGCGCTCAACCGCTGCGCCACCGGGGAGGCCCCACTTGGTTCTTTTTTAATTTAATCTTTGAACATTTTCAGAGAACCTGATTTTCCTTGAAAGCTATAAAAATTGTGCTGCATTTTAGGGCCTCCCTGGTGGCGCAGGGGTTGAGCGCTGGGTTGTGAAGCTGCCCGCAGCCTCTGCAGCGCTGGTTCAATTCCTGGTGCTCCCCGGCCACCAGAGGAGGGTCCCACATGGCACGCAGACCTCTCCTGCCACCCTCTGCTCCCCTCAGCAGTGTACGTTGGTCCTTCTGCCTGCTCTGCTCCCCGCTCTGGCTCTGGTGAATTCTCTCACCCTCCCGCACTTCTGACTGTACCCAGTGCTTGTATGAATAAATAAATAAATCTTAAAAAAAAAATTGTGCTGCATTTTAAAGCATTTATATTTAAGAAATTATCCAATTTATTAACTGTACCTATACACTGTTTTTTTTTTTAATATCTTCCAGACATTATATGGAGTATTTTTCCCTAGGTAACTTGAAAGTATATTAGCTAAAGAGAAAAATTTTTACAGGATTTTTAGTTTAAGAGTCAGAGATTTGTTTGCAAATCTTGAGTCTACTATTTTTCACCTTAGTTATCCTGCCTATTAACTTACCAGGAATAATAAAACTTTTATGTTTGACTTATAGGAAAGGGTATTACTTGCATGCTTCTCCTATGATTTTCTAGAACAAAAAGTGTTAAAAGGTATTACTTTTTCTTATTAAATCTTAGTGTCTAGTATGATGCCGTATGCAGGTTAAGTGCTCAATGATAATTTTGTTGTGTATGGCAAAAAGAAAATTTAGAGCTAAGGTCAGGAATACATAAGTAAGCATCATTGAGAAAGTGAATCATCAGGTAGATAAGGGAGTTAGTCATTTGGATTTCTTGAAGGACATTCCTGCTAGGCAGGGACATTAGCCAGTGCAAAGTCCCTAATGTGGGAGTGTCCCAGGCATCTTTGGGGCAACAAGGGGGACATTGTGATTGTCATACTGTGAATAAGGTGCAGTGTATTAGAATATTAATCCAGTCATGTAGACAGAACATATTTTACAAAGCCATATTTTTACTATTAGCAGCAAGGTCACTTGCTGATATTTTCTGTTCTGCTCTGGACTTATTTTAAAAATTTTGTTAATCTGACCCAATAAGCTAGCACTTAACAGTGTTACTGGTAATATCTCCTTAACCCTGGCCCAGTTGCCCCTGCTGGGAGTAGTCTTGACTGTTTACCCCAGTTGAATTAAAAATCTTCTTTAAGTGTGGACAGAGTAGGTCATAACCTGTAGTTGTAATGCCTTAAAATGTTAAAAGATTTCCTAACATTTTTTGATTCCTGAAAGCAAACACTTTCATGGAACAGAAAAGCATAATGAAGAATAAAGTGCATACCCCAACCACTGATAACTTTTAATGTATATCCTTTCATTCTTTTTCTGTGCATATTTGAAAAGACTTTTAGCAGTAACGTGAATATTTTGAACAGGGTAGGGTTGGGCTCTGCTTTGTTTGATCCTGCTATAGAATGGTAGACCACTGGTATGTGGGAATATAAAAGTGCATCTATACATGCACTTGTAGTCATATAACTTGGAAATGACTCCTAACTTGACCACTTAACTTTAAGAAGCTGTCTAACCTTCTTAGCTTCCATTTTCTCACCTATCAATTGGGCATAAAAACCTCTTCTGCAGAGATCTGGGTAAACAACATGAGACTGAGTGTATGTAGACACTTAACCTTTTCTGGGTTCTGCCACATAGTTGGTGCTCAACAAATGTTGTCTAGATGAGGGAATCAGTAAATAAATGATTGAGCACATTCCCTTTGGGTGTAAAATTCAATTTATCCAATTTATTGTATGTCCTGAAATAGTGAACTAGCATGACTAGTTTCTAGCTGTAGTGGTATTCTGTTGTTGGTAATTGCATTGTTAGTGTTAAACTAACAGAAGCTTAAAGATTGACTATTAAGTGAATAAGTTATCTTCCTAGCTGTTTTGTAACATAGCTAGTATTTATTAGTTTTATACTTAAATTCATTATATAATGATGGAAATAATTTATGGAGACAGAAAGCATTTTGTTGTATAGGCCATAGATTTTAGAAGTAAGAGACCTGAATTTGAACCCATTCTGCCATGAATTTGTACTAGTCTTTTAGCCTACTTGAGTCTTAATATTTAACAAATATTTGCTTTTACTATATACAGATACTGCAAAGTTTCACTTTCTACATTTATAAAATGGGGATAATAAAATTTCTATTTCAGTTTGAGAGTTGCTATGATGACATGGAAGAAATAATACATGTTTGTAAGCTGTAATTAGAAGTTTTTTTACATTGAGGTATTTTTGCATACTTCAAGTATCTGTTTGGTTTTGGATTCTTTCCCCAGAAGCCTTCGGTACTCAGTATCCTTTTCAAGGGTGTACATTAGGGAAATAGCTCTGGGGATTGCATTTCCAGAATAACTAATAAAACTATAAGAGAGAATATCTTTGAAGCTAGAAAGACCAAGTTTAGTCCTAGCTCTGCAAAGTGGCAGACTCTTTGTAACTATGTGATATTATACAAATTTCCTTATTTTTCTGACCGACCCCTCATATTTTCAAAAGTAGGGATAATTCTTTTGCAAGGTTGTAAGATGAAGATATAATGTATATGATGTATTTTATGACATGTCTGGCATAGGAGATATTTTGGTTTTGTAAGATATAAGAAATAGAGAAGGAAAGCTTGCCAAATGGATGGATTCATCATTATGAAATAGAAAAGTACCTTGGAGGATAGTGCTTGTGCTGACTGTCTTTCTGTGCTTATGCTATCTTTTGACCATCTGAAGTGAGTAAATGGATGAAGCTTTTTATTTTAAAAGTCTGATTTCTAAATATCAATGGTTTCTTAAAGTATTTATCAAGTTGTCTCTTTTCTTTAGTGAGTTAGAAGATAGTCTTATCAAAATAGTGATAGTTGTAACTATGATTGATAGAAATAAAAAGCTAACTTGATATGCATTTCTACTTTTAATACAAAAGCAAATAAATTCCTGTAAGTGGTATAAGTGAAAGTGGAGAAACATGTTTTATGTTCTGCTGTTGGAAAGGTATCATTTGCTCCACATAGGGAGGCATTACTTTGTATACTCAAAATCATTCAGAAAATATACTTCTGATGTTGTAATTGGCTAGATACTTGGAAAATGATGATGATTCTTTAGAAATGTAACATCTTTCTCAAGCTGAATTTAGTAAGGGAGATTAATATTGCAGGCCATATTTTGCTCACTGGAAAGTTGCAAAAATAAATGTCCTATTTGTGTAAGTAGATGATTTCAAATTGCTGTTTTTGCACTTTCATTTGTTCCTACAAACCTAATTTACATATACTATAGTTATCCTTTAAATATTCCTTCCAGTGGAGTGTAAAGTTATTTACTTACAAGCATGTATAAAATCTACTTTTTAAGTTTTAGCCATTAAACTAAATCTCTTCATAGATTTGGCAACAGTCGTCCTTTTGAATATAGATACTGTGATGAACCAATTTGCATATAACATAGTTTATGATGGCATTTCAACTTGGGTCAAGAAAAGCTCATCATATCTTGCTTTTTAATCTTGGCACATCTGCAAATACCTCCCACTGGGGAACTGGGTAGTTGGTTAGAAGAGGAGGGTTAATTGTATTTTCCATTCAACAACACTGATATAAAATATAAAATATGGTTATTATCTTAAAAGATGGTTACGAGGTGTGTAATATAATCCATAAGAAATGTCTTTATTTCTGAGAAGTATTCAATATTCTATAACAAAATAATCGTATTTTCAGTCTCTCATTTGAACTGTAAGGCAAAAGGAAACACCTGCCTAGTTATGACTTACATAGTTAATTATAGCTAAGTAGTAGTTAAGTGGTTAATTATAAAACTGTAGTGTTCTATGCCTTAGTGAAAGTCTCTCGGCTTACTTTATCTGGGGAGTGGTGATATGTTACAGTGTTTTTTAGCTTCCCTGGGTCATCTTTAGCTGTTAGTTCTAATGTAATATGGATTGAAATATATGAGAAAATTAGTGGAAAGCTTTTTCAAATTCCTACACAAGATGGGTTTCCAAGAGTCTGTCTTATATTATAATACTCAAGTACTAGGTTAATAAATCTCCCTGAATATTGTAAAGTAAGATAAAGATATTTTCTTAATGACTTAAAGTGTACTCTTACTTAGGTTGTTTAAATGGTTTAGTTTAAGGGACAAGAATGCCTTCAGGGTATTTTTTTTTTCCCCTAAGAGAAACACAGAACTCCTGTAGTATCAAAGCCAATTCCTCTCAAGTCAAATATGTGTGTGTAACCTTTTTTTTGGGGGTGGGGGGTTGGGGGAGTGGGGAGCTGGTAATCAAATATTAAAAAACATATAGAAGCATTTCTCTTTATGTTTAAGTTCTGAAATTATGCTTGTTAATGCCCTAGTTCTTAAGTCCAGAGAGACACATCATACAAGTGATGGTTAATTTTGCCTATTGGTGGCAGGCAGAATCCATGTGGTTTTGTTTGATTTGCATCATGAATATTTTTAGATTTGATTGAAATTTTGTAGAGAAGCCACTGCCTCCTTTATCAGAGGCTACCAAACATGATTTAACTTTAAAAAAAATGATTGTGATGTTATTCTCTTTGTCACAGTAGCTTCCTAATTGTAAATTATACTACCTTTGACTTATCAAGTCTTCCACTTAAGAGCATTTACTGTTAACTACTCCACTCCATGAAATGCTATTCTCCTTGCTTTATTTATGCTCCAGTAATTCTGTTTCTTTCTCTGTTCCTCTTTATTCCTTTCTCTCTTCCCATTCCCCGATCTTTGTATCTGTTTTTATTCCAGTATCAAGCTGTGTTAACTACTGTTGCTTTGTAGTATAGTTTGAGGTCATGGAGTGTGATACCTCCAGTTTTTTTTTCCTCTCAGGAGTGTTTTTGCTTTTTCGTGGTCTGTGTTGTTCTAAATAAATTGCATGATTATTTGTTCTGTTTTTGTGGGGAATGCCTTTGGGAGTGCATTGAACCTGTATATTTGCTTTAGGTAATACAGCCTTTTTGACAGTGTTAATTCTTCTAATTCATTAGCACAGATTGCCTCTACTCTTCCATTTTGGGAGTGTCTTATAGTTTTTGGTATGTAGGTGTTTCACTCCTTGGTTAAATTCATTCCGAGGTATGTTAATTCTTTTTGATGTAATTGTTTTAAGTGGGATTGTTTTTCCAAATGCTATTTCTGTGGGTTCATTATTTGTATATGGAAATACCACAGATTTTTATGTATTAAGTTTTTTGCCTGCCACTTTACTGTAAAAAAGTCTAATAGCCTTTTTACTGGAGTCTTTGGTATTTTCTATGAATATTATGTCATTTGCATATAATGATAGTATTACAAGACTATATTGAATAGTAGTGTTAGAGTGGTTATCTTGTTTCTGATCTTAAAGGAAAGACTTTCATATTTTTACCATTGATGTGTAGTATTCATTTATGATGTTAGCTGTGGGTTTGTCATACATGATTTTTATTATGTAGAGGTACAGTCCTTCTATACCCATTTTGTTGAGGGTTTTTATCATCAAAAGATATTGAAATCTTGTCAAATGCTTTTTCTATGTCTATTGAAATGATCATAAGATTTTTATGGATAATTGGAAATCTGACATCAAAGGACAGAAGTAGTACATGCCTATGATTACATAGTGAGTACTAAAACTAGCACCAAAACTTGAATTTCCTGCCTGCCAACTCATAGATTGCATAAAATTACCAGAAGTTTAAGTTGTGATTTAGTCATAACCTCAGTAAATTGTGTATAAGAATTGTAATGTAATTAAGGTTTTTATTAGTTTATATCAGAACTGAAAAACTGTATTTTTTTTAAGATTTATTTATTTATTTATACAAGCACTGGGTACAGTCAGAAGCGTGGGAGGGTGAGAGAATGCACCAGAGCCAGAGGGGAGAGCAGAGCAGGCAGACTCACGAAATACACTGCTGAGGGGAGCAGCGGGCGGCAGGAGAGGTCTGCACGCCATATGGGACCCTCACCCTGTGGCCGAGGATCGAACCGGCGCTGCAGAGGCTGTGGGCATCTTTGCAACCCAGCGCTCAACCGCTGCACCACCGGGGAGGCCCAAAACTGTATTTTTTAAAAAAGATTTATTTATTTATTTATTTGTGCATAAAAGAACTGGGGTGTAGGCCATTGGTGTTTGTGTGTGTGTGGGGGGGGGAGTGACAGGATTCACCAGAGACAGAGTAGGGAGCAGAACAGGTGGATCTACTGAAATATACTGCTGAGGGGAACAGCGGGTGAGACAGGAGAGATCTGTGTAATGTGGGTTAGCTCCCTGGCAGGGGATCAAATTCATGGTGCAGTGGCTGGTGATAGCTTGGCAGCACTGAGACTTTAACCCCTGCGCCACCAGGGAGTCCCCAGAACTTCCTAATTTTAAAAAGCTTGATTATGCAGTGCTTTATAGAACCATTTCAACTCTTGCTATAGAATGTCAATGAAATTTCTAGTTTGTGTAATTTAAGCACATAGTTTCTTTGAAGTATATTTGGAAAGGTTTGGGCTTGGCTTGGCACATGGTACTTATTAAATGAACAAGTTCTCGAATGAAAATCAACTATTACCAAGTCCAAAGCACCAGTTACCGTTGTTTGGAATGTTTGTCAATTGCTGCTTTGTAGCCAAATTGGGTATTCAGCAGGCAATTTGGAGGTATCAGAGTGGGATTCAAACATTAGGAAAGTAAGGACTTCCCATACTCCATTATTTAATTAGTGTATGTTGTAAAAATCAAAAGGATTCTGAGCAAAGTCAGACTGTACATGACTCCGGGACCAGGAAGATGGGACCTCTTGCTTCTGCTTTAAGGTTGATTACTTCAGTACACTGGAAGAAGGTAGCTAGAGAATATATTTTTTCCTTTTCAAGTTCTATTTTGTAGTTAAACTGAGTTCTCTTCCTTTTTCCCTGCCTGCTGATCTTTTTTCTCTCAGCCTCCCAAATTGTCCTGAGGATTAAAGTAGACAGTATATTCCTGAGTATGCCAATACTTGCTCCCTCTTTATCTGTATCTTATGGCAACTAGAAAAAGAAGACAGAAGTGCACAAGGGTGATAAATTCCTAAATTCAGGTTTTCTTTTATCAAACCCAGTCATTCGCTGATTACTTTCATGGTAGAAATGCTTAAAAAGCTAAAATACTACGTAATAGTTATGCAGGTCATGAGGTAATAATGACCCTTAATTTATACAAAAGCTTTGAGACCCTCGATGTGTGAATTTTTAGTCCAAATGAGGGAAAGACAAACCCATTTGCTTTACTAAGTTAATTAAAGAAGTATGTGGCAAATGGGGCTGCATTAAAGATTCTTTTAATGATCATTTAATTAGGATAGGTAACTCAGCAAGTATGTATGGCCTTTCAGGGACTACTACTCTTGACATTTAGAATTGTTTTGGTTAGATGTAACAGTACATTATGAAGAGACAGATTTTTAAAGTAGGTAGTGCATAAATACACAGACCTTTATGATACTGTAATGGATTTTTTTCTTGAATTTAGTAACAAAAATATTTTTACTCTAGCATGTAGTACTCAGTAATAATTAACCAGAAAGCCTGAAAGTCATTCCAGAACTAAGTGAATGTAGAAAATGAGGAACCAAAGGTTTTGCTGAAGATCAGTTTTTTGTTGAAGATTGATGAATCACCAGGGAGCATTCCCTCCCTGCTTTCCTCCTTCCCTCTCCCTCTCTTTAAATGTGAAAGCGAAGTTTGACAGTCTTGCTAGACACAATGTAAACTTATATTTAATGTTATTCACAACCCTTTCCCCAATGCCAGGTATAGTGCCTAGCACTTAATCGATGACTCATTGAAATATTTGTGGAATGAAAGGGTGACTGTAATAAGTGATTTGTAAGAAATACGTATTTTTAGTTTGATAACTATATATTTCTCATATATATTTGGTGTTTATCTGCAATTGCTGGCTCACAGTTCCCCAATCCCTTTGGAATTTTATAAGCATTGAGAGTGATAAAGGTGAATGAGCTAACTTTTGGAAGCACCTGAGGATAGGGGCTGGGTTCCTGGAGAACCAACTCTGGTTCCTGGAGAACTAGAACTCTGGTGAGGGAAGAGGGGCTGGATATTGAGTTTTAATTGCCAGTTGCCAATAGTCATGCCTAAGTAATGAAGCCTCTATAAAGACCCAACAGGACAGGGTTCAAAAAATTACCTGGTTGGTGAACATGTGGAGGTGCTTAGGTATTGGCATATCTGCAGAGGACATGGAATCTGTGCCCTACCGCCATACCTTGCCCTCTGCGTCTTCCATTTGGCTGTTCTGAGTTATAGCCTTTTGTAAGAATTAGTAATCTATTGAGTAAGTAGGTCACTGAGTTCTAGGGACTGTTCTAGCAAATGAGCCAAACCTTACAGGGAGTGATGGAACCTAGGATTTATAGCCAGTCAGTCACTTAGAAACTCGGAATGGGCTTGTGATCAGCACCTGAAATCTAAGAAGAAGGGCTCATGGGGACCACTAGACTGCAGCTAGCTGGTCGGAGGCACAGTTAACAACAGCCTGGGCTTGCTGTTGGCCTCTGTAGACGCTGAATGCTTTTCCTGTGGAACTTGCTGTCTCTGGGTATATAGTATCAGAACTGAACTAAATTAAGTCAAATTCTTAGACACCCTAATCGTGTTCTGTAATTGCTTGATTATGGAGAAGCCTCTTAACACACACCCTAGTTGCAGTTGGATCTAGGAACCCTATCAGAGACCTAATCATAATGTATGTACCAATGTATGTAGACTCCCTCAAGGGAACGTTCTTTCATTAGGCATCCTAGGCAAGAATTACAGTGTAGCACAAGGAGAACAGTCATAATTTTCTCTTGGCATATATTTGCCAGTATTTGTTTTGGACTGTACTTAACAAGATCCAGTGCTAAGCACTAATCTGGAAAGAGTGATGAATGAAACATTGTCTCACCCTCTGCATGTTCTAGAATATATACAGAAAAAAAATGGTGCTCACCTTGAAGTTTCTCTCAATTCCTGTGCTTTGTTAATACCCCTATAATAGCCCTATTGGTAGAGGCTTAGGTTTTAGAGGCGACTATGTGGTGATTTTAAGAGAATAATGCTTTCCATGCATTAATGATCCCCAAGTACGGAAAAACTTTTTTATAAAAAAAGCATTCTTTTTTTTGAAGGTCAGAAAAATACATTGTCTTTGCCAGGTAAATTAGTTCAGCCCATTTTTAGAACACAGTGAAGAACAAAATACAGATGACATCAATTTTTAATGGCAGTCCATGCATGATTAAATAAATAATATGTTTGAAAAGTAGGACTTGTAGTGATTTTTAAAAAGTTCTCTATGGTTGCTTTTACTGGCAGAATTTAGGGATTTGCAGGGTTTTTTTTGGTATTGAACTTGTTTTCTCAAATATGCCTGTGCTCATTGTATTTTGAATTATTTAATGAAGAATGTTGCACTTCTAATATTTCTTTATAAAAGCAAATTGATTCTGACTTGTCCAAAATGGGTTCTACTGATATTTACAGGAAGGTTATGCCACTGAGCAATTTATGGGTTAAAGTAGCTTCTCCATGTTTTTCTATATTACTCCTGTTTTTCCCTCTCTCTTTGAACTTCTAGTTCATTATAATGCTTCTGGGAATATTAACAGTGAGATATGCCTTGATTGATACTCAGCTTCAAGGTTCTTACAGCGTCTGTCAGCCTCAACTTCGTTTCTCCAGGGACATTTCATATCTCTTAGCTTCTTGCAAAACTCTGCGATTCGGTTGCCTGCCAGGTTAATGCCAAACTGAAAGCCAGAGATGTGGCCCCAGGGAGGAAAGACAGCTGGGATCCCATGGCACGGAAACTTCAGGTGGTGGGCTGATTTGTCAATCTGGATTAGAAATAGAAGAGAGTTGTTGACTGGTAAATTACTTATTTTTTTATGTAGGAGAGGAGTAGTTTATAAGGCAGGTAAATGAAAGATTTAGCAAAGATATACTAAGCTCTTTGCTGAACAGATATAATGCCAACTGAGAACATTAATGTCACAGGGAAGGAAACATCCTCTATTGAAGCGTCTATGTTTTTGCTAATAATTTTTATGCAGAAATAGCTATTCAGTATACTTTTAACCACTAACATCTGTGTAAATTTCTGATGAGATTATAGATTCCATTTTTTCTAAAATCAATTTGCCTGTCAATATAGAATTTTCACAAATGAGTCTACTTGTGTTCATTTTGAGAACTGAAAACTTGTTACATAAAATAAATTTACATGCATGCTTATTGAGTCAAAAGCTTTGTTCTCCAATGCATTTTTTCTCAAACTTTAATGTGGGTGGTAGTCACTCGAAGATTATTGAAATGGAGATTCTGATTCAGTTGATCTGACTTGATAGTCGGTAGGCCCTTGACCAATAGTCTGCATTTCTCTATATTAGCTCCCAATTGATGGCAATGCTGTTGTTTCAGGGGCCACTATTTGAATAGCAAGTTTTAAAGCATTGAGCCTTTAAACAAGCAAACAAACTCATTTGCGGGAAATGCTTCTTGTTTTGTAGACTTTGTTTACTAAGATATTTTAATAAACGTTTAATGCAGTGTCTACCAAATGCTTTTATGACTGTAAGTCTTGCTAACAGAAGTAATATTTAATTACCTCTTCTGAATGATAACTCATAAACTTTTGGTCCTGAAGGCCCCCAAATCATTTATTTTCATGACTGAATTAACAACCTTAAAATAGGGCAATGCAAGAAGTATTGGATTTTTTTATCCTCTAATGTAACATTTAGCTTCTCTTAAGTGAGGGTATTCTGTGTGCTGAAATGTCTAGAAATCACAACAGAGAATAGCTGGAGGAACCAGAGAAAGTACTTAGTAGGGGCATATGATAACTCTTACAGGGTGATGTAGAGAGTTTCTGCAGTGGGTAGATCATCACTTTTGAGACTCCCTCTAAATCTGAGTTTGTGAATCATTACCTAGTTGTGCCTTTCACCATTACATAATTAAAAACAAATATTAATGTAAACTTCATTCTTATTTGATAACCTTATTTTCCTCAGACATGTTAATAATGTAGCTATTTCAATTTTGGGACCTCTTCTCCCCACTTCTCACCTCCGACATGCTCCCTTTAAATTCTTAGGCATAATCTACCCACCATTCACTTCATACAAGTTTGAGTGCCTATTGTGTACAGATATAGTGCCATAGTAAGTTAATCTGTGGAATACAAAATTGAATAAGAGGCACTTTCTCCTTTCAGGGTACTCAGTCTCCTAGAGGAGGTAAAATAGCACAAATAAACAGTGTGAAGAATGTGTTAACACCCTGTAGAAAGATCTCTGGAGGTTTAGAGGAGAGAGAAATGAATCACTGTTGTCTGGGACCATGGGGAAAGGTTTCACAGGAATAATATCTTTTGCATTGGGTCTTGAATACTAGATAGGCTCTCCTAGCTGTACCAAGCAGAGGAAACTATATGAACAAAGTATGGAGGAAGAAAATAATAAGAGACATTTTAGGGATTGTGAATACCTGTTGATGCCTTGTATTCTGTGATTTGTAACTTACAGGATTTTGACTATTTGTAAGTGACTTTACAAGGATCATTGTTGTTGGTTTCTGAGTTACTGATTTTATTCTCTAAGTGCCTAGTGTTTCAGTCAATTATTGATTATAGTGATTGGCTTAGCAGTCATAATTTAGTTCCGTCTTTGTTGCTCTCTTTTCACTCATTCCAATTTTCATTATGCTGTTTATTATATGGGAGGATATTATATGCTTATTCAGGGTTTGTGATGAGCTTGGTACAGTTTATTTCACTTGTCATGTTGTCTCCTTCAAAGAGGATAACTACAATTTATTGCCTAAACTGGAACCCTTTTGAAGGAGATGGTACTATTAATAATACTTCAGGCCAGTAGGCCTAAACTGAGTCTGTTTCAAACAAACTAGAATATATGGCCAACAAGCACGGATGATTACCAAAATTATTGTTAGTTGGGATATAGAATATGAATGGGGGAGCACAAGGATGTGATTAAGAAGGCACATGTGGGCTAGTCCGGGCTTTTATACAGTAGACAGTGAAAAACCTTAGAGGATTTTTGGACAGAGGAATTGATAATATGCAAAGCAGCATTCAGAATTAGTCTGGCCTCTGTGGGCAGGTTGGACTGAAGGGAGATACTCAATTTAGGGAGTGTTATAATAGTTCCCATTAAGATATATTCAAATAGTAACTACTCACATGGTCCTAATATACTAAGAATATTTATTTTAGAATTGTGACTAGAGAACCTCTAATAAGTTACTTCCAATATGTTATTGATGTTAGTTCATACTTATAAAAAGCCTGTTGGATTAGTGTTTTGTTAAGTTAATGGTTTTTTTTTTTTTTTTAAAGAGGAGTAGCACTAGGGCTTAGCAGAGAGTATTGCACATTTTGTACATACTAATGGGCTAGCATGTATATACATATTAGTATTGTAATGGTTAATATTAACAGAAAATGTTTAATAAGTTATTTCCAAAATTTCTTTTTAAAAATGCTTTCTTTAATCTTTAGCTTACAACTTAAAAAATTAATTTGGGTGCGATATTTACCATTTCACTATTGTTATCTTTTATGTAAGATCATATCAATAGGCATAGACTAAAATGTTTAATATTTGGTACACCAAATGCATGTGAAAGGGCTTACCTAATGAGTTATAGAAAATGATTGACAATGTCTCAATTTTCTTGGCAATATTTCATATTCTCCATGACTATTAAGATCTATTAAAATTTTTTGCATAAGTTTTTGTTTCACTTTTTAAAAATTCAAATCTAAATTTAAAAAATAATAATTTCCCTTCTCCCTTCCTGGTTTGGACTTGTCTTTATTTTATTTAAGGCATTGTAGCATTTGACTCACAAAATGTTTCCCCAGGAGAATCTTGTTTCTGCTCAGGGCTGACATGAAAAGAAACAATTTGTCAGACTAGTAGAGCTTGCTAACAGTTCAAATAAACAACCTGTCTTTCCCTTCATACTGCATATTAATAGAAATTTTAATGATAAAAATGCCTCTTTGTACAGCCTATAGGAAGGAGACATTATTAGGTTAGAGCCAGTTACTTTGCTTTGGGCCCTCTTAAATATAGCTGTTAGTTGGATACATTTTATCAGTTGCATGTTTGTTAGCGCTAAGGTTCTTAAGTAATAGTTTTCTATTTAGTACAGCCAAATTAATCACTGCCTCTTTTTTGTCATTACCTAGCATGTAAATATTTTTGCCTAAGTAAAAAAAAAATAAATTTGGAGTATGCTTTTGTAAACTTATATTTTTGGTAGGTGATAATTCTTTAAAAACAGACTTCTTTGGATTATACAACTAAAGAGTTTTCTTATTTGTGTTTATCACACTTTTACCTCTGTTTACCACCAAGAAGTCCTTACCTCAAGCGTTTCTTGAGGCAGAGGTCACTATTCCCTATACATCAAGTTATTTAATGATTTGATGTTGATAATGATCCAACTTCTTTGCTTTATAATAACACTTGTGTGTCTTCCTCGTGAGTTTTTCTTCAATACACAGTCCACTCTAAAATCTTGCTGTACTGTAACATGGATGGAACTAGAAGAATTTATGCTCAGTGAAATAAGTCAGAAGGAAAAAGAAAAATATCAGATGATTTCAATTATAGGGGGATTATAAGGAAACTGAACAACACGTCAAAAAAAAAAAAGACAAAACTTACAAACTATAGATCTGAGGCACACAGCAGGGGAGACGGATCATGATGGGAGGGAAGAGCACAACGTACTATGGTCATAGTTCATGGGTGATAAGGTAGGAGATTTATGGGGACTACACCTGAGGGGAGAAACCAAATATTGTACAAAAATGAACAACAATGTACAAAAATAAAAAGTTTAGTCAACTAAAAAAAATGCTACTGCATCTATGTGATTGGGTTAAATGGTTATCTATTGGGAACCAGTCTTCCATTAATGAGGGAAGGATCTGTTGAGATATGCATAGTAAGTAGTGATTAGTAAGGGAAGTCTGATGTTTCTAGTTAAATTTTTAAGGGATTAAGAAAATGAAATTAGTTACATGCATCAAATAGTTTTAGGAGAGTATTATTTATTGGCTGTTAACAGAAGCAATAGTTAGCTGTTGGCTACACTATTATGACAACTTGAAAATAAGACTAGTGCTATCCCTTATGTTTTTACTACAAAAGTAAATTTATAGAAATAATTAGTTGGGATTATTTACATGCTAATATCAACATGTCTCTTTGTAGCATCTAGACATTGAATTGTTATTGTTAGTGGATTATAACTATTGTGAGTATTTAAATTAAATGCCCATGAAATGGGCGGACAAAGGAATAGCATTCAGTGTCTTGACCAGGGCCTTCACATTAGTTGTCTCTCAGTCAACAACAGTGGACCATGTGTCATACACAAACTCTAGTTTGAACCAAAACTGTCCAGACGGCAGAACACATAGTGTATTGAAGATGTCATTTCCAAAAAAAAAAAAAAAAAAAAAAACCCTGCAAAATATTACTTTTAAAAAATAAGCAAGCAATTGCTAGCTTAGTTTAAAAGCTTGGTTTAAAATTATGTCTTTGTTTTGTAATTGACAAGCTAAGATATTCTTTGATGAACTTTGTCTTTCAGTCATGTTAAAGTAGAATCAAAAATATTCTTATGCTCCTTTTAATAATCTCTCACATTATTAACACATTGTTACCACCAAGAGGGGACTATGAAGCAAGGAGGGCTTTTGGGTCACCATTTAAAATGTCTTGAGTTCTTTATTATTGTTCCAGCTCAGAAACATGGTGGGATAGAATCAGCAGACTTAGTTTTTGTTTTATGTTCCTTCAAAGGTGGTAATAATCTGGCAAACTTTTTTCTTCTTGTTGGTGAAGAGATAATGTATTAATTTAAAAGAGTGAGTAAATTCTCTGTTTCCTTAATGTTTAGGAAAAAAATCTCATAATTTATATGTTTTGTTACATAAGAAGTCTTATTTGACTACAGACTTTAGACGTTAGTACTTCTATTTCATTGATCTAGTGAAAGATTAGTATAATTACGTTGTAGATTAAAACCAATTGATGGATGATCTTGTAAATAATAGAATTAACTTTTCATAAACTTTCATTTTTTAAAGTCTTTCTGTATTTTTTGCCTGTTGTGGAAACATTTATTAATTTTATGTTTTTCAAATTTGCAGGTAACTTGGATTTTTACTCCTGTAACAACTGAAATAACAAGTCTTGATACAGAGAATATAGATGATATTTTAAGTAAGTATCTTAGTATTTTTGCAACAGAAAGTTTTTTTAAGATTTATTTTTATTTATGCATACAAGAACCTGGGTGTAGGCCAGAGGTGTGGGGATGGGGGACGAGAGAATTCTCCAGAGACAGAGTGGGGAGCAGAACAGGTGGATCTACTGAGATTCACTGCTGAGGGGAAGCAGCAGGCTAGACAGGAGAGTACTGCTCCTCCTCCCCCCCCCCCACCAATTGAAATCATGTTGCAGTGGCTGGCCATAGCTTGATAGTGCTGAGACTTTAACCCCTGCGCCACCAGGGAGGCCCCTGAGGTAGAAAGTTTGTATACAAAAACAAAATGGAATAAAATTTCATTTATCCAGAATATTTAGCAAAATTTCTTAAAATGTGTAAGTATTTTCCTGTGTTACAAAGCAAATTAATATGTTTAATATTCTTTTATGTCTTTGCCTTGTCATAAACATTCTGAATAATTCATAAAGTATTTTGCTGAAACTTACTTAGAGGCCAACAGTTTCCACTGTGTGGTACCAAATATTGGACACAGCCTAGAATTTTTTTTCTTTTTTCTTTTAACCTATTCTGGTTGCTTATTTTTATTGATCAAATTAGTTTGATAAGTGTTTCACTGTTTGCTTTGCTGACAGTGTGATTATAGATTTAAGTAACTTGGGGGAAAATATTGATTTAAAAATAGAGCGAAGGTGAAGATGTGGTTGAAAATCACAATTTAAGATATTAAAATGTACAGTGTATATAATTGACTTTTTAAAGTATTCCGTTTCACCCACTAGTTTGAGCATAATGAAACCAAAAACAATGAAGATTAAGAAATTATTCAATGAGCACCATATATTGTCTTGTGTTCTTAGACCTGGTTTTAAATGCCAAAAACTCAGTTTTCATGTTTCAGGATTTCTTTAGTGCAGTGGTTCATCTTGTAACATAATCACCTGGAGGATTTATTATCTGTACTGCTAGACCTGGCCCCCAGTTTCTGAGAAAAACTGTTCAATCCCATCTAAGAATTTACTATTCTAAAAGTTCCTATGTGATGCTAGTGTTTCTGTTCTATGGACTATAGCTTGTGAACCAGTGCTTTAGAATGAAGAGAAAAAGAAGCAAGAAGATAAAAAGTGCTTTGAGGGTAAAAAGGAAGAAGAGAATTGAAACTCGCACATTATTCTTATTCCTCTCATCTTCCAAATTCTAGAATATCTTTGTGTTTTATTTTTGTGAGTGCTTGAGGAGTTACATCTAAGTTTCTCTGCATTAAGTGTAGACAAAAGGAACAGTGCTACATTTTTCTCGTGTCCTTATATCAGGATATGCAAATGATACTAAACTATTTTTGCAACAGAGGATAACTGTTAAATGAATAGGAACCAGAAAAAGTACATCTTATGCAACACTATTAGTTGTGGATTACTTGTTGCAACTAGCTGGCACAGCTAAGATTTAGGAAAGTTTAGATATGTAGGTCTCCTTTGTGAAGTAAGATTTTACTTAGCTAATTCTCGGTTATTTACGAATATGAGAGATTGTTAAAATCCGTATCATTCCACTTGACTTTTTATTAGAGTAAGCTATTTAGTAGCATTCTTGCCTGATCTTTGTTTCTCTTTTGCTTTGTATTTGTTTAAGATGCAATGAAGGTAGAAAGATGGAGGGATAGAGAAAAGGAATGGGGCAAATCCCACAAATTTTATAGCCATCATGGCTCAATGTATGTGTTTCTGAGTAATAAGTAACCTGTTTTGCATTTTTAGTATATCTTTACATTGGAAAAGAACCATGATAAAAACTGTATTTTTAACTATGTCAGAATTATGTAGACACAAATAACTCCGGTTGTTTGGTTTTGTTTTTCAATTTCAGACAATGCTGATGTTGCTTTAGTAAATTTTTATGCTGATTGGTAAGTAATAATCTTATTTTTGATTTTCGGTGGCTTGGGTGGCATGATTTTTTTTTTTTTAAACTTGCTAAAGGTGTGTGGTTGGGGAACCTTTTTCTTTTGTAATATTCCATACACAAACTGAATTTTAAGTTTCATTAATAAATGAAACAGCTTAATTTGTATTTTAAGAGAGAAATATAATTGATTTGTGTTTTAAGAAGTATAATTGATTCCATTATCCCATGTCTTAAAATAAAAGCACATAATGTAAAAATTCAAATCACTCTCTCAGTTGAGTACATATTGCAATTCTGTGTTTTTTCTAACTGAAGAAATATGGCATGTTTGGAGGTAAAGATGTGGGTGTGACAGGCTTAGAAGGAAAAATATGGTGACTTCTTAAAGCATGCATACACCATCTACTACCTCTTCCAGGAAACCTCAATGAGATTTTTGTCTTAGTGTTCTTGTAGTACCTTAAGTACTATTCTTTTTCTTACTACAGTATTTTGTCTTTGATCTTTGCTTGTTCCCTAGCAAACAAACTTTGAGAGCAAGATAATGCCTTATTCAATATTTCAGCATCACAAGCATCTACAAGGACATGGTATATAGATGTTAAGGAATGTGATTTGGGGGAGTAAGAATAAGGAGTTTTATCTGGAGAATAGTTTGAAATACATAATCTTTACTTCTAGACCGTTTCTATCTTATTTGACCCTTTTTAGAATTATTTTCTAGTAGCTGTGACCCTACTTCAGCCCACAGTCCTGTAGTTTGCTCAGATCCTGCATCAGTCTGCTGATTTGTTTTCAGTGCTTTTAGACCTATGTGTCTCCATTCTTTTCTCTATAAAGTTAGCCAGAGTGATCTTTCCTAAAGTGTAGATTGTATTCATTTACACCTCCTCTTAAAACCCATAAATGGTTTTCCATGACCTTTAGGTTACTAAGTTCAAATCCCTTACCTTGGCCTAGAAAGCCCTTGATTACCTGGTTCCTTATAGTCTCTCTAGCAATAACTCCTCTCTCTCTCCAATCCTACATTCTGTTCTAATTATACTGAATGGTTTTCAGTTTCTGTAATATTTTATACTCAACCACTGGACCCTTTGTCATGGTATTTCCTCTGCTTAATTGGTCCATCTTCTCTCACCTGCTTCTTTACCTGGTTAAGTCCTAATTATCTTTGAAGTCATATATTAAATGCCCCTTTCACCAGGCTATCTGGAGAAATCTTCCTAGATCAATACCACATCCGTACACTCAAGTGAGGTTGGGAACTCTATAACTTGTGGTAACAGCTTATACTTACCCAATCATAACACTTATATGCTGTAACTTAGTTGGTGGTTCCCTAGTAACATCCTTAGCTTTGTGTAAAGTTACCATGTCTATCTTTTTTTTTTCCATATTAATCTCCAAACCTTTGCATGACATTTGGCAGAAAAGACATAGTGCATAAACAACACGTGTATAGGATTTTAAGAATTTCAGTGAAAGATTGATGGTATACAGAGAATATGTAAAAGGTATAACAAAGGTAACATTTTCCAAGTACTTGTAGCATTGTTTATAGTCTAACAGTAGCCACTAAATTTGGTAGAAGTCCAGTCCAATTTAAAAATAAGAAAACTAAGACTTAGAAAAGTGAAATATTTTCCCAAGGTTACTTGACAGATCTCTTGATTGAGGAATTTCTGTATTATAGAAAAGAGAAATAGAATGCCTCACTGACCTTGTGGCAAAAACTGAATTGATAGTATGAACAAACTTCAGTTATTTGGGAAAGCATACTATGCAACAACATTTAGTTGCTCATGAATTAATACTCTTTTATTTAACCAGAAAAATTTTGGTAATTGGTTGTAGGACAAAAACTTATGTGCTATGACCTCAAAGACTAGATTCTGAGTTCCCTCTGGCAGTTACGGCTCTGACCCAGTTTAAGGAAGAATTCTTTGATAGAGTCACCTGAAATATTGATATGCTATAGAAGGTAAATCATAGTAGGTGCTTAGTAATGCTGTTATGTCCTAGACTCTTTATATACATTGTTTCTAATGCTCAAAACTACCCTGCAGCTAGGTATTATAATTTCCATTTTAGGTTGAGAAAGTTGAGGCTCAGAAAGGTCAAACGGCTTAGTAAGTAGTGAAACTGGGATTTAACTCAGGTATGTTTGATGTCAAACCTTATTACCTACCCCGTTCCCACCCCCCACTAGATCATACCAGTGAGTGCCCTCAAATTGTCCAGCAGAGACTTTTTACCTATTTGATTGATATGTAAAAGGTCAATTCAAGCACTAGTTTGGAGATTAGATTCAGATGACCCTTAAAACTCCTTTATAGATATATTGCTTTTATTATGTAACTTTTATAAATGTAACTTTCTGTATGTATGGTTCTATGTGTATGAAGGTGCAGTAATATTGTAATTAAACTTTTATTTCGCCTTCCTCTTTTCCCTATTGGTGTTAAAAAATCCAGTTTTAAACATGAGCCTGTGCTTAACTGCTTGCTGGGCAGCAAACTGGACCAGTCACAATGTATGTCTTTACCTTGCCCATTTGTTGATTGTTTACTAGGCAATATCCATATTCTTAAAGAAACCATTTATCGGTCCTTAGGCCTTGCTTCCTCTGCCTTTCAGCATCCTATTTTCAGCAAACTGTAAGAACCCACAAACTTGTGATTCTAGCTTCCAGGTCCTGAATTCTATTAGTTTAACAGGCATCTATTGATGCTTATTAGAATACATAGTGAAATAAGACATAGTTCCTCATATCCACAGACCCCACCCACCTGTGGCAGAAGGGATGTAAGAATGCTAAAAGGAAAGAGCCACTTGAAAGCAAGAAATTAAAGATACAAATTATATTTCCTTAATATATTCTAGGACATCTCCTTAGGAAGTCAGGTGAATAGGCTAGAAGAGATATACAAAAGGAAATCGAGAGGAAGTATAAAGTTTGCATCCTCACACAACCCTTACAATATTTTTATTGAATTATAGCTAGTATGTGTATCTAATCACATGTGGGTTAAACAGTTCAGTCTTCATTAAATACATTTCTTGGTGATTTGTACTCTGGATGCAATAGTAGCTATGATAGTTTGCTTTTTTTTTGTTAACAAATAGTCTGCCTTTTGCATACAAGAATGATTATTCTAACCCAGCTGCTTGTGTCTGTGATTGGGTTTATTTGTCTATTAACAGGCCTCTTTAATGACCTACAGCATATATTTGTGGTGAAAAGACAGTAGAATCAGAAGTGTCAAGTTTCTGAAATACTGTGTGGTACTTGTGCCCCACCCCCTTTTTGCCTTTTAAAAAAAAATTTTATTTATATCTTTTTATATCATGTTCATTTTTGTATGTTTGTTTTCTCCTCTCAGAAGAAATCATAAAATTACTACCACTCAGACACCTGTGAACTATCACCATAGTCATTTTTGCTCTTCCCTCCCCTGTGTATATGCACAATGGGCATTTAGGTTGTTTCCATATCTTAGCTATTGTAAATAGTGCTTTGTGCCCCATTTTTAAAATAAAAACAAACCAAGCAAAAATGACAACGTAAACAAGGACAAGAAATCTTATTTAAGAATTTAAAATTTTTGTTCCTGAACTTAGTATATAAGTTTATAGATAAAAAAGCCCATTTTACCAGTGCTAAATTATGAGGGGAAATAGTTAATTATATACAATATATCCTTTTACCACAACTTATTTAGTTTCCTGAATTGCTTGCGATTTGATTTAGTCAGGTGAATTGTCTAATATTTGCAATAAACTTACCACTTTAAGATTTTGTAGTCTAAAAATATGTTCATTGTTTAGAAAAAGCTATTTTCTTTTATAAATGCCCGAGTATCAGTCATTACAAATCCTAGTGGATGCATCTTAGAGGGCTAATTTCAAACTTGTGTGAAAGATAGTATGTGTCCTTAATGTGTATTTCATAATATTGGCAGATTTTTAAGGTAAAAAGCCCCAAAGTTTTATAATTATTTGTATAGTCTTTGAATAGTCTTTGAATTTGAAATTGTCTTTATCTTCAAAGAGTGATAGCAGGATCTGTGATTAAACTGTGTGATTGTCTCAAAAGCTGTTTGGTATCAATGGACAATGATAACTGAGATAAGATTTTGTTGCTGCTTCTTTTCAGTTTTAATTGGTATCCTTCTCTGTGCATAGGTGTCGTTTCAGCCAGATGTTGCATCCAATTTTTGAGGAAGCATCCAATGTCATTAAGGAAGAGTATCCAAATGAAAATCAAGTAGTCTTTGCCAGAGTTGATTGTGATCAGCATTGTAAGTATATCAATAGGAAGTCTAGAAGGGACTGTCTGTCCCCACTTACACACACACACACACACACACAAATTGTCCCCCTTTTAAAAAGTGCTCTGCTTTAAGAGGAGAATAAAGCAAAAGGTTCTCACAACCTTGACTAAACTGTTATATATTTAATCTTTATATACTCATTATACTAGTCATTTTGCATGTGTTAAGGGTTTAAAAGAATTTTTGTTTTTCATTAAAATAGAGCAAAAATATAGATAGTAAATCTTAACAAGCAATGTTTTCTACCACAAAAAACACTAAAATCAATAAAAAAATTGAAATACAGTTTTAGGGGAAAAATCGATTAGTTTTAGAATCATGCAAAAATACCATTTGTAGTCATTTCAAATAAAACAATATCAGATTTGTACATGTGCCTCTTATTTAAAAGATTCTAAGATTGACCTATACTGTTTATGAGATGTAATTAGGTATAGTTACTGACAGTGATTTTTAAGAGTGTTAAGAAATTCAAGTTTACCTTCTTAGATTTCAGTTGTTCTAGTGGAGTATTCTGTGTAAAATCTTCCTGGTTTTTCTTATAGAAATATATATCAAATTTCTCTAACTTGAGCTAGTAAGCTTGAGGTAGTGCTGCTTCTTGAGTACTCCCATTATACTTGAACTTTCCTCTCTCAAGTACCAAGCTCATTGCATTTCATAGTTCTAGTTCTTTGTGAGTTAAATGTTTCACCAGTTGCAATTTCAGTTCTTCAAAGGCAGGAGCTATTTTCTTTGTTTTAATGCTCCTTTTAAAATGAAGACTAAACTACCTATTAATCTCAGAATCTCAAGCATCTGACAGTTTCTGGATGACAGAGACTGCTCATTAAAAGCTTGTTGCATTGAGTTATTGGTAAATTGGCTTGAATACACTCTTCTCCCGTTCAGCAAATTTCTTATCCTTTATACTTAACCTGGCAATTAGGATTTCATTATACTGATAAGGAAATGGAAATAAAGTAGTTAACCAGAGTCTTAGAGCTTTATGTCTAGTCAAGCCAGATTTAGAATCCAGACCAAAATACCTTCACAGACTTATTGGCTTTTTTTCTTTTCAATTCAGCAAACATTTTGAGAACTTACTGCTGCATAGTCTAGTGCTAGGCAGAAACAGTTAACAAAGCATTTCGAATCCTAGAAACCGGACCCCACCTTTCCTTTTGAAATGAAGGAGCAATAAAAGGTGGTCGATACAAGCAAGATGAAATTCTGGAGCCTGGTTTTACAACAATGTTGGTATATTGTTACTAAATTGTGCATTTAAAAATGATAAAGACTGCAAATTTTATATTCTGTGTGCTTTATCACAATTAAAAAGACACTTAAGTGGAATTGGAGAAAGACATTTGTAAATCACATTTGAAAAACAACTTATATTCATACACAGTAGTCCTGTCCCCCCGTTATTCACAGGGGATATGCTGCAGGACCCCCAGTAGATGCCTGAAACTAGATAGTATCAAGCCCTATGTATATTAAGTTTTTTTTTATACCTACATTCCTATGATGAACTTTAATTTATGAATTAGTCACAGTAAAAGATAAGCTTATAATAAAATAGAACAATTATCACTTTATACTGTAATAAGTTATGTGAATGCTATTTGTCTTTCCATATCTTATTGTGTATGATATTTTTGGGTGGCTGGTACTGCAAGATACTGAAGCTGGAAAGTGAAATTACAAATAAAGTGGGACTTATATATATATTTTTCCCAAAACCTAACAAAATTATTATACAGGTTTCTCCTTATAATCTTTTTTTTTATAATTTTTTTAAAGATTTATTTATTTTTATACAAGAGTTGGGGTACAGGTCAGAGGCGTGGGAGCGTGAGAGGATTCACCAGAGACAGAGGGGGGGAGCAGAACAGGTAGATGACTGAAATACACTGCTGAGGGGAGCAGCGTGCGAGATAGGAGAGGTCTGTTGCACCATGTGGGCATCTCCCCAGCTGTCCAGAAATTGAACCCGCACTGCAGAGGCTGCGGACATCTTCACAGCACTGTGTTCAACCCGCTGCGCCACCAGGAAGGCCCTCCTTATAATCTTTTTTAAATTTTTTCATAGAAAAACTGGGGTGTCGTCCAGAGGTGCTGGAGGGGGGATTCTCCAGAGACAAAGTGGGGAGCAGAACAGGTGGATCTATTGAAATCACTGCTAAGGGGAGCAGCGGGCAAGACAGGAGAGGTTTGCTGTGCCATATGTGGGTTAGCTTCCTTGCCAGGGATCAAACTCTGACCGTAGAGGTGACAGCATTGAGACTTAACCCTTCGGACACCAGGGAGGCCCTCTCCTTTTTATCTCTTAATAGAGAGTGGAAAAATGTGGGTAAGTCTCAACAAACATTAAGCTCATTAAATACAGGTACCATTTCTGGCCCCCCTCCTCCCCCTCACCCCCATGACTCTGGAAACCACTGTACTACTTTGCTTGTATGAATTTGGCTTTAGATACCTCATGTAAATGGAATCATAGCATTTGTCTTTTTGTGTCTGGCTTATTTCATTTAGTATAATGCCCTAAGGTTCATCCATGTTGTAGCATGTGTCAGAATTTCCTTCCATTTTAAGGCTGACTAGTATTTCATTGTATGTATATACCACATTTTGTTTATCCATTCATCTATTGATGGATACTTGGGTTGCTTCAAGCTCTTGGATGTTGTGAATAATGCTGCTGTGAATATGGGTATGCACAGATCTCTTTGAGACCTTGCAGTTTTTTCAGATATATAGCCAAAAGTAGAATTGCTGGATTATATGGTAATTCTATTTTTTAATTTTTAAGAAATCATCATACTGTTTTTCATAGCTTCTGTACCAATTCTGCATTCCTGCCAGCACTACACAAAGGTTCCCATTTCTCTACGTATTGCCAACACTTGTTCTTTTCTGTTTTTGTGATACTGCTTTCTGAAACAGTGTGCATTGCTACTTTACTGTAATTTTGATTTGCATGTCCCTAATGATCACTGATGTTGAGCATCTTTTCCTATGCTTTTTCGTTTGTGTATCTTCTTTGGAGAAATAGCTACTCAGGCCCTTTGCCCATTTTATAATCAGGTTATTGAGTTATGTATTTTGGATATTAGCCCTTTATCAGATAATATGATTTGCAAATGTTTTCTCCCATTCTAAAAGTTTCCTTTTCACTTTATTGATTATATCCTTTGATGTACAAGAATTTTAAATTTTAAAGTGCATTTCATGTTTTTAAAATTGTTGCCTGTGCATTTGGTATCATAGCCAAGAATTCATTGCAAATTGAATGCCATTTTCTGTGTTTTCTTCTTAGAGTATTACAGGCTAGGTCATATGTTTAGGTCTTTTTTCCATTTTGTATTAATTTCTATATGTAGTGCAATGTAAGAATCCAGTTTCTTTCTTTTGCATTGTGGATATCCAACTTTCCTAACACTATTTGTTGATGAGACTATCCTTTTCCCCATGGAATAGTATTGATTCCATTGTTAAAAACCATTTGACTATATATGTGAGTGTTTATTTCTGGGCTTTCTGTTCTCTTCCATTGGTCTGTATATCTTTCTGCCAGTACCATACCATTTTGATTGCTATAGCTTTGTAATAAGTTTAAAAATCAGAGAGTGTCAGAACCCCATTTTTTTGAGGGTGTCTTGATGGACATACATTCTTAATTTTGATAAGTACATCTCATCATTTTTTTAATGGACTGTGCTTTGATGCTGTATTTAAGAAATCTTTGCCTTACCCACAATCACAGAGATTTTTCTATCACAAATTTTATAGTATTAAGTTTATACAGTTAGATTTATAATCCATTTGGAGTCAATTTTACACATACACTATATGGATTCCTTTTTTTTTCAATTATCAAACTTTTCTTCCATTAGTTGAACATTATTTTTCTTAACTTAATTTTCCTCTGTCAAAATCAACTGGCCACATATGTGTAGATCTATTTCTAGATGCTCTATTCAGTAGTGTTCATCTTTTTTCCTATGTTTGCACCAATACCACATCTTCAAGTTTACTTAGTTTACTTCTAGTTTATAAATATGTCTTGAAATCAGTTCTCTACATTTTCCATCTTTGTACATTGTTTCAGAGGACTGGCTATTGGTTATTCTTGTTTCTTTGGATTTCTGGATAACTATTAAAATCAACTTTTTGATTTCCAATCAAAAGAAAAGCCTGCTGGGATTTTATTGGGATTACTTTGAATCCCAGACCAATTCATGGACAACTGTCGTTTTAACAATAGAAGCCTGTCTTCCAATGAACATTTTATATCTCAGCATTTATTTAGGTCTTTTCAGTTTCTTTCTACAGTATTTTGTAGTTTTCAGCAATGTCTACATATCTTTTTCATCTTTGTAAGATTTATCCCTGTGTTTATTTTTTATTGCTGTTGTGATATTTTAAAAATAAACATTTAGACATTTAGAACAATAGTAGATATGTAGAAAGCTTACATAGATAAGTGTGTTGAATGCAAATAAAAGTTTTACTGCTTGTGGTATTTCATTACAGTAGTCTTTCCAGCCAACTGCTTGCTGCTTTAGGATTAATTTCTGTAAGGTAAAAGATTTATATGAAGCTTCCTAGTAAAAACAGTTATTTATCTCAGAAACAAGATACCATTCTGCCCACATGTCTAATTCTTATTTATCACTAATCTGGTATTGTGATGGTCTCCTCTTCTCTCCTATGCTTTAGTCTGTTTTGCTTCTGACTCATTGTGTCACCCATACCTTCCATTCAAAGTAGTAGTTTCATTTCTTGGAAAAGTGCTGTAAAAAGTTTCTAGTCAAATTGCCTAGGAAAAACTGTTCATGCGTTGCTTACTTGAATTTAGGCATACTTTTCCATGTCTTATTTCAGTTATCTTTACCACAGTCCCTTGAGTTAGATAGTATTCTTTCTTTCCACAAAATTTTTATATGCCTGCTCTTTATAATGTGTCTAGAGATACAGCAGTAAACCAAACATAACCAGAAAGGCCAAGTCAATAAATACACAATGACTCAATCATTAATAACTTCTGAAGGAAGTTTTTAGGTGAGATGATACGAATCTAAGTCTGGAGAAGTAAAGATGTCTTCTCTTTAAAGATGTATTCTTAAAGACAATAATAAAAGTCCTGAAGGAAGAGTAGGGGTTTTTAAGGAAAATACAGGAAGAAGAGTGTTTCATATAGGAGGAGGAGTTAAGTGTGAAATTTCTGAGGTGGGGAAAAACTGAATTTTTAGAGAGCTGGAGTATATTATCATTTTACAGATGAAGACACTGAAAGACTTAGAGAGGCTGAGTGATTTACCAAGTTTACATAGTAAATGGAGGGACCCAGACTGTAACCCAGGAGTATACAGCTTTTACCAGGTAACTATACAATTTTGAAAGTCAAAATAATTTAGATTTCTCATAGAAACTGAAAATTCACTCAATTTATGTAAAAATGACTAAAAATGCCTGTTAAGATTATATAAGTCTTAAAATTATCCCTGATAGGTCAATGTATAAAGAAAAAGGTAATTACTTATTTGTGGTATTATTGTTTCTGTGTATTGTCTGTATACTGTGAAGCCCAACACTCTTCCTAAGCTGGAATCCTTTGTTCTGGTACCACAAGCCCACTCCTTACTAAGTCATATAGTTTGGGAAGTTACTTTAAAAAAAAAAATTACTGAACTTGATTCAGCACTTAAAAATTGGGTGTGTATATGCATGCACGTCTGAGTATATGTGAAATGAGAGAGAAATGTGGTGAACTGTTAAGTCTAGGTAAGGGTATACAGGTGTACATTTTATCTTTTCTGTACATTTTAAAGTTTTTGAAATAGTAGCTAATAAAAAGTCACCAAACTGGTAGTTTGTCTTTTGTTTAAAAAAGAAGAGGAAAGAGGACCTTGTTTTGGTTTTTGAGAAAATATGTGTGCAGAAACTTGAAATGTGCACTGTATAAGTGTATTGTGTATTGTTAATTGTAATTTTTATTTTCACTGTGATAAATGGCTTTCAATACAACCATTGAATTTAAAAAGAGTTTCTGAAATAGGCTTTCACTGTCATTTTGAGGAATACTAGAGCCATTTGATGGCATTGGAAACTGACCCACAGTTCTTTTATGGTTGTCGGAGTTTTTTCAGTGAAGACCTCCCATAAGTAGGTGTGGTCTTGAAGCTGCCTTCTTTTGTATGTTGCCAGTTCCTGGGCATTAACATCTTTGCCTTACCACAGATGTTATGGAGGTAGATTGTACCTTCTGTGAATATTCTCCCAATACCAGGAGAATTTATACCTGTAATACAAAGATGACTTAGTGTTAGAAATAGAATATGTTCTATCAGTAGCTTAAAGGCCAGATTATCCTTAAATTTTGAAATACTTGATAAAACCCAACAAAAGCTCTTGGAAAAAACAAATGAACCAAAATTTTTCTTGTATTGAATTAAAAAATATTTTTATTGACTATTTGTTGCTTCATAATGTTTTGCAAGCTCATATTGACGTGTGACACATGTCTGAATTTAGTTGTGAAATCTGTCTATCTTACATTTGGGAATTTTCTGCCAATTCTGTGTTACAGATTTTTAAATTAACCCTGTTTAAGAATTGAGGGTGAGGTGAGACCAGAAAGTTGAGAAACAAACTACATAGTTATATAACAATCTAAAAATGTAATGGCACTGATTTTCACAAAACATTTCAAATATTTTCAAAGTAGCCGCTGTGTGAACTAATGCATTGCTTATTCCTTAGAACCTGCTGGGAATTCTTCTTTTTAAGTTGGCCTTATACCACTTTATTAGTTGATCAGGAAAGCCCATCTGAATACATAATTAATAGGAGAACCTTCTTTAGTTTACTGCCTGCATTCCTTCTCTCACCCCACCTCCCACCTTGCAGCATCCTGTGGAGTGCATTCTACCCTATCTTCCATACTTCTTTATATCCTTTTCAGAGGACTTTGTGGAAAGGTTTAGCTCTTCAGGCCGAAAACTTGGAACTGGAGAAGGAAAAAAGGCAAGAGTGGATATAACACACTTACTTTATCCAGTCAGTCCTGTGCTAGATTATACAGCTTTGATTTGCTTGCATGTCCCCACAAAAGTTGGGAGCTGTAGAAAGAGAATTTTGAACTCATACTGTCATCAGAAAGCTTCTAAATATTTAAACCTAGGTGTATTTTTTGAAATCCCAGTGCAAAGGTTATAGCTTGAATAATCTCCATCGAGTGGTAAAATTTGGTTTCTCTCCTAAGCCCCTCAGCTCTCCATATTATATTTAATGTAGTGGACAGGTGAAGTAGAAGGAAGAGAAAAAGGAGGTGGAATTCAGGGTAATTAAAAAGATAGAATGAAGAGACAACTCTGTGAATCAACCTTTCCAGCTTCCAAAAAAACCCAAAGTGCATTTATGATGGCAGCAGAGCAGGGACCCTCATCCTGCAGAGAACTGGGATGCTGGGTTTCATATTTGTCAGATCTGACAATTTGCTTTTTGCTTCTCCCATATGGAGGGTCCATAAAAGGAATCTATCTCAGGTGCAGTGTTATTTTTGTTGACTTAGTATAGAGGTGAGCTTCTATTATACTTAGGAAATCCAGACTGCCAATTCTTTTTGGTACCTGTATTAAGAGTGTTAATAATTTCATTAAAGACTCTAGCCTGTGGAAACAATTTCAAATAGTAGCAGCAGTAATATATTAGTGATGTTGATAATAATGACAAAATATAAGTTCTATGAAATGTGGGACCTTGTCTATTTACTTCTCTACCTTTGACTTGGAACAGTGCCTAGCACATAGTAGATGTTCAATTGTAATTGTTGAATAGGTGAATGAATAAATGAGTAATAAGTAGTAGCCAACATTTATGAACTGTTAGTTTTGCAGATACTACATTAAGTCTATTAAATAGGTTGTCTCATTATTTCTGGCAGTACAGTAAAGAATATTCTGCCATATATCATCACATCTCATTTATCATTAATTACAAAGTACACAGTGAATTACAACACAGTGCTTTATCAGAATTTTATACACATTGTAAGAACTATTTTAGGCTTACCTAGATAATGATTTTTTTTTTTTGTCATGTCATTGATGTGTATACTAAAAGAGGAAATAAATTTCTTCAAGTATTTCTGAAAAAAATTCACATTCAGAATTTGGCTTTTATGTATCACTTCCCAGTTCTGATTCAATTTTTGTGTTTTTCAACTTCTGTGCCATTAGAATATTGATAATATTTTTGATTAAGGTGTTACTCTACTAAAGAAAAGTAAAAATTTCTAAGATTTTCTTCCAGTCTGCTGATACCCATTGATGTGGCACTTTACTGTTTGTCTAAGCTCAGAGTTTATTTTTACTCATTTGAAACAGGTCACTGCAAGTTAAGCAACGTTTATTTACAGATCAGCAAGTTATAACCAAAAGGTTAATAGTGGTTTTCCTTGTTTGTGTTTGGATTACATGGTTCTTGTTTTCTTTGTAATTTTCTGTTTTCCAAAATTTCTACACAAATACACACAACTAAAAGTAGCCCTGGCTTCAGCTGTGGTTCATGATCTCCCTTTATCTCATCTTCTGCAGACACCTTATTTGGGGTGTTTGGAAGCTGATTCATCCCTTTTCCTTGTGAACATGCAGCCTTAAAGTCCTCTCAGTCTGCCCCTTGCCCCTGGTTGGGCCAGTTTCTCTACTGACCTCCAGTGGCTATAGACTGTATGGCACTTAGCTAGAACTGTTCATGTTTTTTTTGCTGGTTGTTACAGAACATTCTACAATGCTGGTTGGTGCAGACTCCGCTAGCATGTTTAGAACAGTTTGTAATTGCCCTGGAATAATGCAGCACTTGCTCCCAAATACCAGAACTACTCTTATCTGTATGCTTTCCATGTTAGAAATAGAGGAACTTTTATAAAATCTATTCATAAATGAGCCATTAAGAATACAAAAATAATTATAGACAATAATATTGTATTAGAACATCAAACTTGCTAAGAGACTAGGTACTGATTATCCCCAGAACACACAAAAAATCATAATTACATGAAGTGATAGAGATGCTACTTAATACTACAATGACAATTATATTACAATATTGCAATATATAAAAGTAACAAATCAACATGCACACCTTATACATAATATAAATACATAATATGTCAAATATATTTCAATTTTAAAAATTCACAAATAATTAAAAAAATTATAACTATGTATGGTGATAGATATTACATAGACTTATTGTGATGATCATTTTACAATGTATGTAAATATCAAACTGCTTTGTACATCTGAAATTAATATAATGTAGTATGTCAATTATACCTCAACCATAGAAAAAGAAAAAAAAATCATTGTACCACTACCACTTACTCTTCTAAACTCTTCCCATTTATTATGACCAGAGTATGTTCAACCTAACATCACTTTATAATAACTTAATGAATGAAATTAACATTTACTGCCCCCCCCAACATACATAGAAGAATTCATGTACATTAAACGGAATTTGAATGTGAGCAGGTTTAGACTGAGTCCTGAATAAATTTCTAGGCTTTGTTTTGTAACTTTTCTGCTTATAGATTTATTTTGCAGTTGTGTTTGTTTTGTTTTCTCATTTTGAGGAAGGGCATAGTTTGGGAGTGGGAAAAACTACGTTGATAGCAGTGGTCCTTATCTCAGAACCAGAAGAAGAGTAAGACTTTTCTGTTTAAAATGATCTACCTCTTTGTACTGTCTACCATGGATAATCATAGCAGGGAGGGACATTGCTAAGACAAGAGCATGAGGCATTTTCCTGGTTTGGAATCCTGCTGGGCATTAGTGAGGTAGGTAGGCAGACAGAGCCCATCAAGGAAAAGTAAGTGACCACTGAAGCAAAAGTACATGCTAATTTTCCAATCATCATGCTGTTAACCTTCTGAAATTTATAATTCCTTTGACATCCATTTTAACATTTGATCCATCCAGTTAATAAAAAAACCCATTTATTATACCCCTAAGTCATTCTTTGTTATATTGTCAGAATGTCACATTGTAATTATCTTTAAATCACTTTGACCAAAGCTTGTAAAAAGTCACCTTTATGACTGAGAATATTGATCAATGTAATTTTAAGGTTTTTACTTCTTAATAATTAAAAGCCACCTCATAATGCACCATGTATGCTGTCATGGTGTTTGAGAATTAAGCAAATATCTATTTCCTTAATAGTCTTCAAGTATTATTTGTTCTTTTGCGATCCATAACCAGAATTTTAAGCAACCTTAAGGTTGTAATGTTTGTGAACAGACTCTTGTTATTTCTGTCAGCACTATTTCAGTAGCTTCTTTGCCAGTGCTCCTGATTCTCTTCTACCCAGTGAATGTTTTTAAGGCCCAGCTCTACCACTAAGTGGCTGCTTATAACAGGTGGGATAAAATTCATACTTTGAACTTAGAAAAGAATATTCCTAAATAAAGATGATTTTTTTTTAAAGATTTATTTATTTATTTATACAAGTGCTGGGTACAGTCAGAAGTGCGGGAGGGTGAGAGAATTCACCAGAGCCAGAGCGGGGAACAGAACAGGCAGAGTGATGAAATACACCGCTGAGGGGAGCAGCAGGCGCGGCAGGAGAGGTCTGTCGTGTGCTGTGTAGGACCCTTGCCGGTGGCCGGGGATCGAACCAGCGCTGCAGAGGCTGTGGGTGGCCTCGCAGCCCAGCGCTCAACCACTGCGCCACCAGGGGAGGCCCAAGATGATTTAAGACTCTAGAGTTCATCTCTAAACATTTATTTTACTGCTAGTTTATGCATATTTGCTATCATCACACTGTTTTCCCTTTGTGTCCACTAATTCATCAAGTTAAAGTTAAAAGCATTGCATAGTCTTTAGTAGCTCCTCTTGCTGTCCATATTCATACTTACCCTTAGGTCACAAATTAAAATGGATGTTTCTTATTAGCTTAGTTCCTTTTTCTCTTGGTGGTCTCGGATTCTTTCTACCAAGTCCTTTAGAGATGTAAAAAAATTCTGTGACTTCCTGTTGGCAAGTTAGGCATCAGCCAGGAGAGTTTTAGCCTCACTAACATTGAATGTGCACATAAATTGGACATTGTAGGAGTACTTTCCCTTCACAGAGCTGATATTATTGAATTTTTAAAATTTATTATTCTTTTTCCAACAGGATGGACAAAATGTTATCTGGTAGTTAAGTTCTTGATTATAATTGAGCATGTCTTTACATGCTGGCCATCTATTTCTTTCATTAATTGATATCTTTAGCCATTTATTTTTGGTAGCTCATTTGTTGTTGGTTCTTTGTAAATCCTAAAATTGATAACTCGCTTCTAATATGTACCACAAATCTTTCTTGTAGTTTGTCTTAAAAATGCATGGTGTTCTTCAATATTTAGATGTTTTCTTGCATGTACAGCTTCAAAATTTCACAGATGTATTGGCCGTATGTTTGATGCTGATGCAGCCCTTTCCACAAATAGTTATCGTCTCCTAAACACCATAGGACATAGGAGATTTTACTCTTCCTGGCACAGCTCTCATCTTTCTATGCCACTCCTATACTCAGTGAAGTCCTCTAGGGAAAATTTATTGTGTGTCTTAGGGATCTTGCTGTTCACCCTTCCAGCCCAGGTAACTGAAAATGAAAAGCTTCACTGTATTCTCTTTTCAGCCTATGCAGGTGTAATCCACAGCTTTAAATCTACACAAATTGCTGATTTAATTTCCAAGTAGCAACATAGGAAGCATATATATATATATGCTTATATATATATATATATATATGCATATATATATATATATATATGGGAAAGAAAATAAATCATCTTTACTTAGGAATATTATTTTCTTTCTAGAATTTCAGTTAGTCTTTATTGGTTTCATGGTCTCTGATGTCTTTAAAAGTATGATTTTAAAAAAAATCTTTTTTCCTCATCATAGCAGTAGCAGTAGATTTCTGCTATCTACTACATCCAACCTGAAAGTAGAAATCCTTTTATAAATTGCTTTTTGGGGCTTCTATGGACCCAGTAAAATCATATGTAAATAATGACATTTTTATTCCTTCTTTTCCAGTGTATTATTTACTACACTAAGAAATTCAGTATGTTATTATATCGAAATGATATCTGGCAACTTTTTTTTTCTTTTTTGATCGCCAAAATATAGCTTTTAGTGTTTCACGATCAATTTGTTTGGTATATTTGTTTGTTTATTTATTTAAAGATTTATTTATTTATGCATACAAGAACAGGGGTACAGCCAGAGTTGCGTAGAGATTCGCCAGAGACACAGTGGGAAACAGAACAGGCAGATTGGCTGAAATACACTGCTGAGGGGAGCAGCAGGCGAGTCAGGAGAGGTCTGCTGCACCATGTGGGTAGCTCCCTGGCTGGGGATTGAACTCGTGTTGCAGAGACTGCAGTAAGCTTCATAGGTTGCATCTTAACCCCTTGCACCACCAGGGAGGCCCAGGCATTTGTTTATTTAGATAGCCTCTATCAGGCAAAGGAAGTTTCTTCCTGTTCCTAGCTTGCCAAATTTTTTTAAGCTTGAGTGGATGTTGAGTTTTATCAGATGTTTTTCTGCTTCTTTTCAAGTTTTGCAACTATTTTTTTGAGTGAGACTAACATTTTTCTCATCATTTCCTGAAGTTTTATAGTCTCTACAATGGTTGCATGAACAATATTATTGACGCCTTCAGTGTTTAGTAGAACTTGTTGATGAAGCTGTCTAGGAATTAAATTTTCCTTGTGGGAAGACTTTGGATTACAGATTCAATTTCCTCACTAGTTTTAGGACCATTTAGATTTCCTGTTCATCCCAGTGTAGTTTGGTAAGTTGTGTTTTTATTAGGACATTTACCTTTTATCTGAATCTCCAGATTTACTATCATTTAGTTATTGATAATATTCTCTGAGTTAAAATCTCTTGCTGCATTCCTCAAATTGTGTTTTTCCTCTTCTTGATTAGTTGTTAGGGATTTTTCAATTTTACTATCCTTTGCAAAGAACCAGATTTTGGCTTTTTTTTGTTTCTAATTTTTAAAAATAATTCTTTTTTTTGCAAGATTTATTTTTTATTTTTTATTGTATATATTTTTACATCATTTTTCATTTTTGTACAATGTATACATTTTCATCTTCCATGCTAATCTTCTCTGTATCGTCCCAATTTTAGTAAATGTGCTGCCGAAGCGAGCACTAAAAATAATTCTTAAAGATTAATGTTTTGTTCCTTATTTTTCAGCCTTTCCCCGCTAATATAGCCATTTTAATGTTGTAAATTTCATTCTAAGTATAGCACTGGCTGCATAAATTCTGATACGTATTTTCATAACCATCAGTTAAAATATATTCCAGTTTCCCTTTGTGATTTCATCTTTGATCCATGGGTATATGGGAGTCTCTGTATTCTTATTATGAACTGTGTGATTTGCAGGTTTCGAGACCCCTTTTTTGGTGCCTCATACATTTGTTTTTGATAAGGTATATAAAAAGATATTTTTCATTCTCTTCTGTAATAGCCTAGTACTTCATTACATGGGGGTTCCATACTTTATTTAACCAGTCTTCTATTGATGGACATTGGTGGAAATGGTAACTTTTTAAAAGGCATTTGTCACATTCCATACTATGATATTGTAGCATTGATCAGAACAACTATCTCTCTGTCACCCCCTTGATTGCGTGGGTTGATTTCAGCTCATCGGCTGACTAGTCTGGTGTCCCCTTGTTCCCTCCCTGCTCTATGTGCTCCTGAAGCCGCATGCTTGTGTGGAAGACGAAAGCCTTCCCCAATAGAATGACCCATTTTAGGTCAAGGGTTTATGTACGAGAAGCTGCGCTTTCCTGCTAGGACCTACAAACAAGCTCTCAGGGTCCATTTGTAGGAGAAGGTAGGGTAGTGCAGCTTGTAAAACTTTAGACAAAACAAATGAGATGCTGCTTGCCCAAGCCTGACTTGGGGCTGGAGGTGGGGGGGATGGAATAGGTAGGGGAACAAACAGAAAACCTATTTAGCCTAATTTTAACAGCATGAAGCTTTTTTTTTTAAAAAAGATTTATTTATTTATGCATACAAGAACTGGGGTACAGGCCAGAGGTGTGGGGGGTGAGAGGATTCACCAGAGACAGAGTGGGGAGCAGACAGGCGGATCTACTCAAATACACTGCTGAGGGGAGCAGTGGGTGAGTCAGGAGAGGTCTGCTGCACCATGTGGGCAGCTCCCTGGCTGGGGATCGAACTCGTGCTGCAGTGGCTGTGGATAGCTTCATAGGTTGCATCTTAACCCCTTGTGCCACCAGGGAGGCCCTAGCAGTTTTTCATTTATACAATCATGAGAAAAATTTGTAATATGCTAGGTTTCAGTTTGTAGAATGCTAACGACTTTGTGTATCTTTTTAATTGGGAAGGTAAAATTCCTATTATTTCTCTGGATTGTTCTTTTTTAAAAAATATAATTGACATATAATCTTGTGTTAGTTTCAGGCATACAGTGTAATGATTCAATATTTGTATTGTATGCTCTGGCGAATGATAACCACAATATGTCTAGTCAGTATTTGTCACTATACATAGTTACAAAAATATTTTTTCTTGTGATGAGGACTTTTAAGGTCTACTGTAACAACTTTCAAATATATAATGCAGTATTAACTGTAGTCCCCATGCTGTACAGTACATCCCCATGACTGCGTTGATGTTCTTGGTAGTAGGATAAATCTAAACCTTTGTGGCCTTTGCCTTAAAACAAGTATCTGTTTTTCTTAAAAGACTTATTTACTCCTTAATTTGTAATACTTATTTACTCCTTAATTTGTAATACCAACTTAATCATTAATTCTTTGCTCAGATAATCGAACTAACCATTTTAACAATACCTCAAAGGTGTGTTTTCTTGTTATAATCTGTCAGCTTGGTATAGAGCTGATATGTACACTAGCCTTCTACTTTAAGATCAGATTAATGTCTATATTAAATATGTATGTATTAATATGTCTCAATATTTAAGATTTCTGTGATATGGTGAAGTAAAACATTCTCAGTCATAGTGAGCAGTAGTTACTTTTGTTTGCTCATATTTGTCTTCCATTTAAAGAATTTTAGTAGTCAAGGATGATTTCTCCATTTATAAATCCTCCATGGAGTTTACCAAAGTATTATAAAATCTTAATTATACAGACTTTCCTCCAATCCCACTTCTGAGAACTCATATTCCATCCTAACCTCTAATATGCCATTTTAACATTCTTTGATTGCTTATCCTAGATAGAACAAAATGCAACTTTGACTTACCAAATATAAATACTTTTACCTCTTCCTGGGCAGTGCAGAAACCTTAGACTGCTTCAAATTATTAACCTCCTGATTATCTGTCCCTTCGCCAGCAAATATTGCTGTTGCCATCCTGTGTTTTATATCAAACCCTACAAGGTGTTTTTCATTTTGATTTTTAAAACACCCTTATTAACATACAATAAACTGTACATATTTAAAATGTATAAATTGATGTTTTGACCTATATACACATTCATGAAACTTGTTAGCACACATATTTATACATCTTATACTGCAGTTGTTTCTACTATTAAGTCTAGAAAATTAAGGTGTTCCCTGGGATTCTTATTACAGTTTGTTTTTTATAATTTGTACCTACTAGAAATGGAGGTGGGGTCAGAAAATTTTTATGGTCTTTTATGCTACCATTTTGGAATTCTGTCCATTTTAGGACTCAGTTGAGGAATTTCACGCTTTAGGCATGTCATTGCTCACTTAAATCCTTCTTAGTCTAAAAATTCATTTATTTTTTTCATTCTCATACCTGACTAATAAGGCATTCGAGTTTTTCCAGTGTCTAGTAAATATTGATTTCTTCTATTTACCACAGAAAAATTTAAAGGCTCTTCTGTTCTGATTGAGCCTATATTTTAGTGATTGTCATTCTGAAAAATTAGGTCAGCATACACTTTTATTTAGCTTCTTATTTGGGACTATAAGTACAAATTTTAATGAGTTGGTTTTCTTTTAATCTCCACTGCTTGAGAATATATCCATAAGTCATAATAAAAGGATTTTTTTACGTGCCCAGCTGAATTTTAGGTTTCTCTGTACATAAAGTACAATGCATATTAGGAATTATAAATTATTACTCTACTAGCATAGAATCTAATATTAGTTATTAACATTTGAGAGTGGTTTAAATGTAATTTTCTTTATTAAATGTGCTGAGATCCTCAGATAAAAACTGACTACAATGGCTATTTGTCAAATTGGGTTTTTATACATTCTGATTACTTAAATGTTCATCATAAGTTTGTATTATCTCATTTAGTTCTTAAAACAACCCTGAAATTATTAGAAAATGCCCCCTAATTAACAGATGAGAAAAATTGAGGCATAAAGAGTTGGTGCAACTTACTTACCCAGCTAGTTTGATATTAATATGTCTAGAGCTTAACACTGAAAAAGCATTATATGAACCAAAATGTTAAGATTTTTGACTGTTGGCTAATTGATTTACTCAGAGCAAATACAAGGGTAAAGTTGTTTATTTTTTTTTCCCTATCTTTTTAGCTGATATAGCCCAGAGATATAGGATAAGCAAATACCCAACTCTCAAATTGTTTCGTAATGGGATGATGATGAAGAGAGAATACAGGGGCCAGCGATCTGTGAAAGCGCTTGCAGATTACATCAGGCAACAAAAAAGTAACCCTGTTCAAGAACTTCACGACTTAGCAGAAATCACCACTCTTGATGTAAGTTGTTAATTTTTCCTGAATCAAATGAACATTGCCTGGTGTAATTAATATAAACAAATTCTCATGTAATCAAAGAATCTAGACATTCTTATGTTAATCCCAATGTATTTGACATACATATACTTAGAAAGTTGAATTTTTCTTGAATTCTCAAGGGAAATGCTTATGTTTTATTTAAGTGCAGATAAAATACATAACATACAGTAAAAGTTGCACTAATTTGAATTAATTGAGGTCATGGAGCGAGCCTGAATTGTAAAGAAAAAGAAATTAATGTCAGTTGCACATAACAAGAGTTCCCGTATTTTCTTTCTTTCTTTTTTTTTTTTTAAGATTTATTTATTTATTTATATATACAAGCACTGGGTACAGTCAGAAGCATGGGAGGGTGAGAGAATTCACCAGAGCGGGGAGCAGAGCAGGCAGAAGGACCGAAGTATACGGCTGAGGGGAGCAACGGGCAGCAGGAGAGGTCTGTGCGTCATGTAAGACCCTCCTCCGGTGGCCGGGAAGCAGCCTGGGATCAAACCAGTGCTGCAGAGGCTGCGGGCAGCTTCGCAACCAAGCGCTCAACCACTGCGCCACCTGGGAGGCCCTCCCATATTTTCTTTAATGGAGTAGCTCAGTGTGCTGTGGATCCTATATCATCTCATACTCCTGTATCAGCTATTTTTTTTTTTTAAAGATTTATTTATTTATACAAGCACTGGGTACAGTCAGAAGTGCGGGAGGGTAAGAGGATTTACCAGAGCCAGAGCAGGGAACAGAACAGGCAGACTGACTGAAATGCACTGCTGAGGGGAGCAGTGGGCGTGGCAGGAGAGGTCTGCGCGCCATGTGGGACCCTCGCTGGTGGCCAGGGATCGAACCGATGCTGCAGAGGCTGCAGGCAGCTTCGCAACCCAGCGCTCAACCACTGCGCCACCAGGGGAGGCCCGATGCACAGCTCTTAACACCAGCTTGCTGCCTAACTATCACTGTCATGCCTTTGAGTCCTCCTTATTCAAGAAGCAGGACATCTGACCAGAGACTGTGCCCTTCAACCTATCTCGTATATATGATATATACTAGTGGTTCTCAAAGTGTAAGAATCATGAACAGGCAGCATCAGCATCCCCCGGAACTCAATAGAAATAATGCAGATTCTCAGGCCTCATCCCATCTCAGCTGAGTCAGAAAATCTAAGAGTGGGATACAGAAATCAGTGTTTTTAAGAAGTCCTCAAAGTGATTCTGGTGCCCACTCAACAGAGAACCTCTGTTGGAGTTGGAAGGAAAACTGATAAAGGACTGCTTGAGGAATTGTGTGGAGATGGCAAGATATGATAGAGAACACAGAAGTGAAGGAATACCATGAAAGGTTTTATAACCTTTCATTTCTTCTAAAATACCCCCCCCCCTTAATAATACATTTAGCAAGCCCTTTGTACAGTATTCTTTAAAACAACAGTTGATCCTCATTGTCAGGTCTGAGATTTGATTTTACCCTACTTATACGCTAATAAGTTAGCCCATTACCATTGTATGGATGCTGTCAGGGGACACAATACTTTTGGGTTATTTCCGCACCCACCCAGGGTGGTAACACAGAGGGCCCAGATGGATGCCCGAACTTGCAGTGGGTTGTTATATAGAACTTCAGGTTTAAGGAACTTCATTTCAGAACAAGCAGTAAGCCTGCTCTTTATCTGGAGGGAGTTAAGGGAGTATGAGAGACCAACGGAAGAGTTTCTGTCAACAGATAAAGGTTATGAACTGTTGTACTATTTTAACACAATGTAGTATTAGTTACTTTATTTAAGGAAAAGACTGTCATTGATTAGTTATTTCTTGAAATTTTTAAACACTAGGAAATGTTCATAATTACATTTAATTATAGTTAAGATTGTTTTCAGCCCACTGTGGCCTTTAATAATTTTGGACTAGGTGTTAAAAACCAAGCATACATTATAATCACACTTCATTTGGAGACAATCTAACAGTAGGGTAAATGATATAACATGTTTATAGAAATATGTTTTTTAAATAATTACATAATTTATTTCACAGCGCAGCAAAAGAAATATTATTGGATATTTTGAGCAAAAGGACTCAGACAACTATAGAGTTTTTGAAAGAGTTGCAAATATTTTGCATGATGATTGTGCCTTCCTTTCTGCATTTGGGTAAGTAGATCTTAACTGAGTGTGTTATTGGGTCAGCTCGGCTCTGTGTTAAATTCTTGAATGTGTTCATTTTCTGAATATGATCTCTCCAAAGCTATCTTAGTCCTCTCAGTCCTCCTAAGTTATCTTAGTCTTTATCTCTGACCTCTTTTTAAGAGTTTAAAAGTCTGCTTATTCTTTCTCTTTATATTCTACTTCAGAATATGGATAAAAGACTGAGCAAGTTAACAATTAACTCATCCTTACTTTTATCTACTCATTTACTAACACTCCAAACATCATGCAAAATACTAACCTTCAAGGTCTACAAACTAGCACTCTCTTTAAAAAGTGTGAGCATCATTGCTTTTATTCATCCCTGCTTTCTACCACCTTTCCTTCTCTGTTTCTGTCTCGGAAAAGCAACGCTCCTTTCCAAGGCTCACCTCTTCTTTGTGTCCTTTAACTATCCCATCAAAGTCCTCTGGGGCTTTGATCCATCAGTTGTCCTTGCTTACTAGTATTTTCAACCTGACCTTTTTTTGTGAACTTTCCTTTTCCAAAACCATGATTCTCTATTTCATGTCCTTTCTCTTCTATCTTTTAAGCTATAATCTCATTTTTGAGAATAAATTCCCAATTTTTTTTCAAAGATTAGTTTATTACCTTGAATTTCTTGAATAACAAACTTGACTTCTTGGAAGCTGACTTTCACCTCCGTTACTCTAATGAAACGTCTCTTTGCACAAATCACCAAATGACCTCGTAATGACCAAATCCAATGATCATTTTCTCAGAGGCATTTTCTCAGAAGAACCCTGTCCTATTTCTGCTATGTTTGCACTTATTTTACATTGAATCCCTGGTGTGTACCTTATCTTTCTGACCTCTCTGACTTTAGCTCCTATTTTTTTCTTTCTCTGTCAAGTGGAATCATTCTTAATGGTCTTGTCATCTCATCAGAACGATCTCTACTTCTTTATCTGTCCTTCACCAACATATAAACTCCTTGAGAGATCACAGTCAGTTTTATTTACTACTTTATACGCAGTGCCAAGACCAAGCCTCTATACAGGAAGGAAGCACATGATAAATAATGAACGTAGTTCATTTTTGATTGGTTCCAGTGTCATCAGTCTAGATAAGCACACCTTGCCCCTATCTTCTGTACTGTAGTCAAACACTGGAGATAAATCAGTGTTGTATTAAACCCAAACATAGTTTAGAGAGGGAAAAAGTTACCATTTTTCTTGGAATGTTGTAGAATTCACTCACCAAATATTTTTGGAGGACCTTTTATGTGTCAGATACTATGCTGTGCACAGAAAATAACAGCAACCAGCTTAAACAAATGCTTATTCATGAAACTATATTATAATGAAGTAGGTTTTTTTTTAATGCATTTATCTTTTAAAAATTTTGGTTTTTAAAAAAATAAAACATGGGGAATTCATGGTTGAGTCTGACTTAAAGCAAATAATTATTTTTTGATTGGTCTGTGTGACCATATCCAGTGACGTAGATGTCTCCCAGTTACTAGAAACAGTCTGGGGTCAAAACAACTTTTTAGTGCTTAAGACTGCCAATCCAAACTTACTTTCTTCCTTTTAGGGCTGTTTCAAAACCAGAAAGATATAGTGGAGACAACATAATCTACAAACCACCAGGGGTAAGTTGCTATTTCTTAGTGTGTGCAATTTTAAGTATAATTTAAGTACATGCATAGTATAATCTATAATTTTATACATGTTAAAGATACAGATTCATAGAATTCTTATACAGAAAACAACCTTGAGAGGCATCCTTTTGTACTGATCTAAACCTTTCAGAGTAAAGATGGAGATAGACATAGAGATCTAAAGTCATACAGATATTAGTGGCAGAGCTGGGACTAGGTGCTCTGATACCCAGACCTTATAAACACCTTTCTGTTTTGCATTCCTTCTGGGATCCAAATTCAAAAAATTGCTTCAGCATCACCCCAACCCAAGTCAGACTAGCCATGCTCCTGAATCTTGGAATTAAGCTACACTGGTACTTGCCAGTTAATGAGGAAGAAGTTTGCTTGTTTTTCATCCTTGGGCTAAGAAGTTAAATGTATTTCTTAGAAGTAACTGCTTAGGGCCAGACACTGGTAGCCACAACACTACGAGGCAAACATCATAGTGTTCATTGTCCTGAATTGACCTAGTAGTCTGTCATTAGAGTTCTACACACACACACAGATAATTTTTCAATTCATCGTTTTCATTTAACACACTGAAATTTTTTTTATGTAGTCAGATGATGAATGAATTTTTGACTTAACTCATTTTCTAGTGTGAAGTCAGACAGGTATTTTCTACAAATGCATTTCTTAATAATAGCTTACATAGTGTTTACCATCTGTAGATTATGAAAATCCAGTATCATGTCTCACCATGTAGTGTGGTCATTAAGTGGATTGAGTATGACTTTTATTGTCAGAGCTGCCACTTTCCTAGGTGTAACTCTAGGAAAATTGTAAAGGTGTAACTCTAAAAAAAACTCTGAGAAAGTTTTTTAGCTTCTCTGTGCTTCAGTTTGTTAATTAAACACATAAAACTAGTACCATGATAGGAATGTTTCAAGGATTAAATAAGTTAACATATATAAGGTACTTATAACAGTACTTAGACACAGTAAATTTACTCAATGTTAGCTATTTTTATCATTTTATATTGATTTTGAGTGAATATGAGAAGATGTTATAGAAAATTAATATTAGAGAAAGCCAGGTCTTAGATGTATAGTATCTTGTATTTTTCCACTCTTTCTTACTGGAAGTCTCCAAACTTTGTTCTAGCATTTTCAGCTCTAAGGGATTACTAAATAATTCATTTGGATAATTTTTTCCCCCATAGTATATGTAGCTTACCATTGGTGCAGATACTCATGAACAGTTACTTCACCCAAATTCAAGGAAAACAGAAAGCTCAGGCATCACAGTTGGATAATCAGGTCCCTAATAACATAATAATCAACTTTTTTACATCTGTGGCCCTCTTTCTTAGAAGTTCAACGTTTTTGTTTCTTTGGTTCTTTTGTATCCCCTGTAGATTATCTGGGCTCATGAATGGCTATAAAAATGCATTTATAATAACACAGGTTAAATTTTATTTCTGTTTGTAACAGCATTCTGCTCCAGATATGGTATACTTGGGATCTATGACAAATTTTGATGGGACTTACAATTGGATTCAAGATAAATGTGTTCCTCTTGTTCGGGAAATAACATTTGAAAATGGAGAGGTATGAGCTTTCTGATGTGTTATTTTAAAATCAGATTTCTGAAAGAACAAGATTGCTCCACCTATCTTACTATTTTACCACAGGTTTTTCTAAAATTATTTGACTTTACTCTTTTCCCCCAATTTTCTTGCTAGAACTGAGTGGTATTGGCAGCATTTCATTTTTATATCACCGTTTAACATTTTGAAGACTTTCATTAGTGACCAAAATATTTTTCTATTTAATAATATTATGTTAGTATTTTCAGTGTTGATTCAGAACTTGCTTCCTTTTAAAATAGGTATTTCCCCTTTTTTAGGATTCTAAGTCCTTATTGTTCTTTAAGATGCATCTTGAACCATTATACTTGTTTTATCTGTAGTTTTGTGAGACTGTCTAGCCCTTCCATATGAACAGATAAAAGCAGCCCAGTATATGCTCACGTGAGTGTCTTTCACAGTAGTATGTTATTACCATCCATGACATACTGGAAGACCAGATACAGGCAGGACTTGACCAAAAATTTGCAAACAAAAATTTAGTGCAAACGCTGACTTTCAAATCATTTTTAATTCAAGGCACAGTAAAAAAAAAAAGTTCCCTAGTATATATACACAGATAAAAAATTTCATGAAATAATACTTCTCTATGTTTTTAGTGTACAGCTAACTGTACATTATTGTGTACAAAAACTTTGTTTTCTTCCCTTTATTAGTGCTGGTTACAGGTTGGATCTGTCACACATAATCTAGACTCATATCCAGTTATTATCTCTCAGCACTTAAAAGTGAACTCTTAGAAGTAGGTGCATTCATAGAATTTGAAGTACTACTATTACAATTTGAGTGTTTGGCCACTAGGTGTTGATGATGTGTCATACTAAGTATAAGAACCCTGGAAGAGAGTGGAGGTTAAGCTCCTTTTTTATGCACATTCGTAGTTAGGGCTTAAACTTTTAAACTTAGCATTAGTAGAATAGTTACACGCAAATAATTATAAAACAATATTTTAAAGGGCCTTTCAATCAAAGTACAGATAAAAGCAGCCCAGTATATGTTCTCATGAGTGTCTTAAATGTTTAAAATTAAACATTTGAAGATATTTGTATCTTTATACTTGAATTGTTTTCATTCTTAGTCTTGTTTGATCTTATATTTAATTTCAAAAGAGAAGGTAGATTAGAGTTTTCTGCTTACAGTTTATTGAATGAACATACCTGCTACTTTTCTCAGCCTTTAGGTATGTTTGGCTCAATTACCTAAAATTTTTATTGCATTAGTTCATTTAGTCCTCAGAAGCACAGGCAGATTTAGTAAATTCACCATTTTTCCTACCTGCTTTTACATTTCTTGCAGGAATAGTTTTAAATACAGACTTTAAAGGTATAGAATGGAAAAATCTTCAGCAATTAAACAGTTCCCACATATTCTTCCCCAGTTGGCACATTTAATCATTCCTTATATTTATTACATGCTGTAACCAACCACTAATAAATCATTTAAACTATGAGGAAAGATTTGTTAACCTGTAAACCTGGCTGTCTTGATGATCCCTCTTTTGAATCTTTTAATACCTGCTTGGTAAAGAATGTGTTTATGTGGATATGGGGAAACTTGGAAGCCCAAGCAGCATAAATTACCAGCTACTATGTTAATGTATTTAAATTAATTTAGCAAACCAGTTGACATACTTTCAAACCACTGATGGTTTATTACTTTTCTTCTAATGGTTGTAGATTCATCCATATTTTTGTTATATATAACAAAAAGTAATGTTAATTATGTTTCTACTTTTAGCTTTCTGACTCTTAAATTTTCTAAAAGGTGGTTGCTGAGTTTTCTTTCCAAATTAGTATATATTCAGCAACATTTGTGTCTTCATTTAGTCATAAATTAACTGTACATTATTGTGTACAGAAATCTGTGAGCAAAATCATGAAATATGATACTCTATCTTTAAGGAGTTTTCACTTCAGTAGTTCACAGATACAGATACTGTAGCATAAATTCATGCCCACCACATGAGGGGAACTGAGAAAATGTTCTGGTAGTTCAGAGGAGAGAATTCACTTCCACCGTTGGCAGAAATATCAAGTTAATATAAGACTTTTTAGAAGGTATTTCAGAAACAAAAGGACTAAAAGAGAAATAGACATAGTCAGGAAATGGGAACGAGCAAGGGCTGGAAAGAAGGGAATTGTGCATTAATGTTCCAGGAACTGGTTAGATTTTGAAATGGAGAAATTTAGCAGAAAATTTGAAATCTGGGCTTGGATTTTAGATAGGCACTGGGCTTAGAGATATTGAGACTGATGGTAGTAGATTTTGCCAGGCTAATGCACAGAAGTCCAAAGACAGAACCATGGGGAGTAGCAGCGGTGGTGAGTCGGGGAGATGTAAACCCAAGAGATAAAAAGAGAGAAGCTACAACTTTTAAATCGGCTTGCTCAAACATCAGTATGATGCCAGGTGCCACTGGGAAGAAAGATGGGGAGTCACTGCTAACGAATATGGGATTTCCTTTTGCAGTGATGAATATTTTGGGGGATTAGATAGTACTGGTAGTTCCAAACTTTGTGAATAAAAGCCATCAAATTGTGTAGGTTAAAAAGGAGAATTTTATGGTGTGTAAATTAGTATTTCAATTTTGAGATAACTGTGACAGGAAGCTTAATAATTTATTGTCTATATGAATGAAATAGGCTTAAACATGAGGCTAGGGATGAGGGGGAACTCTTCTATAAGATAGGTTACAGTTTCGGGTTGTTTATTGGCTTTTGTTTTGTTTTTTGGATAAAGGACATTAGTGTTTTCTGCTGAGGCATTTACTAAATTAGAGAGAGACAGAAAAGAATGGTTGATGGAAAGAATTTTATTATGCAGCCCTTTTCAGATATTTTCTTATGGACCAGAACTTAGCATTTGTCAGGGAGATTAAATAATTAAAATCCTAACTACTCACCACATTTCTTTTGTATTATTCTGATAACAATTTAAAAAAGCACTTTATGATTTTCAAGGTGCTTTTATATATGTATATATGCAAGATATATAAAAATACACATGTAATTTCAGTATTTGTTAATGATGTTGATAAATTGTGTATTGGTGGAAAACTGTGTTGGGCGATTTTTATCTTTTGTTCTGAATCACACTTCACCTTTGGGTGTAGGTCTCATGTAAGTTAAGTATATTTTGCACTAAACCTTAGAATAAACAAACATTTGCAAATCAGATTTATTTAATTGTTGTTATACTCAGTCTTCCAGTGAAAACTGAAATTGGTAATCATGTCTACCTTGCCCTAAAATCAAGATATTGATAAACAGCATAGTTTTCCCTTTCAGTAACTCATTTTCTAAAATTGGCTGTCTCCTGACACCCCATGTGCAAACTAGCTAACAGATCAGAGAAGTGCTTACTTAAGGCAGATTAGTTCTCACTGTAAAGAAAAACGTGTGTCCGGATACTTTGGGTAGGAGCAATGAATTCTTCAATTAAGGCTAATGTTTATTAATACAACTGGACCTTTTATTTCCCAGAATGTTGTAACCGTTACATGGATTAGATTCAGATTTATTCCTACCTAAAAGATAGCTAGAATTGAATGGAGAGGCCTGATGATTCTCATTGAATACTTCTTTATACAGGAATTGACAGAAGAAGGACTGCCTTTTCTCATTCTCTTCCACATGAAAGAAGATACAGAAAGTTTAGAAATATTCCAGAATGAAGTAGCCCGACAGTTAATAAGTGAAAAAGGTAGTCGGATTAAGGTGTTTATTTTCATCCTTTCTTTCTCTTTGTTTCTTTCCCCCCTTTCCCTCTACCATTAATGTTATAGCCACATAAAGATATTGGGATTAAAAACTTAAGTTACTATAATAATTCTACTCACCCCTAAATTTGCATATAAACATGGAGGTGAGGGGCATTAGTAGAGAGGTAATATGAAGCAATGGCTTTTTAAAAAAAAAAAAAAAAAAAAAAACATGACTGGGCCTCCCTGGTGGCGTAGGGGTTAATTCTTGGCGCTATCACCACTACAGCCTAAATTCAGTCCAGCCAGGGAGCTAATCCACATATGGCACCTCTCCTGCCCGCTGCTCCCTCAGCAGTATATTTCAGTAGAGCCACTTGTTCTGCTCCCCACTCTGTCTCTGGTGAATCCTCCCCCCCCCCCACCTCTGGCCTACAGCCCAGTTCTTCTATGCATCAATTAATCAATCAATCTTAAAAAAAATTACTTTAAAAACAACCAAATAAAAAAAAAATCACGATTGTTTTAGCTCCCTAAAGTCAAATAATCCATAAAATCCAATAGCATGAGAAAATGAAGTCCTTGGTGGAATATGTTGGTTTGGGGCTTTCTTCTAGCATCTTGATATTTATAAATAGTCCCAGAGATATATATAACCTAGAGATCTTACAGTCTGATTAGCATTTATTTCTATTTTTTTTTAAGATTTATTTATTTTTATATAAGAGCTGGGGTACAGGCCAGAGGTGCAGGAGGGTGAGAGGATTCACCAGAGACAGAGCAGGGAGCAGAACAGGCAGGCGACCCAAATACACTGCTGAGGGGAGCAGCAGGTGCGACAGGAGAGGTCTGCCACGCCATGTGGGAATCTCCCTGGCAGGCCAGGAATCGATCCCGTGCTGCAGAGGCTGTGGACAGCTTCACAGCACTGCGCTCAACCCGCTGTGCCACCGGGGAGGCCCAACATTTCTAAATGAAAGAAAGTTGAGTAGTTCTCTGCACACTTCTAAGTATCAAAAGGAATTTGAGGTATCAACAGCTTTCCCTCTATAGGTAGAAAATAAGGTGAAACAAAATAAACTAAAGGCATTGGGATCAAGCTATGCCCAACGTATAATAAGTATTTGAGGGTTTAATTAGGTTAAAAAGCAGCTAGTAGGAACTTGGAAGGGCATTCCTGATAAAATGAAGATGATGGCATGAAAAGAATCTGTCAGTTTTAGTACTGACATAGTTTCTTGTTCCCCAGACCTGTGTAATCTGCAAAGCAGATAATAGATGTTACTCTAGCATTTGAATTCAGGTTGAGTTTATATTGTTTCTAAGATGAAATTATATTCTGCCCTAAGAACTAAAAGCCTACCCTTTAAATGTTGTAATATTGAGGTTTTAGTTTTTGTGCTCTGTTACTCTAAAGCATGCTGAACTTTTTTTTTTTTAAGTGTGGCACTTTTTATGAACTTACAAACTTATTAGGATACGGTCAAGGAAATTGTAATTTAGCTATCTAAATTCTATTTCTTTTAAAGGTACAATAAACTTTTTACATGCTGACTGTGACAAATTTAGACATCCTCTTCTGCACATACAGAAAACTCCAGCAGATTGCCCGGTAATAGCTATTGACAGCTTTAGGCATATGTATGTGTTTGAAGACTTCAGGGATGTATTGTAAGTATTCGTTTTTTTAAATTACAGTTTATGTGTCTCAGAAACGAATTTAAAACAATTGAGTATTTGAAATAGTCCTATGTTGGAACAGTAATACTTTTCCTATTTGGATGGAAAAAGGTTGTTTTTTCACTCTACGGTATGGTATGATTGATTACAAGAATTGTTGGATATATCCTTATACAAACTTGCATTAGGAGATTTTAATGCTTGGGGATTAATCTCTGAAAGAAACATTTTGACCCATGAGAAATTAGTCCTGAATTGAGTTTATTTGTCAGTACATCAAATCAATTATATTATAATTTAGGTCAATGTTAAAGGAAATTGGTAATATTGCTGTTCATTTCTGACTATCTAGTGGAACATTAGTGTTATTTAAGACCTAGAATATGGCTATGATTATGACAATGTGTTTCTCAGGGTGAATCTTGCCAAGACAGATAAACCTTCTGACTCTGTACTCAGCTATTCATAATATTAATAAGCATATAAACCTGGTATTACCATAAATTTTAAATCAGTTAAATACAATGGAGATTTTTCTTAATATATGAAAAGTATAAGCAGTACAGGAATTAATTCATATTAGACCTTCTCTCTTAAAAAATTCATTTAATGCCCTTTGTATACATGAAGATTAAATTATACAGTTAGAAGGTAGTTTGAAGTCCTGTTGTGAATGAATTTTCTTCTAAATATTTCAGTAGAGGCAGTTATTTGAAATTTCTCAGTCCTAACATATAGGAAACCTGGATTTGAGACCTGCACTGAGGAAGTCACTTTACTACTTTGTTCTTGTTTCTTTACACATAAAATATGGTTAGGTGCCATCTATCTAATGAGATTGTTACAAAAATTAGCAAGAGATGATGGATATATTATAAATCATAAAATACTAACAAATATTAGTTGTTTTTACTTTGTCTACACTCAAAAGAATATCATTTAGCCTATTAACTCATTTAATATTTATCCAGTTCTTCTATATAAACCAAGGCAGTATTTGGTGGGGGATCTGGTATAATACATACATTTGTTTACGTGAGAAAATATACTCCTGAAACATAGTGTTGTAAACTGTTACCTCAATTATTTATATATATATAAATATATATATATATATCTCATCATATAAACCAGTGGTTTGAAGTTTACTAAGAATGGAACCCTGCCCTCAAAGAATTCACAACTGTAGAAAAAGGAGACAAAGTAATAGACAATTAAGTTTTATGATGTGATAAGTGATCTGACAAATTTCAACAGAGAGGTAACTGATCCAAGATTTCTGGGAATGTCAAGGTGCTCAAGTTTTACAGAAGTTCTTCTCCGAGGTGAAAAGGAGCCAGGGGTTGGAGAAAGGGGACATAGGCAACATGCACAGAGATTATTTCTGGCTGAATATGAGTGGAGGAGAGGGGAATGCTGAGAGAGGAGACCATGAGAAGTAAGGGAGGGCTAGTCATAGAAGCCTTCAAAGTACTGCTAACATTACTCTGAAAACTGTGAAGAACCAATACCGTGTTTTAATGAGGTAATGTAACTCCGACTGCAATTTAAAGACTGGATTGGTGGTGGGAGGAAGGTCAAACAAAATTTAGGAGACATTTTGGTAATCCAGGCAAGGGTTGGTGATAGATAACCAGTAGATGATTCATGAATTAAATAAATGACCTAAACAGCTTCTAGCAGTAGCACAAAAGCTAAAGAGAAGCAGAACTTTTGAAACATTCTGTTGGTGGAATGAGAGGACTCAGAAGTGGAAGAGGGGGAAGCCAGCAGTGATGGCCAGAAGTCTGACCTGGACAGCTTGCCACTAATAGGTGGGGTGGTCAGTGGAGGTGCAGCCCTGTGGTAAAGAAAATGAGTTCCCTTTCTTGAATTTGAGATACCACAAAGGAGAAGAGTGCCCATTGGGCAATTTATATGGCTCTGGTATTTATGAGTAAGATAGGGCTAGGGGCTTTCACACGTGACAATACAACTTACTGAAATGTCTGCTATTAAAACAAAGCAGGTGGTATAGTAAGAGACAATAATAAAAATAATTAACTTTTTCTACTTAAGAAAACCATCATTTGGGCCTCCCCGGTGGCGCAGTGGTTGAGCGCTGGGTTGCGAAGTTGCCCGCGGCCTCTGCGGCGCCGGTTCGATCCCCGGCTGCTCCCCGGCCACCGGAGGAGGGTCCCACATGGCGCGCAGACCTCTCCTGCCGCCCGCTGCTCCCCTCAGCAGTGTACTTCAGTCCTTCTGCCTGCTCTGCTCCCCGCTCTGGCTCTGGTGAATTCTCTCACCCTCCCGCGCTTCTGACTGTACCCAGTGCATGTATAAACAAACAAACAAATAAGTAAAAATAAAATTTAAAAAAACATGCCTCTAAAAAAAAAAATCCATCATTTGGGGGTACAAAGAGGACCCCCTAGATAATGTTGAACAAAATCACATTCTTAGAATTTAAAGGGATCTTAATGGTGACGTGATTTAAATTTTTTTAGTCTGACCAAGTTTTTATCATTCCATATTATAATTTTTATCATTCCATAAGAGTTCACCCTTTTTTCATAGCTGAGTAGTATTCCATTGTGTATATGTAAAGTGGTTGTGCTCTTTATCACATGACACCATGCCCCTATTCTCCTGCTGTAGTTGACTGGACCAAGAATGGGTACTTGACCAAGCAAAGCTTATCTATTAGCTGGCAACATCCTACTTATGCTTTGGTGCGAAAAGAAATTGAGTCAATAAGATTCTCCCAAAAAATCCAGGAATGGGAAGTTGTGCTCTCATATCCTGCAAGTGTGTATAGGGAGGGCAATAAGAGAAGTGACTATATTTTGAAGCTCTTTGAAAGAAATTAATTTTTCCCTTAGGTGCCTGATTTCCACTCCTAGGCACTGTTCCCTCCAATACTTTTTTAATTGTGAGGAGGGCACATGCTGTGTCAACTACAAACTGAGCCTGTGTGATAGAAGTTAGTGTTAAAAATCAAATCATTCAGTAAAGTGAATCTGACACATTTAATGGCCTGCATAATTGTTATTGTGCTGCATGGTAATTAAGGCTTAAATGATAAGCAGTTTCCATAAATTACTGTAATTACTATTACTTTTACTTAGTAACTCAGCATTTCTAGGGTCAACTGGAGGAGGTGTGTGGTTGTGGTGAGGAGAGAGAAAGCAGATTTGCAGTCTCCTACCATGCCAGAGGTAGGCATTGGTGAGGGGGGTGGGGGAAGGGTGCAATCAGTGTTCTGTTGCCTCTTCCTTATTTCAGAGAAACTGAGACTTAGGAAGGTAAAATAACCAGTGAGGCCACACAACTAAATAGTGGCAGGAATAGGATTCATGTCAGAGTATATTTAACCCCAGAGTCCTAAACTTAAAACATTAATACCAAAACCTAACCTTTTCAGTACATATGAAAAGCAGTATGTTGCAAAAATATCTTTTTTTTTTTTTTTTTTTTTGCAACTTAGCAAATTTCTTTCAAAAATCTTCAAAAATATAGTCACTTCTCTTATTGCCGTCCCTACTCACAGGACTATACACACTTGCAGGATGTGAGAGCACTGCTTCCCATTCCTGGATTTTTTGGGAGAATCTTACTAATTCAATTTCTTTTCGCACCAAAGCATAAATAGGATGTTGCCAGCTAATAGACAAGCATTGCTTTGTCAAGTACTCATCTCTTGGTCCAGTCAACTACAGCAGGAGAATAGGGGCAAAAAATAGGCTGACTTTTCTGACAACCCAATACAAATGTGAGTTTAACTACTTTGAATGTATCTATCTGCTTATATGGAATATGTCCTAATATATATCAACTGTGGAAGAATGGAACTCTCATATACTGTTAACTTTTGCGCAACATATAATTTCTCCTCTCAGGTGTGGCCACCATAGTTCCCCCACTACCGAAGCACCCACAGTCCAACACCATATTCCCTTGTGCTCTTCTTCCTGTTTTCACCCCTTCCCATACCCATCCTCAGCTTTCAGCATTTATCTTTGGCCCTTTGTTTGGTTTTTCTGTATTCCACATATAATTGAAAACATCCAACATTTATCTTTTTCCTTCTGACTTAATTTGCTTAGCATCAACCCTTACAGCTCCATCCATGTTGCCGCAAATGGCATGAGTTTATCTTTTTTATTGCTAAGTAGTATTCCATTGTGTATATATACCACAAAAGAAGCCATTCTTAGGGTTATATACTATATTGTTCCATTGGCATGGGTACATAGTATATGATTCCATTATGTGACATTTTAGATAAGGCAACTGTAGAAATAGAGAACAGATCTGTAGTTGGCAGGAGTTGGGGGAAGAGGAGGGTCTAATTAAAAAAAGGAGGGCTGTTAGAATTTTTCTGTATCCTGTTTTTGGAGGTGGCATGTATATGCTATATGCATATGTTAAAATCCATAGAACTATAAGCTTAAAAAGTTGAATTCTGTATTTAAATTAAAAAATTGTACTTCTCACCTTATATGCATGTCAGAGCTCATTTAATAATACAGTAAACATTTGTCTAAAGTTTGCATTACCTGAAAATAAAGATGGTCAGTAAGACAAAATAGTGTTTGGCAAATGGGAAATACCTAAGTGTTCTAATTAGAAAAGTCAAACCCTAATGTGTGAAAATATAATTGAATTTATTATGGCTCAGGTCCATTTATTTTCCTTTTAAGCAGATAAGCTTGTTGTCTGTTTTCTTCATATTGTTAATTTCACTGATTACTATTTACTGATGGATACTTTCTGGCTGCCAGCTAGTTATCTGAGTTTTTTTTTTTTTTTTGGTTCCCAAGTATTATTCAAGAACTCAAAATATTCCAGATAAAAAGTTTTAATCCTCATCTTCTACCAGATTAATTCCCCCGTGTCTGACTTTTGCTCACAGGTCTTTCACTCTTCTCATCTTTTGACAAGGAAAAATATGTTTCGAATATAAATTTAATTGTAAATTATTTCTTGACTAGCAGAATCAGTTCTCACTATATTAGTTGTGATCGCCCTTGGAATTTATACAAATTAACAAGACTTTATCTTACAGATAAATCATTTGCAATTCCTTGGGTTGAATGGATATGTTTTAGCCACTTTGCTGTGAGTGACAGTAGATGATGTCAGATTAAATTTAAATTGATCTCTCTGTTTATCTCTGGTACATGTGCAATTTCTTCAGCACCAAAGAACCTTTCAGAGGCATTCTGTCAATAGAGCTACCTGACAGTCATTTGTATTTGTAAACTGTGCATTTGGCGCCTGCTGATCTCTGTTGCATTGGAGCTAGTGGGGAGCCAAAATGGGTGTACAATGAAGTTATTGGTTGGTACATCTCAGTGGGAGTTATTGAAAGGAAGAAACAGCCCTTGCAGGACCTTGGGAGAGGATAAAAGGAAAAGAAACTGGTAATATTAACACAAGCCAGCTATTCTTTGCTACCAAAAAAATAATGATTTAAAAAAGTCAATTCTATTGAAGGAATTAAAATAAATCTGATTTTAATTGTTGTTACAAGATATGAAAAACAAAGGGTTTCTATTTAAAATATATAATGAAGCTTAAAGGTACGAAGATCTCAGTGGCACATAGACAATTCGAACAAAAATATAAATCAAAATAAGCAATAGAAAAACATTGCTTACCTTCCAAAGAACTGTAAATTAAAATTCACCTGTCTTTTGTCAGATGAGCAAAACAAATTTTAATAATAAAGACAAACAGTGCTGGTAAGACTTCAAAGAACAAACATGTAGACAACTAGTAGCAAAAAATGATGTTTTGTAGGTATAATTTGCCTACACTTTGTAGAAAGCTCATAATCTATTTTCTCAGATACAACTCAAAGAAATAAAAAGAAAAAGCTGATGTATAAATCTGCTTAGCTCAGGATGGTGAGTTCTGCTACAGTGTGTCTACCATTGATTTGTGGATACATGATTGGTAATTAGAGAAATGAAGTGAGTTGTGTTGCTTCCTGTGTTATTTTCCTCAGAATGTTTTGAAGCCATCAAGGAAAGCTTTTCATCATTAAAGAGAATGCCTTAGTGGTATATGAAGATCTCAAAAAACAAAAAAACCCAAACAAACAAAAAAACCAGCCACTTTCATGGCCTTGAGAGGTACTTTGTTTTTCCAGTGTTAAGAGCTATCCAGCAAAGATGAATGCATGATTGAAGAAATTATACAGAAAATTCCCTGTGTATTAAAAAAAAATGAAAAAGCTATTCCCTAGTTTATTTTGTTAACAACTGTTTCTACTGGCAATGAATGCCCTCAAGGACCTGCATCTCAGAAAAGGACTTGTAAACTCCACGTTAAGGCTATACAGGGTCACCTGGCTGATAAGACTCAAATGCTGGTAGAAGCTGAACAGTATTAATACACTTCAGCCTCTTAGTAGTACTGTGGTCACAAAGCTACCAGGTTTTTTAATGGTTGACCCCTAATACTTTTCCCTTGAGACTGTTATTTTTAATGTGGTTTTGCTGGAATATACTGGTTTTTGGTTGTTGTTATTACATATGGTAAGTAAGGAAAATGTATAAAATGCCCAATAAGGAATGATTAAGTAAGTTTTTAGGACATCATCGTTGTAGTCTCTAAAGCATCTGTTAAAATAACCATAGAAAAATTTCTTTGAAACAAGTGTGTGAATTAGAACACGAAACTGCAGAGTATCTAGATATCATGATTCAACTGTATAAAAAAGTTCAACATATATCTGGCCTGTGATAGTTATGAGAAGATGGTGGAGGTTACAGGTAAAGTAAAACAAAAAATTTAATGTTGTCAAGTTGGTAAAAGAGAGCTAAGTCTATTTTAATAGTTCAACATAAATTTTTATTTGACGGTTTTAGAATTCCCGGAAAACTCAAGCAGTTTGTATTTGACTTACATTCTGGAAAACTGCACAGAGAATTCCATCATGGTCCTGACCCAACTGACATAGCCCCAGGACAGGTAGGTCTCTTGTTTTTTCAGTGGGAGTTTTGTTATTCAGTTTGTTTTGCAGAGGATCTAAAGCTCTTGCGTAGACTTAGTGACTTAGTTTCTGCTCCTGTATGTCATTGTAAAGAAATTCTGAACAGGCTCTAGAATATACAAATTATGTTTCTTTTCAGATTAATTTAAAAATTTTTTAGAACCTCAGAGAACTTGCAAGAATGTTACAGTATAGTTTCTTGATAATATAAACTGAGGTGGTCTGGATATGTATGTCCTTTGTAGGCTATGGCTACAAAAGGATTAAACACAGTTGGCTTAAAAATTGAAGTAAGAGATAGGATTTGGAAGCTGGTAGATGAGTAAAGAAATGCGTGGATTCCATTAATTGCTCAAGCCTTCTCTGTGATTGGGATGTTGACCACACTAGAAAGAAAATGATTTGGTATTCTCGCTAAATCACCTGAAGTCTTCACTAATACAGTATTAATGTTAGAAACCTAATGGTTTAATACATCTATTCCACTTGAAATTTAGAATGCTTTACAATTATTAATCAACATTTTCTATTTGTTCAATGTGTGTGTTTGTGTGTGTATTTTTACCTGAGAATTTTATCTCTACCTTGTAACTTCTAGTCAAATTATGTTCACAGTCAAGCATTCCCTCTAGAAATCTGATGACATACTTTTTTCCTTGAAATCTGAAGTCAGATTTTTCTTTGATAATTAGGCAACTATAAAAGCAGGCAAACTTTTTGTTGGCCATAACCCTAATGTAATTGTTTTCCTTGTAAATGTAGGCCTGCTTTAGTACTTTATTTGACTCAGGAAAGATGTAGCTTATCATTATTTTTATTTGTTTCAACTTCTCCATTGGACAGTTAAACCAGACATACTATCTCAGTAAAAAATAAAACAATGTATTGGGGAAGGGAAACATGACAAGGTAAAATGGAAAGTTTATAGACACATAGCTTCCTGTTATAATGTTTGTGTGCCATTACGTGTAGTGTGTCATGTGTGTGCTGTGTGCCTGTGTTAACTACAGTCATGTTTCTCATGAGAAACTCAGTGTGGAGATAGACAACGGTCTTCTTTGAAATTTTTGGAAGTCATGCTTATAGCTCCACTGTATGTTTTGTTCACTATTAGTGCACAAGTAAACTACTACAGAAATTAATTTCTTGTAGTATTGAAGTACTTGTTTTATGTCAGTTAAGCTTTATAATTTCTGGTATACAGGTAATTGCTGAGTCAGAGCTCTATGTACAGAATACTAGATACTTTTCATTCTCTTTAGCAGTCATTTGTAAGAGAATACAGTTTGAGCCAGCTTTGCAGGGGTTGTGCTGCCTGTACAGAATATTCTGGAAAATATCCAGATGTTGGCTCTTTTGTTTTTTTCCACCACATCTTAGAAACTGTCAATAAATCCATAGTTAATTACTCTATGACAGCCCTGTCCTGGAGAATCCGACTAAGGGCATTGGAAATGGGGACAGCCAAATTTCAACCTTAACTCTTGTCTTTGGTATAACTATCTAACTTACCAATTATTAAGCAAATAATTATAGGGCAGTTGCCATTCATCTCATATTCTTATTAAAATACTATGACACTCTAAAATATGTTGAAATAAAAATGTTTTATTCTTTCTTTTGTAGCAAGCTGAAGATGTAGCAAGCAGTCCACCTGAGAGCTCCTTCCAGAAACTAGCACCCAGTGAATATAGGTATACTTTATTGAGGGATCGAGATGAGCTTTAAAAACTTGAAAAACAATTTGCAAGCCTTTCAAACAGCAACATCAACTTATGTGGTGGAAATAGTAAACCTATATTTTCATAATTCTATGTGTATTTTTATTTTGAATAAACTGAAAGAAGTTTTGGGTTTTTAATTTTTTTTCTCCCCCCTGACTCAAAATACATTGTCAGTTAATATAGCCTCTTTTAAAAAAATCTCCTAGGGTTAAAAAAACAACAAAAACAGAGGCCTATCTTTGCTTTAAATCTGTCCTGTAAAATTTTTATAAATCAAGTGAACGGTGACATTGCCAGAAACATACCATTAACTTGCACTACTAGGTTAGAGAGGACTTAGGGATATTTCCCATGTAGTATGTGCTTTTCTTTCTTTTCTTTACATATGATCAATTCTGTTGGTATTTTCATTATCACATTTCTCAAAGCTAAGGGGTATATATTATGGATACTTGGGAAGGGAATAAATTAAAATTTTCACACTGTGTACTGTGTTTTACTGATTGGTCGGATCTTGCTTATGAAAATTCCATAGTGGTATTTTTTTTTGATTCTTAAAATGTGTAACTTACACATACTATGACGAGGAGGAAAGCCATAAGCCAGAACATTTGGCAGGAATTGTCCTTATGAATTAAGAAAAAGAAAATGAAAAGCGTTATTAAATTTCTGTGAGTTTGTCTAACAACATGGTATTTGGATGGTATTTAAAACTCTGAATTTTATCTAAATCTGGGCAAGGGAGAGACTAGTGCAGCAGGTTAACTGGTTAATTGAACTGGATGACTTCTAAGGCTCCTCCTATCATAACATTTCAGTTTCCAAAGAGAAAAACCAGCAGAGAAATTGTACTTCAATAATTCTAACCTTCTTATGTCTTGTAGAGTCTTATTACAGTTGTATAGATATAAACAATAAGGCACATATGTTTTCCTTTTTTTTCCATTGTAAAACTGTTAGAAGACCCTAACCTCTAGAGTCCCTGATTTCCCAGGCCTGCAGTGTACAGTCAAATGGGTCCCTGTGCCAAGCCGCAATACTGCCAGGGAACAAAACCAGAGGGAGAGGACCCTCAGTGTCATATCAGGAAGCCCAAGGCCAGAGGACAGACAAGTTCAAAATTGGCTTTCCTCTGGGCCTGGGTTGGTGCTATAGGCCAAGAGTCATTTTATACTTGTAGTCTAAGTCAATCCCAGTTTGGGAAAAGATTATTTTTAAGCTTAAAAGACTGACATGTGCCATTATATGTAGTATGTAATATATGTAACATCTTCCAATTCTTTTAAAATAAAGTGAATATTTATAATGGATATTTAATGATTGTTATTTTTAAAAATCAGCTTAGAATTCCTAGTTATGCATGACTGACTTGTCATTTCATTCAGAATAATGAATGTTGCTAATAAGATGGTAAGGGGCATGTTTAGTATATTTTACCAGATTATTAACTAGAAAAGCAAGAGAGAACTTCCTGAAGGTTGGACCTAATTCTGTTCTCTTCATTGTTTTTAATCAATAACTTGAATAAAATCAGAATTGTAGTTTTCAAGAAGGTCATAGGATGGACCAAATCTGAGGCAATCAGAATGAAAATTCACAAACATTCAGCAAGCTGGCACATAAGACATGCAATTAACTGGAATAAATGTGTGATCGGCTCTAAAATAATAAAAGATAATACTCACTAGTTTAAGGAGAATTGGCTTGAGACTAGTTTTCCAAAAGACCTCAAGGAACATGTTCCGTGTGATCTAAGAGAATGGAGTGGCTATTAAAACAGTGAACAGGTTTGTGGCTGTGGTATTTAGCATTCATGCACATTGGAGCTTAGGATCTAGTCCTGCCACTATCATCTTCTCTAGATTGCAAAACTAGTGAGGAAAGCAAGGACAATGAATTTTTGTCTATCTCCAGTGTGTAGTATTCGCTAATACCTATTAGATAAATCTCTAGGATAACAGATGTTTTAAAACATAGGTACTAAGGCTGTTTTGCTTGAAGATTTGGATCTAAGAGCAGTCTTGGTATTTGAAGGACTGTAATTGTCTAGGTCCTGATAGGGAAGTAGGATTGGAGGAAGTCATGGGGGAAATTTCATCTGACATTTGTTCAGTGCAGGTTTATTGGTGCTGTTGTATACGATGTATGCAAAGATGAATAGCATAATTCCTTCCCTGGAGTTCCTTATGGTCTGTCTAGCGAGGCAAGTAGATATGTAAACAATGAGTGTAACAAGGGTTATAGATGTAAAGAAGAAAACAATGGCTAATGGAGCATAAAGGAACAATCAGTTTCAAAGATTTCAGTGTGATTATTTTTATGATGAGCTTTTAATAGATAATAGGTGTTCTTCAGAAGGTAGGGATCTTGGTGGAGAGAATAATCTAAGCAGATATGAAACAACAAAATGCAATAGAGAAAATAAGTTCTCACCATAGGGCTAGTGTGTGGGGGTAGTGGGGAGGCCTGTGGCTAGGAAAAGGAGAAAGTTGGAGAAAGAAATGGGAACTGATTATATAGGGCCTGTATGCCAAGTCAGGGGGTTTGTACTATATCTTAAGGCAGTAGAGCTCCATCAGCAGATTTTAAGCAGGGACGAGGTATGTTTATATTTAAATTTAAGAAAGAATACTTTGGAAGCAGATGTAGGTATGATAAAATGAGTCCAGAAGAGGAGAGACAAGGGCCAGAGCTAAGACAGAGATTGAAAAGAACAGACACAGGAGGAGTCAAAGATGTGGAATCCACGGGAATTTGTCACCTGCTGGATGTACAGAGAGAACTTCAAAATCTAGAACTCACAATGTAGACTTCTTCCCCTCTGAACCAGGAATCTCAGATGATCACGGGTAGAGTCTTCTCATTTTACCCAGTGCAGCCTGGACCTCAGGCTCCTCAGCTGTGAAGCGAGGGGGTATAAGACTAGACTGAAGAACACAGTTGAGTCACAAAATAAAAATAAGCAAGATATCTGCTTGGCAGCCCACTGCATTTTCCAGCTTTTCAAAAAGTGTTCTAGTGATGAGGGGGACCAAAAGGATATACACTTTTTCTAGGGGAACATTTTTTTAAAAGTTGAAAGGAACCTAGAGAGCAGGCTAGAGAATGGGTGTCTAAGTCACGTCAGAGAGAGCTCTCTGCTGAAGTCAGGCTGGCCAAGATTGTATATGGGAACACGCATGAGAAAGGCCAAAAAGGGGAGAGAGAAAACAATGTTTGAAATGTTAAAAGCTAAGAATGACCTAAAGTTTTCAGAAAATGTAAAGTTGCCAAAAAGTCTTCCAAAAAACCCTAAGTCAAGACAACAAGAAAATGGATAAATGAATGTAACATATTAACAAATCAGGAAAATGGAGTAACTCAGTAGTCTGACTTGATAAAAACAAAATGATAAAACTTGCAAAACTGAGAAGTAAAAAATAACACCTTAAATAATTTCAGGGCATTTAGGCCCAAACTTTGGTGTCCCAGAGAGCTGCTGGAAACTGCAAATGCTTTCTGTTAACTACTGGGAATTTTCAAGAAACCATGGAAGATATAAGGTGATAGTAGACTAGAAATGAACAAAGATCATTCCAGTTCTCAAGATAATTACAGTTAATGACTTTAGCTATTTTTCTTAAGTAACACATGTACCCACATGGAGATGTTAGTTGTCTATATTTGGGAGAAAGATTTAAACAGGCGTACAGAATAAAACAATTTTTAAGCCCAATTTTAAAGACCCTGAAGAAAACAAGTTGGACTTAATTGTTTGAAGCTGGTTATAACTGTTTTATGTATTCATTAATACAGGTTGGATAGGACCTCTGCTTGGCAACTGTTTTTTAGCTGTGTTTGAACTTTTGTATGTATTTCCAAGTAATAAAACTATATTTATAAAGTATTTCTATATTTGAGACTTTTTATTAATTCACTTTGCCATAAATAGTATTATATAATGTGAACATTTTGCTCAGAATCCAGATGACCAGAATCACCAGTTTTTTCTGGTTTTAGATTATTTAATACTATTTGAATCAGAATGGAAAGTTTTATGAATCCATATGCTGATTGACTCAAACCTAGCCTTTAGTCGAAGCATCAGAGCTCCCTAAACTCATTTCAGAGAATTGTTCTTGGTACTAAGACTGGAGGGTGCTAGATGCCCCATGAATAATGCAAATAAATTACTTGATTCTAAAAATAATAAAATGGAGGAAGAGCTGGTCTACCCTTAGACAACAGGTTTTGGAATCACTGGAGGGAGAATAGTGCAGCTCACAATTTTTCCAAAACTCCCCCTTACCACCCTCTCCCTCACCTTTTTAGGGAATTCCTCTATTAATGCCCAGGACAATTACCATCACTGGTGGCCCCACAACCGTCTGGGTTTTACAGTACCCAGTCTAATCCTAAATTGGAAGCACATCCCTTTTCCTTATCGCTATGTGAATGCCCGGGAAGCAGGAACTATTCTTTGTATTCCTAGCAACCTAGAGCGCTGCAAGTGATCAATAAACCTCTGATAAAAAAAAAAAAGGGCGAGAAACATAAATGAATGAATATAGGCCAAGAAAGCATCACCATAACTGGGGTGGATTCCAATCGTCTGATGATCTTATCAGTCACAAACATGATGGGGAAATCCAGTCACCTTGAGTTATAGCCTAACTTGCTATGGGGCCCAAAGACTTCTAGCCTAGAATAGATTAAAATCTTTCACCTGCTCAGATACATGCCTGGAGTGCCCTCTTGGGCGGTGCAGGGTTCTGCAAGGGTGCTGGATACTTTCCTGCTGACATGACACATTTTCTATGAGGTGCATCTGACTGCTCAGTTTCCCAGCCTTATGGAAAGACAGATGATAGTGAGCTGACAAACAACAGGTGTGGTTCACAAAACACATTTACCACTTAGCAAGTGTGAGTTGTCTACTATTGCCAGGCCCATGCAGTGGTGAACAAGAGCATGCCCCTGCCATCATGGAACTTGAAGTTGTGTGAAAGAACAAATAGAGGAGTAAAAAGGTGACTAATAGAATGTGGCAGGTGCTCTGCTGAGTGAAGCACAGTTAAGTGTGGAGGCATGCTTACAGCGTTGGGGTCAGGAATCAGTTTCTTTGGCTAGGAACAGAAAGAGGCTATATTTTCCTAAATCTCATCAGGCTCCCTCTCCCCTCCAGGAGAATTCTATTAACGAGGCTGTCTTTATTCTCATCTCCTGCTTCAATAGTTTAGGATTGCTTGGAATTGCTTGTCTAGTTGTTTTTGACAACTGCAGGCCTCTCAGGTAAAAAGACCTTGCTTGTTTACCTGTTTTGTGTTTCATGTGTTTTATTTTTGAGAGTGAAATGGAGTGTTCATAATTTTACACGGAGGACAGATGTGCATTAGGGCTGATCCAGACAAACTGGGACGTTGGATCACTCTAGTCCTACTCATTGTGCCACCTTAATAACTAAACCTTTAAAAAGTCATTTTAAGGATTTTTGATATATTTATCAAGTCTTCACTCATTTTAGTTGTCTCCTTAATGCTATTTTTATAAATACTTGATATGTTCATTACCTTTTCTTTGAACCTTGAGAAAAAAAAATAGTAACAATTACAATAATGACAGTAGCAACTAATATTTTGCAGTTTATGAGAAAGAGAATGGCCATTTGGGGCACTTAACATATTCATTCTTTTAATCTTTAGGACCACCTTGTGAAATAGGCAGAGTATCAAGGGGAAAGTGGGGGTGCCAGCAGGGGAAGGCTAAGGAAGTCCTGAGATGTTGACCCCCACTTGAACAGACAAGGGGCAGCAGCAATCTGTTATAAAAATTAAATCTGAAGAAAGACCTAATGTCCATGGAGAATTAGTAAATGCCAAGTATTTTCTTGTCATTACTATCAACTCACTGAGAGGCTGTTTGGTAGAGTAAGTATATGAACCTGACTAGCAGGGACTTGGGTTCAAATCCTATCAAATGCCTACCTTCTAACTTCAGCCCTGCACATGCCGAATTCCAGTCTCTGCTTGCCTCACTCAGCAATTCCATTCCTGTTGCTGCCCTATTTCAATACTAAGCCAGCAGATTATAAATCCTTAGGTTCCTCATATTCTGGCCTCACTGATGCTATGTAAGAGAGAAGATAAGCCAAATTTCCTCATACCATATCTTCAGTTACTCAGGTCCTAGGTATCCTCTCTCTTTCAAGTCAATAATTTTAATCGGGAAAAGAGAAATAACCTTTACCTCCAAATTCTTATATTTTCATTCTTGACTTCCAAGTCCTAGAGATGTCTTCTGTTGCATCCTTCGTTCCTATGTTAATATACAAACATGAGTACTGAGCAAAGTTTGGTTATGTCTCAGAAAGCTTTTCCACGTGTCAATACATGGCCCTGAAAGACATCAAAGTGCATGTGCTATGACGGGAGTCACTAATAAAGCTTCCTTCCCCTTCTCGCCATACTTAACATTGTAAAGTACTCCAAGCAGCAGACCACAGGGTCTCTACCTGAAAGAAGTCTATAGGCCAGCTGGGAAAATCACCGCACCACAGAGGAAAGACTTTTATACCTATAAAGTAGAATTTACAAATGAAAATGGGAGCCACTGAATTGCAGTGGTCAAGAAATACTCATGTAGAGATGGAAAACTGGACCACGGAGGTCTGGGACACTGAAAGGGAAACTTCATGACTTTCTCAGTGGGTTGCCAATAAATTTTATGGAATGAGTAACAGGACAGGAAGAAAGCAGACATTCAATATTAAGCAGGGGATCTCACGGCAGAGAGGTCAGAAAGCACAGATCATTTCTTACATGTAGGAAAGAAAAGCAACTATACCCAATATACCGAGAACCCAGGTTTATTACTAACTTCCCAGGCAACAAAAGCAAAATGAACTCAGAGGTTACATGTTTCATCTGACACAAAGCAACACGCCAATTCCTTTTAACAAGGAAGCGTTAAAATGTCAGAAGTCATAGCCACTTCAGTCCATTTCCACACGGCCTGCTTCTCACTCACAACAAACATTTAATTCTCCGTTTTCTCTAAGTATGTTGTGCTCTTTCATGTTTCAAATCCTTTGTGCATGCAATGCCTCTTGCCCACAACCTTGTTCTTCAGGGTGTGGCTTATACGCCACATGTTCTAGAAAGTCCTCCCCTTCTTCTCCAGCTGGAGCTGGTCATCCCAGCTGTGCCCTCACCTTACTTTGGCCTGCCCTCTTGTGGGTACTTACCCCATTATGCTGTGATTTACCCGCTGTAGGTATCTGAATTCATCATCCTGAGTGGTTCACGAGGATAAATTCTATAGGCCTAATATTTTTCTATGTATTGCTCTGGCACATAACACAAAACAGGCATTCAATTAAATGTTACATGAGTCAATTTATTGCATGTTTCCTTATATAATCATTATTTAGCAACAAAATAAAAGAATTTAGTAAGCTTTACAGGGATTGTAGGCATTCTCACCACCAGGCCTTTTCTTGTGCTTACCCTTGCTAACACCAAAGGTTTTAACTATAAAGTAGAAAATATCTTTAAGGGCTTTAGCTAGTGAAACCCTGGTAAACATCATTTTTTATCGATTAACCTTAACACAGGAAAAGCTCAAGTACTGAGGACTATATGGGTTAACATAGACTCTTGCATGTTTTTCTCAAATATTAGTCAAGTTTCTCACAGGAGCTGGACAAACACTCACTCAAAACCAGAGCACCTATCTATGGAAGAAAAATCCTCATGCTTTGGCTATCACACACACAGGTGACAAGGCTGACATTGGAGGTTAAGAATTGAGTGCAATTTCTTTTTGTTAGGGGGAGGGTCTCTTTTCCCTAGGAAACAACTTTCAAGTTTGTTAGAGTTTAAACAAATCTCAGTAGACCAGTGTTGTAAAATGAAGTATCACAGAAATTATTTTAGTTTGGAAAAATGCAAACAGTTTACGCTTAGCCACAGGAAAACCTTAAAATCATTCTTGTACAATGTCTGGTTTTCAGTGGCATTGTCAGGTGGTGAGTAGAGAGTTTGAAGAAATAAAGCTGGGGCTAGACTAGTGAAGGCTGTGAAGGCCAACCTAAGGGATTTGAATTTGACTGCATATGCAGTGGGAGCCTCTGAAAATATTTCAGCAGGGAAAAAAAAAAAGATCTGGTTCTTTTCCTTGTGGCAGCAACGTGAGGAATGGCTGAGTGTTGGGGAAGATGAAGGAGGGATGTGAGATAATAAAGTCTTTCATTAGAATAATGATCATGAATATATTTAGAAATGGATACAACTAATATTCAAAGTAGAATTAACAGGACTTGGTGCCAGGCTAGGTATAAAAATGAAGGGAATCAAGTTGGTGATCACGGTTTAAGGCTGGGGAATCCCCAGCTGGAATGGAGAAGGCAGCTGCCAGAGACAAAGCTGAACTACAGCCCTGATCTGCTGATTCCCACCCAATTCCCTTTCCGTCACAGCCATGACCTGCTTTGGAATGACTGAGAGACAAGTCTCAGTAGGCAACTTACATGGCATAAAAAAAATTAAGCTGAATTACTTTGAGGATTTTTGCTGTGCCAACTAATTTTGTGATATTAGGTAAATATTTGCCTTTGACATCTTTTATATTTTTACTTCTATTTTGAGTAATATTACACATTACTTCTTGTCTCCCATAATAAATTTCTTTGAGGGTAGCGATGTGGATCTTTGACCACTGATTGATTATAAAATACTCAAGAAATTTCTCTGCAAAAGGGTATCAGGTTATTGAGCATAGCAAGAACCACCTGTTAGAAACCAAATGCTGTTAATGAAAACAAACAGACCTTGAACCGTTTACATTAATTTAGGCTTTTGGGGAGCTCCCTACCTTTTGTTGGGCCTCTGACTACGTAAGAACATGGTCTGACATTCAGAAACAGCTGAGCGCCATGGCCACGCTACATTTGATTACAGGAAAAGAAAAAGTCCCATTTCACAGGAGAACCTTTGTCTCAGGCTTTTGCTCATTTCCCCCCTCATCCTTCCTCCCAAAGATTTCACGTGGCAGCAATGAAGAGCAAAGGGGACCCTGAGAAAGATCTTTCATTTCTGAAGTTAACATTAGGATGGTGTGGTTTGGTTTTTGTACTTTCACTGGAGAAAAATACACACTGTGTATTTATATCATGGGTTGGCTCAGCTTCTGTGACTGGTACTGCCAGTATTCAGTCCTTATTACGGCACTTGAGGAGGGGGACGCAGGCAGCCCACGGAGGAAGGCTGTAGACTCACAGGATTCTCCCTTCATCACACTAAGCTTTAGCATAACCTAAAAGTTCTTCCTCCAGGAACTCTGGCCAGCAAACCCCACTCTTAGGCATCCTCAATTTTCTGGCACCAGCATAAATAAGAATTAAGTTAGCAAAATAAAAGCAAAACTGAGGAAGGAAGGGAGGAGAGGTCATAAGGACAGGAGCATAGTCTGTGACAACTTAACACTGAGATGGCTTTTTCATGTGGTTTGGAAAAGATCTTTGGCAGCAGCTCCAAAAGAGAAGTTTCAAAAACGTTCTAAGAAATACCAGTGTCACTACAGTAAGTGTATGGCCACCTCCGGTTACCATTTTAAAGGGTAATAATTTGATTCTGTGACTTAGGATGAATTTGTTTTTAAAAGCACTTCTTTAATCTTTCAATTAAATATAAAAAGCACTACTGAAGTGATGGCTATAAACCAGAAATACTATCTATATTACATATAATACAGGAATATCAATAATAAATTAAGGTATGTGGGTAAGATGGAAACATCTTAAATTTTATAATCTATTGACTGAATTCAGCTCTATATACTTCCGCATTGGCCACCATTAAAAACTGAAGCCATTGGATTTGGTGAACAAAGAGGATTCTTTAAAAAGTGCAAATGAATGCATGTGCAATCTCAAAGTAAGCTTGCCTTAAAGAATGGGTGGATGAAGCAAATTGAGTGGCACACTTCAATTTTGTGTAGAGAAGCAGCATTCTATGAGAGTAGTAAGTTTTGTAGTTCAGCAGACCTGGTTGACATTTTAGCTTCACTCTTTTGTAACTGAATAACCCTTTACTCTGTGACTCAGTTTCCTTACCTGTAAAAGGACTAATGAGCTCCTGGCAAACAGAAGGTACTAGTACCAGTTCTTCTCAAACTGAGGGCAGTAACCCATTGGTAAATCATGAAAGCAAATGTAATAAGTTGCAACCAACACATTTTTGAAACTGGAAAAAATCAAAGTGTACTAAGCACAACAGTAAGCATTCTGTTATGCATGTGCTGAGTTTTACGAAAACATTTTTTTCGCTATGGGTTACAACCAAAAAGATTCAAGTTCTCAGCTCTAAAAATTCTCAGGTCATTATACCAAAAGTCTTTAGATGTGCTGCCTTTCTCCAAAATGAGCCTCTGTAAATTTTAAGACCTTAAAAGAGTTCCTTACCGTCAACTTGTTGCAGTAAAAATGAGACATGAATCTAGAGAAGATGAATTTAATTTGATACTGCAGGGTATTTTAAGATTGGTTTCTATGTCACATTGACTAATTTCTACTTTTAAATACTTTATCACTTATATGTATAATTTGCAGTTGATTAAACACCTAGAAATTTCTACAAAATTTGGTGACTGGGATCTATTATTGGGAAATTAAATATCATTTCTAAATTTTAAATCATAAAACTTAAAAAAAAATCATGTAACTTGCCTAAGCATGAAGACTGCTGGGGTAACATTTCAGTCCTGATGAGTAGTAAAAATAAAGGCCTCGATGAACGCACATAATGGTGCCCCACTCTGGCTCAGTAGAAAGCAGAGATCCCAAAACAAAACATGAGCTTCAACTACAGGCCTCCTCCATCGGGTGCTGACATAAAACCAGCCTGACGTTCTAATGAGTCCCTACTGCTGCGTGGATGCAGGCTAAAAGCACAGTCAGTCGGGTGGGCAGCGTGGGGGTGATATACAGTGAAGATTGGACCACACCGAAGGGTGGAATATTAGCAATCTCTGACATCAATGATACAGCTAATCTTGATGTGGCTACATCTCAAATTTATCATTTCAACAGACTGGGCTGGACGGGCCATTATTAGGATCTTACCTATTGGACTGACTTTAGGAATCCTGTTTTAAATAAGCATCCTGGGTGATTGTGATCCTCATTCAGCTTTGAGCACCCTTTGTTAGAGGTTCAGAAAACAGAAAAAAAGTTGAGTTCAAAAGTAATTGTTGTAACCTTACAGGTAATCTAATATCAAACACTGGATCAAAATGTGACACTTAACTCAAAATACTTCCTTCTTAGTATTATATTAAAGATACAAGTCCACATGTAGCAATACTTTGATATTTTCCAGTTATTAAATGACAATAAGAAATGCTGCTTTCTCTCATTGAAATTCATTGGTGAGAGTCAAAAAGTATGAAAGAGAAAGGTCTTTTTAGATTAGACACAGAAGTAAAAGGTAGCAATCAATAAAAGTTGTTAACAGTAAACTCAGCAAGAGAGAAGTGATAAGCCATTCAAATGCCTGATGAGTCTGTGTGGCTCCTGCTCAGAGATAGTTCATACCTTTTGTGGTGCGGGTGCCTATTCCAAGTGTCCTCAAAAGAGTAAAGAGTAAGGCAGAAGGTGGTTCCTTCCTATTTCGAGGTTATGGGATGATTCTGCCTGTAAATTATTTTTTTTTCCCCCTAAATTTAAAAGCTTTCTGCTGTTTAAGTAGACATTGTGTTGGCTGGACCATGCTTGCTGTCAATGTCAAGTGTTGGGATTAGTACCACAAATCCTTCATCAGCACTGAGTCACGGCACCAGGCTTTGTTTATCATCATCTTGAATATAAGAAAAGGCATGAACGTCTTCACATTTCACAGCAGCTGTGAAAAGTGAAGGAAAACACAGGAGATAGCAAAATCGGGGGATAAAGGGTGGTAGTAACAGAAATGAGGTAGTTCTTAGCTCCTGCCAGGGGCAGCTGAAAGAATTTAGGATCAGAAACACCCAGTGTGGGGAGGAAGATGCCCCAAGAAATGACCTCATGGTCCCCCCCTCACCTGCTTAACTTTTCATTCGAACTCTAACGATGCTGGAAATAATTGTAGCTTTGTTCCTTCCTTCTTTCTTCCTTTCCTTTCCTCTCCTTTTTTTCCCTACAGATTTCAGGAAAGGAAAGGGTGAACATAGATGGGAGATAACAGAAGGAAATTGATTATGAGGAAAATCCTCATTCCACACGGGTAGAACTCACCCCACAAATCAAAGAACTAAAAATTACAAGGGAGGGAAGGCAAAGGACATTGGATCTTTGAGGCATCAGGAGACAGGCTGACAGAGCAACCTTAACGACTGGCTTAATAAATCTTCTACCACTTGAGGTTCTGTGTCCTTTATTTAGAGGGGCAGAAGAGCTCAGAAAACAAGCCAGTGTCACAAATTAAGATATCTGAAAGATGGGCCTCGCTTTTCATTTTCTTACTAATTTCCTTCACCAGAAAATATGGCTGGACCAAACTGTTCACCAAATGGACTCCATTATGCAGTTCACCTGTCCCCTTACAAAATACGAATTTCACTATCTGATAAGAAAGGCTCCTGCACCCCCATTCTTTTCCTTGCTGACAAGCCTAAGTAATCTCTTAGAAATATGGTTAGTTTTAGGGTGTCCAAGTCCACATTTCCACACTCACGTCTTTATCAAAGTTATGGGTCAGTCTTCACGTTTCCAGGCAGAAAATCAGCTCCCTGGCAGTCTTTAAACTTTACCTGATAAACATCATATATCCTCAATCTCTAACACCCCAGCACACAACAAAATATATCCACTCGTCACAGTTCAATCCTACTTGAGTGTCTCTAGCCACTATCTTGATATAATCATGTTGCAAGGGCTGACTGAGTGTCCAACAGCAGCACAGGTCCTCCTTAGGACAGACATGTTGGTGCCATTAAAAATGAAGTTTGGTTTTTTAACTGCATTTTTTGTCAGTCTGGCTGGAGAGATCTGGACAGCTGGAAGTGAGCTTCTCCATCATTTTCTGTTTCTTTCTTTGTATCAATTTTCCACCTGTGAAGCCCAACACCCCACCACCAAGTGCAGCTGCAATTCCTGCCACTTTGAAGCCTGCAAGGAGGCCAATCGGACCCCCTACCACTCCTCCGATGAGTGCACCTGCCACAGGCAGAGCTGCCAGCTTGTATTTTGCAGCCTGTAAAAAAAAAAAAAAAATTCAATTTAGAAATTGAGTTGAGAATATCTGCCTGTGGTGATGTGCATTTTCCTCTCATTACTCCTGGCAATGCCTCTTTAACTCTTGGTACATAATTAACCTTAGAGACTGTACTGGGGGAGGGAGGATGACAGGGTGGGGGAAGAAAGTATTCCACAGGTAGTACAATTGCTCCAGATCTCAGAAATGAGAAAAGAGGGGTACGAAGAGCAGGCTGCAAATTGATTTTACTTGCAAAACAATCAATCCACTAACTATCTAGCTGGCTTATTTAAACAGGTTCAGCAGCCACAGATACCTCAAGCTTTTATGTTGGACAGAGATCATTCCATGCTATGTACCTGGTGTTAAAAACAACATTCTATGGAAAATAGCTGGTCCCACTGCACATGTGCTGTCACTTTTGCTCCTACTGGATTTTACCCACATTCTCTTGTAACATGAAATGCTTTATAGTGGGTTTTGGTTTACTGTCTCTTTGAAAAAATTTCTCTCCCGACAGAATGAATCTTAGAGTAGAATATTACAACAGCCATTGATTTCTTGCACTACCTATGTGTCATTTCTTCCTTATTTCCTTAATTGCTGGTTCCCTCAACATTAAAGAGAGCAGATCAATTGGGTTAATACTAGAGATTCCTGGGAGCCAGAGTACCATTGATTTGTCAGCGGGAGCAGAATCTTACCTTCCCCAAGTTTTTGGTTCCCTCTTCAACATTCACAGCAGCACTGTTGACATGGTCTTCAATGCTGTCAATCTTCTCCTGCTGAGACTAGATGCAAAGGAATTATGAGTGAGCGGTCCTGCTGGGGAGCAGCAGTCAGCCAATACACACTATTTTAATTCCTGTAATCAGGGCTCCGTGTACTGCAGTCTTGCAGTCTTAATAGCAGTTCATTAATAGCAGCTGATAAACCATGTCGAAAGTACAAATTCACTTGCGTGAAGAAAAAGGAGGGCAACTTAATTATTAGGTAATAAAAGGGTGGCACCTTTATAGTGAAAAGCATCTCACACTAAAATTCATTCAAACATACAAACATAGTATTCTCCAAATGAATGTACTTTCTAGGAGGAAAAAAAATGCAAAAAGGCTTTTACATGTCACATTGGGGCTGACGGACAATAAGAAAAACAAATACAAAACCAACCAACCAACCAAAAATCTTTCTAACTTTACTTCTTTGAAGATTCTATTTAATACAGGCAAATTTGCCTTCGGAACAAAATGTCCTTGATCCTGTAAATACGAATTACTGTGTTTCAGGAATAAGAACACAATATGGTTTGATATACCAAGAGATCTTTCCACTTCTGATATGCAGTGAATGAATTTACTGTATTTCACACCTGTACATTTTAATAGGCTTTAAAATCACAAGTTACAGTGTTCCAGATGAAATATATTAATAAAACATTCTACATAAAACAACACCTGCACTGATACAGCAGCTACTGTGGCTCTGACTACAAGGAGTGTGTAGGTGGTTAGTGTGATTCCCCCTCAGATGTGTGACGCTCCACCACTACTGTTCTGAAGTGGCTCCTGAACTTCTGCTCAATACCTTCAGCGACAGGAACTCGTTACTCACCACAGGTTCACATTCCCATTTTAAAATAAGTTTATTTAGCCAGAATTTTATAGAATTTATATACAGTGATATGCATTCACTTTTAGGGTACAGTCTGAGGAGTTCTGACAAACGTATATGCCTGCGTGACCATCATCACATCAATACATAGAGTACTTTTTCAATTCACAGAAAAAAAAGAGGAGACTCTCTCTTTGACCCCAGCTAAATGCCAGCTTCTACAATGATTGTGAAATAACTCAACTTCGATTCTGAAATATCTGATTGTCCTTATATAACTGACCTCTTTGCTTACAGTGAAGCAGATAACACTAACACTCATTCTAATGCCAGTTACATCTTGTTTGGGAATATGAAGCCTACACAACACCATTCATTTCCCCCCAGTTGCTTCCTATCCGCAGCACTGACATTGCTTCCCTCCCCACATGTCCAGTGGGCACCTTTCTCTGTTAGCCCTTTCGCGGTATTCCTTCACTTCTGTGTTCTCTATCATATCTTGCCATCTACACACAATTCCTCAAGCAGTCCTTTATCAGTTTTCCTTCCAACTCCAACAGAGGTTCTCTGTTGAGTGGGCACCAGAATCACTTTGAGGACTTCTTAAAAACACTGATTTCTGTATCCCACTCTTAGATTTTCTGATTCAGCCGAGATGGGATGAGGCCTGAGAATCTGCATTATTTCTATTGAGTTCCGGGGGATGCTGATGCTGCCTGTTCATGATTCTTACACTTTGAGAACCACAAGTATATGTCATATATACGAGATAGGTTGATGGGCACAGTCTCTGGTCAGATGTCCTGCTTCTTGAATAAGGAGGACTCAAAGGCATGACAGTGATAGTTAGGCAGCAAGCTGGTGTTAAGTGCTGTGCATCGGGCCTCCCCTGGTGGCGCAGTGGTTGAGCGCTGGGTTGCGAAGCTGCCTGCAGCCTCTGCAGCACTGGTTCGACCCCTGGCCACTGATGAGGGTCCCACATGGTGTGCAGACCTCTCCTGCCGCAGCTGCTCCCCTCAGCAATGTATTTCGTCAGTCTGCCTGTTCTGCTCCCCGCTCTGGCTCTGGTGAATTCTCTCACCCTCCCGTGCTTCTGACTGTACCCAGTGCTTGTATAAATAAATAAATATATAAATAAATCTTTAAAAAAAAAAAAAAGAGCTGTGCATCATTGGCAGCAGCACGCCAAACTAGATCCCATCCAGAGCTGAATCTGGTCACCACTTGTCTAGTCTTGGCTAGAATGCTGGCTCTGAATGCTGGGCCAAACCACACACACAGCCTGACCCCAGCACAGGACACCAAGTCAACAATAATAGCACCAAAGAGCCGCCTCAACTCTACCTTTCTTTTACTCCTATTTGCTTATGCTTGTTTTCACCTACCTGGGCATCCCATGTTCAACAATCTTCAAACTCCCTGACACTTTATGCTCTGACGCTTCATATGTGATCTCGGTATCCCTTTAACAAAGAGTCAAGCCATTTATGAGGGACGCACAGTGTTTCTCAAGCTAGAGTAATGTACACTTTTTTTAAAGGAAAAGAATTCTCAAGACTCTAAAAATGTGTGTATGGATTTCATTTTAAGAAACATTGATCCCTTTATCTGCCTGAAAAATAAATGAATCCTAGTGAGCAGTTATAAGAACACCTAAGATTCTGAAGACAATGTGATTCATTAAATTAGTATTTGTCAGATAGAAAGCAATTTGGGCATGTGAAGTGAAGCTAATGAAGAATTGTTTTCCCCTTGCATGTAAATGGAAGAAGCAGACATGCAGTTGAGGTTAGTGGAAAGGAAGGGGGTGGGAAGTAACAGACATCATTTCATTTAGTCCTGTCATGATTTTTACAAAGCTCATTGTAGTCAAATAACAGCCTAAGATCACATAGGTAAAAGATGGAGGAATTGGATATAATACATTACAACTCAATATTGATGCATACAGAGTAAAACTGAGTTCTAAAAACCAAAGGGAATAGAGTCAGAGACAAAACGGGACCAGCAGCAAGGGTGGCGTTCTGTCGAGCAACTAGTTCAGAGTTAAGTTTCCCTGGATTAGAAGTAAGGCTGGCTCTAGTTATAGGAAGAGTGTACTTTAAAAAATGGAAGAAAATTGCCACAAAGTGCCTAGCAGATGGTAATTCATTGATATCTACTGGATTACACCCGGACTTTCAATGGCTTTGTAGATTCTACTACTAGCGTGGTAAAACATACATACCATAAAATTTACAACTTTAACCATTTTTGAAGTTTGTAATTTAGCGACATTAAGTACATTCACAATGTTGTACAACTATCACCACTGTCCTACAGGTTGTTTTATACTGTTCTTCATTCTTCATTGATTTGACTTAGCATGGTATCATGCTCCATAAATACATGGTTAATTTGTCTAGTTGCTATCGTGTCCATGTGATGGTAATGAGAGGATGTGGTGATTCTAGTTATGTTCCCAAGTCATTCGGTGCCTAAATGGAGCTTCTGTGAGTCCCTGACCATGTGGTCATGAGAACACAGTCACCCCGGAATAATAATCAGGGGTTCTCCTTTGAGCTTTTGCCTGATAGCATTGTTTCATGTCCTGACACAGATTATTATAAATAGGACATTTGTATATAGCTATGGCTATATCTAAAGTTCTCCTGCATGAATCTTTCTTAGGTTAAATGTTAGAAGCTGCTTACAAAACTCAATCAGATAATAAACTGCTAAATAAACATAAACACTTAATTTTCTTTTCACATACCTATCCCATTGGAAGGGAAATGTGTTTGTCTTGAATGAAAAGAATGCTGTACATATCTTATTTTTAAATCAATTTTATTGAAGTGTACTTTACATGCATTATTAGCGCATATATTTTGAAGTGTACAACGTATATATTTGTGTAACCATACATGATGAGTTACAATAATTGAATAAATTTTGAAGCTACTTTGGGATTCTGATTCTTATTGTTTCATTCCTTTTTCATGTAAATAGATTAACAGGCTATACAGATAGCTAATCCAGAAACTTCAAGCATTTTACTTTCTCTGACTTAGAGGTGTCAAAAAAGAAAATGCTTCAAATAATTTACTGCATTCAGTGTTAGTTATTACACTTCAACAAAAAGAATCCACAAACTAGAAAACAGAGTAAGGAAGTAAGGAGCTAGTACTGAAAAGCCTAGAAATAATGAATTCCAGAAGGAATGAAAACATTAGAGAATCAAAGGTTTGTAATAGAAGGAAATATGGTAAGGTGGAATAGGGTGACTAGAACTGACGTTTACAGTGAACTTAATGCAGAATATGCACATGTTGATTCTCAATGATGTACTCCTGAAACTTACATAATGTTGTAATGCAATGTTACCTCAATAAAAAAAAGTTGAGGAAAAAACAACTTTTATATGGAAAACAGACAAAACTTGTCAGCATTTAGTTTCCACAAGGAAGAATGTGTAAGAGTTAGAGTCTTCAAATGGAACTTCAACATTAAAGTATGAATTATGCTCTGTAAATGTTAAAGAGGCAAAAGACATACTAGAGATCTATATGAGAAGTTGGGGAAAGAGGATTAGATTAGCCAGCTTCTTAAATCCTTTCTAATCCCAATTTTGAGGTTTTATGATCTAGGAACTTGCCAGGTGTATAGCTCCCAAATGGCTTGATCAAGAACAAAACCTAGATAGAAGTATAAACAGAAACAGGTTTGTGCCTGTATGTACACTACATATCTAACTTTCTCACAATTCCTGGGAGGGAAAAATAAAAATAATTAAAAAAAATGACAGAATATTTTATCTTCCCTACTAACACTACTTTGTGTTCCCTAATCTATGTTAACCTTATCTCTGGTTCCCCAATTATATGAAATAAAGCCTTAATGTTTCCTAGCTGTGGCTCTTCCATATTTCTACTAAGTGTACCCCATAAATAACTCTCAGCTCTCCTTTACACTTGTTGGCATTGCTTTCAGTTAAACTCTTGCAATTAATTTCTAACTAGTTGTCTTGCTTATAATCTCCCCTTCCCCAAAGCCCATTTTTCACACTGTGATCATTCTGAAGCACAAACTGCATCACATTACTCTAACCTGCTCAAAAATTTGTATTGGCTCCTTAATGTCTGCAAAATGAAGTTCAAATTAGTATGGCCTCCAATTCCATCATAATCTGACCCTCACGCTCTTTGCTTTGCTTTTCCGTGGTATCTTATGCTGTGGACACACTGTGGTACTTGTCATTTCTGAGAGCCCATATATACTCTTCTCTATAGTAAGTCTTGTTTACCTGCTCTCAAATGCACCTGTGGACATTTCACTCATTTTTCAAGGCTCAAGCAAATACTATCTATTTTTTGACACTATCCTTAATGTTTCTACCTCATAACTCCTGTCTCCCTCTCCTGGAATTAAAAGCATCTCCTTGGAGCTGATAATATTTTAGATCCAAGCTTACTTTTACTGACTCTAAATTCTTGAAGGCAAAAAGCAGGCTTCATTTATTTCCATATCTAACCTCAGCAGACCACAAATACCAGGGATCTAACACTGTACATTTTTATATAATACATGTTTAATAAATATTTATTAAACTGATCTGCAAATTGAGAACAATCAGACTTCCATCTATGACTCAATAGCAGTCTGAGAAAGCATAACTTCTATTAAAGTTCTAATTAAAGCCCAGTGATTGATGAAAGTCTTTTATCCTATTAACCCAACAGTTCTGAGCCCAAAACAGACACTTACCATCACTAGTACGGAGAAATCAGTGACCAGTTGACTAAGTTCAATTAAGTCCTTAAAAAAATAAGAGAAAGGAGTTACTCACTTCTATGCCTTTTATTTTTCCAAAAGTAAAAAAAATTTCTCACATACCGCTTCTAAGTTTTCCCATGATTCTGCAGCATTTTGGTCTCGGGGAATTTCGGGCAAGGCATACACCTGAGTCAAACTCTGGGTATCAGCTTCAGTTTCAGTGGTGTGAAGTACTCCTGGATGAACACAGCCCCATATTTGGAGTTTATTTGCTTTGTTAGAAAGTCAATAGCATGAATCAATTTCATAAAACAACTGCTATGCAAAATGCTTACCAGCTAAATTCAGACTAAAAGCAAATTGATTGTTCTGCAAAAATAAATTCATCCACAGGCAGACTGTTTTGAGGTTAACAAATATTTTTTCCTTAATTATTCTACAAAGTCAACTCAAAAAAATGGCTACAAATACTATCTGTTCATTCTGAATAATTCAAGGTATATGTAGAAGAAATACCACCAAAAGAGAACTATTCTGTCTGGCTAATGTAAAGAAATGTTCAGTAGAAATAGGGTTAACACTTTTCTTTGCTAAATCATTAACCTCTCCTCTGACTATTTTAGTCATAAATATCAGCTTTACAAGTTGTTTAAAGTAGGAAGTGATAGGTTTTTATCTATGAAAGTAAGTACTAGTAACAATTTGTTATCAAAGTAGCTCCTCTGGCCCTGTATCTTTCTGTACACATTGTCACCCTTTTTCTGGTCCATGCCTCCACTGCTTCACTGTCTTTTGAGTTCAACCCAACAGGGCTTTCCTCATTAAACACTGCCTTAATGATGAATTAATTATGCTCCAAACTCTACCTTCAAGCATTTCTTATTTTCTTGTACTGACTTTATCAATCATTCATTTATCAAACTGATAGTTACTAAATGCCTACTCCATTGCCAAGAAATATTCTAAAGTGTTGGGGACACTATGGCAAACCATAAAAACAGTTCCAAGGAGTCAGCTCTGCATACTGATTAGTAGCATAAGCCTAGTCAGAAACCAGACTTAGAATCCTCGTTTGGTTATTTAACTAGCTCTTTAACTCAGCCATGGATTCAAGGTCAAAGACCTCCTTGACTTATTTTTCCTCATTTTTAAATAAAGTGATACTTACTTTGCACTGTGCCTCGCTTACATATCAAGTGAACTTGTTAGATAAATAATTACTACTGCTGCCATTGCTTTGAGAATTGAGAATAAATTTGAATTTCAATTTATCTGAAAACATTTCTTTATCTTAAATACCAGATACAGAGTAAGTTTCATATTACAACATTATGGCAAATATCCAACTTTTTTTTTTTAAGATTTTTTATGCATACAAGAGCTGGGGTGTAGGCCAGAGGTGTGGGAGGTGAGAGGATTCACCAGACACAGAGTAGGGAGCAGAAAAGGTGGAATGACTGAAATACACTGCTGAGGGGAGCAGCAGGCGAGACAGAAGAGGTCTGCTGTGCCATGTGGGTAGCTCCCTGGCTGGGGATGGAACTTGCTGCAGTGGATGCAGATAGCTTCACAGTGCTGAAATTTAACCCCTTGTGCCACCAGGGAAGCCCAAGTATCCAACATTTTATTTATTTATTTATTTATAGATTTATTTATTTATTTGTTTGTTTGTTTGTTTATTTATTTATTTATACAAGCACTGGGTACAGTCAGAAGCGCGGGAGGGTGAGAGAATTCACCAGAGCCAGAGCAGGGAGCAGAGCAGGCAAAAGGACCCAAGTACACTGCTGAGGGGAGCAGCGGGCGGCAGGAGAGGTCTGCGCGCCATGTGGGACCCTCCTCTGGTAGCCGGGGAGCACCGGGGATGGAACCGACTGGCGCTGCAGAGGCTGCGGGCAGCTTCGCAACCCAGTGCTCAACCGCTGCACCACCGGGGAGGCCCAGTAGCCAACATTTTAAAAGCTCGCTCTGATTTTAAAAAATGCTTAAAAGTGTTGTTTACCCTATGTCCTAAGTTAACACAGAAGAACTTTCATTCTTGCTTTATTCAAAATTAATATTCTGATTATAGAAAGAATTCCAGCATCTTTAATATGATGGTTAATAATGATAACTTTGCTAATTGTTATCATAAACAGAAGCTTTATAATGGCTACATCCATAAACTTTATAATGGCTACATCCACCTGAAGATTTTTTATATCATAATCTTAGTACTATTAAAGAGAATCTGAATGAAGTATGACAGGGAATATAACAAAATAAACAGAGATTGCCATGCATAAATTCTTGATCTGAAAAATAAAAGGATGGGAAATGTTTGACATTTTAAGCAAACATAAAAGATTTTCCTCAGTCAAAATTAAGAAATGTTTTAAGTCATTCACATCTCACTTGAAACCAAACTACGTCTGCATCTTAGTTCAAATGGAGTCTTAAGACAAAGAGATCTATTCTCTTGCATGGAAAGTCTTGCTGTAAACTTACAACTCTGAACATCACTAATCAATTCAAGGCATGACTAATAACTAAGAAAGGAAACTCTTTAATTTCTACAACTTTCATAAATAATATATTCCAGCCCATATTATCAATTGACTCTAAACTTTCATATACTGCTACAGACATGAGGTGGCAAAACACTGAAACAGATTAGAGATGCAGGAAACAAGGCTGAAGAATTCTTATCCTGTCTATATTAGTCAAAGTTGCCATTGTTTTACAAGACATATTTTCAGATAATTCTATCCATATGCAAATAGTCTAATCACTATGAAATGACTTTTAAGTCAGAAAACTTAATTTTGCTGCAAAAGAGGACATTTATGAAAACTAAAGTTAAAAGAAAATACATTTTCTGAATAATACACAAAACCTTCTACATGTTTCACAAACTGTTCAGCACATGTATATACTTGTGATATAATCTAATATTTCATCAAACTCAATATTCTAGACTGAAATTCCCAGCAGTTTTAAGATTGGATTCTCTATTCTTTTGTGAATATTTGTTTAAAATGTAATAAGATTCTGCTCCTATTGTGCTGGTGAAGTGTGTGTGCTGGATGGCGAGTAAGAAAGACAAAGCTGAAGAGAAGCACTGACTCACTCTGTATGACTTTATATACCTTTCTAAACACAAATCAAATTTGTAGGCTCATCACTTCTCTTGGTGGGAAGCAATATGCTAAAAATGAAACTAGATACACAAGTGAGACAGAAGGGAGTTTCTCAGATCAAACAAGATTGGCAGAGAAGATTTACTTCAGGAACTCTCAGAATCTGTACAAAAGAAACAGCAAAATCATCACAGCTTCCCCCCCCCCCAAGTTTAATAAGCTTCTTTCATTCTCCAGAGAACATAAACCATCCTATTCCATTTGTTATTTCTATCTGTAAATGAAAAACTATTTTTGTATTTTGATTTCACTCATGGAAATCTGGCAACACTGCTTCTGAATCTTTGCTGATGTTTCCAATCAATTTATTTAGAATCAGATTGAATTTTTAAAGGAGAAAAGTATTTTAAGGTACCTCTATGCAAATAAAACACTTTTTTCTGTGTAGGCTGTCACTACTATAATGAATGCCTAAAGTAAAAATAGGGAAGACCAGAGTGCATAGGATAAGAACGACAGAGAAGTCCACAGCTTAGAAAAATACATATGGAGCAAGCCCAATGCCTATCCTACTATTAAAGTCTTTTGAAAATTAGTTACTTTCTTTTTATTGTTCTTCTTTACCATTCTCTCAATTATTTGTTACTAAAAATATTTTAGAATTTAAGGCACCCGAGAAGAAACTTTCACCCTTGGAAAAATACTTAGGCACATAGGTTCAAAGTCAAAGCACAATCTAACCAGCATGTTATCTGGAATATGAAATTATACCCACTGTTTTAGGGGTAACTTAGGTAGGTGATTTTATAAATGAAATAACTATCTTACTAAAAATCAGCACTAGTGTTAAAGATTTGATTTTGTAGCTTTCTCCCGGTGTCAGCTGCTTAGGTCTTTAGCCAATTTGGTGTTATAGGAGCCAAGAAGTATGAGATGAAATAGTTGTAAAATTAAGTACACCTGCTATTTCTTCTGCCTTATCCCCTGGTTCTGACCCGATATATATTTTTATTTCCTTTTTACATGTGTCCTCAAATTTTCCTGACATCTTTGTCATAGCAGTCAGCTTCTTACAGAGAAAACTGCCAGCAGAATGGGTAACTGCCTCCTTCTAATAACCTTATAGCCCCCGCCCCTGAAGATATATAAACCCAAGTTAGCTGAGCCCAAACTGTTCTGTTGGTGGAAACACAATTTTAAAAAGCAAGTATTAGATATCACAATATTGTAATAAAACTCTCAGAACACAAATTTTTTGTTTGCTAGGGTACTAGTGATGATGGGCAATTCAAGGCTAAATAGCAAAAGAGTGATGCTAGAGATTCTTTTTTTTTTTAAAAGATTTATTTTTTTTTATACAAGAACTGGGGTATAGGTCAGAAACACAGGAGGGTGAGAGAATTCACCAGAGCCAGAGTGGGGAACAGAACAGGCAGATGGACCGAAGACACTGCTGAGGGGAGCAGCGGGCAGGGCAGAGGTCTGCTGTGCCATGTGGGGTTCTCCCTGGCCGGCGAGAAATCGAACCAGCACTGCAGAGGCTGCAGACAGCTTCACAGCGCGGTGCTCATCCACTGCACCATCAGGGAGGCCCAATGATGCTAGAGATTCTTTCCAGAAAATTCAGCTTATCTTCACTGTTATTACTGCCTTGACAAGTGTCACAAAGTCTGGGTAGATAGGATGGCCCCTAGAATAACATGGAACTATAAATGAAAAGGCCACTTTCTCCGTACATCCACATGAAGTGTCAGTTTGCACCAAATAAAAAGAACAGCATTCAGTCTCATCAATATAGTGGTAACTATATGAACAAAATAATGTAAACAGCAGCTCTAAAACTGCTGAGTATTTGCATTTCCTCTTCCCCAAAACATTTTATGGGTATTTACACACAGAGTGGAGTGATTACAGCACATCTGAAATTACCAAATTGATTTGGAAAAGATGCATTCATTCATATTTGTAAAACATTAATGATCCACTATGTGTCAAGCACCATGTGCTATGTACAAAGTACTATGGATACAATAAAGCAAGATTACCCAGAAACTCTGGATGGTGGCCTAAATGCTTTTTCCATCATTATTTTTTAAATTTCCCTGTAAATGACTAGAACATCAGCACTGAAAATATAAGTTGAAAACACCTGGTTTTGTAGGACAGAAGTAGTAGAGGAGCATCCTGGGTAAATAAAAACAGAAAAATTGGGCAACTATAGGATCTCTCAAATTCTATTCTAATCTGTAATTTATTTATACCCTATCTTTTCCATAAAGATTTAAGGCAACTTAGATTTATGAAATGTTAACAAGATGAGAGTCCAGGAGGATGGTGGTAAGACACTAAGTAAACCTCCTACCAAACACACAAAATGGATGTAAAACAAAGCCCAAAAAGCCCTGTAGGAAAAACTGACTACCACTGCACATGCTGGGAACATCGGCCCAATATAAAGGGCTAGGAAAAACTTCATGTGAACTCCCTTTAAAGCGACAACAGGTGGGGAGCCTCCCTGGTGGTGCAAGGGGTTGAAGTCTCAGCACTATGAAGCTATCCGCAGGCATTGCGGCACGGGTTTGATCCTCTGCTAGGGAGGGGACCCACATGGCATAGCAGACCTCTCCTGTCTCACTTCCTGCTCCCCTCAGCAGTGTATTTTGGTGGATCTGCCTGTTCTGCTCCCCACTCTGTATCTGGTGAGTCCTTTCACTCCCCATACCTCTGGCCTGCACCCCAGTTCTTGTATGCATAAATAAATAAATCTTTAAAAAAAAATAAAGTGACAACAGGGTAGTACCACCCACAAGATGCAGCAGTGGCTGCAGTGCAGAGCCCACTACAGCCATGCACTTGGGCACATGCCAACACTGGGTGTCCTAACAATGGTACTGGGAAAGCTAGAAAACAACACATAAAAGAATGAAGTTGGGTTACTTGCAAATGCTTTACACAAAAGTAAATTCCAAATGGATTAACAAATTATATACAAGCCTGCAACAATAAAATACATTGAAGAAAATAGTGGTGCTATGTTCCATGATATCAACAATAAAGATATTTTGGTGACTTAACCCTTATGGTAAGGGAATTAAAACCAAAAATAAACAATTGGGATAACCCTCAAATTAAAAAGCTTCTAAGCAGCAAAGGAAAATACAAGATGATTAAGTAGAGAATGAGAGAAAGTATTTATATAATATATAAATGATAAGGAATTAACATGCAAGATATATAAAAAAGCTCACACACTTCTACAATAAAAAAATAACCCCATTGGGCCTCCCCGGTGGCGCAGCAGTTGGGCGCTGGGTTGTGAGGCTGCCTGTGGCCTCCGCGACGCCGGTTCGATCCCCAGCTGCTCCCCGGCCACCAGAGGAGGGTCCCACATGGCGCGCAGACCTCTCCTGCCGCCCGCTGCTCCCCTCAGCAGTGTACTTCGGTCCTTCTGCCTGCTCTTCTCCCTGCTCTGGCTCTGGTGAATTCTCTCACCCTCCCGCGCTTCTGACTGTACCCAGTGCTTGTATAAACAAAAACAAACAAACAAATAAATAAATAAAGCATGCCTCTATTAAAAAAAAAATAAAAATAACCCCATTAACAAATGGACAGCAACTATAAACAATTCACCAAAGAAGACATCCAGAAGGCCAAAAGACATAAGAAAAAGTGTTCATCATCACTTCTAATAAGAGAAAGGCAGATTAAAACTACAATGAGATATTCACACCTGTGAGAATGGCAAATATTAAAAAGACCTCCAACAACAAGTGCTTGAGAGGATACAGAGAAAAAAGGAACCCTATTACATTATTGGTGGGAATATGAACTGGTGTAAATATTATAGAAAACAATCTGGACTTACCTTAAAAAAATAAAAATGGAAATACCATACAACCTGGCAATCCCACTTTTGGGCATATATCCACAGAATCTGAACACATCAACAAAAATCCATATGTTCCACCATATTCTCAACAACATTATTCACACTATCTAGAAGAGAGAAGCAGCCTAAATCTCCTTTGACAGATGACTGCATCAAAAAGATGTGGTACATATACACTATACAGTGTAATATTGCCATGAGAAAGGTTGAAATGCAGCCATTTTCAACAACATGGAGGGAATTTGAGTGAATTAAGTAAAGCAAAGTAATTCAGAACAATAAAAACAAATACTGGACACTCACACAGCAGCACATATAGCTCACATCTGATAGCATAAAACACTTTTAAAAACTACTTGATATCAATAAACATCCTGAGGGCTCTGAGGTTAAGGAGGGTGGGGAGAGAAAAGGACAAGAGGACACAGGAATGGTGGTGGGGAAAAAACATTTATAGCAGAAATTACAGGACAGAATGTAAACATTTTCTCTACACTGCTATAAAGGAGACAGGTAGGTAGATAAGAGACAGGTAGATGAGAGATTTATATGTACACACAATGACTTCGTCAGTGACAATTTGCTTTGGCAAGTGTATCACAGGGAACCATACTTAAAAATACCCTCATTTGCATGCAAATAAAAAATAAGAAAAAAATGGTATTTAAGATTTCTGTGCTTGGGAGGAGGAGCAGGCAAAAGAGAAAGCTTTAATGCTGCACCAAGGATCATTCTAAGAGCCTAAGCCAGAAAAAAAGTAAATAAATGGCAAAAATCAAAAATAAACCTTTAAGACCAAAAGGAAAAACATAAAGCCATAATATTTAAAAATTTTAATTTCTAGTAAATTTAGACTTAAGTTTTCTAGTAAACAACTCAAGTAGAGAAAGAAACTTTATCAGTTATGCCACACAACACTTCTAAGATTAAAAAAAAAAAAATCAATTGCTTTGAAGTACTACTATGCATTAAACCAGCAATTATTTTCAGGATTCCTTATAAAGTTATTCACATAATATAATCAACTATTATCAATGACATCTTTGAAAAAAACATAAAGGCAAATTCATAGGATTGTCTCTTGGACTATCACTTCATAAAAGCTGATGGCATGACTCCCAAAACATATTTTTTTATGTTGTTATTTAAATTTCAAAAACTGAGCATGGAGATAGAGCTAACAACCCTGGTGAAAACCAAAATGCCTAAGAAAGAATCAAGTCTATATTACCTGGAGTTGAGGGAGAAGTACTCTGCAGACAAAGACGACATTTACCTTAAAAAAAGCTTTAAAAATTTATGCTCATTATATAGACAAATAGGCACCTGAAACCTGTACTCTATATGCATAGTCACACAGTTTTTATCCTGCAAACTTTCATGGTATGTAACTTTCAGGCATACTCAGGGCCCAAGAATTCAACATACTGGAATAGGAAGTGAACCCCTGAGATTTATATGTCATCTGCAGTATCTATACAAGGAGCTTAGCTTTATTTAATTAATCACCATGATCAAGAGTAAGACAGAATAATACATTACCACCAACAGTCATGGATCTGGTTAAAGAAGGCTGTAACAAAGTTTGTTCATCATTAAATTGCTTCTTAAGTTCTTCTACAGATTCCAAATGGAGTTGGAGAAATTCTGCTGTTGCTGCTGATGCTTCTGCCTTAACAGGATCTATCATTCTCTTCAGAAGTCCTAAGTCATCCTTTCGGACTTTCAAACAAAGCTTCTCCATTTCTCGGATATTGGAGCGGAGTTGCTATAAAAGAAAAAAAAAACATTAAAGCCACCATCTCTTAGATATAAAATACCTTTATTTTTAGAGGTAATTTGTGATTATGGTTGTGAATGGAAATGATTACAGGATTTTCTACAATAGAAGGCATGCATAATACTTTTTCTATTTTTCAAATCTCTGATCAAGTCTAGTTTTTTAGAACTGACATGCTCTACTTTGAACTTATTTAGCATTTTTACCTTCATTTGATTATGACAAAGTAATGCTCTTCATAATAAATCAAACAATGCAGAAACATATCAAGAAAAATTTAATTATTCCCCCACTCACCAAACCCCTTACTTCTCTTAACCCAATATGTCTACACATTTCTCACTGGGCATACAGACATTAATATATATGTTTCTTTCTCTTTACAAAAACATTGCATTATGTCTAATAATCTATAACTTGTCATTCCACACACTAGCTTTACAATACCATCATGGATCTCCCTCCTAGTGAATAGCTACATCGTATTTCATGGTATGGATATAGCATAATTTATTCAATCTCTCCTCTAGTGATCAAGTCATTTATGTTGTTTCCAGTTTTCAGTTATTACAAACTATGAAACATGTCCTTGACTATATAAATATATATGTATTATACTACATATAATTATATTTTGTAGGAATGATTCCCAAGAGTGAGAGTACTCAAAGGATAATGTGCATTTTTGTATCAACAACTACTGGGCCTCCCTAGTGGCGCAATGGGTTGAGCACAGCACTGTGAAGCTATCCACAGCCTCTGCAGCACAAGTTCAATCTCCTGCTGGCCAGGGAGCTACCCACATGGCGCAGCAGACCTCTCCTGTTTTGCCTGCTGCTCCCCTCGGCAGTGTATTTCAGTCAATCTGCCTGTTCTCTTCCCTTCTCTGTCTCTGGTGAATCCTCTCACCCCCCTGCACCTCTGGCCTGTACTCCAGTTCTTGTATACATAAATAAATCTAAAAAAACTATTTGTTTTTTCCCCACAAGGCTGTATACCAATGTACTCTACCACCAAAGTATAAGTATCCATTTCCCACACACTGCCAGTAGTACATGTTATTTCACTGTAGTTTTACTTTGCACTTCTCTCCAGTGAACTTACTGAATTTTTGTCAAATGATTTTTTCTGTCTTTTAAGATCATTTAGCAAAATCATAAAATTTCCTATAATGAATTATGAGGTTTCGTGGTATAGAATCATCTTTATATTTCTGAGATAAGTTCTTTCTGGTCAATAAAAATTTAAGTATGCTGTTAGATTCATTTTGCTAATATTTTATATGGAATTTTAACATATATGTGTGTGTACACATACATGCATATGTGAACAGTGTGTGTATCTGTACTATCTTTAATAGGTTTATACTCATTTTAACAGGTTTGTGGTGCTAGATTCATAAAATGAACTGGGGAGTTTTCCAATTTTTTTAATGGTTTATACTTTGAAAGACATAGAAACCAACTATTCTTTGATGATAAAACAAATCTGCAAGAATGATATAAGTATGGCACTTTAAAAAGTTATAGAGCTTCAAAGAAAAAGAAAAATACTGGATGGTCTCACTCATTACAGGAATCTAGAAAACCTAAATAAGGAACCAGGAATAGGTTGTCTATTTCTTACCTGAGTAGTAGTGGTTCCATGAGTACATACAGCATAATTTATTTAGGTGTATATTATGTCTTATTCATTCTATAATGTCACATTTTACAAAACAAATCATTTAAATAATATCTTTACAAAAGAATATTATATTGAGTGGACAATTAGCCTACAGATAGAAATAAGTTTGAAAGAATCTGGATAGGGGAAAAATTGACTAGCAGTCTCACTATGGAAGAATACTGGCTACCACTTTGCTGGATAAGCATAATAATTCACTCATTTCACTAGGTTTCAAAGTTTACGGGACCAGAGACTATGTATAATCTTTGCACCATTATATACTAAAGGCCATATTTGGCCCCTGATACACAGTTTGAGTCAATAATTTATGTGAATGAATGCTTTCTTAATATTTTCCACCAAGTGGCAACAGTGATCTCCAACCAAAAAAAAAAAAAAAAAAAAAAACCCAGCCAGAATTCTTCCCTGGAAAGCATAAGTCGCTAGCATATGAACTATTTCATATGTCATTAGATGGAAGAAATAATGAAAAAACTCATTTTTGGAAATAATTCTGACATACAAGCATAATATAGTGAAGTAGAAATCAAACTCATGAGCGAAAGCAATCTTGCCATCGTGGGAGTTCATAATAATTATAAAAAGGAATACTGGAAATAGTGACACATTATGGAAGTGATTCAAGTTTAGAGAAAATAGTTGTATGATGTAGCAGAAATTATATTGTGATAAGATCATTTTTAAGAGTTTCTAAAAAGTGAAACTCTGACACTATAAAAACAAGTAAATCTGATAAGAAAGTGGCATCTTAAGAATCCAATATGGTTGTATAAGAAGTGCTATGATAAGCTCTGCATTTTAAGACTTCTTTTAAAAAAAGGGGAGGGGGGTGATAAAAAGAAAGCCATGTGAACAACCAATATGAAAGAGTGGTGTGAAACAAGGAGAAACATGTAAGTAAAGTAAGCCCAGAATGAGCGGAGGCTGGTGAAAAATGTTAAGAACAATAAAAAGGATTTAAAAAATATATGAAGAGCAAGAAGAGCAAGAAAGAAGGTTTGGACCTACTGCTTAGGGCAGATGGTATAATGTTAACAGATGATGCAGAAAAAGTAGAATTTGCTTAACTTCTATTTTATTTTTGATTCTTTATTAAGGAAAAAATACTCAAAATTGAAAGGGGCATAAGAAACATGCTCAAAGAAAATCTGAAATATACTAGAAGGATCTAGACAATCTTCATGAAGGAGGTGAGATTTATCTGAAAATTAATAATGGGAAATATAAGACACTAAATAGAAAGAAAAGACTGGGGGGAAATAGGTGGAATAAAAGGATAGAAGCTTTCTAAATAATACATCTCATCAATTTTAGGACAAAATATCTTTCCACATTTTAACATCTCTGAAATTTGAACATTTCTTGAAATATATAGTTTAAAAGACATTGTGCCACTTCATTGAAGCCACTTTTTCTTTCTTAAAGGCATAAAATAATGGTGAGTCTTATAGCTGATGGTTCTATAGATTTAATCTTCTCCCTGTGATTTTTCAGTATCTGTCAATCAGATTTAGGATGTTGATTTATCAGATCATTAATATTTCAAGGCTGAATTTAAGTTTATATTCCTCTCAAGCTCATAATAATCTAAAACAATTAACCTTTTAATAGCATATTCATTTTAGGAAACTACTATCTTCTCTTCCATTCTATAACTGGTCTTGCTTATTCTTAATCTTTTCTCCTAAATTTGCTCTATCTGTGATTCTCCTCGCTTCCTCATCCTGTCTTTTCTATTGTTTCTCCCTTTTAAGCTGTCATTTTTAAGGAAAAAAATTAAAAAATAGCGCAAGTGTTCTAGGTTCTGTCAAGTAAAATCATGAAAGTCACATTTTATTTTACGTTCCATGGCAGATTTTATTTTCGTAAATTTATGCTACCTATGGAACTGGGACAGGACAGTATCTTTCCAAATGTGGTCTGAACTGGACTGAATCAGAATCTCAAATAAGAGCCCCCAAAATTTGCGTTCTCAATGGCTTCTGCATCACCACTGTTGTGCAGACCTGGCTGATCAGGTTTCAGTAAGTTAAGTTAATGTTCTTCAGTGAATTACAGAAGTAGCAACAATTTCCAAGTCTTCTACTTAGTTTCAAAATTTGACCACAAACTCCTCCTTAACACTCATGTTTTCTTTCCACTTGCAATTAAAAACTTTAAAAAGCTTAAAAACAGAGTTAACAGAAAGTGCTCGCTTTAAAAACAGAGCACTGGATAGAGTACTAAGGAGGAAGTACTGCACAGAGAACCCTGGAGATGTACAGGAGTCACCCCTGAGTACTCAGCAAAGAACTGATCAGAACAACTAATCAGAACAAAAGGAAACCACCCAAGGCTGGAGTAAAAAACACCCAAAAAGATTAGCATGAACAAGTGCCAATCATTCATTTAAAGCTGGAAAGCAACAGTTCCCACCAGCTAGACTAGAAAAGCTAATTCACAGGGCACTGGGTAGAGCACTCGGAAAGGTTTTGCCTCAGTAGTGGGGAAATAATCAGTCCTAGACTTTAGCACTACGCCAGTCAAGTTTAATAAATCACAAAAGAAAGAGTTAAGAGGATCAAACTGTTACTGAGTAATTAAATTCCTTCCAGAACAAAGTTCAACAAGATTTATGGGAACATAAAATATCCATCACTCAGTCAGGCAAAGGCCACCCAATCAAAGATTACTAGATCTACAAAGAAACAGGAAAACACAACTCAGAATGAGGAGAATAATCAATTATAATTGATCCATAGTTGACAAAGATATTAGAATTAGCAGAAAGGATATCAAAACAATTACAGTTGCATTCCATATGCTCTAAAAGTTAAAAAAAGATATGGAAGATAAATTAAAAAAGGCCATAAATCAAAATCCTAGACATAAAAAAAATAAACTGAATGGATTAAGAGAGATTAGACATTGTTGCTGCTATGACTAGTGACTATAAAGCTACAGAACTAGAAACTTGCCAAATGAAACAGAAAAAAGTAATTTCCTTTTCCAGATTTGGGACATATTCTCTTATTTCTTTAAATGTTCTCTGTTCCTTATTGTTTCTCTTCCCCTTTTGGGATAACCATTATTTTTATATTGCCCTTCCTTATGGTGTCAGTTCACAAAGTGTTTCTTCATTTTCATTTACTTTGATTCTCATTTTCTTCTTTCATTTTGCTTCTTTGTAAATTTGTATCTTCACATTCACTGATTTGCTCCTCTTCCACTTGGCTTGTTCTAGTTCTGTTGCTTTCTATAGCATTTTTTCATCTCTTCAATCTTTTTTTTTTTTTTTTCCATTCTGAAATTCCTTCGTTTCCTTCTTTAGGGTATCATTTTCGATCTTCTGTTCATTGATTGTATTTATGAATCTTCTTGTATATCCTTTATCCACTTTTCTGCATCTACTCTGAGTTCTTTGAGTTCTTCAAATTTCTTTATGATGGCATCTTTGAATTCTGTATCTGATAGAAGGAATAGATCTTCCATTTCTTTGTGTTTGGTTTTGGAGATATGTTCTCCATATGTGGTGTTACAGTCCCCTTTTCACTTTTGCTGCCATTTGTTGTGTTATTCCATCTCCCACCCCCTTTTTTTCAGGATTTTACTGCTGTGGGTCCTGCCTCTGTTAACCATATCTCCACTCCTCCCACACTGGGCCAGGGCACTGAACAGAGGGCAGCTAGGGATTGCTGCCATTGTGCAGGGCCCTGTGTGGCCTGGATTTGAGTGTGCACTGGTTCCCAAGGTGCTGGTGACTGACCAGGGGGTGGTAGAGGTAACTTCCTGAGGGTGGATGGGGGCCACTGTTAAAGGTTGAGTCCCTGTGCAGCCCAGTGGGACCTGCCTCTGCTCTTGATGTGCTGGTGGGTGAGCGGGGGGTGACAGATTCTTACTGAAGGGTAGCTGGGCCACCACTGAAGGGTGGTCTCTGTGTAGCCCACACTTGGGCCTGCATTTGCTCTGAGGCTCTGGTAGCAGAGCCAGGGATTGAAGAACTTCTGAAAGTGATCTTTTAAAGCCATATCAAGTCATCACCTGTTCAGAATCTATCCAAAATTCAAGTTACCACATCCTGAAAGGGTTAGACCCACCTCTGATTTCATCTCCTTTATCCTCTTCCTCATACCAGCTAAACTTATCTCCTTACTACCCCTTGATTATACCAAGCATCCTCTCACCTCAGAGTCTTCACACTTGATTTTCCCTCTGCCTTGAAAATTTTCTCATGACTAATGCCTTTAATTCAAGTTTCTACTTAAATGTCATCAGAAACCTTCCACAACCACCTATATAAAATAACATCACCTTCTTTGATTCTCTGTTCCCTTTAACCTGCTTTACTTTTACTACATGACACTTATACCCATCTAAATATTGTATGTTTACTTTAAAAAGTTATCTATGTCTTTCCACTCACCATTTTCAGAATATAAGTTGGATGAGAACAAGAATTTTCTTCTGTCTTGCTCACAGCTATATTCCCTTGTCAACAATAGTATCCAAAACATAATAAATGTTCAAATGTTTCAGCTCTTCTAATAATCAGGTCAGAAAGGCAGATTTTCTGCCAAGTTTTGAAATATTGTAGGACTATACACCAAATAAATGGGTCTATAACCAATGTATTAAGTCTAAAAAAAGAAAGCATACTAACGTAGTAATTAACAAGCTTTGCAGTATTCAAGTAGTTAACGGAAAACTACGGTCAAACTTTCAGTAAAATTAAGTGACAAAATTCTTTACTTTTGTAACTAAGTTTAATAACTAGTTATGGCTTCCGCCCCTTCCTACTGAAATATCCTGAAATTTCTTTCTAAAGATTAAAGATGTTTAAATATATAATTGTCTATACTGATAATTGTTAAAAGTAATTATTCTGAGTTAATTAAAATTCTGAAAAATAGTTAATTATGTATTTAATGATTAAAAGAGTGGCTATGCATATATTTGCCTTTGTTAAATATTGATTTAAGGATTCCTAATGTGTTTTATAACATGCAATTTTGAGAGTAGACTGTGTACAGCAGAAAACATTTGGTATCATAATAATCTGATTTCTTTACAAACACAGAGCACAAGTCCACTGGTAAACATTTAAACAATTTAGAGTAAATATATTCTAGACATCATATAATTTATTACTATGGGCTCCAGGATCATAACTATTTAATTAAAATAAATCTGAATTATTCTTTTCTTGTATTACCTAACTACTACACTAAGGTATTGATAGTATTGTAATGACTTCACATGTATTTCAACTTCAAGAGGCAGCAAAAACTGAACTATCAAAAGGAGTACAAATAAAGGGAGAAAAAGGTTTCCATTTATTATTCAACATACATCTAATGAGCACCAACTACATAGTTATTAAATGCAGTACTCCAATTTCTATTCACCTGTTAATTAAAGGTATTTCAGATTAAAAAGAAAACATTAAGAGACAATGTTGTAATTCATTCTTTTAAAGGATTTTCACTAAGTGCCTGCCAAGAGCATTGACATTATGCTAAATAAACTGGATTCATGCAGTACCACTTATTAAGACCTTGCCCTTATGCCAGATAGCAGGCATTATATCATTTATTAGTCTCTATAGAATATTTGACTATTAATAATACACTGACATCTATTAGCTTTTTTAGTAAAGTTTTAAGCTATTACTTAAATAATTTGATAGTTTTCATGAATTCATGCCTAGGTAAATTCCTTCAAAACAGAAATTGTGATATATTTTTCAGAACCTTCTATTATTAGCTTACTGCATTACTGTATCTTAAATATTTGGGAAGGAGATAGGAAGACTGAGCTTTTGTAAATACATATTTTCTACTTTTGTATGAAAAACCAACCAATTTTTAGCTTGATGTACCAGTTAAAAGTGGGAATATAAAATCAAACATTACTAATTCCTCTTACTTAATGAATGTCTATTATATGACAGGGGCTATGTAGGCACTTTTTACCCAAGATCAACAATCCTTCCAAGCAAACTGCAATACAGTAGAATGAGATTTTCCTTGCAGAAATAAGTCACAAATGTATAAAATAGTATTGTGAATTCTTTCACAGAGAGAGCTTTTTGCAGAAAGACCTTATCCAAAGGTCTTTTTATCCAAAGATAAATTTGAACACAAGCTTGTTTATAACCAACTTTTTTTTTTCCCAATAACCTATGAGCAAGATTGAAAGAAGTCACAAAGAATCAAAACAAGAAATCAAAAGAACGTGTGATATTATAAGAACTATTATTACCATAAAAAGACATTTCACATGACAGTTGTGTTCCTCCAACACAAGCATTCTGAGAGAGCCAGTGCAAGCTAGATGGCGTTTTCTCACCTATCCTTAGAAGTCAAGCAGCATTACTGCTGGCTTAGCCAAGATTTAATGGGAGGAGAAAACGACTCTACTTGATAGGGGTGAAAACATCCACATTAAGTAACAATCCAAAGAGATTTAGAGTAAATATTAGAAATAACAATATGAAGCTAACTGGTCATAAGACCTACATATGAAAATAAACTATACTTGCATATATACCACCAAAAGTCAGAAAACATAATTTAAAAGATAACATTTAACACCTCCCCCAAACACACACGCATGGTTGCGCACATGTGCAAACCAACACACACACAGTATTTAGTAGATTAATGAAATAGATGAACAAAATAAATGAAGGTTGTATTTCAGCCATCTGTTGCTATATAACACATTCCTCTAAAACTTAAGAGCCTAAAACCACTATTTGATTTTGTAGATCAAAAATTTAGGAAGGCTTAGTTGGGTAGTTTTCACTTAGTCTCCCATATGGTTGAGTCAGATGTCAGCTGAGGCCACAACCATCTGAAGGCTTGGATGCACTGGATGTCCAGGATGTCTCACTCCTATGGCTGGCACTTGATGCTGGCAGTTGTTAGAGCTCAGCTGTGGCTGGGGCAATCTATTGCATGCGAGTCTCAGGCTACTTGGACATTTCACATGACAGCTGTGTTCCCCCAACACAAGCATTCTCAGAGATCAGTGCAAGCTAGATGGCCTTTTCTTACCTATCCTTAGAAGTCAAGCAGCATTATTGCTGGCTTAGCCCAGATTTAATGGGAGAAGAAAACGACTCCACTTGATAGGGGTGAAAACATCCACATTAAGTAACAAAGCAGCATTATTTTATAGCGCTAGTGTTGGTGTGGTTTCTTAGAAAGTTCACTGATAGAGTATAAGTCAATATATCATTTCTAGAGGAAATTTTAATAAAAGGAGTCAAAACTTTAAAAATATACATGACATCAGAGTCAGTAATTTTTGCTGAAAATGTATCCTTAAGGAAATAGCTAGTAGGGTATTTATCTTTGCAAAATTTTCTTAAAGCTGTTATTTCTCATATTGAGCTACTAAAAACAATACAATAGCCTTACCTGAACTGTACGTCCTGCATTGATATGCTCTTCGTGTAACTTGTCCCAGATTCTGCATCTTTGATACTACATAAACAAGACGGGAAAAGATTTTTTTGAAGGGTTTTTAAATCACTAGAGTGATTATTTCTAGTTATTTCAGAAATACCCACTCACCTAACAAAATTTAAATAGCCTTAGTAGTGGCAAGTAACAATCCAAAGACCACATAAGTGGAAAGTTTTCAAAAACATTACATATGAAATTCTGACACATACAAAATGGCCATCCTACCCAAAGCCTTTAGATGGCCTATAGAAAGAAGCATGGAGATTCCTCAAAACACTAAAAATGGCTCTGCAATATGACCCAGCAGTTTATATATATATGTATATAGATATATTTATATATATGTGTGTGTGTATATACATACACACACAGATAAATACATATACATACACATATATGTGTACACATACAAGCCACTGTATAAGTGTGTGTATATATATACACACACACATACATATATATACATATATATGGCATTTCACATGACGGCTGTGTTCCCTCAACACAAGCATCCCCAGAGAACTGTGGAAGCCAGATGGTCTTTTCTCACCAATCCTTAGGAGCAAATACCTTCCCATTAGCACTCTTAAAGATCAACAACTAGCAAGGAAAGTTTATCATGCTATAGTTTAACACAAAACAAGGAAGGAAAGAGGAAAGGGAGGGAAGAACAAGACAGTAAGAGAGGAGGGGAAAGTATAGAGATAAGAAAGCAGAAGAAAACTTAAAAAATAATAATACCACCACCACTGAGAGATGATGAGATGCTATATCCATCAAACAAGAACAGAAAGATTTTGTTTATTTATTTTTAAGTGATATGTTTAATAGGATGGTTTCCACAAACTACACTCTAAGTTTCTAACCATCACAATTCTGTGAAGTACAAAACATTAAGTTACAGGCTATGGGGTGAGAAGGCAGCATCCACGGTGGCACCTTTCAATCCTGCCTGGTCTAGGAGTGGCTGGTAGAGGAGGTTTCTTTTTAAACCAAGTCCTCATTTCAATGTACAAAGGAATTTCTCTGATCAATATTAAATTAAATTGAAAACAAAATGAACTAAAACAGCAACTACTACTCTACAGTGGGGCAGAAATGGAAGGAAGGAATGAGTTCATCAAAGTAAAAGGGAAGAAATCAGAGGGAAGGTCCTGTGGCTGTGGCCACTCACACTGTTCCGTTTTTACTTTTGGTGGTCTTTAAAGGGAAAAAGAAAATAAGAGAGAATTAAGGAAAAGGAACATAGTTAGAAAAAATGTGATTCCGGTTATTTCATCTTAGCACATAGCAGGAAGGTGGAGATGACAGGTGGAGCTGATGCAGTCATATCACATGCAAGATAGAAACAAGTTGAGGATCAGAGAACAAGAGAGAAGGAGCATGGCTCTTTAATGCCTGTTGAGCTGCCACTGTCACCCTAGATGACCCCTGGAACTATGAGAAAGTAAAAATAACAGCAAAAAAAAGCCAAAAACTTCTATTTAATACATTATTTTGGGGTTTTATGCCACTTGCACCTTAACGATATGCTAACCAATACAGCATGTGCTACACAACAAGTTTTTCCCTTAACACCTACAATATGAAACATAGAAAATTGTGTTCCGAGCTTACTATCTTGTCATTCTTAGCAACTATGCTCAAGTCTATCTTAGATTAGCCAAAAAAAAAAAAAAAGGCTGCATGCTAACACTTCAAATTTCAGGATTATATTCTAATCAAGTCTATCTTGTGTAATAAAACGTAATGCTGAAGGACCTATGGAATATAGTCCCAGGTGTCCACAGCACACTACTCTCATTGTTTTCAGATATTGCAGAATCACTCCACTGAGGCTTACCTTCAATTTCCCTTCAGTCTTACTTTTTTCTTTTAAATTCATATTGGATGACTGATGGCTAACATAATAAATATTTTATCTTTCTACACCCTTCCCCCAGGAAGAATATGCCTTTTTGAAAGTGAGGCATTGTCAGACACCTGGAGTCCAAACAGTTCTTAGCTCTTTTGTCCAGAATAAACATGGCAGCTTTTAAATGTTTTTACATTGTCATAAAGTAGCTATTAAAATATGCTATTCAATGTTATATAGATTAAAAAGTCACTTTCATAATTAAACTAGAAATCCTAGACAGTAGAATGATCACAGACATGGAATAAAACAGATCAATGTGAGTTTAGCTGCTGAATTTCAGACATCACCTGTTCTATAAATTACAAGTATTCTAATATAGTATGGAAACTTCCACAATAAGTGAAAATTTTACAAAATGCTAAAGGAAAAATGTTCTGGCAGAGAGACATCAACATAATTCTGGAATAATTGTCTTATGATGTGTAGCACAACTAAATCAAATCATTAATGGACCCATTCTCTATTTCCACCCACTCTCTCCCTGGGTTCAGACTTATCAATTCATGGGTGACTGGGTGGTATATATGGGTAAGATCTGAGGGTAATGGCTTTTGTATAGAATAAATATAACAAAAGGGAAATCTAAGATATGGCAAATCTCAAAGGTAAAATAGGACAATAAGGAAAAGACATTTTCCTAACTCTGTGAATAAATTCATTGGCCAAATTCTTGTTATCCTTTGTAACTGAGCATTTTAATGTGAGTTCAGAACTTTGAAACACATCTTATCAAGCCTCTTACCTGGATAATATAAATTGAAAGTAAACAACTCAACTGCTGTTAGTTATAGAGCTAAAAGAATGAGGCCTCCCATTAATCAAAGAACAAGACTCTTTAATTTGTTTATGTTCATGACAAGAATAACCAGTTTACCACACAACCCTGCAGCCTTAAGCATCATAGTACTTACTACTTATGGATAAAGAAGAAAGAAATGAAGGAAAGAGAACATACTAATGTTGAATTCTAATATTCTTGGCACTTATTTCCTATTATGTCTCTAAAAACACTTAAAGACTGATGGTAGCTATAGGAGAAAAAATTGACACTCTTCTTACTTGCACAAGGTGACAGTGTTGATACTGAAAGGCTGCATGACCACTTCTACACCCATGTTCCCGAAATCAGTTGATGGCCACACACCTTAAAATTTATCCTGGGGGGCCAGTGGAGTGGGTGGGGGAGGTCCTTTTGAAGCAAATACCACTGACAGTCCCACAGCAAGTGAGGTAGCATATTCTGCCAAATACATGCTTAGTACACCTGATGGCCCCACATATGCCACCAACACTCCGCCAGCTTCCGGCCAGTACAGTTTCTATGCAACTTCCACCATTCCTTGAAACCATTTCTTCCCTCACCATTTCCTATACTGACCTCTAGGCAATATTTCTCAATTTTGAGTTTTCCTCAAATGGAAGCAATAAAGTTGGGGATTTTCCCTCATATAACACAATGATTTCACACTTTATCTATGCTTACCTGAAAAGGATATGAGTGACTAATAGACACTCAAAGTGCAAAAACCTTGCCAAAGTGTGGAAAAATTAAGGTAGGATCCTTAGCCAAAGTTCCCCAACTTTGTATCATTGTGCACTATCAAACAGTTAGTATTTTAACTATTAACTGCCGAATAAGCCAGTATGTACAATTTAAAAGGTAAATGATTCTATTCTTTTATCCCATTGTAAAAAAAGCAATGAGCAACATATTTGTAGAAAGTAAAAACCAGGTGGAAAAAAAAATAAACAGCATTGCTAATCACAGTAGGAGCTAGATATTTTAGCAAAGCCTCTTATCTATTATTCTAAATTTAACTGAAACTGCAACAAATAATATGTAACTGCTTGTTGTATTATAAAATGAAAAAAAAAAAACCCTCACCTTCTCAATATTTATCTGGTGCTTTCTTAACCTTTCCAGGTCTGTTGGAATTACTATCTTTGTAAATTTCTGGATAGCTGGTTCAAGACGGCGTAATTTCACTTTTTCTTCATCTTCAGACATCCTAAAAAAATGTTGTGTCACTTCTACTTGCAACAACTGACTTCTCCACTCATACGGAAAAATCTAAAAGGGAAATATTTAAGAATATTTTAAAATCAGCTTACCGTTATTTATAAAAGCCAACAATTAGGCAATTTTATAATTTATTCTAAATATGTATTCAACTTAATGCTGAACTTAAATGACTTGCTTTATGTTTATGAAGTCTTTTATTCTAAACCCTTTTTCTCTCTACAATTCTAAGGTATGTTTAGAGTGTTTAGAAAATATAAAAAAGAAAATAAACAATTATCTCTTCACCTATAATTAACTATTCTTTCCACTTTGATGTCTGTCTTTTCAGGTCTTTTTCTACCGAAGGGTGTATATATGTATGGACTTTTCTCCCCCCAGTTTTTTTTCCCCTTTGTTGAAGTAACATTGGCTTACAACATAATATATGATTTAGGGGATCAGGTTCACACTTCTTCCCACCCCCTCCATGCAAGCAGCCACATTCCTATACCATAGAACACTGAAAGCCCCTTGCACCTTTATTCCTACCCCCACTCTCCCACGCTCCCTCCCCTTCTAGCAGCCTCAATTCTACAGTCATATTTCTAGGGTTTATTTTGGCTTAGTTTTGTCAGCTCCTTTGTGTGTTTTTGTTGTTGTTTTCTCTATATTCTACATGAGTGAAACCATCCAGTACTAAATACCTTTTTTTTTAAAAAAACTAAGAGTCTACTGTCCAAGCTTTCATTTCCCAATGTATCTCAGACATTGAAACATTCTTTTAAAAAAGTATCAAATGGCAAAACTGGCAGAAAAAATTCATTCTTAATGTTTTGGCTTGTATCATACTCCACTTCTAATGACATCATAATGTAACTATATAATGATATACTTCACATATATTATAACCTAGGACTCTTCTCATTTATGTTAAGTTGCCTCTTCACCTTCTTACAAAGTGATTAGCACTCTACAACTGATGGAAAAACTGTGAGTTGCAAGTTATTTCCAATTTCCCACTATTATAAACTGCACCACAGTATAAATGCCCTCATACATAAATCCACACTATGATTAGTTCTTTAAAATAAATGCCTGGATGACACAGAAACATTAATTCCAAAGGGCACCTGCATCCCTATAGCAGCACTATTTACAATAGCTAAGCTATGGAAGCAACCCAAATGCCCAAAAATAGATGACTGGATCAAGAAGATGTGGTGCATATACACAATGGAATATTACTCAGCAATCAAAAAAGATAAACACATGCAGTTTGCAGCAACATGGATGGAGCTAGAAGGGATCATGCTCAGAGAATTAAGTCAGAAAGAAAAAGAGAAACACCGGATGGTCTCACTCATAGCAGGAATTTAGAAAACCTAAATAAGGGACCAGGAAAAAGACTAATTAATTAATACAAAGTAAAAATCAAAATCAACAAGGAACTATAAACCAGAGACACACTGGGAAGGAAGGGGAGAAGAAGGACTAGGGTCAAAATTAGGTGGGGGGGTGCAATTGTATGGGGAATATAACCAAAATGATAATGCATACATTGTGCAAAAATGAAAAATGATGTAAGAATTATATAAAATAAAATATTAATTAAAAAATAAATAAATACCTGGAAACAGAACTGATACACCTTTTTTAATGATTTTGATAGGAAATGTCCCCCAAAATGATTGTGCCTATTTATATCTCCATGAGCAACATATCAAAATGTTCTTTTATCTATATTCCAAAAAATACTTTATCATTCTTAGACATTTGACTGGCGACAAATATGCATGTTATTTTACATTATTTAAATTACTGATGGGATTGACTTACTAGTCATTTGTATTTCTTTCTCCATGAATTAGTTGCTCATGCCATGATTCTGTTTACTATAGGGTGTGTCTTTTTCTTATTAATATATAAGAGTTTATTATATGCTACATTCAATTATTCCTCTCACATTAATGTGTCCAGGTTTATCACGGTCTCTTGCATTTTTTCACTACTATGCAGATGACAAACAACAGGAAGATATCTTCATATTGCCACCATTCCTACCAAAATGCTTTTGAACATAACCAATGCTTAAGAGAGGCTGTCTTTTCATATATATATATGAAAAGGTTTGATCTCAATGATCAAACCTGGGACAGTCTGAGACAGAAAATAATGAAAGTGTAGAACCACCACCAATAAAAATAAAAACAAGTCCATACTGATGCAAATAAATAACTGAATAAACAAATAAATGGAAAGGGGCATTCTTTACAGAGCTCCAATAAATAAAGGTGAGATAAACAGGGAATCACCATTAGAATCTCTCAGTGATAACTACTGAGGGCAAGATCCATCAGTGGATGCTAAAAGTAGCAAATAAAAATTTGAGAACAGGACATTCACAAAGTTTAAAAGTTCTCCCCAAAGATACAAATTACAAAGGGAAAAACTATAACTTTAGAGAATCCCAGTAGCTATCATCTTAACCAAGTGATGGAGAATAATATCAAAAGCAGTAAGTCATATATCTTTTTAGATATGAATTCAAAAGGCACCTAAATATCCACAATATGGGTGAAAATGCATGACCTTAATCTATCATGAGAAATCATCAGACAAACCCCACCTGAGGGACACTACAAAATAACTGACCAAGACTTTTCAAAAGTATAAAGGTCATGAAAGACAGAAAAAGACTTAGAAGCTGCTCTGGAACAGAGAAGATTATGAAGCCATAACAACTAAAGGCAAGATGAAAGATCTTAGACTGGATCCTGCAACAGAAGGACATTAGTAGGAAAAAAAAAAGATGAAATCTGAAGAGTTGGTTCTATAGTTAATATTGTGCTGATGTTAATTTCTTTCTTCTTAGCATTCTTCAGAGCAGCAATAGTTTTATTTACACGATCTTACATGCGCCTCAAATACATGTGTGTGTATATATATATATATATATATATATATATATATACAATTGGAAAATCAATACAATTTGAAGGGAAAGAAATAAAGGCAAGGATAGTTTTCCGGGCAGATCCATATCACAGAAATTGATGTCATCTCACCCACCTAATTTTCAGTGATATTTACAAAAAGATAGTCTATCACAGGGAATGATGTTAATTTCTTGCTTTTGATTTTAATAGTTAGTATATAACTATAGTTACATAAGGTGTTACCATTAAAGGCAAACTCCACTTTTGTAACTTTTCTGTAATTATAAGATTTTTTTTAATGTATGAATTGATGTATCACATATGACAGGTGAAAGAAACATTTTGAAGTCAGAGAACTGCATTCATATTTGCTTGCACTGAGGGGAAAGCGTGTGTGCCAGGTGCTTTACAAACTTTATCCTGGGGTGCTTACAACGAGTATCAGCTGAGCATCATCACACTCACGTTTCCAACGAGGCCAATAAAAATACTGAGAGGTCAACTAAACTACTGAAGAGGGTGTTTATAAGTGAAAAGCCGTATTTCTCAAAATAAAGCGTCCAAAATCGCTGGCAACCCCACCTCGCAGAACTTCCAGCAGCCTGGAGAGCCCACATTCCGACACTATGGAGGTGCCCGAATGCCTCAGGCCGGGGGGCCCGGTGTTCTGACTGCGGGACGGGGTCCAGTGCTGACCCGGGAGAGAAGGGTCAGGGCCTTGGGTCCTACCGTATAGTCACTTCTCCGGGTCTCCCATCCCGAATTCACACAAGGAGGGAGTTAGATCTGGGACCTGTCGCCGGGTCTGGCCGGCGGGGGTCGCCCCCCCCAGGGTCTCCGGCCTGGCGGTCACCCTCCTTCGAGTCCCGGGAGCACCTGGGCCACACCTGCCAGCCCGCCCCAGCACCCCAAGACGCGCGGCCCCGTCCCGGGACGCGGGCATCCCCGCCGAGCCAGGGCCCACAGTGGGTCCCCCGCAGAGCCGGCGCCGCCAACTCTCCCGCCCCGCGATCCCGAAGGGACCCTGGTGCTCGCCCCACCGGCAGCCCCCCAATATTCTCTCCCACAGGCGCTTCCAAAAACGAAACCGCCACTTCTTGGAACTGGGAGGAGCCACCTCGGCGCTCGCTCTTCCGACCTGATACCCCGCTTTTCGCAGGCGCCGAGCCAAAGCGCCCATTGGGCGCGACGCCCACGGGGCCAGCCACGGCCTGACGCCCCCGAGGCGGCCGCCCCCGAACCCCTTACCTCCCGCCGGGCCGCCCGAGGCCGGTCGGTGCGCAGGGCGCAGGCGCACGCGCGGCGGGGCGGGGCGATGGGCGGGGCTTCGAGGGTCACGCCCCCTTCCGTCCCGTCCTGGCTTCGCCTGGTCTGGTCCAGGTTACAGTGAGTGGGAACACTGTTTTGCCTCTGGACCTGGGGAATCTTTTTTTAGCAGCTATAAAACAGAGACACACTACGGGGGCGGGGAGAGGAGGGATTAGGGTCAAAATAAGGGGGCGGAACCGCATGGGGAATATAACCATAATGAAAATGCATACATTGTGCAAAAATGAAAAATGATGCAAGAATTATATAAAATGCAATATATTAATAGAAAATAATAATTATAGAAGTGTTCTTAATTTACTTAATGGTGGTGTAACCCCGAAACCTGGAGGCAAGAGACGCACAAACCCTTGTTGGGTCTGTTTGTTTTGTTTAAGGTGTGAGACAATTCACATTTCATTTTGCAAAACTGTGCAGTACATTTTCCTTTATTCGGTCAGGGATTTTATGGCAGGCTGGCCTATATTCTTAGCATTTTAAACCAGTAGAAACAGAAAGGTTGTGGCTTCTCTCTCACACTCCCCAAAATCTTGTGAGTTGAACAATGCTCAAAAAGTGAAGCTCAAACAAGTTGTGATATCCCCTCCAATATCTTGTGGAGCCCTTATGCCAATGACTTATACCGATTTTATTGATAATGACATGGAGTGGCAAAGCTTTTAAATGACTCACTCCAGTCCAACCGGTTAGCAACAGAGTTGGAACTCCAACTGGGTTTAATTTCTGTCCCAAGATCTTCCAGTTAAACCACCTGCTGCCAATGAACAAGCAGATGGCTAGCTTTGAAGCCCTGTTCAGGTGACAGATCCTCCTTTCTGAGTAGCCTAACTCCCCGACGCAGTCTGTTTTATGTGCGTGACTCATATTATTGTCGTCAGGAGTCACAAGGATGATCTTCCAGTAGAGTGGGAATAGAGGTAGAAATTGTGTGCCAAGGAAGATTAAGGGCCTGTAAGAATGCTTTGGAAGGTAATTTTAAAAAAATTATTATTTTTTAATTTAATTTTTAACATTTTCTTACATTGTTGTTCATTTTTATATAGTATTTGATTTCTCCCTTCAGAATGTAGTCTCCACATTTCTCATACTATCTTACCACCCATATTCCCTGTAGTCTTCTCTCCGGTTTTGACCCCCTCTCCTTGCCGTATGCCTCAGATCCATGGTCAGCTTACTGGTTTTGTCTTTTCTTGACTTTTTGTTTGGTTTCTCTATATTGTGCATATAAGTGAGACCATTCAATATTTATCTATTTCCTTCTGACTTATTTAGGCCAGCATAATCCCCTCCAGCTCCATCCAGGTTGCCACAAATGGCATGGGTTTTGTCTTTGTTGGTCACTGAGTAATATTCCATCATGTACAAATACCACAGCTTTTGATCCATTTGTCTATTTTGGGGCATTTGGGTTGTGTCCATGTTTCAGCTGTTGTAGATAGTGCTGCAGTAAACATAGGAGTGCAGGTTTCCTTTTGAATTAGTGTTTTCGTGTCCTTTGGGTAGATTTCTAGGAGTGGAATCACAGGATTACATAATAGATCTATTTTTAGTGTTCTGAGAGTCCTCCACACAGCTTTCCCTAGTGGTTGGACAAGCTTACATTCCCACTAGCAGTGCCAGCAGTATAAGGTGGTTCCTTTATTTCCAATCCTCTCCAGCATTTGTTGTTTCCAGTTTTTTTTTTAACGTGGGCCATTCTCACTGGTGTGTGGTGGTATCTCATTGTGGTTTTGATTCGCATTTCCCTGATAACTAATATTGTTGAACATTTTTTTCATATGCCTGTTGGCTGTTCCATATGAAGGTAATTTCTAATATAAAACGCAAAGTCTAAACAACTGGGAGGAGGGAGTAATAATGAATGCTGATGTTTGTTGCACAAACTCCAGGAATTAGCTCTAGGAATGGGGTGCTAATAAATTTCTAATGTAAAGGAGAAAAAATAGGGGATACCCTGGGGAATATTTTTTTAATGCAAGGGCCAGTTAAAGAAGGTCTAAAGTACAGGCCATTGATGTTAATTTCTGAAAAAGCTACCACAAGTGAAATGGAGGGGTGGGGGTTTGGTATATAAGAATTCCAAATTTGGGTCAAGTCTTATATGTTATTATGTGTGTGTTTGTTATAAGTAAGGTGTGTCAAGATAGCTGCATAGAACTTTTTAACCTAACAGTTGGTGAGCTTGATTTATAATCTTTAAATATTTAGACATATGGTGTGTGGCCCTCCTTTTGTACTCTTGCCCTGGGCCCTGAAGTTGTTAGAGGCAGACATGCTATAACTAGCCAACATTTTCTTGAGGTCGAAGGTCAAACAAAACAGTAAAAATTAAAATATATAATAATGAAAATATCGTAAATTATAAATATAAATTCGCGTATATAGTTACTATTTCATTTGACCTTCCTGAGTCAGTGTTTAAAAACCACTTTCACGTATATACAGACCTATGGGGATGAATTGAAACAAATTCATAGAGAAATAGTTTTTCTAAGCAACAATCACCACTTTAAAAATATAGTAGGGGGAAAGAGCATATTCAAAACCAGTAGAATCAAGTTTGTGTTTATAAGGAATTACAATCCCTATTAAAGAAATAAGAATAATAGATGGGGAAAGGGAGGATGGTGGGACTAACAAAGTTTATTGTGGCGCTGGCTGCATGTATATCAAAGATTACAAAATTGTACATTTAAAATATGTGTATATGTGTTTGGTGAACGTCAGTTATGCTGAAATAATGAATTGCTCCAAGAGCAGACAGTTGACTCAAGATGGAACAAAATAAGGTATTATTCTAGAAATTTGGGATCAGGACTAAGATTCTAACTTTAGTCTGGTTGGTTCCTTGAAAGAATATTTGTGGCAGAGCTCCTGGTATCTATACTTTTCACACCATATTTTGGTGAATGAGAGGAAGCCATGGTGCATATAGATCCCATTTACATGTATAGAGAGATGCCATATGTATTCCTCAGTCATTGTGTGTAAAAAAGCCGGGGGATGGCTTTTTACCATAGTTTATGTTCGCAACAGCATTGAAAATCTACTACCTTCACTGAGTTCTTGCTCTAGTCATAGATTATGGAAATATCTACTGCAGTTCTAAATGCATTTTGTTTCCTTGTGCATTCTATCATTCCAACCATTTTGTGAACTGAAACAAAGTTAAAAATAAAGTGACAATTGTGGTTACTTTGGGGATGGGATTAACTGGAACAGGGAATCAATAGCTTTCTGGGTTGTTGAAAATGTTCTATATATTGATCTGTTCTGATTACATATGTGAAAATACATCAAGCTGTACACTTAAGATGTGTGTGCTTATGTTACATACCACAATACAAACAGAAAATAAAGAACCAGCAATTCTTGATTTAAAACAAACAAAACCTCTTAGTAAACTTCCTTAATATAGTTAAATACTATAGGAATTCTTCCTTAATAAAATTTCTATTGCCTCTCTGAAGTAGTGGTGAAATAGTAACAGTAATCCCTACCCTTTGGCCACCTTTGAAAAGATAGTGAAAAACCACGAAAGAAAGTGGAGGGAGGTGAGAATGATTAGATGCACAAAAAAAGAAAGAAAGGAACACAATTTGGAGCACATTTGAATTCTTCATTCTAGTAGACTCCTGAGGTTTAACTGCACCCCAACACTTAGGTCTGGTTACATACCCAAGCCTTCTAACTCCTCACCTAGCCCCCATCTCTGCTTTCTGTTTAATTGCATATTAAACAAGCTCAGGTGAACTGTTGTATGACTTTCGATCAAAAGAGCTTTAAGGCCCCCCTGTCCCCCCCCCCCCGGTGGTGCAGCGGTTGAGTGCTGGGTTGCGAAGCTGCCCGCAGCCTCTGCAGCGCTGGTTCGATCCCCGGCTGCTCCCCGGCCACCGGAGGCGGGTCCCACATGGCACGCAGACCTCTCCTGCCGCCCGCTGCTCCCCTCAGCAGTGTACTTCGGTCCTTCTGCCTGCTCTGCTCCCTGCTCTGGCTCTGGTGAATTCTCTCACCCTCCCGCGCTTCTGACTGTACCCAGTGCTTGTATAAATCAATCAATCAATCAATCTTGTATAAATAAATAAATAAATAAATAAATTAAAAAAAAAAAAGAGCTTTAACTGGTCCTCTCTGGTGGCGCAAGGGTTAAGTCTCAGTACTACGATGTTATCCACAGCCACTACAGCGTGGGTTCGATCCCTGGCCACTGCTCCACTAAGCAGTGTATTTCAGTAGATCTGCCTGTTCTGTTCCCCACTCTGTCTCTGGTGAATCCTCTCACCCCCAACCCCCGCACCTCTGGCCTACACCCCAGTTTTTCTATGCATAAATAAATTTTCTTTAAAAAAGAGCTTTAACTATTGTGGATACAAAATCCCATTTATTTCTACTATCTTATGATATAATTTTAAATTTATATCACTGAGTTTGGTACTTACACCTCTCCACTTTCTGCTTTACTGTCTGTCCTCCATCACACACACACACACAAACACACACACACACATATCCCATCACCACACAGTCTGTTCTCATATATTAAAATAATGCAGACTGGGCCTTCCCAGTGGCGCAGTGGTTGAACGCTAGGTTGCGAAGCTGCCCGCAGCCTTTGAAGTGCTGGTTCGATCCCCGGCTGCTCCCCGGCCACCGGAGGAGGCTCCCACATGGCGCACAGACCTCTCCTGCAGCCCGCTGCTCCCCTCAGCCGTGTACTTCAGTCCTTCTGCCTGTTCTGCTTCCCACTCTAGCTCTGGTGAATTCTTTCACCCTCCCGTGCTTCTGACTGTACCCAGTGCTTGCATTAATAAATAAATAAATAAATAAATAAACAAACAAATAAATAAATAAATAAACAAATCTTAAAAAAAAATAAAATAATATAGACCTTTTAACAAACCAAAAGGGATTTTTTTTTGAGAGCCCAGCATGTGAGCCATTCCTGTACATGGACTTGAGGTCTGAGGGAAGTCATCTGCTGTGAAATAACAGAAAATATATATTGGTCTCTGGTTCCTGACAGAGAGCTAAATCCTTTGGAATTTCCTGGGTAATAGGATTGCCTTTTACTTTTAATGAAGCTACTCTTGTTTAACTCCTGGATAGCACCTAGATAGCACCAGAAAGACCAAGTCACGATTAAAAGTCTGGAGCTTTCAGCCTCACCCACCCCCCCACCCACCCTCCAGGAAGGGGCAGAAGAGTCAATTCAAGATTGCTCCTTCCTATTTTTTGGTACCTCCATCAAAATTGTAACAGTAACACTAGAAGGCCAACAGTAACACTAGAATACTCCACTCATTAGTCATTCACCACTTAGGAATGAATGCCCAGCCATCTGCCTATATACTCCTCACCCTCCTTTTAAATTTTTATTCTTTTAACTACCTTAATTCTCAAAACTTACTGTGACCAATTATGGTAGCACTATATGGGCATTTTAAGCAATTTTGAAGAGTAAATTTGACTAAATTTTGCTTTATTCTGTGACTTTATTTTTTTATTTATTATTTTTTTAAAGATTTATTTGTTTGTTTGCTTGTTTGTTTGTTTATACAAGAACCAGGGTATAGGCCAGATGCTTGGGAGGGTGAGAGGATTCACCAGAGACAGAGCGGGGAACAGAACAGGCAGACTGACAAAATACGCTGCTGAGGGAAGCAGCGAGCGTGACAGGAGAGGTCTGCTGCACCATGTAGGACCCTCACCGGCTGGCTGGGATCAAACCGGTGCTGCAGAGGCTGCGGACAGCTTCACAGCATGGTGCTCAACTGCCTGCGCCACCAGGGGAGGCCCTATTTTTTTTATTTTTAATGACAATATTAGTTTATAATATTATCACTCTCTGTTTCCTCATACCCACATTCCTTGCCATCCAGTTTGCCTTCAAAACTACTATACTTGCAATTAAAACACATAAGTTGTGTTAACTTAGGCAGTTTATAAGGCACCTTGAATTTTGTGGTATTATTATCATGAATGTCAATATCACTTCATAGAAGTACAGACATGCAAACTGATAAATATTCTACATGGGCCCAGTCTCTCTAATTTTATCTCCCACTACTCAGCCTCACACAACCTCTTTCTTATATAATCAAACTCAGCCTCAGTATTTTTCATACCAGCCCTTTTCCCAGTCTTACCCTTTTCTTCCCACTGGAATATTCACCAGTTGCCGCTCTGTTTATACATCCAAATCCTACTCATCTTTCCGTGTTCACTCCAAATGTCACCACTCCTAATATTTCTAGGATTTTTAGATTTAATGCCTTTTTCCTCCAAACACCTGCTTTGTAATCTGATCCTTTTTTTTGACATTTCATTCTCTATATTTTATTACAGTAACTTGATTTGTGTCCAAATTGCCACCTCCAGTGCTTTTCAGCTTTTTTCCTGTCATGGCATAAATAGAAAATGATAGGTGCAAGGCAAACCTGAAAGAAATCTTCTCAGCCTCTGTCTGTGGCTCAGTTGCACAGGTTACTGGGGAAGTCAATGCCTCCACATAGCTGTAAGAGATTCAAGCAATGGGGATTCAAGCAATGGTATAACCCCTTGTTAGAATATAGACTCCCAGAGGGCTGGATCCATGTTTTCTTATTTGTGTATGCACTTACAGAGTCTAATTCAATGACTTATATCTACAATACGTGATTGTAAAGTGAATAAATGTCAATGCTATTTAGTTTGCTTCTGCGGGGTTCTGAGACTCTCCATTTTCAACGCTGACATGTAAAAAACTTGAAAGTCATCATTTCAAGCTTACTATGTTACTTTTCCTGGACTCAAAAAAACCAAAGGCAATGAGAAAATCCTGAAAGAAACAAGAAGGAGAAAAATGCCTACTTATAGAGGGATGAGGATAAAAATGACATCAGAATTCTTATTAGAAACCATACAAGCAGCAGAGAGTGGAGTGGAATATTTAAAATGTTGGGGAAGGAGAAATCCAACAAAACACAAGTCTAGAACTTGATAGCCAAAAAAATGATCCATTACAAGTGAAGAAAGAATGCTTTTCCAGACAAAAAAGGTCAGGGAATTTACTTCCAGCCATATTTTCTGCAAGAAATGTTAAAACAAGCTCTTCAGAGAAACAGAAAATGATACAGGTCAGAAATTTGAATCCATGTAAAGAAAGGAAGATCCTACAGAGGGGATAAATAAAGTTGAGATAAAATCTTTTACTTTTCAAATTGTCAGAGGAACAGTGAGGACCAAACTCTGGGCCAGTGAATAGTGTGCTGAACAGACTCTACCCCCATTTCCATGCCAACAAGATCCCAACCGCCTTGGATTACAATTCCCAGCATGTCATGAACTGGGCATCCTGAATGGGGCTGCTGGGAAGGAGGAAGGAGCAAGGTGGTTATGCAATTGGTGTGGCATGAGGAGGAAGGAGGAGACACATTGGAGAGGCCAATCCTGAGACTTTAGTGATTTGTCAGGTGGGCAGGATGGTGACAGTCATCATCTTGACCTCATGGTGGATTTTATGATCCATGGTGCATGTATGTTATGATCCATTGTGAAATTTGGTCTCTCCTCCTATTCCAGCTCTCTGGGAACTACCTAACCCCATTTTTGTAGTTCCCCCCAATGGGTTGTACCTTAGACTTCTGGCAAGGCTTTGGGTCTCAGCCATGTCTCCCTGTGACCAGCCTGTTTGCCTAGGCATTTGCCCATCAGAGACAGGTGATTTTTGGAGTTTGATCAGGAGGCTGTTATTTGAAATCTTTTCTTCTCTCTCTTTTTGCCCTTTGATTTTCACACCAATTAAAGATCTTTACCTTGATGCACATAGATAGACCCTTTGAAAGGGTAAAATGATTTTATTTTTCCTTAACAGCTTGGAAGCCTTGGGGCATGCCTCAGTTTTGCCTAGTTTCATTCTTGTTCATTGAGTTAACAGATAAGTGTTCAAAATACTAATAGTGCTAAGTATTGGGTAAAATAAATGGTAGCAATATTTTAAGGGACAGGAGGGAGGTATTGGATATATTCTGTTGTAAGATATTTGTGCTACCTGAAAGGTGGTAGAGTGATATTTAAGATTAGTTGTAAATATATATTATAAACTCAGAGTAATCACTTAAAAAAGCTTTAAAAGAAATATAATTGATATACCGGAGAAGGCAGAATAATAAGAAACAAGTGAAACAAATAGAAAGCACTTACAAACACAGTAAATATTAGCCAACTACATCTTTAAACAAGAATGCTCTGAATATACTAATTTTTTATCATCATGATTTCAGAATGAACAAAAAACAAGACCCAACTTTATGTTTTATACAACAAACCTACCTTAAAATAACGACAGTAAAGTTAAAAGTAAAGAGATGGAGAAAGATATACCAGGCTAATATTATTCAAAAGAAAGTAGTAATAGCTGCTCTAAAAATAGAAAAAATGTCCTAAAATGCAGTCATTTATGCCAGACACCCCCACCTAGATTAATATTTAATATAACTGTAGTTAATATTTAACCTAACCTCTTCCAAAAGTGTATTCTTTAATTATGTTCATTGAGGTAACACTGGTTTACCACACTGTATATGTTTAAGGTGTACAGGTTCCCAACTCTTCAAATATGTATTACCATATACCACACTAACTACCAAAGCCCCAATAATCTGCTGTAGTTCCTTGGGCCCTCTCCCCCATTTCCTATGCACCCACCCCCCCACAACCCTGTGCCTCTGGGAGCCTCAGTTGTACAGTCAGATTTCTAAGGTTTGTTTCCTAAAAGTATAATCTTAATTCAATCAATCTGGAGTTCCCAGATCAGCCCCAGTGGGGTAACTGAGGGGCCTTTCCAGAGAGGGAAGGTGATTTTACACTTAAGAATCTTTTATTTTGCTAATAACCCACCTCTTTCTGTCTATAAAAGCCATGCATATTTGTAAGCCCTTGCAGCAACTAGAATCATTTAATAAAGCCAATGAGATCTTTAAATTTGTGAATTTTGTTTTTTTAACAAATAGCTGTATTAATTTCAGAAAAAGCAGACTGTGTGCACCTGACTACATAAAATATGACGGAAACCGATAGAGCTGTAAGAAGTGGGCAGAGTGCCTTACAAATAGAATATGAGAACAACAGGGCCAAAATTAAGATCATGAAAGTTACATTTCTTCAGGCAGCAAGACTGTCACAGAAGAACTAAGGAAGTATAACAATAGGGCAAAATGATTTACAAGATACTAAGTACTTCCAGATTCCTGTTGGAGAAGATGCCAGGAGCTCTCTTTTACAGGATTATAGAATCTATCCTCAATCCTTTGACAAGTGACACTCTCACCAGTGAGCCCTCTAATCCCTCAACTAGTGAAATACATTTACGGAATTGAAAATCAACAAAATTCACAAAGAGCCCCACCTTCCCTCTTCTCAACCCAGCAAGCCCCCAAATCCCATTGTCATACCCCTTAGGGGACTTTTTCCCCTGTCTGTGGGCCTCAATGAATTGCAGGGGGTTTTTTGAGTGATATTTATATTTCTTATAACCAAAGACACATTAACTTTATGTTTCTTTGGCAGATTACTACCAAAGAAAGAAATATTGCTTGCTCCATGGAAATAAATTGATAGGTTCAGCAACTATTACTTTGCTTTTATAAGTGAACACTTCAGAAGAGAAATGCTTCAAAACTTTACAAATGGTTTTAAATAAGGGGGGAAAAAGTCTTGAATCCCCATACTTCAACATTAAAGGACATAATTGCTAAGTCTGAATCTTTCTTCCAACATATGGTGAGTGCTTTCCCCTGCGGTCAGTCTACACGACCAACATTCCAGCAACTGTGCCAGACCTGGTGATTGAAAGTTTAAAAAGATCCCATTCCTGTCCTCCAGGGACAGGACTAGACAGAAAGACAGACAAGTCAATAGGTACTATAAACAAGTGCTATATTAGCTACACTTACAAAAGTTCTATAGAAAGGAGCACAGAAAAGGTAGCTTAAGAATTTAGTTAATGTAGGATTATCAAAAATGGGAGGAAAAGAAATTGTGAAGAGAGAGAACATATATAAAAGGCACAAAGAATGTGACAGTGTTATGTTCAGGTCCCCAGAGTAGAGGAGGCAAATAAGTAGAAAGAAGGTTGCCAGAAAGCAGGAAGACTAATGTATTTTTGTTTGTTTTTGGAGATGGAGGACAAGTAATGATAAAAACAAGATTCATCTGAATACATTTCAAGATCTAATCAGCTTTATGGAATAATTCATGAGTCCACTGCATTCCATCTAGCATGTAGGAAGGTGCTCAAGGAGTTGTACAAAATATAAGGTTTTCATAGACAGAAAGAGGATGAAAGTAGAGAAGAAAGATTATTTCAGATGCTGGGGGGAAAAGGGAGTTTCTCTTACCTCAGATAACCGTACTATGTTGACCAGGAAATTTCTGATTGGTTGGTTTTAAATTCCACATTTGGGAGAGGCTGAAATTAAATTTATGTTAGCTATTAAGGCTTGATGGGAATTGGCATAAATGACTCATTTTGGGCCTGTTTCTTTTAATAGTAATATTTGTCAAATCTCATATTGATCTGTTCCTATTTCAGATCTGGTTGTGGCATTGTTTAATTTTAAACCTTCCTTGTGAGACCCCTCCATCTATGAGAAACATCATACAGACTCCTTGTGAGGGCTCAGAGGCCCTCCATCAAGTATTAATTTTAATTTCCAGACTCATAGCCCACCGTTTTCTGAAGAACCATTGGAAGAACCATCAGGTTCCTATAATTTCCTATTATCCCATCCACTTTCTTGCTTCTGTGCCTTTTTTCTAACTATTCTTCTCTTTAGAATGACTTCTACCACCTTTCCATTGATCAATATTTCACTTCTCCCTGAAGACCCGCCTCAAAACCCCTTTTCCCCCAAGAAGTATCCCTATTCTTTCAGCCAGTGCTCCCACAGTACCATGATTTAATTTTCTTCTGCAGTGTAGTTGTTCACACATCTGTCTTTCCATCCAAAGCAGACACTTACTGAAGGCAGCACCATGTGTTATTTATTGTGTGTTCCCAACACCTACTACATGGCCTGGAATGTGGGCTTGATAAATATTTGTCTTAAATGACACATTTGTCTCATCACCTTTGTGATCTCATCAGTCACCTCTAGTTTCACAACTGAGTTGCTCTAGCTGGAGAAACTTTCTGAAACTCAGTTTGCCAATGAGATGAGATTAGAGATAAAAATAAGAAAACCCCCTGAGGTATATATTCTCAACCCCGAGGACACGACAAAGCCACTTGGAAAACATAAAAAATATAGTTGCCTGGGTCCCACATTCAGAGAACCTAATGTAATTGGTGTGGAATGGAAGGTAGGCATGGATGTATTTTTTTAAAGTTGCTTAGGTAAGTTCAGTCAGTCAGTTTTGAGAACCACTGACTTAAAGAGGAAGTGAAAAATATATGAGCTACAGTGATTTCTAATTCACTTTTCTCAAAAGGTGATACTTTCCTCAGGAAAAGATAGCTGATATATTGGAGGCCACACAGTAAGTCAAACTAACAACTTTCTAGAGAGATTTTTGCTACAAGAAGTCTGAGTTATACTGTAAGAGGATTCACATTTTGGGCATGATTCTGGCCTTCATGTTCCTACACAGCATGCCTAGAGAATCTTGTCATTCCTACCCAGTCATCTTTAATATGAACTTGATACTGAGCCAAGGGACTGCTGCCTGACTCACATAAAGCCAATATTATGAGTTGTAAGTGCATCTCCATAAAAGGAGGAGCATCAGAGCACAGTGAATTGGATGCCATTTTCCCCACCCCCACTTCCATGTAGCTGCCTTGTATTACAAGTTCCAGTGTGCCGTGAACTGGACTTCTGGAGGAGGGGAGCTACTGAGCATTCATGTGGCCCTATGCAGGCAGGCACACTCTCTTGCTTTTTTGGTTTTGACTTGCCCCTAGGGACTTAAGGGAGACCCTTGGAATGGGTACTTGGAAGAAACATATGGGTGAGAGACACATGGGGAGGCCGTCCTTGGCAGAGATAATGGCAGCTGTTATTTTGATTTGTACTTTGGTTTTGAATCTTGACTCCTTTTGTCCCAGCTCTCTGGGGCCTGTTTAATCCCTTTGTTTCTTTCTTTCCTTCCTTTCTTTCTTTCCTCTGGCAAAAAGAAAGGAAAGAAAGAAAGAAAGAAGGAAGGAAGGAAGGAAGGAAGGAAGGAAGGAAGGAAGGAAGGAAGGAAGGAAGGAAGGAAGGAAGGAAGGAAGGAAGGAAGGAAGGAAGGAAGGAAGGAAGGAAGGAAGGAAGGAAGGAAGGAAGGAAGGAAGGAAAGAAAGAAAGAAAGAAAGAAAGAAAGAAAGAAAGAAAGAAAGAAAGAAAGAAAGAAAGAAAGAAAGAAAGAAAGAAAGAAAGAAAGAAAGAAAGAAAGAAAGACTTGTGGTAGACTTTCAGTCCTCAGTGACCCCACTTCAGGATGAGCTTGTTTGGCTGGGCATTTGCTCATGAGGAGGAGGGTAATTTTTGGAGTTTTATTAGGCATATCCTTGCTTCTCATCTCTCTGTATGTGTGCTAATTCTATTAAACTCCATGAACACTCATTCTGTTAAAAATAAAGGAGATTTCCATAGTGGCCTCCATCTTGGTTCTGTTTCCCAGTCTTTCCTGGCTTGCACTGTCACTTCTGGTGAGAAATGAAAAACCTTCTCATCAAAATACCTCCACTGGAGTCTTTGCCTACCTGATGATGTCTTATCAGAAATTCCCCTAACTGGCAACCCTTGTCACATGCTTGCTACACTCACTATGTTACACCATCCTGCTGAACTCCAGCTAGAATTGGTCCTTAAATTAGTCACTGTAGCAGTTTCAGAAAAGGTGTTAGTTCCTCCTCAGTATCACTACCCTTTTTATTTTTTCTCACTAGCCAAAGTATCTACAGAGAAGGAAAGTACATATTTTGTGTCTAGAATTTGGCTGTTTTTTGGGGGGTGGTGGAATCAAATTTGACAATATAAGAGCAAAGGAGAGGTTAATTGCAGTAGTGCTATCCATAAAAATTTATCCCAGCACCTGGCAGAGAGCAGGAACCTAAAAAAATGTTAGTTTCTATTGTTCTCGGAGGGTGGTAAAATGTGTGGTATCGGTGATGGGTGGTATAATCTGAGTAGTTTTCTCTTTTTACATTTTTAGAGAGTGTGGAGAGAGCAGCAGGGTCCTCGAGGTTAGGAGAGGATTATTTTTTTTTCTCTCAATGAAATTGTTGTGAAATGAAAAGGAAATAGTAGTTGAGCATGAGAGAATGTTGTATAAACTACAAGGCACTATAAATATATGGCACTATTATTAAGTGTCATAAGAGATGTACAAGGCAAATGCCATGAGGGTTTGGAGAGAACTTATCCCATTGTGGAATTTAGGAGGAAATAGCATCTGCTGCTTAGTAAGGATGTTCTTCTACAGAGAATTGGTTTCTGCACTGCATAGCAGAAGCAAACTGGTTGTGAGAACAGTTGAAAATTTTGTCTGCACTTTGTTAGCTATAGAATAGTAAACAAATACAAGGTGGTGTTATCGTAGGTATTCCTGGTGATGGCGATGTTATTTTTGAATTTGAAAATATTGATCAGAATTTAACAGGTAGATCTGGCAGGGAAAGGTTGCATGGGAAGAGAAATGAGGGCTGGGTTGGTTTCCACCAACATTCTGGGCTGACTGAGAAGCTCTGTAACATCTGTAACATCTGTAACAGATTTTCTCTTTGAGCATCTGTTGATATCTATTCTGTCACATAAACCTGTGACAATGCTGGTAACACAATATTGAATAAGAAATGTAGTCTGCCCTTCAGGGAGCTCACCTTGATTTGCTTTTGAGGATGACAAAATATCAGATCAAGAAGTCTAGAGTTAATCTATAGGCAATGGAGAGCCCCTGCACATTGTGGCACAGAGGAGTGATAGGGGCCTGGGTTGCATTTCAGGTACTTCTAGAAAAGTGCTTCCCCTCAGCAGTGCTTTCGGTCCGTCTGCCTGTTCTGCTCCCCACTCTATCTCTGGTGAATCCTCTCACCCTCCTGCACCTCTTAACTGTACACCAGTTATTGTATAAACAAAAAATAAATCTTAAAAAAAAATCCCCTATTTCTTTGGGAAAAATAAAAGTACTTAAAACAGCTTTCAACCGGTTTGATTTACTATGGGGAAATAATGTCGGGTTAGCAAGTGATTGAGGCCTTCTATACTCAGGATTTCAAACATAGAATGTTGCCCCTCCTCTAGACTTTATATGGGTGTGTGAGTGATTCAATGGTAGAATTCCAAATAAACTTTATTTTTTTAAAACTTCATGTATCATGGAACTAATTATTTCCTTTTTCACTGCAGAGGCTAGAAAGTGCAAGTCATATTTAGCAAGTACATAGGACTTCAAAGCATGCATGAAAATATTTACTCCAGCCCCACTACTTTCCCCACATTCATCTTTTTAACCTTTCCTTTGCTTTTAAAAACATTTCATTGAATTATATATAGTTTTATAAATAATCTGTAACCCTTTCTGGAATAAGGTTAAGTAATAAATAGATGATGGTTATTGCTTATTCTTCTTATTTCATTTCTTAATTCAATTTTTGGTGAAGATTATTTAAAATGTCCACTGGGGAAATTTGCACAAATATGGTATAATTGGAAAAGTGACATTACAAGCATACTTTCTGATACTACTGCTTATCTCCTAACTTTTAAAATATACAAGTCATAACCATGTTATGAATGGTTGTAGTCATGTATAACCTAACACTTGAATATAATGTGACTCCATCAGTAACTGAATATTTTTGCATTTAACGTTTGGATTTTGTTTTCAAAAGAATTTAAGAAAAGATACAAACTTAAAACTACCTAAGTCTTTGTTCCTGTATGTTTTTAAAATTCTATTCAAGTTCAAATAAAAGAGCCCATCGGGACATTAGAAGATAAAATCTGTTATCCTGATTTTTAAAAATCATACATATAAAAATGCATTTGAAACGGAATGAAATCATTCTGTTACTAAGATATTTGTAATGCTCTAATTACATTACTAGAGCAGAAGAAAGGCAAATATAGAAAGTGTATGTCTTCCTATTTTCAATCTCCCTTATCACTTCAAGCTTGCATTTTTGAACATTTGAAAACAAGCTAATTTTTAAGAATTTGAAAGTACTGAGGACATTTCCCTTCTGTTAAAAATCCCCTTTTAGTGATTGTCCCTAGGTCCAGTTTACCAGAACTCCAATTAAATCAAGTTTCCTGGGATTATCAGTATACCTGTGACATGTGTTTCCCTCAAGTACCTGCTTCCTCATTCAACTGACTAGGTGATGGAAGTTCTTTTTTTTTTTTATTTCTGGTAGACTTGATTATTTCTGAAAAAATAACAAATCCATTCTCTGAAGGGCAATGACTTTCTACCTGTGAAGACAAAATAGTAAACTTGGAACTGGAATCCTGAAAGAGAACTTTGAAAATGTCCCAAATAAAGGCACATTATTGGGTTGTCCTTAGGGTGACTGGAGGAGGAGCAGGAGGGGCACACGGTCAGGATGGATTCACTACTTACTCTTCTGAAGAACACATAATTATTGCTAAGTTAACTGATTTGGAACATAGAAAATTAAACACCACCCAGTTGATTTTATTATTCAAATGTGAGTTTCACCTTAATTCTGATAAACTAATAAATAAATATGTCTGCTAAAAGCACCACCTAGATCTTAAGTGACAACCAGGCGGAATGATTGTTGAGTTTGTAGTGAACTCACATTGATTCTTGGAGATCACTGCTTCTTTTCTATGCTCAATCACCTGCTACACTTTCCCTGGGGTTTTACTTCTGTCTTTTTAAGCTCAGATAATTTCCCTATTTAGGAATCAGGATACTTGCTTGTTTCTGGTGTTTAAGTACTTCTTCTCATCTCAAAATATCTCAGATATCTCCAAGGGTGATAAATGGTGTCTGTGTTTCTTGTATATTATGGGGTAAATTTTATCTGGGTCTAGAGATTAGTCATGCAGAGTAGTTAAGGGCACTCTTTCTTCCTCTCCAGATATCTTGAGCCACAGTTCTCTACTTTTGTGGTTTGTCTGACCCTTGTGAGTTCTTATTATGATTCCATTTGTACCAGGAGAAAATGGAAACCTAGGTGAAATTGAATATAAAATGTCAGAACCAGAAAAGCTATTAGATCAAGTTCAGATAAAGAAACAAGTGAGGGATTTAATCTGTCTTGTTCCTTCTGAAAACAAGTGCATTGGTGTATATCAAAGCTAATGCTATTAAACACTTGAATTGTGCTAACTCCCCGTGTTCTGAGTCTCTGCTTCAGGCTTCTGATAATAATATGACTTTCAATGCTGATCTGTCTATAGAATTAAGAATATACTTACCAGAGAATCTAAGTCTTGAGGTTCCTGGTTTGTACATCAGAAATTGTTAGCATGTGTCCATGGAGAAGGGTGGAGTGGTAAGGGATAAGGAGAAGAGATAGACCCATTGTTGACATATCCATAAATCAGATTTCTAAGGTATAACAGCTAGAATATGTAGATCACAGCAGGCCACTGTCTCTCTGAGGTCTCTCTGGGTACTCAGAAACTCTTCACTATGGGGTACCTTGACTCCATCTTGTTGCTAGCTGTTCACAAACAACTGCTCTGTGAAGACAGTTCACATTTTGGTTTGCAAGACCAGAAATAAAGATAGCTACTTCATGAGACAGTTACTGACCATAACAGGTTTTTTCTTCCTAAGAGTGAAAGTCAGAATCCCCCTACCTGTTAAATTCTGTGAATCTTTGAAATGTCCCATGAAACAGAGACTGTTATTTTTTTCTTTAGACATTTGACATGCAAATCCATTTGTACAGTCATACGGTAAAATGTACAGTTATATGGAAAGCATCCAGGACAAAGAAATATTACAATAGATTTCCTTCCAAGTATTTAGAGATTCTTCAAATGCTGGTCTGTAATTTGAGAGTCTGACACATATTCCAGAGTCTGAATTCAGGGTCTTCACAGCAACTAGGAAAAAGGATTGAGGAGGCCTAAAAGCTCTAATGCCCATTAAAAAAAAACACTTGCAAAATATAATTATTGTAAAATACTATTTGGAACTATATCATGATTAAGGATGCATCAGAAAATAAAGTTCCTTGGCAATTTTGAGTTACTCTCCAACTAAAAATTCTGTTTAATGGACTTTAAAATGATTCTGTATTTGAGTTTAAAAAGTATATATCTCTATCCAGCTTGACAGCTTAAGTACCAGGCCCCAGCCAGATAAAATCTGAAGTGACTGAGGCAGTGCACCTTAAATAAGAGCAATTGGGACTGCCATCCCAAATCACTGCCATCTCTTCTGGCAAGACTAGATTAGCACTAATTCTCATCTGATAAGGGAATCACCTCAAGCTTGGAAATGGCTAGTTTGGATCATCCAATGAATACAGGATAAAACCAGAACAGGATCCCACAACTCAGTCCTGTGGGTAGTCCACATAGACATAGAATGGAGACTCTTGTAGCAGTGATATAGGTAACACAGACACAAGTGTTGCCCCTGCCTCTTTGGGCCAGAGTAAAATAACAGACAAATACTCTCACCAGCCTCTAAAGGTGAGTCACTGTGATGGTTCTTTTTTTTTCTCTTTATTTTTCACTTCATTGTTCATTTTTAAACAATATTTGCTCCCCCCGCCTCAGGCATAGTCCCCACAGAATTTCCTTCACTAATTCTCTCACCCTCCCCCACTTCTGGCCTGTACCCCAGTTCTTGTATAAATAAATAAATCTTAAAAAAAAAAAGAATTTCCTTCACCAATGCACCCATGCAAGGTTCTTAACCACATCTTGCTTTACATCTTCTCTTTGTCTCATACTGCCACCTGACTCTGGTTCTGCTTCTAGCCCTTTTGAATTGGGTTTGAATTTGGCCTCTGTGTTTTTAGATCCTGGGTTTTTCTAACAGAATCCAATCTGGTTTACTCTGTTGACTCTATGTGCTGAACTATCCTGGTTCTGGCCCTTCTGTAGCTAATTTCTAGCACAACCCACTGGATGCCAGAGTGTATGTGAGAGTTTGGGGCGCAAGGAGGAGGGCTTATGTACAATTTGTATACTCACTTCCTAAAATGAGAGAGAGAAAGAAAAAGAAAGAGAGAGAGAGAAGTGAGTGGGGAAATAATGCATTTACTATTCTTTATTAACCATCCCGAGGTTTGAAGTAAATACTTAATTAGGTATTTACTTTCCTGCCAAAAATTTTACCGCAGTTCTCAGATTTTGCTGCCACCTGGTGCTAAAATGTTCCAGGTAGTGATGACTAAATAGTTTGACAAACTTCAGAAAGTATAACCTAGATTCAGAGATAACACAAATCATGATGCTAGAAACGTCACATGATTAATAAAAGCTACATGAACTTAGAAAATAAAGCTAAGTTAATATAAAAATAAATGAATGTATTATATTATATACCTATTTTATGTATTATAAAAATGTGTAAGAAGTAATACTAGTCAGTTACTATGCAGTTCTGAGAAATCACCATCTCTCAGAATGATGCCCCCCCTGAATTTGTCACTCCTGAAGATGACAGAAGACACATCATTTCTCTTAGTTAATGACCGCCCCCCCCCCAGTTGAAAGCAGTTTGCTGCCTACTCCTTATAGATCACGATGGCCTTCATTGACCTGCCATTTCTCCCCCTTCTTTATTCAGTCACTGTTGTTCTCCAGGCAGGATCTGTTTCCATTGTTTTTGATGTTTTCAAAATTATATTTTGTCTTTATTCTTCTCTACTCACTGTTGGAAGAGACGTTTCCTTCCAGATAATAACTTATCAGCATTTCCTAATCTAACTTACAAAAAAATGTGGTTCTCTTAGACTCTGAAGTAGAGAAATATTTTGCTGCTCATTTAACTTTTGAGTACTAGGTGTTGAGGAATGAACCCCCCACCCCCACCCCAAGCCCAGGGCAGAGAGAAGTTCAGTAGTGCCATCCATTTGTGGCAGGTTATATTTTCCAAAGATGACCAAAAGAATAGGTCTCATCGCACATGCTCTTGACAATGTGGCCTTGACTCTCCTCCCCTGGAGAAGAGTAATTGTCTCCATCCCTAGAGACAGGGGGTTTGCAGCACAGTCTGTAGAGGCCTGCTAAAACCCAACTATGACACCACAGTCACTTTTTAGGCTCAGATATTTCAATTCCGGTTACATCACAGATCTTCCCAAGGACAGTAGGCCATTATTTGGTGTATAAGCAAAGGGCCAATTCAGACCTTTGTGATGCTGAAACAAAGGACACTCTGCCTCAGGGTGTCTTTGAGCAGGGCAAAAACTGCTTACACCAATTTAATAGCTGTTTTGCATGGTGGGGTTCTTCCCCATCCCCCCTCCCCCCCACCAATATAACTGGCACAACAGGCTTCGTGGAAGCAGCCATAGCTCTTGTTCAAAGTCGGCTACTGAGATTGCATTTAGGCAGTTCTCCCTGCCTGCTGATAACTGTGCAGGTGTCTCTGTTCCATTATCATTTTCCTAATAAGCCTGTCCTTTTAAAATGTAACCTTCAAAAAAAAAAAAGAAAAGAAAAGAGAGAGAGAGAGAGAGAGATTGCATTTAGCACTTTGACATATTGCCAACATAGCTTGGATGAGAAAGGGATACTTTATTAATATTTCTGTGGGCTAGGGGAAGAGGTTTACATTGAAAAGTGATATTCTAAGACTTACTAAAAGCCCCTGTTAATATTTTTTTTTCGCTAGTCTTCCATTATGGACATCAACTCACACTTCTTTTCAGTCTCTCATCCCAAATCATAAACTCACCCCCATCCTGTAGTTTACCATTTGCATCCTCAGATCCATCAACACTCAGAAAAGGAATCCTCTTTAAAGAGTACCCTCTTTAAAACAAAGAAGAATATGGTATACAATCACAATTTTTTTTCAAATACCTCTGTTGTAAAAACTTCTAGAATCAATTTTTAGTTGACTTTCAAGTCTTTTTAAAAATTTATGAACTAAATCATTCCTACAAAAGAATAAATGGAATGTACATGTATGTGTTAAAGAATTAAAAAGAACAATACACAACACCCAGTTTCCTGGATTATGCTGGGACAACGTGGTTAAGCTAGGAGTTGTGGTTCCCAATATTCTGTTTACTCTGTGATTCACAGCTGGCAAAAGAGAAACTTAGACAAATATGGAAGGTAGAAGAGGCACAGTGGCCATTATTCTCTGAAGGTCACTGTAGTCAAATGTGGTGATGAACAGATGTCAGCAAGTGCCAGCTTGTCCTCACTCTCCTCCACTCTGCCGGTAGCTCTTCTCCTAACTGCTTATTTCCCTGCAGTTCCCGTGTGGTTTGCTGAAACCAAACAGCATACCCTCTGGCAGGTATTAATAAGGCAAATGCTGTTTTTTCAATGCCCATTAATAAAGGCTTCCAGAAGCAGTTGTCAGATTCAGTAGATTCAGTGGCTCTTGAGTATCTTGACAAATAAAAATACAAAACAGAGTACGTGGCAAGCCTTTGTGGGTGAATCCCAGCACAGATTTTTTGAAATTTTGAACTAAATCGTGTCATTTTCTACCAATTTTACTTTTCTTTTTAAGAATTTTATTTTATTTTTTAATATTTATTTATTTATACAAGCACTGGGTACAGTCAGAAGTGCGGGATGGTGAGAGAATTCACCAGAGCCAGAGCGGGGAACAGAACAGGCAGACCGATGAAATACACTGCTGAGGGGAGCAGCGGGTGTGGCAGGAGAGGTCTGTGCACCATGTGGGACCCTCGCTGGTGGCCGGGGATCAAACTGGCACTGCAGAGGCTGTGGGCAGCTTCGCAGCCCAGCACTCAACCGCTGCACCACCAGGGAGGCCCCAATTTTACTTTTTCTTTTGAGAAACAGCTTGTGGCTTATTCCTGGGCCCTATTAAAGACTAAACACGTGACGATGGTCACCAAGTTATCTTGCAATATGAGCTGCCAGTCACGAAGTCAGTGATGTCTGACCAATAAGCCAGAATGTTGGGGATGCAAAAAAGCACTTCATAATCAGTGGGCCTGACATGTAAGAGATCTGGTTCAAGCAGGTCCTAAAGCATAAAAATTTCACCAGTAAGTGTCTCAGATTCCCATGAACCTTACTTCTGCTGTATTACTTCTCCTCTCTCAGTCTGTACCTCACTGCGTCTCACTGGGTGTTCTTTATGTCCAGTTGATTAAGGAAGGCCCAAAATAGGTCCAATATACAGATATTTCTACCAAAATGCTGGTTCTCCAAGAAGTACAGCTGGTTAATTTGCCTGCAAGGAAAGACACAAAAGACATAGATCTACATTAATTCATGGGCAATGGCTAATGATTTTGGTTGATTGGTTATTGACTTGGAGGGAATATTTTTTTTTTTTAAAGATTTATTTATCTATTTATACAAGCACTGGGTACAGTCAGAAGCGCAGGTTGGGAGGGTGAGAGAATTCACCAGAGCCAGAGGGGAGAGCAGAGCAGGCAGAGTGACAAAGTACACTGCTGAGGGGAGCAGCGGGCGGCAGGGGAGGTCTGCGCGCCATGTGGGACCCTCACCCGGCAGCCAGGGAACAAACCGGCACTGCAGAGCTTCGCAGTCCAGCACTCAACCGCTGCACCACCGGGGAGGCCCTGGAGGGAATATTTTTAAGAATTGGAGACAAAGAGGTTTGGAGAAGTATGAGAAATACTTCTTTGAATGAGATATGATGGTATTTGTGTTCCAGGTGAATGTTCACTGAAAACCAACCTTATCAAGGAAGGATCTTAATAATCCAGCAAACAAGGTGACCTTTTTCATGGATGTCAACTAATCTTTTCCCCCAGTCATTCTTGTACTTGTCCAATGCACTATTTCCCCTGCAGGGATAGAGGTTATCTAGCAGTATGGACTTCCTCTTACCAAATCAAGTCTGGTTACCTATGCTGCTGAGTCCTTAGGTGCCAAGAGCAAAGCCTAACACCAGCTAGAGATGTGGCAGTATTTCTCAGGCCACCTGGCATCAGTTTGATTACATTGGACAATTTCCACCATGTAAGAGGAAGTACATTGTTCTTACTAGAATATATACTTATTTTGGATGTGACTTTTTCTTTCCTTCCTGAAGTGTTTTTTCCAAAACCACTCATCTCTGGACTTAAGAATCATCATCATAGTCTCCTGTACAGACTTGTTTCTGACCAGGAAGCTCATTTTACAGAGGATGAGTGTAGTATTGGTCTTCTCGTCACCTGAAGACAGCTGACTTGATTGAATTATGTAATAGCCATTGGGAGACTCAGTTTAGTGCCAGATGGGTGGCATAACTTATATTTTGGCATGGATGAAGCAGACTTTGTATTATTTTATTCGGAGAAGTTTCGTCTGTTTTCAACTGTAAAAAGGATAGCTTAATCATGTTATTAAAAAAGCATGGTCTTGTTGATGTCTTTATTGGAAATTAAATATAGTGAAAGAAGTGTGTGTAGATCCCAAGTTGACAAGGGGTGGCCTGTCTTGGATGATACTATGTCAACCTGGTTAAACTGAGAACTACATTTCCTAGAATTCCATTTTTTTAAATGATTTTTTAACTAGAGTAGGCAAAGAGAGGTAATTGTGCTAGGCTTGAAAGGCAAAAGTAAAGCATTCATTCCTTTTTGAGGATTATTGTGGTCAGGGTAGTGGTGGACAGATACAGAGGGGCCCAGCAAATCCATCTTGTCCTTTCTCACCAGCACTCAAAATCTCTTACCAATCTTTACAAAGCACTTCCTGGACTGCATGTCCCTTGCCATGCTACCCTCTGTACTTCCAGCTAGCTCTGTCCATTTTACCTTTCTCCTCAGTCGTCTGCATCTGGCCTCTGTCACATCCTTGCCCCTGAAATGACTCTCAGTGTTCTTCTCCCTGTACTCATTCTTTCTGGATTTCTATTTCTATGATATACTAATGACTTTCAAGAATAGATCTGCCCAGGGCCTCCCTGGTGGTGCAAGGGGTTAAGCACCACACTATGAAGCAGTCCACAGGCTCTGCAACACAAGTTCCATCCCCGGCCTACCGGTTGCTCCATGTGGGAGCAACCTACATGGCGAAGCAGACCTCTCCTGTCTCACCCGCTGCTCCCCTTAGCAGTGTATTTCAGTCAGCCTGCCTGTTTTGTTCCCCACTCTGTCTCTGGTGAATCCTCTCACCCTGCTGCATCTCTGACCTCTATCCCAGCTCTTGTATGCATAAATAAATAAATCTTAAAAAAAAAAAAATAGATCTGTCCAGGTGCCCACTTTGAGTTTCATACCTGCATAGCCACCTGGATGATAGACAGGTACCTACAACTCAGCAAGTCCATAACTAAACATCTTTTAAAAAAAATAATTACAGAATTAATTTTCTTACATCATTTTTCATTTTTGTATAATAATTGGTTTCTCCCCTCAGGTGTAGTCCCCATAGTTCTCACACCACCACAGCACCCATGAACTATTACCATATTTTCTTGTGCTCTTCCCTCCCAATTTTTACCTCCCTCTCTCCCTCCACTGCCCCTACTGGATGCCTCAGATTTATGGTCAGCTTGCAAGTTTTGTCTTTTTCTTGACCTTTTGCTCAGTTTCTCTATATTCCACACATATAAATGAAACTATTTGATAGTTATTTTTTCTTTTTCCTTCTGACTTATTTTGCTAAGCATAATCCCTTCCACCTCCATCCACATTGCTGCAAATGGCATGAATTCATCTTTTTTTTTTTTTTTTTGTGGGACCCTCGCCTGCAGCCAGGGAACGAACTGGCGCTGCAGAGGCTGCGGGCTGCCTCACAGCCCAGCGCTCAACCGCTGTGCCACCAGGGGAGGCCCATGAATTTATCTTTTTTTGATCACTGAGTATAACTAAACACCTTACCTCCCCTTGAAACTATTTCTTCTTTACATCTCAGTGAATGGCACAAGCATTCACTCGGGTGTCCAAGCCAGAAACCTGGTTTGCAAGTTTTCTCCTTTCCTGCTGCCATTCTCCTTGTTGCGGGCTCCTTTTTCTCTGGCTTGGATTACTGCAATAGTCATGTGTCCTGAAGTTGTGAAAATCTCATTGACTAGAACAATTAGAGTGCACCATATAAACACTATAGTTAATTTTCAGTGTAGAGCCTGAGAATATAGGGCATTCAATCTGTTTAATGGGAGAAGTTGGTATCAATAATGGACCAATAATTTCCCTGACACTTGCACCACAGTGGACATTTTCAGAGGGTTGTACCTCGTGACAATGCTATTCATTCCACAAATATTTATGAATTTCCTACCATGAGCTGGGAAGTATGCCTGCAAGAGAAGTTTCCAAGGCATTGATTCACTGTGTACATTTTTGGGCCCACCACCTTGTGACATGCAGAGAATACAAATAAAAAAAGAAAAAGTCATAGCTTCCAAGGCCTATTATTTTCAGAGAATAAATTAAGTCAATCTAGAGACATATGTAGACTGTTGTCTAGAGGCAAAGATTCCTTTCCTGTGACACATGGGGACCACCTCCTTGGGACCTGAATTAAATTGCAAGCAATCTCAGTAATGAATTCAACCTTGTGCTCAGCCCATTCCCAGAACCTCTGGTTTAATTATGAGAAGAAAACCTATTTATTCTGGGACATCACCACTTTGGGATAAATTCCTGGAAGTCATCAGAGAAGCGAAGGGAAAATCTTTCTCAGAGTCCCTTCTCTGGCTTTCTGAGAAAGAAGTGTTTCATGTTTGGCCTGTCAAGTTGCTTTTAATATCTGCCCATAGATTTGACCCTTATTGAATTCTCTTTGAACTTAAGTTTTCCTGTCTGTCCAAAGACCTGGGGAGTCTCCTGTGGAGGAGTTGGTAAATGTTTGCCTCCCTCTGATATCATCTTTCCCTGAGCACACTTTTCACATTATAGGTTACAAAATAAATAAGTAATAATATTCCTGTAGTACTTTACATCTTACAAAGCTTTTAATGTGTTTAAATTCATTTAATCCTAATAGTAACTCCAAGAGGCAAAACCATAAGGAAGCTAAAGATCAGAGAAGAGTAACTTGTCTAACATGGCCCAGTCACAAAATGACAGACCGCACAAAGAACTAGGTAATTTAATGCCTATATTCCCCCACACCCCCAATGTTCCTCCCTACAGCCATCCAGTGGCTACATTTTTCACTAATTCAAACTGATCCAATTAAATTTTTTCTGAAATCTGAATAAAGCTATGTTGATATTGTGAGCCCCTAATATCCCTGATGAAGGAACACTGATCTTTGGGGACCTATGACATATACCTTTCCCCTCCCCCATTAAGCCAGGCTCCCAGGACTCACCAAGAATAAGGACATGCAAAGGGAAGTTCTCCTGATGCGAAAGTCCTCAACCCTAGTTGCTTGCTGAAGACATGGTAGGTTTTAAAAAAATAATGAATCCTGAGTTCTAGCCCTACTGATTTTTAATTGCTCTTGAGGACAGCCTGGTCATTGAGGTATTAAAAAAACTCCTCTGGTGAAACTAGTGTACAGGCAAGATGGAGAAACATTGCCTGAGGGCTTCCATGTTCAATTGTTCCTTGTTGGCCCTGTCGACTCATTCTCTCTTTTCTTAATGCTTATTACACCTATTATTATTTCACAGTCGTTGAATAAAATTTAGAAAATGCAGATTAAACTTTGGCGATTAGTCATAATTTTTCTACAGAAAAAAACAAATACTGTTAGCAATTCAGTGCATATCTTTCCAGCTATTTTTTCTATGTAGCAACCCATAAATAAGTAAGCCTATACTCTTTAAAAGTCAAAATGACGTCAAGCTAATATTTTTGCCATTTTTAAAAACTGTATCAATAAATTTCCAAAGCTTTTATGGCATTCCATTATTTGGCTATACCTCATTTAGTCTTTAACAACAATAGGACTTTCCTTTTCATCTCCATATCCACTTCCTTTCACACAATTTGACACTTGAAATCTGAGAATCTATTAAGAATGATCAGATTTGGTTGTTTCTCTTAGCTTCTAAGCCAATTCTAATTTACTTGGCAGAATTACAACTAAACACTATGCCATTGTGGAAAAATCTTTTTGGAGGGAAGTTTGGAAACTATTTTAAATATATAAACCACAATAATCTTAAAGAATGAGAGAAACTCTGGACCCCACAATCCTCAAACCACCATGTCTTCGGTTGTTGGGGTCTTTTCTCACATTGTTGTAACCAACTATCTGGGTAAGTTCATTGAGGAAGTATATGAAATAATGCTAATAATAATTATAACTAGCATCTTATTAGCCCGTTAGAGTGGCTAGTTCTAACATAAAATTAAGAACTCATTAGCATATACTATAGATCCTTATTGAGAATCAATATGCCAGGCAGAGAACTAGGCACTTAATGTAGTCCTCTGTTTGATATCTCTCATAAAGGTGGCACAGTGTATTTTTATCCCCATTTTATATACAAGGTATCTATGTTCAAAGGAAGGGCCTGAATTTACTGCTGAGATATGGATTTTGTCATGGCTTTTTCTCAGCATTATATCTTAGAGCTTAGCTCAGTATCTTGCAGTGGGCCTAGAAATGCAGGTGCTCAATACACAGTTGACGGATGAAGAAAAATTTAATCACATGTTGTTCTATTAATTCAAATTGTCCCTGAGTGATGCAGAAATGTTCTCCCCAGAAGAGATTTGCTAACTGAACCTTAATTTTCTGGCAGTGATTACTCACATAGGAGTGATTTGCTGGGTCATGAAAATCTGCCTGTAATTCTTTTTTAAAAAAAAGATTTATTTACTTATGCACACAAGAACTGGGGTACAGGCCAGAGGTGCAGGGGGATGAGAGGATTCACCAGAGACAGAGTGGTGAACAGAACAGGCAAATTGACTGAAATACACTGCTGAGGAGAGCAAAGAGAGAGACAGGAGAGGTCTGCTGTGCCATGTGGGTTTCTGCCTGGCCAGGGATCGAACTCATGCTACAATGGCTGCAGATAGCTTCATAGTGCTGAGACCCAACCCCTTGCACCACCAGGGAGGCCCTGCTTGTATTCTTTTCATTCTCTGGGGCAATGGCCCTCAAAATATGAGCCCTAACTCAATAGCATTGGTGTCACTTGTGAGCTTATTAAAAATGCAAATTCATGGATCCTACTCCAGACCTCTGCATCAGAATTTCTGGACATACATCTCAGGAAACCTTTTTAATAAACTTGCCAGATGATTCCATTGAATATTAAAGATGGGAACCATGGAGAATAAATGAATAATATTTGATTTGGATGATTAGGTGGATGAAGGAGCCCTTTATGGAGATTGGGAAGATAGGAGGGGCACGTTTGGAAGGAGGTCATGGATTTGGGTTTGCTATCTTAAATTTGAAGTATGTGTGGGATATCCAGTTGAAGATATCTGGAGCCTCCAGGTTTAGAGCTCACGGGAAAGAACTAAGTTAGAGATATAGGTTTGGAAGTGGTAGCTGATGCCAAAAATAAGATTGCCCAGGACAGTAGGAAGACAAAAGGAAGGCCATTGAATACTCAATAGGACTATTTAAGGAGAGTGAGGAAGAAGCCCTCAGAGAAAGAAAAATCTGAGGACAGTCATTTGTCCTTGTAAGTGACTTACATTGGAATGTTTGCCTCATCTTCCCTTCTGGATTATAAGTTCTTTAAAGGCAGAAACTGTGTAAACTTGAATAAGTCACTCAAACAAAAGTAAGTTGCTGTACAGTCTGTGAATAATCAGTGAATTCCTACCAGGATTCCACTTTGCAGAAATCTAATGTGATCAGAGCCACCAGCAAGATGTTTCCCCCCAAAAAGACTTCTATAATTTCCCAATGGACAGTGTGGCAGATTAAAAATAAGTGAATAAATAAAGGGTATCATGTGTAATCCACTGATATCCATGCTAACCACATTAATCAGAGTGAATTAATTACACCTGAAAACAGATGCAAAGTTAAATTCCTTAGAAAATCAATTCATTAAACTCATATTGAAATGCACAGTCAACAACCCCCATGTTTAGAAACTATCAGCGTGATTTGTGGCAACTTCTGATTTACTCACAAAACTGCTTAAAACATTTTTAAAGGCAATTACAATTACTGTCTGGCATTTGATGGAAAGAAATCTCGTCAGCATTGTCCCTTGTGTGTCAACTGTCACAATTTTCTAAAAATTTTGAGGCGAAAAATAGGTAGGCTCTACTATTTGCTAGCCTCGATTAGGGTTAATTCAATGTGTGTCTGCAAATAATAGTGTTTAATGTAATCTCTCTAATTAGAGATAAAACACATTTTCAGTCATGCTCATCACTGACAGTATTTTGGGATAAGTTAAACTGACAGCTGCTTTCTAGAGGAAAGGAAAAAACAAACCTTCCTTGGGGTTGTGTTGATTTTCTCTCCTTTTTGCATTAAACTTCAAAAAAAATGAAACTAGACACTTTGGCTCTAGATATCAACTTTGGAAATCATGACATAGTTTACTTCTTGGGAATATGATATGCTTTTCATCTCCTACACCCATCAATGAATATCTAACTTGAAATCACTCAACAAATATTTTCTAAGGGTTTCCAGTGAACCAGGCATTGTGCTAGGCACTAAGGAGAATAAGAAGGAAATTTTCTACCAAAGCTGTCTCCCACAACTGCTCTAATGGACCAAGTCAAGCTTTCTACTGTACTAGATGTGATACTCACTGTGCTGCTGTATTTAAAGCCTCTTCTGTGTTAAGTTATTCAAGCCCCACATGAAGGGTCAATGCATGTTCCTCTCCAACTCCAGCTGACTGTAGATGACCCACGGACACCTAATCCACAGATTGTTCAGGGAACTTCAATTGGCCTGGCATGAAAGGCTGAGTGAGACCATTAGATTTTTCTCTCTCAGGAACAGGAATTGGAAAATACTGAATAAGGTGGTTAGTGGTAAAGGTGAAATTAGAAAATGGTGAAAAACTTCAAAATAGAAATAAGACCATAAGTACACAAGCAACGTCAGGTCTAGGAGGTTATGAGGAAGTGGAAACACGGGGCCTTGTTTAAGGTTGAATGAATGAAGGGATTAATAAATGAACAAGTAGGGGCCTCCCTGGTGGCACAGGGGTTAAAGACAGCGCTATTAAGCTATCACCAGCCACTGCAACACGAGTTTGATCCCCTGTTCCATCCCTGCCAGCCAGGGAGAAACACACATGGCACAGCAGACCTCTCCTGCCTCGCTCGCTACTCCCCTCAGCAGTGTATTTCAGTCAGTCCACCTGTTCTGCTTCCCACTCTCTCTGGTGAATCCTCTCACCCCCCCACCCCCACTGCACCTCTGGCTTATACCCCAGTTCTTGTATGCATGAATAAATAGATCTTAAAAAAATAAATGAACAGGGGCCTCCCCGGTGGCGCAGAGGTTGAGCGCTGGGTTGCGAAGCTGCCCGTAGCCTCTGCAGCGCCGGTTCGATCCCCGACTGCTCCCTGGCCACCAGAGGAGGGTCCCACATGGCGCGCAGACCTCCCCTGCCGCCCGCTGCTCCCCTCAGCAGTGTATTTCGGTCCTTCTACCTGCTCTGCTCCCTGCTCTGGCTCTGGTGAATTCTCTCACCCTCCTGCGCTTCTGACTGTACCCAGTGCTTGTATAAATAAATAAATAAATAAATAAATAAATCTTTAAAAAAAAAACAAGTAATTATAACCTAAGATGCCTTAGTTTTTTTTATTTTTGGCAACCATGAAACATAAGTGATTACAAAGCCTCTATCCTGAATACGCCTGACTTTTTTTTCACCTATGTTGTAGATGGGTTATGTTTCTTACATCTTGTTTTAGGTGGGGTAAACAAGAAGCTTACTTCTCTCTGATGAAAAGTGCAGATATGAGCAATCCTCAGCTGATAGCATAACTCTGTTTCATAAAATCCTCAGAGACCTGGATCACGTACCACAGTCCCTTGGAGGTACCCTTATCTTCATAGTCTAAGGTTGCATCCACATTCCAAATAGAACAGATAAAGGGGTGAACAAGAAGGAACAAAAGACAGCAGCTGTTGCTTCAGATAGGTTTCTAGAACCCGAAAAAGTCTTATCCATGATTTGGGGGTTGAGATTAATGAGAAGATCTGACTTCCACTTCTAGAATAACGCCAGAAAGGGGACAACACCAGCAATTAAGCAAGGCAGTCTGTTAACAGAATGAATCAAATAGAAGTAGAAGGGGAAAGGTGGGGAGAACAGGGTGTGGAGAGAGCATGTGTAAGTGCTGCAGGAGTATAGGTGCTTGGGCTGTGGGTGTGCCAGGGTGACTACACCTGAGGGAGGAAATCCTGTACTTACAAAACTCTAACAAGGATGTAAACCAATGGTATTTCAATTAAAAACTAAAACAAAGAAAAATAGAAGTAGGAATCTGAAACAACAGCTAACGTAAAAAATGGTAGAATTTGCAGATATTTTGAGGTCTTTGGACTTCCCTATTTGTGGAATAATGAGTTCAAAAGAATTTCTTTGAGATCCTAAGCAGAGTCCAACTGTATATATATGGGTCACACTAAACTTGTGTTTGTTCCAAGAGCAGCCCCATATATAAGGGATTCTAAAACTCACCCATGATGACACGATGCTAGATTCTTCTACATTGTTAAGACTCTCCAAGTTGAGGGCCTCCCCGGTGGCGCAGCGGTTGAGCGCTGGGTTGCGAAGCTGCCCGCGGCCTCTGCGGCGCCAGTTCGATCCCCGGCTGCTCCCCGGCCACCGGAGGAGGGTCCCACATGGTGCGCAGACCTCTCCTGCCGCCCGCTGCTCCCCTCAGCAGTGTACTTCGGTCCTTCTGCCTGCTCTGCTCCCCGCTCTGGCTCTGGTGAATCCTCTCACCCTCCCGCGCTTCTGACTGTACCCAGTGCATGTATAAACCAACCAAACAAACAAATAATAAATAAATAAATAAATAAGACATGCCTCTAGAAAATTAAAAAAAAAAAAAGACTCTCCAAGTTGAATTTCCACCCATGGAGTCACTTTCTGGGACAAGAAAATAGTTATGTTGTCTCTGGAAGGCCACCATCAAATGCCATTTGGAAAGGAAGAATGACATATAAGACAGTATTCAGATTTCTAGCCTGCAAGATTGTCAAAATTACATCACCTTAGAAGCGAGAGAGCTGGGAAGGAAAGGAAAACTGGTCCTGAGGTCAGGGAATGACTTATTCTGTGCATATTGAGTTTGTTCATTCTCCAAAAATGTAACTAGAAAGCACAACAGGATGTCATTTTGCAGTCACTGGATTAGCAAAAATGAACAATTGAGGAATTGAAGGTATTGCCAAGAAAGGGAAGGGGTTTGGCTCCTAACCCACACACAACACTAAGATGTCACAGAAAATATTTTATGCATGCAATGATGAAGTAACCATGAGCACTCCCACATTCCTAGTTCTGAACCATCACACACACACACACACACACACACACACACACAAAACCTGCACTGAGATATGAGATATGGTGTTTGGGGTTGAGCCAAATAAAAGCTGCATTTGTGTTGCCCACAGAGAGGGGCTTCTAAGCAGTAATGGCTTCAGCAAAAAGACAGAATTCTATCAACCTTTGGGAACTCTAAGCCTGATTCTTGTAAATTCTGGTTTCATAAACAATTAATATTTTTGATATAAAAATGTTCTTCATACCCTTAAAGAAGACTTTTAGGCAACAAATGATTGAAGTGATACAGTGGAAAGAAAAAGAATTTCATACATTGTGCATGATTGTATCTTCTCAAAGCATCCAGCAGTGCTTTGCCCCCAGGAAGCAGTCAATAAATGGTTATTGAATTTAGAATGTCCTTCTTCCCAATCAGTGAGGTTTAATATATTTCCAATTCAGAATGCCTATTAATTTTTCAGCATTAGCAAGCCTTTTAAAAAATCCATTTGGGAATATGTTTAAGAGTTCACAGCAAATACTATTATATAAATGGTTAAGAGAATACTGTTAAACAAAGCATGCTTATTCAACACACCAGTAGTCATTGATAAAATGTAATTTAATCATTTAAATTTACATTGTTAATGTACAAGAGCATTTCTTTCAAACCACAGGTTAACACACACTAAAGAGCAATGCTGTTAGAGGAGCAGAGAAACTTTGCAAAACTCTGCTTTCTGAAATAAAAGCAAGGCACTCTCCATTAACAGCTGGTGGATTCCTGATTTCTGCCCACAGAAGCATGTTCAGACTGAGAGCTCTCCCACCAGGGAAGAATCACCTGCTTTATTTTTGCTGTTCTCTTCTGAGCTAGTTTGGTCATCCACTCTGTATACATTTGTGTGTCAACGTTAAGACCAAGGGGAAAAAAAAAAGAGTTGGTTGATGACTTGGGAGGCTCTCATAGTTGCAATAACTATGGAAGACAGAAGAACACTGGCTATACTTTTTATTTTCAGCACTAGTGTCTGGATCTATAACTAAAACCTTTTCTCACTCCTTCCTACCAATTGCTATCACGGCTAAAATGTCTTTTCCTTAAATCTGATGGGTGTAAAAAGAAAAAGGAACAGCATTTCTCTAGAGCTCTGTTTTTTGCTTTGTTTTCTTTTTCTTTAAGACATGACAAAAAACAAGGAATAACTTTCCAATACTAATGGTGCACAAAAGGGTTATGTATGCACAGTATTTCTAATTTATTCAAATTCAATTTGAATTTGGTCTGAAGCTACCTTGTATGAAATGTTAGCTTTCCTGATATTTAATGATGTTTATTATGTTTGCATATAAGCTCAAAAAATTAATGCAAAAGTACTACTTTACCCATAGTTATCGCCAGGTAAAATGTAAATATTAGTGGTTATGTTAAAAAGCCTGTTTTCCTATAGATGCAGTAAGTGTCTAAAGTCCACAGAAAGGGGAATTAGATCCAAGTTTTAATTCCATTGTTAGCTGTTAGACCTTGGGTGATTCTTTCCCTTTCAGTTTTCCCCTCTATGAATTTTAAGGAGTAAGATTAATTGACAAATCAGGCCCCTTCCAAGTCTAACATTCTAAGATACTAATATTCCAGATCCTATCATCTTGATATAAAAATAATAATCTTTCATAAAAGCTCATACAAACATAATAAGAATCAAATATCAGAATGACTCTTGGGAAAAAAGAAACATATATGATTTGCTATCTGGGTTATTCTTTGCAGCAATTAGGCAATTCATTTGGCATTTGTTTGATTGTATAATTTAATGACAATATAAACAGCATAGTTTTGTTATTTTTTTCTTTAAAAAGACTAAAGCAAAAATGATTTAAAGCTAACAAAAACTACTGTAACATCAGTTTGACATTCAAAGTTGTTTCTTAGCAAAATGGCCAAAGATATTTTGACTTGATACAGAGTATATAATATAAAGACATTTAGGCCTAAAAACCTTCAAACATTATTCGAATTTAGCAAAACATAAGCAAAATTTTAATATCAAAGTGCTAAACAGTACTGCCTTAAAAGTCACTGCAAATGAACCATAAAATAACCGCATGGAAATAACATTTATTGTACAAATGGTTAATAAAAAGACACATTATAAATATATATGTAACCTGCTATATTTATATATATATTTGCTTAATTTCTAATTGGTGTATCCAAGTCACTGCGAACACCCCATTGAAGTACTCTGTAACTCAGCTTCCAGGAGCTGGTGGTCTTGCAATAAATACAGGCAAAGCTATTACAATATAACGTGCATACAAAGGTTTATACAAATAAGGACACTATGCAACAAATTATCTCATAATAATGTGGCATTAACAGTATAAACATACAAAAGGGAGTACGAACACGGAATGTTGAAACGCAGCCCGCTAATCCTTTCTAGTACTCACATTCATACTATTTTTTTTTAGACTAAGACTTGCTTGCTCTCCAGAATTCTCTTTAATCAATAAGAAAATTAAATTATATATTCTTAAAAAAAAAGCCACATTTTCCCCAGTGCATACCCTGTGTGATCCAGTTCCTACTTATTTGAATGTTTTCCTCTAGGGATCAAACATTTAAGACTCACTGACTGCTCCAGAGCCTCTGAATGAATGTCAGTCACTTACTGTAACTGAGGCAAGTTTTGAAACTCTGGCTGGGTTGATAGAACACAACCAATACATTTGTATGCAATTTGCCATGTAATCCAAGTCCCCTCCAGGTCAGTTGGACATCAGGGTAGGGATCTGGATCCACTGAGAATGGGCCTAAAATCTGAAATGGACCATACATACCTCAGAAGGGCTCTACAGGGCAGGTGGCCTCTGCTAGGAAAATTAGCATGTGTCATTTGCTGATATAACTGCCTCCTTTTTTATTTCCATATAAAATAAAGGAGAGTTAATAAACAAGACTTAGTAAGACAGCACTTTAAAAATTGCACTTGTATATGGAAGCGAACAGCCATTATCATTTTGCTATGTTTGATTTATAGATAATCCTCCATCTTCCACCATTTGTTAAAATAAAATAAAGGAAGAAAGAAAATAAGAAAAGGGAATTTCTGCCTTGTTTGCACCACATACACGCCCTTGATGTGGAAAATGTATTCTAAAGGGCTCAATCTCAAGACACATCTGACCCTGGTGAACAAAGTGGCTGTTGTTTTTAAATACAAAGCAACTATAATTGTATTCCCCAGAAAGAATTTTAAAACAGTTATATTATCCTTTTTTTTTCCTGCTGGGATAGCATCGTCCAAAAGTGCTTTGTTAGCAATTTCTTAGAAAACGCTCATGAACTATACCCCAACTCCCACCCCAACCCCAAAGCCTAAATATAAAACACAACCCCAACACAATACTCCGCAAGTTTTCTGGCTTTAGGTTGTAAGGAAAAGTGCCAGAAAAAAAAAAGTCTTTTCTATAGGAGCTGCTTTTCCTCTTAAGGACAAAAAAAATGGTCGCTGTCCAGACCCATCCCTTTGCTGCTTAGCAAGCAAGTGCTAGCAGATGAGGCAGCTCCCTGCTCAGGAGGCTCCTGCTCAGAAAGGCAGGGTGTCCAGGAAGAGCTTGTCGATGATAGAAGGTGGAGACACCAGGTCTTCCAGCTTCAGGTAGAAGATGCGCTGGAGGCCCAGGGTGCAGATCTTCCGCAGTTCCACCAGAGCACCCCGGACCTTGGGCTCGGTGGGCTCCAAAGCCTGTCCCTTACTCTGGTGGTCTTTTAAGCTGCTTGTGATTTTGTTGCATAGCTCCTCCACTCTCTTTGGTTCTTTTAACCCATGTCGTTCTACAGAGAGAAAAGGGCAAGTTGAGGTGGCAGTTACATCTTAAGAAACTCGGCATCGCTACTCAAGGCCCCTGTCCCATTCCACCAGCTGGGATAGCGTTTTGCGAAGTGCACTCCCTCTTCGAGGTTGTTCACGGCCTTTGGTATCAAATTTGCACCAGGGGGTGAATCCCCATCACATCACTCCTCACTGTGTACCCTTGAGTAAGTCTCTTAACTTCTCAGCTATGTGTTCCTTCTTAGATGAAGATAATTGTTGCACCTACTTCAGAGTTTCTGGGAGGACGAACTTAGCTAAATAACACATATGAAGCAGACAGTTCCTGACAAAGTGACATTGAATAAATGACAGGCTGGCTGTTATTTTGGACACATTTTTCTACTGAGGTCCACATGCCCTGTCAAGAGGCAACTCTTTTTCAGAACTCTTTTTCACATCCAGGCAAATAAATTAATGTTCCCATCTGACAGATTCCCTTGGGTGGTGTGTGTGCGGGGTGTTCTGTAAATTCCATTTGCTCGTGTAAGGACTGACCGATTAGATGCAAGGTAAAGTGCATTCTTGTGTTTTCACGTTAACTAGCATAGAGGAGAATCCACCTTTCCTTTCCTTATTTAACCTCTTTAAACACCTATTGCCCTATACCTGGTGCTCTAGACAAGATGCCCATGTCCTCCTGCTGTGGAGACCGAAAAGTCAGAGAAGGGAGGTGGCCTAGCAGGATGCAGGGCAGGTACTCTATAATGTAGCCAGTCATGAACACCTGTATATTATATTTATTAAAAAAATATATACACACACATATATATATACATATATACAAATATATATACATATACATCTCCCATTGGTAAATTTTATTATCTCTTATTTTATGTGTGAGATTAAGTGATTTTTCTAAAGTCTCCCAGTAGCTACAGGTTGAGATTTGAACCCAGTTTTTTGAGGCAGATTTTGTCCTCTGCTCCAGAGCCAAAGAGTATCTCCCTATAATGAGAAAGGAACCTGGCATCCTTCCCTCAGCATTTAGGTATCAGTGCCTCTTTCCTGAGGGAAATTGGGCCTCAGTTATCTCAGTCAAAAATTTCATCTCTTAATATAATTAATTAATTACATGTAAAACAGTTCTTGAGACATGAAAGATAGCATTCCAATAGGAAATCAAGTATTTCTAATGTTTTCTACATTAATATTTTTAGTTGGAGGTTTTTTTTTTTTTGTTAGAAGAGTTATTTTCTTAAAGCAAAAGTCAATCAGAAAAACAAAGCAACTGTTCAGACATTTTTTTACCCCTGTCTCTTGCCCAGAAGCCGGAGATCTGTATTCTTCCTCAGCTTGGCTACTTGTGTAGGACTTGGATGAGTTCTGCCCTCTCTATTGTAGAAGGAGCTTAGATTCAATGACCTCTAAGGTCCCTTTCAGCTCTGATGTGTTATAATTAAAGCACAAGCATGATAATTGCCAGCAGACTCTCAGTGGCTTGTGACTTGCAAGTGTCTCATCTCCATGTAACAATGTAGAGAAAAGGGCATTGGGCTTGGAGTCCAGTGGACGCAAGTTTCAATTTGTGTTTTGTCACTGACTAGCCATGTGCCTTAATCTCTCTAAGGTTCACTGCCCTTCTGGGGAAATGGGGGTCATTAGGTGGTGGAAACATATATCTTTATTCCTTTCTGTGTATTTTAAATGTTACATAACAAATTAAAAGGGAAAGTACAATTGTAATAAAACCCTCTTCTGAGGGTCACTGTGAAGCTCAACTAAGATGTGGCTACATGATATGTCCTGCCAGCCGCAGAGGCCACACACGTGGCATTGTCAGCTCCTAAGACAATGCCTTACACCTGGCAAATGGTTGGCAACTTCAGGATCAAACAAAAGACAATAAAGTCTCCTGCCTCCCAAGCTTCTCAGAGCATGGTTTCAGGAAACTTCTAGTTCATTAGCCCAAGTGTAAACCTATCTCTGTGGTTTATCATCACTGAATATGCCCCCTTGTTTCAGTCGCAGAAGAAGCACCCAAGAGTGAACTTCAAGAGGAGTCTTGCCTACAATGATGCTCTGCCTAAAGTTTTATTCCAACCCCCCACCCCACCAAAAAAAAAAAAAAAAGTGAACTATTATACAATAGTAAATTTCAAGAGCTATAAAATGTTCATAGCCTCTGACCAAGTAATCCCACTCTTGGGAATTTATCTGAAGGAAAAATTCAACAGAATAAGACTATAGGCATGGAAACATTTTGGGTAGCAGCATCTATTTTAAAAAACTGGAAAAAGATAAAGAGTGGAAGAATAGGGTGAAAAGTGGTATGTCTATGTAATAAAAAGGTCTGAGGACATTAAAAAGGACAAATATGAAGAATATGAAGCAACATGGAGAAACACAACAATTCAGTTAAAGAGTGGAACATAAAACGGTATATAAACTGTGATTATTTCTATGCAAAAAATAATTCTGCAAATAGAGAAGGATGAAAGGAAATAGAAAAGAGAAAATATTTATGAGATGGTCAGATAACTCTTTTCCTTTCTTTTAGACTTTCCAGGTAAGTGCCGTTGTGTAATAAACAACATTAAAAAAAGAACAAACTGAGCTTTAGTCTTTGTGAAGCCCTCTAGAAGCTATAACATGATCAGGCAGTCATCTTGCTGATAGTAAATTCTGTTAATACTGAGATACATCATATTAGGTTCATAACCTGGGGAGAGAAGCTTTTCTCAGAATAAAACGCCAATCCATTTATTTAAGCTTTCCCTTCCTCTCAGTCTTGCATTATATACAAGATCCCATATTCATTATCAGGATAAAGAAACTGAGCAATGTGTTGGCTGGATTTCGGGAGGGGGTTGATTATGGAGCTTTGTAACAGACTTTCTCATGGCCAAACTCCGAGTTTTCCCTGATCTCCAACCAGTTGTGACTGCTCAATAACTATGGCAACCATTATTTATTCAGTGAATTCAAGTGGAGATCGATACCTCCTGCCAGCTGGATCAACCCTAGGCCTGGAATTCCTTGAGGAATTCAGAGACACTCCTGTTAGAAGCCAAAGGCACCTTCTTTGTTGTTTCAAACAGCTACTGGATTTGTGGCTTCTTTACTTTTTCAAAAGAGCTGAGATAAAATTCAGTCTCCATGCAAACTACTGTCAGCAGCCAGCAAGATTTTCAAATTGCTAGGGAGTCACTAAGTGTCTGGGACCTTCCTAGCAATCTGAAATTCCTTAAAACCCAAATCACTGACATTTTAGTTTAAGGGACCCCCTATTCTCCTTGTAGCTTTGGTAAACATGGCTGAGAGCTGGTTTACAGAGAGTTCGTGAATTCTGAGGAAACTCAGACATTTGGATTTTCCCCTGCCTAGAAAATTATACATAGGAGAGTTTAGGCTAAGATCTTTGCCCACCATTAAGCAAAACAAGCTTCTTTGTATTTCTTGCATTTTGATCATTTCTTATCCAACAGTTCAGTACTTTATCTCAGGCATTATATATTTGAAACTTTAAAATATAATTTATAGAAATGGTTAATGGATTTATGCCTCATAATCATAGTTTATATGAATTGGAAAGGATTTGAGTCATTTCATTCAAACTCCAACCTAAAGCAAAATTCCTACCACAAGACACCACAAATAAGAGTGTGTCTGGCACCAGCTGGACTAGGAGTCCACCATTTCACCCTGATAATAAAAAGCATTTTTTAATAGGACTTTATATACAGCTCCTTTACTTAAAGTATTTTATTGCACTCTCACAACAACTTTTAGAATTAGGTAGAACATCCATGATCTTTATTTAATAGATAAGAAATTTAAACGTGACTTGCACATGGTTAAAATGAACAAGTGACTAATTTCTTTCTCTTCAAGTCCAGAGATTATTTCCATTCTACCAGGCTGCCTTGAACATTATTAGAATGTTCTTCTTCCTGCTGAGATGAATCCAGCCTCCATGTAACTCCCTCCTACTTTCTGTGTACCTAATTAATTAATTGATTAATTACTTCTTACAACAAATATTTATGGAGTACCTATTCTGTGCTAGACAATAGTATAGCCACTGGGTTAGAGCAGAGAACAAACCAGAAAGACAACAGATCACATTCCTAACCTGTGTGTGGTGTTAGTATTTAAAGACACTGTTGGATTCCTGTGCATATTAGCTGTCTGTGCCATAGACTTCTCTGCTGAGAGAAAGGAAGGCAAGGAGGGGGGGAAAGCAGGGGACTGGAAGGGAGGTGGGGGGAGAGGGAGGAGAGCATGAGGGGAAAGAAAGAGCTGGAGAGAGGGAGAAAGGGGGAGAAGAAAGAAAGAGGAGAAAGGGAGGGAGAGGGGAAGTGTGTGTGTGAAGAGAGAGAGAGAGAGAGAGAGAGAGAGAGAGAGAGAGAGAGAGAGAGGTAGCCAGTGAAATAATATAGCTATTTAGGTCTGTGCCTGTATTTTTCTCCTCTTCATCTAGCTAAGGTCTACTCATCCTCTAGATTCAAATAGAATCTAGATCAAATATTTCTTCAAGGAAGCTTCCATTTTATTTATTTATTTATTTTAAATATTTATTTATTCATTTGTACAAGCACTGGGTACAGTCAGAAGAAGCGTGGGAGGGTGAGAGAATTCACCAGAGCCAGAGCAGGGAGCAGAACAGGCAGACTGACGGAGGACACTGCTAAGGGTAGCCGTGGGCACGGCAGGAGAGGTCTGTTGCGCTATGGCCAGGGATCGAACTGGCGCTGCGGAGGCTGTGGGCAGCCTCGCAGCCCAGCGCTCAACCATAGCGCCACTGGGGAGGCCCGGAAGCTTCCATTTTAACTTCCAGTCTAGACCACGTTCTCCTGTGACAGTCTGTTTTTTTTCTCCCCCTTTGGGTAGGATAGAACGTTTTAAATTAGGTACTTAACTATTGCCAGCCTCACCCTTTAAAATGTAAGCTCCATGGGGGTATGGACTGTAGTTGTTCACCACTGTATCTCTAGCACCAAGCCTAGTATGTAAAAGACACCCAATAAATATCTGTTAAATGAATAGGTAAATAGAGGAGCAAGCACCCATACAATACAATTAAATGAATACTAAATGTGTAGGTTGCTCAGAAAAAAAATGCGGTTATTAAGAAGCTAATAATAAAGAATTTTACAAACTAAAACCTACACATCAGAAGCTTTGGAACAGCTTTCCTGGGTATAAAACTCACCACTTAGCTGGGTGACTGCATCTGTTTTCACATTTGTAAAACAGAGCTAATTATGGTACCTCCTCATAGGCTGTTATGAGAAATAAATGAGTTAAGACATGTAAAGTACTTGAAACAATATCTAGGCTATAGTGAATACTTTATAAATTTTAGTATCATCAATGTCTAAAATTCAATTCCACTCACTCACTTGCTAACTAAACTTCCCCCTCAAATCAGTCACTTCTCTTGAGTTCACCTATTAGTGATATCACAATCCTCCCCATCACTCTTCTAATAATCTCTAACAATTCCTCTCCCCTCACCCATTATATTCAACCAGTTACAAGAACTTTGATTATTAGCTCCGTTATGTTCCTTGCATCTATCTCCTCCTCTCAAACTCACTGCTTCTGGACGGAATCTTCAAGTTCTATCACCTAGATTGTCTTAATAGCTTTGAATGGCCTCTGTGCCACCTATCTCTGCTGTAATCTAATCCAGGTACTTTCAAAACAGGTACTTACTAAACGACATTAAATAATGTCATTGTTTAATGGCACAGTGTCTGGCACTGGGTATTTAAAAATGGTAGCCATTACTAGTTTCAAGGGAGCTCTTGTCATTGCTATTCAAGTGTGGCTCCTGGACCAGCAGCTTCAACATCCCCTGGGGAATTGTTAGAAATGCAGCACCTCAGACTCTGCCCCAGACCTACTTCATCACAATCTGCAATCTAATAAGATGCTCAGTGATTTGCATGCACAGGAAAGCTGGAAAAATTCTGCTCTAGTCAGTCTTGGTTCCAAAGACTCTTGACCAAGTCTACACACAGTGTCTGCCTAGTCTCTGTAAATCTCCCTCTCCAAGGCAGGAGCTCACTCCCCACAGCTGCTTTTTCCAATTTCAAATCATTATATTAGAAAGCTTTTCTTATCTTGAGAAAAATGTTGCCTTCCTACAGTTTGCAGTTCTGTCTCTTAGGCCCCTAAACGAAATGTTAAACGTTCTTCCTTATGGCAAAGAGCAGGGGACAAGGAAAGAGATGAAGATAGCCATCAAGAGCCCCTATAAGGAAAACCAGCTCCTCTTTCTGAGCAGGCCTCCAGGAACATGGTGACAATAATATGGTTCTAGTCAAAGGGGAAAAAGAGGGCTCCCGGGGAGAGATGTGTGCGTAACTCAACACCAACCAACAAACAGGATTTCCTGCCCCGAGCTCTGCTCTACCTCTGGGAAGTCATTTCACTGTCACTTCTCATGTCATAGATAACATCCTTCCCTGAGAAGCAGTCCCTGGGACACTGAGCCCAAACTGGTCAGGAAGCCACAAGTCAGCGGGCAGCCGGTGCTGAGGCAGTAACAGTGTGTTTCAGTCTGTCTTTGATTTTTAGAATCAGACTCTCTAAGGATAAGGGATTGTATGCCTGCCATATGGAAGATGCTCAATAAATACTATTAAATTAATATGAATTGAAATAAGGTCAATTCTCAGCATTTCAGACCATATTTGCTAAAATACGAAGCGGTGGGTTAAAAATAATTCAGATTTTTTGATATTCACAATCAACCCATTGACTCAATCAATATTTGTTATGTGCCAGACACCTTTAAATGCTAAAACCATTATAAAGTTGAATAAAACTTTTTTTTTGCCCCTAAAAAAACTGCAGTTGGAGCAGACCTCTCTTGGCTCGCCTGCTGCTCCCCTCAGCAGTGTGTTTCAGTTGATCTGTTTGTTCTGTTCCCCACTCTGTCTCTGATGAATCCTCTCACCCCCCTGTACCTCTGGCCTGTACCCTAGTTCTTGTAAAAGAAACTGCATTTGGAAAAGAAAGACACAAATTATTTAATACAGTGTGTTTTCACAATTGTAGGGTTGTGTGAGATGCTTATGGATTCTTAGAGAGAACAGCCAGCTCTTCCTGCATGTGCGCAGAAAAATAACATTTGGGGTAATAATTATCTAGTGTCTTTGTCTCTGTAAAGTACATATTAGCTCCCTCAATTTTTACAGGAAACCTGCAAGTAGGCATCATTATCCCTATGAAAAATGAGAAAACTGAGATTCAGAGAGGGTAAGGAACTTGCCCAACATTGCACAGCTAGGAAAGAACAGGGCAAAACCTGCTCCTTAGCATTTCGATCTCTAGTCTTAGATCTCTAATCTTCCAACTCCATGATAACCCTCACCCCTTAAAAAAAAAAAGTCTTATAAATTGCCTTGCTCAGTTTACACTTAGTTTTCCTTGCAATGTAGCTGATGACTTTATCTGATACAAAAACCAGATAACCAAGTAACCAGTTAGAGTGAACAGGGGAGCTCTGGGAAGACAGCTGGCGGAGGGTGTGGCAGGATCAGCCACCTGCCTAGCCCTGCCCTGTCACTCTCTCATTGCTTTCTGCCCTGGGTTCTGCCTTCCTTCCTTCTGAGCAGGGAAAAGAAATGCATGGGGAATTTTCTTTCAGTGGTGATTTGCAAAATAGCATTTGGGAGGGCACTCAAAATTCCCTCCACCATCTGGTCCAAAACTGTCTTTCCAATCTTATTTCCTTTTTTCTTATATGGAAAATGCATTTTACTGTGAGGGCAGGTCATAATGCTAGGCCAGCAGATAAATATCAGATAGAATCAATTTTTTTTCCCTGAAAATTCTTTAAATTTCTCAACAGCTCAGGACACGCTCTCAGCTCGCACTACAAGAAGCAGAGAGACCACGATCTACAGTGGATTCATGTCTTCTCTCTCATGTTCACTCCAAGGTATACAGTCATTGACTATAATGGCCTACACTTTTAAATTTTTTCTCTCCTTTCCATTGAGATTAAATATGTTATTAAACACACAAACAATGCAATGCCACTGAACTTGCATTTCCCCAAACAGCATGTGCTGAGGTGTTCCACTCCCATATTCTTGCTATGCTGTTTCCTTGATCCAGAATGTCCTTCCTCTACATCTTCCCATGTCCAGATGCTACCTCCTTGGAAAGGCTCTCATGACTAGTGCCTCTATCTTCTTTCACACCCCAAATGTTAGCAGTAATCTGGACTTACCCCTTCAATGAATTTGTCCTTTTTAAGGACGAACACCATACTAATACTTCACAGGGATTGCATTATGTCATAACCATATACAACTTCCTAGTCGACCATACACTTTCTGATGACAGAATTCATGCACTTTGTAGCCCTAGAGACTGACACCATGCCTGGCATATAGGAGAACTCTTGGTGTTTATTTAATGAGTGGATATTTATAAAATGGTAATTCAGACTAACTTTCTGGTTGCAGGGGGAGGGTGCTTCCCATTTATTAAACAGAATGAACTGCGGTTAGATATCACCTCACTATTGTCCCATCAGGAGCAAAGCATTTCTGTTACTCCTATGTCAGGGTGTAGCACTGGTCTAAAGGCATGGTTAGGCCTTTAGACGAACTGGAGACCTAAAAACACTTGACTATCACAAGTGTGGGGAACTCCCTTTTACTGTAGGAAAGGAGAATGATCTGAAAGAAACCATTTCCTGCCCCACCTCACCACCTAGTTTTCACAAAGAGTTGGAGGAAGAACAAAAAATTAGAAAATAAAAAAGTCATGTTTGTACAAACTCCCAATACAATCCACATTCTTAAGAATCTTCCTGGAAATGAGGCTAGTGAAACTTCTAAGACGCCATTTCTTTTTCATAAATTCTCGGTGTTTGGGGGCAGACAATTTTAGCAGGAATTTTCTAATGCCAATAGCCCAACACAATCACCTTCCCACAGTCACCTTGTAAGATCAGCGGAGATAACTTAGAAGTTGAGATTCCACAGGAGCCCATACTCAAACAAAAATGAACATTCACAACAACGAGCACTGCTGGTTCCCAGGCATTGCTTTTTCTGCCATTGTCTGATGCTTTCACATATTTCACCCCTCTCCCAGCTAGCAAATTACGAAGGGAGTACTGTGAGGTCCAGAAATGAGAGAGAGGGGCTTATTTTTCTTGCGGTTATGGCTATAACAAGCGTTTGGCACAGGCTGACAGGGACTGAGGGCAAGAACTGGAGCTACCATGTGGTGGATTCTCAGTGACTGTAAGTGCAGCTCGATGCCTTTACTGTCACCGTCCCCGTGGAGCCTCTCTCTCAAGCATCCAAGGAGATAATCTCCAGATGTACTACTTCCACAGCTACCATCTGTTTGCTTTGTCACTGAGTCTGACTACCTAGATTTCCCAGGGGAAAGGGGCATCATGCACCTAATTTTTGGGAGTCCCTGTCACTATTCCTCTAGGATGGAATGTGGTGGACTGAATGCCCATTCTAAATTCAGTTTGGCTATACCGCAAACCTAATTTTCTGCAATCCTCACTGCCACCTCATGGACCAGATGTTCCTAGCCTCAGTTTACAGATAAGGGAACTGAGCTTCAGAGAAATGAAATGCATATCTCAGTAGTGAGTATTTATTCTGTGTAGGCCCTAGATTAAAACTGGGGGGTTCTGGATTCCGAAGTCCATGCTATTTCTGCTACACCAACCTGCCTCCTTCCAAGCAAGTCTCCACATAAATGGACAGCGGGCTGCACAGCTGGGCCCAAAGAACACACAGCTACCTGGAGGCTGAGTCAGGTCTGGCATCACCGTCTCCTAATTTCTATTCTGTATTCTTGGCACACTCCCTGCAGTCTGGGACTGCCTGGCACTCATGTCCTGTTTCATTGTTGTTCATTAGTTTCTACTTAAAGAGTAAAACAAATCAAAGATGTAGGCCTTAGGTGTCCTCCTTTTAAACTATAACTCTTCCACCTGGACTGATCTTTTCCCTCTTGACCTCTTTCCTGCTCTAATTTATACTCACAACCAGCAAGTGTGGCGGTGATACCTGTGGTCAAAACTTACTGTCGATACAATTACTCTCAAGATAAACTCCAACCTCCTCACAGAGGTGTGAAAGGTTCTTCATTTCCTGCCCCACCTTCACCTACCTAGCAGTCTTCTTTCCCATCACTATTATTTTAATTGTTTCCTCCCTGAAATGTATGACAGTCACATTTTCAATGGCTTTAGCAAATTTTCATTTATGCTTAGACTTCTTACTCCCTTCACTTTAGCCTGAAGACATCCCATGCTTTTATCCAGGACTAGCTCCTGTTACTTTGAGCTCACCCCTCATGCCTGGTCTCTGTGCCCTTGTGCTTACTCCCACAACTCCCCACGGCATTCAGCACCTACCCCACATGTATTAGTTTGCACATTTCTGCCCCTCCAGAGGTGTGTGTTATCTCTGAAAACCCACTGCCATGCAGAGGCAGAAGCTGAGATGAGCAACCACTTGTTGATTAGCTAGATTTAATGCTCCTTTCCACAGGGAGGTGGCAATGTGCTGGTTTTATTTACCAAAAGCCAAGACTGCCTCTAGGTTTTCTTTCCTGTCTTTAATTAACAAAACTCCATACTTGCTAGTTTTGTTTTGTTTTTATTTTTGTTTTTAAATGCAGGTTCTGACTCAGTGGGTCTGGAGTGCATTTCTCTTTTTTTTTTTAAGATTTATTTATTTATGCATATGAGAACTGGGGTGCAGGCCAGAGATACAGTGGGGGGAGGGGTAAGAGGATTCACCAAAGACAGAGTGGGGAGCAGAACAGGCAGATCTACTGAAATAAACTGCTGAGGGGAGCAGGGGGCGAGACAGGAGAGGAGAGGTCTGCTGCGCCATGTGGGTCACCTCCCTGGCCGGGGATCGAACTCATGCTGCAGTGACTATGGATAGCTTCATAGTGCTCGTCTTAACCCCTTGCACCACCAGGGAGGGCCCATACTTCCTAGTTTTGAATGTTTATCTGTCCTAGGAAGAGCTGAATGGTTTAGAAATTGAGCTGAAAATTTCTGGAGTGCTATGCTTGAGCCCTGAATGTACTTATATTCCTCAGGTGTTCCGGCATGCCTTTTGGAAAACCCTCTAAATCAAACCCAGATTCTTGCAAACTGCCTGTATCTTTTGTGTTGTTAATTGTTCCTTGGAAGTGTCTGGAAGCCCCATCAGAAGAACTGGGTTTCTCATCCAGGACTGAAGACCAAAAACTGCTTGAAATACTGGAGGGGGTGGGGAGGGACAAGGGAGGGGAGGGGGCAAGCTAGTTCCTACCATAGCACCTGCCACTTACTTTTCTTTGCCTTCATGTAAACCAGTAAAGGTTAAACAAGCTTAACCCTTTAAAGAACCCCCAAACATCTCCCTTTAGCTACTGGATGTCCTAAGAAGGTGTATACAAACAATACACATTTCTGATGCATTAGTAAGAAGGGCCCATCTGAGCCAAAGGATGCATTTTCTCGGCTGTGAAACTCACCACTGCCTGAAAAGCATGTTTTCTATACTCGAGGGTATCAAATCTGAATGCTAGTCCCCAGTCCAACAGCCTCGTCCGTGCTTGAGCCGGATGAAAAGGATGGGAGGTGAGCCCCACATCTGCTACCCTCTTCTGGAACCACCACCTCTTGTCACTGCCTCACCAGGCCCTAGTCTGGGAAGGACAAGATCAAACAGGAAACTCTGAAAGGGTGAAGGGGCTAAGGGAGCTGGGCTCAAAGGCAGCCACAGGGGATGGTATTCTTTCTTACCCAACATGCCTTTGTCTTTTTCTTTCTCTCTCATTCTGCCTTGGGATCCTTTTTCTCCCAAAAGATAGAAAGGGAGAGACATCTAAGGGGAGAAATGCATACTGCTCCTGGCAATATTTTGTTTTATGCTCTTGGTTCTTAATTGAAATTTGTTGAGTCAAACCCCTTTTTCTTTTTATAAATATCCATTTTCCTCAGTTTGCCAATCAAAGTTGTGAAGTAAAGGTGCACTTTTCTATGCATGCCATTCTTTGACTTTACTTTGGCTCACTAGCCAAGGACTGGAGAGAGGGGGAGGACTCATTCCTCTGCCTCACAAGAACAGGCTGGATAAGGTAATCTTTTGTCAATCCCCCCTATAAAAATAACCCTGAAGCAGCTATTCTAAATGTCATCAGAGGACCTATGGAAATTTAGATTTTTATATATTGGTTCTGCTAACAGTGATAACTCAATAGGCTCAGAACATGACTCATTGCAGATGTATATCTTTTTGTTTAAGCTAGGTTTCGTTTAACAGATTTCAGAAAAGTGGCATTTTCCTAATCTGGGGTGTGTGACAGCCAAGGCCAGAATCCACCTTAACACAAGAAAGGAGAGCAAGGGAGCGCAGTCACTTTAGGTGACAGCAAGGTTTTGCTTACCTGTGATCATGCTCAGTGCTGACAGGCATGCTAAGGCTTGGATATCAAGGTTCAGGCTCTGCAAACTTAAGGAAAAGTCTTTAATGGAGTCGAGCCACTCTCCAAATCCACGAAGGCACTGAAGTCGATGCAGGACAAGTCCATTGCAGAACACAAACTTATCTTCAGCAGTGTTCGACCTGTAAGGCCAAGCCATGGAGGGCGGGGAGGAGAAACAAATCAAACAGGTTGGTCCAAGAGGGTAACCTCCTAACACCCAGAACCCCAGGCTGTCACGGGGCACCCTTCAGAACCCACTGGGTGGCTGTGAAACCTGCCCAGACACCCTGTGTGTGTGCTCCTGCTCCACATCACCACACCACTTGTCTGAGCTGACTTCCTCAGTGATTATCAGCGTGGACTCTGCTCTCACTGCTCGAATCAGTTGCCGGGCTCTCCGTGCGTGCGGGGACAGTACAGGGCAGAGCAGGCACTCACAGACTGGGGAGTGGAGACCAGGGCACACCCTCTCTCTGCAGTGAACATGACACCTTTCCCTTCTGAGCTCCTTTGACATAGCCTCTCCTTTGTTTTCTTAAATGTCAAAAACCAAGAAAGCCTGAGGCTACATGCTACAATTCCATTACGCAGACTCTTAAACACACAGAGCACCAGAGTCCATTGCAAACTCAAAAGGGACCTGAAGTAAAAGGAATCTTTAATTTGGGGGGCTATAGAGGGCAATTTCTAAATGTGCCCCAATAGGTTATGTGTTACATCCATAGTCACCCCATTCTTCTCTCATGAAAACTACCCTGGAGCTTCTACTTGGACATCAGCTCTTTTTGGCCTCAGGCACTCCTTTTATCTCTCTGGGCTTCCTTTTTCTCACCTTCCAATGGGAATTCTAATTGCTACCTATTAAGATTGTAGTGGGAATTAAGAAAAGGCTTTAAAAGTCCATGCACAGTAGCTGGTACATAAGAGGAGCTCAGTGAATATTAGGTGTCACCAATTCTCATTTCTCTGTGGTCTTTACTTTGATTTTAACTTTTCCTTTAATTTTCAAATCTCTTGCCACATAGTTATCTATCTCTCTGGATCTATGAACAAGCTACTATCTCTTTAACTGCTCCTGGAGGAATAGTTTTATTCATTCATTCCCTTAGCAAGTATTTCTGAGCATCAAATATGAGCTGGAGCCAGGCACTGGAAAAAACTTAGTGAATGGGGTGTGTATTGTGTCTGCCCACATGGAGCTTATCTCCTACTTTACACTTCGTTGCCTGCTTGACAGATGATAGTTTCACTGCTGGCTCAGTTTCTGTGCACACCAGATTGGTGTAAATTATGTGAATTACCAGCATTTTAGCTGTGATTCCACCTCTCTGTCTCCTGCATATCCTCCAGAGAGGCACACAGAACAGATAATTCACTCTCAGAGTTTAAAACCTGGGCCTCAGACCAGCAGCATCAGAATCACTGGAATGTGATTTAAAAATGCAGATTTCTAGATTTCCTCCCAGGTAGCTTGAAACCAAAATACTTAGGAATGAGACACAGGAACCTGCACTTTAAGTGAGTTTCTGATAACACAGTATGAAATTGACCAGAGGGTGGTAGGGAGGAAAAAGAGGGGGAATGATAATGTTTTTTTCCTATATAACATCTGGGGAAATGTTGGTACCATGTCCCAAAAGTATACAAGGAAGGAAGTAAGGAAAGTGGAATTTGAAAATGCTACATATCGTAGACTGATCCAGCCTCTAGAAAACAGTATGAAAGTCTCTCAAAGGATTAAAAATGGATTTGCCATATGACCCAGCAAGTCCACTCCATGGTATCTATGTACCCTAAGAACACAAAAACACTAATAAAGGAAACCTGCACTCCCATGGTCATTGCAGCACTGTTTACAATAGCCAAGCTATGGAAACAACGTAAGTGCCCCTGAAAAGATGAGTGGATCAAGAAGGTATGATATATATCCACAATGGAATACTACTCAGTCATCAAAAAAGATAAACTCATGCCATTTGTAGTCACATGGATAAGGCTGGAAGGGATTATGTGAAGTGAAATAAGGAGGAGAAAGACAAATATACAAATGCTGGATGGTATCACTCATATGTGGAAAATAGAGAAACCAAACAAAGGATCAGATAAAGTCAAACTTAAAAATTAATTCTTGAAAACTGACTACAACTGAGGCAACCAGGGGGAGGGGTGAGGGTGAGAACAAAGTGAGGAGTGGGCACAATGGATTATGGTGGTGGATTGTTGGTGCTTTGTGGTGTGTGTGGTGTGGTAACAACACCTGAGGGGATCCTGTACTTCCAAAATACTAACAATGATATAAATAAACATTGCCCCCAAAATACAAATTTTTAAGAAAAGATGCATATTGACTCTATGAGACAATATTATATTCCGAGTACTAACTTTTTGAAAAATCACCACCTCTTCTTTGGTGTCACTGAATATAACAGGTTGAACCAAATCTTTTGATCCTAAAGCTATCCTCTTTGTGTAAATACTAGGGTTTAAGATGCCGTGGGAACTCTCTAGAGGTCCATCTGGTATATTAGAACAGTAACTTGTTAAATAGAAACCAGTGAGGTAAATGCAATGTTTAAAACAAATACTTGCTCCCAGGAAATACCTCCTGCACTGTGAAGATCATGCTAGAATCAGAATGTTGGCGCGGCAAGGGGCATCAGAGATCATCAAACCCAAACTCCTCATTTACAAAGAAGGAAACAGAATATCTGGTGAGGCAAGTCACCTGCTCAACGTCTGACAGTAAGTCACCGTTAGACCTGAGACTAGAACCCAGGAGTCCTGGCTGCCAATTCAGTGCTCTTCCCATTGCTCGATTCAATGCCTGATCACGCTTCATATTCCCTTCTCGAGCCAACTTTCACCCATGATTCAGTTACAAACACAGTAGGTTCTGAACTTCTTTAAAGGAAGGAGTAAACTGAGGAAGATAAATAATAGTGATTACCTGATGGAAAGTCTAAGAACAAACAGCTCCAAAAAGGCTGATTCTATTAGTAATGTCTGATCTTCTTTAGGGAGATCAGTAAATCCGGGAATCTTTTCTGCCCAGCTTCTGGATACATCAATGGAGGCTGTCAGAAGGTTGTAGAACTGTTGTACATGCTCAGCATCTGTGCCTGCAGCGGCCTGGTCAGTGGGACAGTACTAAAATGCAAACCGCAGATTGCAGCGTTATCTCAGTTCAACTGATTAACAACATCATTTTTGCAAACTTGCTCTTCCAATGCTTAAATCCATACTCTTAGGTCCCACTGTTTATAAAAGCCCTTTAGCACTCACGGTCTCATCTGATTCTCACAATGACCCTGTGATATAATAAATAGAGTGAATTTTGCCACCACTTAATAGAAATTTGCTTACATTTCATTAAATGCAGTAGTTTTCAACCTTGACTGCAATTACCCAGAGAGCTTTAAAAAACACTCATGTCGGGGTCATATCCACAGTGATGCTAACATAACTGGTCTGGGATGGGATTGGTCATCAGGAATTTTAAAAGCTCCCCAGGTGATTCCAAAGGGCAGCCAGTGTTGAAAATCATCGCACCAAGGTGTGTGTCCAAGTGTCGACTGATTCCACTGGATAGCACAGCTGTTTCCAAACAAGATGCTTAATTAACCCATGGTTCTCAAAGTGTGGTCTTGGGAATATACTAGAAATGAAAATCTTGGGCCTCACCCTAGACCTACAGATTAATAACTCTGGGGGAGGCCCAAGAAATTGTTTTATCATAATGATTAGGCGATTCGCATGCACACTGAAGGATGGAATCATAAAACTAACCAAGATAGAATGATTTTTGTTGTTGTAGATGGATTTCTGTGAAATAAAGCAAACTAGGATAGGCCGGGTGGGATACTGACTTCTTGGCAGAAGAAGGGCCCAAAGGCCTGGGATGCGTGGCTTCTTTAAATTAATGAAATTAAAAATTGAGTTCTTCAGCTGCACTAGCTACATTTCATGTGCTCAGTACCATATGTGGTATAAAACATTTCCATCATTTGCAGAACATTCTATTGGACAGCACTGATCTAGAGGGTTTCGAGATAAGAAAGGTACAACTAGGAACAGTCTCTACCCTGCTTGTGGACATTCTGGTAGAGTCAGGGTTTTGCTTGAATCACTAGAAGATCTCTCCTGCTTGGGGCAGGAAGAGTGATGTGGCAAGATAATTGAGGAACAGCAAAGCAAAGACTTAAGAGACAGATCTGCATAAATTCTTACGTAAGTGTGTACATCATGGCCTTCACATTAACACCTGAGGGTGCTTTTACATCCCTTTTCTCAACTGATCCTCCTGGGGCACAGGTTTAATCCTTATTTTACAGATGAGAAACCCCGAGGCTCAAAGAAGCGAAGAGATTTCCCCCTAGTTACATAACCAACTGTGGTAGAGCCAAAAGCTAAACATGGCCCAGTGATTTCAAGGCTTAACCTCCTGGCTGTGAATGTCTGACGTTACTACCTGGTCGTCCAGTTTAAAGGATTGTTATGCTGGGCTCCAACTGGAGGCCTTCAGACATATATTTACTGGGCTACGTTTATGTCAGCAGAACAGTGACTGTCACGTAATGGAACTTCAATAAATCATGGCTGAATATTGTTTCATGTGCGAATAGTCAGGGGAGTTCCTTGTTTGGCCACCGTGCCTAAAGGCTGGAGGAAAAACATCAAGTTAAATAGCCAGGTGCTTACTGGGGGACCCTACTTAGGTGTGAGGAAATGAGGCACTGTTTTGATTGGACTTCCTCTTTTTTTTTTCCCCTTTGTGCTTCCCAAGAGGCTCATGAAACAACAAAAGAAACACCCCCAAGGACACCAGCAACCCTGACCCTAGGTTTGTCCTGGGTCCTAATCTGTGAAATAATGTAGCTGTGTCACTTATTTAGTTGTCTGGGGTCAATTCACTTTTCTGAGCCTCAGTTTGCTTCTCTATAAAAGGGGGATGCTGTGATGATTAAATATGATACTACTTGTGAAGCATCTGACAGAGCATGTTTAACGAATGACAAAACTGATGATACTGAATGTCTGTGACACATTGTCCCTCAGCTTCCATATTTCTAAAATGAGGGAAGGCGTTGAACCAGAATGTTTCCTGTTTGCAGCCCTGACTTTCTAGAAACCCATAACATCAGGCCCAATTCAAAACCCTGGCTCCTCTGTTCCCAAGCATTCTCTTGAAGGCTGGGATTCTCAGAAGCCCTCGATGTCCTATGATGTAATGGACCATGGGAGCCAAGTCCAGGAGAAGGAAGCAGTCCTCTTTCCCAAGGATATTAATTCCAGGATGGTGGCAGGATCCTGGTGTGGTAGACACCTTCTCTCACCTCTTTCAGCATCTACACTATCCACTGGAGGAGAGTGGGAAAAAAGGAATTTTATGTTATTATTTTTTTACATTCTCCTGTTTGATAAATCTAACTGCATTTGCTCTCCAAGGGCAAGATGAAATTCAGGGTAGAACCATTTTTTAAAAGCTGGTAGCACTACACAGGAAATTACCAAGTGGGTGGTAATGTGGAGTAGAGAAAATAAGTTGGATCAGGTAGCAGGTCATGGGGTCCTCCTTCTCCAGGTTCTGGCAGTGATTTACTGTGCAACCCTAAAGTCACTTAACCTCTCTGTCTGCTTCTTCCTCTGAAGGCACTGGACTAGCTAATTCCTAAGATTCCTTCTGACTCTTGCATTCAATAATAGAAATTGTTTCTATTATTGATTTCTAGTTTAGTTTCATTGTGGTCTGATAGAAAACACTTATGATTTCTATTTGTTTTAATTTATTAAGGTGTGTTTTATGATTCAAGATGCAGCCTATCCTGGTGAATGTTCCATGTCATGGCTTTTGCATTTGATGATTCTAAATGTTGCTAATCACACCAGGTATGATGAAATTGCCTAGAATTTGACACGGATTCAGCACTATTTTGTTTTATAACAGTGTATTAAATGGAGAGAAAAGGACTATAGGCCTGGGAATGGAGCCTAACATTTTCCTTCTTCACTAATTTCCCTGAAACCATGGCTCACAACTCAGCAATTTCTCTGCTTCCAATATTTGCTCAATATCCTCAAGAGTGCCTGGTGTTCACCCAGGGCCCTCTGCAAGCCTCTGCCCCTGCTGGCTTACATTTCATGCATCCTGCACACAGGGAAATGTAGTCCCTGCATATACTACATATGCAGTTTTCTCTGATGGCTCCAGCAAGGGGTAAATCCAGCAGGCCTGATGTACCAGATTCCAGCCAGACCCTCTAGGTTTCACCTACAGTGGTTCTGGTCCACATTCTAGAATTTTGGAGTCAAACTGCATTCAACCTGAGCAACCAGCAAGTTGGGGGATGACTGGAAGATCAGCACACGACACTGGGGGAAAAAGACAACTAAGAATCCCCTTTACTGAATATAAGATTTAAAGAAACAGGATAAAACATTTTTGATTCTTTCTCTGCCTGGCCTAACAGTTTATAAAACCTCATTCAAGGAATTCTAGAGCAGCAATCTGAAGAACTGGGCCCCCAATTCAGCTTCTATACTCTTCTATGAGCCAAACTATATAAACATAGTATTTTGACATTGTACTTTAACATAGAACTCTAAACATTGGCAATCTGTTTTCCTCTACATTTCTCCTTTTCTGATTTAATTGCTCCCCCCAACAATAAACAACAAAACTAAAAAAAAGCCCTCCTCTTCTACCAGCAGGATCACTGTAGTCAGGTATTTGTTTCCTTCATCTCTCTTTCACTGGCATGTCAGCTCCATGAGGGAGGAACTTCCCATCAACAATGTTCTCTAGAACAGTGCCTGACACCTAGGGGCTATTTAACATATATTTGCTAAATGAACTAATTCCTGGAAAATTCAAATTTCTCCTGCTCATTCCATCTCAGCACCCCCAAAAAGCTGGCAAATAGGTGATTCAAAGTAAAACTGAATTGTTCTTACTAAATTATACTGTTGGTATTAATAACTGCATTTGCCAAAGAATCATCCAATGGGCTTGTTAGGTGTAGATTTCTGCCTGCTCCCCCCGCCCCTCCACTACCTCCCCACCTCCCAACACACACACTCCAGTTCTGATCCAGTAGGGCTGGGAGTAGTATGGGAATCTGCAAATACCCTGGCTCTTTCTGACAGAGGCAGCCTGGGTACTGCACTTTGGGGAATGCTAACTATGCCTAGTGGAATCCTAGCAGGTGTAATAGACTGAGGATCTGGAATAGAGAAGGTTGGAAGGATTACTGGAGTGCATTTAGTGCTTTAACATTGTACCTCAATGTTAAATTGAGGTACTCCTCACCATGCAGGAAATTGAGGTCCACAGGAGGGCAGGAACTCGTCTGAAATCATCTAGTCAATTGGTGGTAATATAAGAGGGTCTCTGGGTAGGTTCACAAGACCACTCTCTTTGCTGACTCTTCACGCTCTTTACTTTGTAGTTCTAATTGTCTCATCATTTCTCAGGATCTCTTGTTGACATATTTAAATGCCATTTGCTGATGCCTGGTTTTTCATCTCAGCAGAATTTCTTGTATTGGGAGTCTGTTACTATGCTAAGTGACACCAATTGCCAGAAAACATTCTATTTTGCTGAAAAATACTTGAAATGACCAATTAATGAGGATGTTAAGTATATTTTCTCATTGGTAATTATGCAAGCTCTGAAGCCAAGCCCCGAATCTATATATACTTGTATTGCTAAATTAAAAGCAACTGTGAGGCAGAGAATAGCAACATTTCGAGGAGAAACAAATCAAATGTGACAAGTTTTGACGGCACTGAAATACAGTGATCTGAGCTCACTTTTGAAGGAGTGAAGTTTGGCCCAAAGGAGAAGTAAAGGTCCCAGAGCCAGGAATGCTTCACAGAGCAAGGAGCTGTCTTGCTGGCCTTTCAAACATTCATTCCCTCTGTGACTTGGAACACAACTCCTCCCTCTCCCTTTCCCACAAACAGGGGAAAACCACTGACTTACTACCTTAGAGGCGCATCAGTACAAAAAGATTAGAACACACCTGTCTGGAAAATATTTTCTCATTTCTCTATTTCCCTGATTCACTAGGGGAAGCTAGCACCTTTCATAAATTGTTTTGGTCAAGTGAGCTGTTTGACTCAAATATGACGGAAAAATTCTAATTAAAATGTAAAAAGTGATGGATAGACACTAAAGTTAACATTGGTTGTCACTGAGGAGTGATATTAGGCAAGAATAAATGAAGGAGAGACTTTCGTTTTTCACTTACCCACTTCTAAATGGTTTGCCTTTTTAAAAAATCTGTGGCTATATTATTGTGACTTACAGAAAAATCTAATAAAGCTTCTATTTCTAAAAAAATATAGAAGTGACAGTCTGGTGGGATAGGAACATATTACCTTGAGTAACGTGCAAGGTCAGTGCTCTGTCACTGACCTTAGGCAAGCCACTTAACCCGCCCAGTCTTTATTTACTCCTGTAAAAACATGAAGGTTGGATGGGATGCTCTCAAGGTCATCTCTAGTTCTATGAATTTGTAAATATATAAAACTTTAAGGAGCAGATATTATGAAAATTGAATTTCAATGAATGACATTCTTAAATTTCTGAAGCCATAAATTATACAACATAAAGCTGGGGCTTAAGTGAAATTATGTAAGAACATATGTGATGGTTCCTAACTCAAAGGAGGCACTTGATAAATTTGTTTTATGCTAATTTTTTAGTGAACTAAGCAAGTTCAATTTTGTTAGATGACAAATTACTTAAAACACATATTCTTATGTGTGATTGTCTGTGTGTATGTGTGTGTGTGTGTGTGTGTGTGTGTGTGTGTGTGTGTATAAAATCACTGGCATTTGGGGCCAATAAGGTAAACGCCAGAATCATAAAACCTTAGGCTGGAAGGAAATTAGTACTATCCAAAATAATCTCTTCCCCTGAAATGCTGGTACTTGTTCTCCTTAGTTACTTCTTATGTTGGTGAACTCATGCTTCCACTGCAGTGCCTGCAGCCAACATCTCATTCGTCCTTGTCCTCAGATTGAGCTGCAAGGGCCCCCTCCTTTTCCCTCAAGAAATTCTCTTGGGAGTAGCAGTTTCCTTTGCATCAAGGCAAAAGGCTGACCAAATCCCACCAAACCTTCTCACTTCCTGTCCACATATTTCCATTTTCTCTAACCACCTCTTACAAGTTTCCAGAAACACTGGGTCTACAACCTTCTTAAATCCCAACTTGGAACTCAGAAGCATGGTCTGATGGGACAGAATCCAGGGGACCCTCACCATACTTCTACTCCTGCAGTTCAAGGCCATTTAACACCCCTCTCTCCCACCACACATACACTTTGTTGCTTTATATTGCCTGTGTATGGAATAAACTCTTCGTAACATGAACCACTGACAGGCCAAGGTTCTCCCATTTTTTGAAATCTAAATGCTGAGATTCACATTTATTTTTGTTAACTTTCTTCATGATGGTTTCAGCCCATCCTGTTCCAACCTGTCGAAATCACTCTGAATGTTGATACTGACATCCATCATATTAGCGATCCCTCCCAGCTTTCTGTCATCTGCAAATGTGATCAGCATGCTTTCTATGTCTTCATCCAAGTTTTTGATGAAAACTCAGTGTATTTTTTAAAAAGTCTTTTAATTTAATTGATTTGGGTCCAATTTTCGATAATTTTGTAAAGCTATCTAAAAGGAGGAAAATCCAAACTATGAGGTCCAACCTGATTCAAAAACAATGCAATAAAATAAATACACTTTACAAAATTGAGCCAGGCCCCAAAGGTAGTATCAATGTGACCCAGACTCTGGCATGCTTAATCTGCTATTTTGGACAAAGCTAACAATTAAATTGGATAAATGTTTGTTGATGAGGATGATGACTCCAGTCTAACACACTGAACAGAACAGAGGCAAGCAAACACGCTGGATTGATTTTTCAGTATGGAGACAGTTCCCAGCTGGGACAACTCAAAGTGCTAGGGCGGCTTTGTCACTGAATGACTAATTAGGCCAGGTAGCCCAATAATTGTATAATTTGGGGCCCAAAAAAATCACTTTTGGGTTTAAATTCTCTGAACTGACCATTAATCGCAATTTCGAATGCTTTGGAACAATATCAAACTGTGCGCTGTGGCCTCAGCGTTGGCAGCACATAGAAGCTTCTTTAGTTCAAGCAAATTGCATAAAAGGGAGGACAGAGTTTTTTCAGGGAGGATAAATTTTTATTTCTGAATACTTTTCTTGCATCTCCTCTCAATGAAACCAGAGAAGCTGTGAAACTTGGTATTTAGGAGCATAGACTTAGGGATCCAATACACTTGACTTTTCTAATTCTATATTTGATAAATACTAGCTATGTGAACCTGGGTAACTCAGTCCTTTAACCTTTTCCAGTTTTAATTTCCTCATCTATGAGTTAGAAGTGATAACACCTACCTGAATGATATTGCAACATGGCACCTGACAGATGTACTGTTCATGCTCATTAGAACTCAATAAATGGTAGAACCAAATTGGTTTGGTCAAGGAAAAAACATACAGGGAACTGGACTAAAGCTTTAACAAGTATGATCTTGTTTCAGTCTTCACAATCCTAAGGAGTAGATAATATTATTACTCCATTGTAGGAAACTGAGGCATTAAAAGGTATAATGAGTTGCTCAAAGTCACCCACTTCATAAATGATGGTGCTAGGGTTTTAATCTAGGCCTGCCTGGTTCCAAAGTCTAAGTCTTTAACCACAGCATTATTCTGTCAGACTATTATCTGAAACTTGACTTTAGTCAAGAGATGCTACTTATAATCAGAGTAAGAGTCCTCAGCCTTTGGTGCTAAGGATCTACCATGCTACTCCTATCAAGTCTTGTGATCAGGTGTTGAGAGGAGGCTTCACAGTCTGTAATGAGGGTGAAGATGAGGGCATGAGGATCACAGCGGGGTGTATCAATCACCCTTTCATTTCTGTCAACATTTCAACTGAAAGGAGGGCACATCTCAGACAGGCTCACACTCTTTGCCAACCGTTCAACCAGAAGTTTGAAATACTGATTAGACCTTGGGAGGCCACTGTGGTAGTAACTGCCAAGCCAGGTCACCCAGCTGGACATTCTTGGTCTGTGCAGAATGTGTTTCTATGATTTTTAAGAAAGCTCAGAGTGGAGGTAACTATCCTTGCCTTTCATGGGTCTTTAAATGATTAAATGAGACAATCTGTCACAGTATCTAGTATGAAAAAAATTACTCAACAATTGTGATCCTTCTTCTTTTCTTTCTTTCTTTGGTGTGACGCTGTCTTATTAGAAGTTTGCTTTTCTAAGACTTTTTTTTTTAAACTGCCTTATAGTAATGTTTACACATTTGCTCAGAAAATCCTTTCACATACTGCTTCTCTGTGTTATCATAATTTCTGGGAATCTACAAAATTCAAACTGATATTTTACAATACCTCATATGAAATTAAAATGTTGATATTTTTGGTTGACTTAAATAACGACGACAGTAATCATTTATGGTTTTCAAAACATTTTCCCAAACACCATTCCTGTGTGACTGATGTTCAAATCATCCCTCTGAGGTTAAATATTGTAATCATCTCCACTGTAGGGATGAGAAAGCCAGGAGTGGGAGCCAGGTGACACAAACAGGAAGCAGCAGAGGCAGCGTTCTATTCCCATCTTCCTGACACCTCCTAACGTCAAGGTTAGGGCTTGCTCCTCTCCATCAGTGGTCTAATCCCTCTGAATAAACAGCAGGTCAATCAATGCCCATGCGATTGGGTGAACTACTTAAGGATAACCTGAGGCTCACCCAGATGGTTTGATCACAATATGAAAAAACCAGTAGTCACTTTGTGTGAACCATGAAAGAAATCTACAGATTGTAAGTCACCTGTGCAGATTTTCATTGGCACAACCACCAGGAATCCTGCAACAATGGATATGACAGGTGCAGCACTGTCAGGGTCATTTGTTAAGGCATTTAGAGATTCAATAAAGCAAAAATTATTTGGTGCAATGGATGCACTGAGATTGCTAAATGAAGTAAGAACTGTAGAAAATGCACGAAAACAGTTTAGCACGGTGCCAGGCACAAAATCATTCAACCAACACCTTATTACTAGTATCATAACAGAGACTGTGAATATTCATTGGAAAGCAGGACATCACACAACTTACTCTGGAATAATCAAGATCTCTGGGCGTTGAATCTGTTAAAGCTCGGACAAGGGCATTCATCATACAGACTGGAGGAGAAGGCGGGGAGGGTTGAGAAGCTTCCTGCTGTAATGGGCTCTTTGGTTTGGAAGGCAGCCGACCTCTCCTCCCTTTCAGACTATCTGTACGGACAACTGATGCCGAAAAAAAGAAAGAAAGAAAAATGTCTTCAAAGATATCCATGAATAGCCATAAATCACAAAAAGGAATCAAAACACACTACAGTTGAGCAATCATTAATGAGACCAACCATTTAAAAGTGGTAATAAGTTTGGAATAAGTTCACACAATGATTTAATGAGAGTTGAAACAAGCAGCATAAAAGTCATCCTATACTTACATTTGATAATGAATTAGCCCTAAAAGTCTCCTTCTTAAATAGAACAAAGATGTATGTACACAAGCTCTCTATTGATTTTGAGAAATTAGAATAAGTGGCCCTCAGCTATTTTTAAATAAAATGTTGGAAGGAGAGGGAAATGAGGAAAATTCACCATCCCAACGTAAATATTAACATTTTTTCAGTGACAGCTGAGAATATGTATGAGCAAGCTGGATAAAAAGCATTCTATTCTTACCTTCTTTAACCATTCCAACACTGAGACATTTCTGGAATCGACAGTACTGACATCGGTTTCGGCGCCTCTTGTCCACGGGGCAGTTTTTATTTGCCAGGCAAACATATTTTGCATTTTTCTGCACTGTTCTCTGAGAAAATACAATACAGAGATAGTCAACTAATAGTTTCTGGAAAGAGGTAGGACCTGACAAGATGTATTTTAATTACAATGTGAAAAGCGACAGTGCAATTCGTATAATTAGATAAATTTAATTTCCTAACACGCTAGCCTGCAGGAAAAACAATTTTATTAGTGTTAGCTGCTGACAATGAAAATCATCTCAGATTGTTCTGAAGCAAGTCTCAGGAGACACCCAAGTCTGAATGATAAAATCATATCTGAAATTACCAGGTCAACATATCATACCTTGGAGGATTAGATTATCTCCACTTTTAATATCCCTTTGGGAACAATTTTCTACTTGTTCTACTCCCCTGATTATTGCTGACCTTATTAAAATAAAATCAAAATTATCTGGGATGTACTTTGTTGACTATTACTATTGTAAGTCAAATATCATAGTAGCTGGCTTTGTTCCCCAATAGGGGCAAAATCATAAAAAGCAAAAATCACGACTTGTCTAATTAAAGCATATAGGAAATAATGTTTTAATGCAAAAAAAAAAAACAAACAAACCCAAAAAACTCTTAACCAGCCTGTGTACCTTATTTTAGAGCTAAAAGAATATATCTGGTAACCTGGCCATTTTTTATTTTTGAATGCAAATATTAAAATTGAATACTAAAAATCACTATCACATCCAAGGAAAAAAAAGAATGAAAGACATATGAGATCCATTATTTTTAATGAAAATCCCCATTAGTAAGTTATTTCATAAATGACTGTGGACATGGATAGCAAAATAACCTTATTGCAAAAGACACATCACAAAACTTGGGTTTGGATATAAGATAATATATTCTTCAGAATCACATATAATTTTAAAATGACACATGGAGAAATAACCAAGCATATTTTATGCTCCAAAATTTTAAAGTGCTTTATTTTTTTTTAAATTAAAAACATTTGTGCAAATGGCTGTGTTTTTACCACTTATGGTGAAATCATTCAGAAATAACCTGAACCTAAAACACTCCAACAGAGCATTAGGTTGGAATTTATCTGACAAATTACATGGTAAGAAATCCAGGTAATTTGGGATTGGTGATGTATTTTGTGTCTAAAATTCTAGATTTACTTTTACTCTTTCAGCAACCCTCAACCCACATGTACAAGTTTTCACCCTCTCAGCTTTCAATTTCATTTTAGGAGATAGTTCCTAAAATGCTTATAGAATACCTTAAAAATCTAACAAAGCTAGATACATTTCCTCTTGCTTTGGTAAGATGATTCTCGTTTAAAATTCAAAATTCCAAAATACAAACATACTTCTGAATTTCCAGCATTTAAATTCTCAGCAGTTTGTAAGGATAGGAAATTTGTGTTTCCTGAATGAAGCTCTCCTTCACTGAACGTGCAGTAATTTCTGAAACTCTGTTTTTTGCCATCAACCTCAATGCTATGTGCCAATGTGAGCACCAGTGGCATTTTGCTTCAGGTATACATTTTCCCAATAACCTGAAACCTTCCCTACATTTGTGCACAGTTTAAGGACAGGGAGAGATCGTTACAGTTCAATCACTGAATTCCCATCATTAACTGCACTTCATGTCACATTTTTAAAGAATTCAATTTAATGGTAGAAAGCCACTAGGTAAAACCTGCTCCCTTTCCCTTAATTAACAGATCTGTGGGGTGGTTCTTCCTCATCCTACCCCCACTCGTTCAAGTATAGATTTGTTTTCAAGGGATTGTTACAGAAAAGTGAAGCTGTTGGGGAACATTTAATTGACATTCTTAGGCTAGGGATATGTATTATCACTCTAGTATTTTGGTGAACTCCCAATTATTCAGGGGGTGATTACATTTGTGGGTTACTGGTAGTTCTCCTTAATTGTTTTTCTTTCTTTTTCCCCTTTTGGCTGCCCATTTCATTGCCCTTCAGTGTTTCCACTAAGATGCTGTAAAAATCAAATGTGCTCAGGGAATTCAGTTATTTGAAAGTAGCCCTGGTAAAGCTTGAGTAGTTAAGAGGGAAAAAAATGACCACACTGAGGGTTCTTCTACACTTAAAACATCACAATCTTACATACCTGTATGACATTTAAGATATTGCACAGTCTTTCCACAAGAGTATTCTCATTTATCTGCAGAATTTAATTAATCACATGAATCCTCTCCCTAGATCAAAAATAACTGTTGTTTGTTGGGAGGTAGATCAACCCACAAATGTGCATTTTTGAAAATACTTTGTAGTTGGAAATTAATAATGAATTAACATTTTATGGTCCTTTAAAGATTATGAATTGCTTTCATACATATGTTATCTCATTGAATAATGCCCTTTTCTGAATTTTATTCAACTAATAGAGAAACTGTAGCCTGGAAAGACATGTCTTGCCCAATATCATAGAATTGGTAAGTGACAGATCAAATACTCCTATTTGAGTGCTATGACTCTAAAGCCAGCATGTTGCCAGCTATATTCTTATTGGCCTCCCAGATCCCAGTCACCCAGTCAGCTTCCCCTCTCCTTCCACCCTGCCCAGCACTGGAGTGATGTTGGGGGTGGGGGGAGAACATTTGTGGGCTTGCAAATGCCTATACCAATGAACTGGGTTGGGTAACACAGAATTAAGTGTTTGGAGAAGTTTGAGAATTAGCAGGAAAGGGAGAGTAGCAAGAAAACAAGGCCTCTTCCTCTTGAAATGTTAGAAAGAGCAATGAACTCAAGAGTCAGGAGAAAGCAGGTGGACTGGCCCATGTGCCCCTGAGTCACAGTGCACAGGCTGTACAAGCCTTCACTTAGGTTTCAATTCCTTAAGGATAAAAATATGGGGGAGATTAAAGACCCTCACATTACAAAACTCTCCTTTGGGTCTGTAAGATAATGACCAACCTGGTAATGTGTGTGGAACAGAGGGGAGTAGATTGATGAGACCCCAGTTTCTATCTTCTCTGGAGGAAACCTTCCCAAACTGCATCTAGCCAATTGCTCCTGTCTATCCTGCAAGTGCAGAGCTGTGCAAGGCCTATGCTACATGGCTCCACACATACGTGAGTTGGCATCCTGCCTCCATCTCATTCTCTGAGTGTGTCCTCTGAATCTCCATTTCCTCGTCCGTGAAACAAGTATAATTACTATTTACCTGCAAGATACTGTTAACAAACATAGCTAATAGTGGCCAGAATTCAGTCCCAGGTCTATCTCTCTGATTCTAGAGTCCTAGCTCTTAGGGATATAGGAGATGTCCTGGGTCTGGCACACAGATGAGGAATGCAGAGCGGTTTCTGCATGGTTGAGGTCACAGATCCTTTGGAGAATCTGCTGAAGAGAAATGCTCATAAAGTAATGCTGAATTTGGGTGACCAGACCCCTCAAGTTCATCTCGGGGGTAGGGTGAGGGGCCTTCTGAACTGAAACCTCGAGTTAAGACTTCATGAGAAAATGGATGTGGAGGTGCCGGGAAAGATGACAGGCACAGACCGTATACCAATGGCACCTGTCAAACTCGAAAGGACTCATCTGGATGTTCTAGGGTGCCGGGAGGAGCTGGCACAGAGGGAGGGGGCGCCAGGGGGCAGCATGCGCTCACCTTGAAGAAGCCCTTGCAGCCCTCGCAGGTGCGCACGCCGTAGTGCTGGCAGGCGGCGTTGTCCCCGCACACGGCGCACGTGCCCTCGCCCGACGACGAGCTCCTGTTGGGGGGCGAGGGCAGGCTGGGGCTCTCGCCCAACAGGCTGGGCGCGGTGGGGGAGGCCGTGAGGCCCAGCGGCGGGAAGGCCAGGGCGGCCGCCCTCTTGGTCATCGGCAGCCCGTAGGGGTGACCCTCGAGCGCGGCGGCCTGGCTGCTCGCGGCCGCGGCGGCCACGGCTCCCAGCGGCAGGCTGAGCGCGGCGGCGGCCGTCGGGTCGTAGCCGAGGTGGTGGCCGCCGGCCGGGCTGGGCGCCGGCGGGTGGGGAGGCGAGGGCTTGAAGTGGAAGAGCGGGAAGCGCGCGCCCGCCACGGGGGGCACCGCTTTCATCGGCGGGTCCAGCAGCGGGCCAGACGCGAGGCAGCCTTGCGCTGAGGGCAGCGCGTCGTCCCACAGCGCCCCCGCCTGCGGGGGGAAGCCCGGCGTGGTGGGGGTGGACGGCGGGGACGGCTTGAAGTACATGGAGGTGCTGGGGAGCACCTCGTCCTCCCGGCCGGATGGGGGCGGAATGGATGGCTGCTGCGGCTGCGGTGGCTGGTGATGAGGGTGGGCGTGAGGGTGGGGGTGGTGGTGATGGTGGTAGCCGTGCGCGCGGCCCTCCTCCATCTTGATCAGGGGCCGAGGCCCCGACGGCTGCATTTGGTACAGGCAGGAGGGCTTGAGTTCGTAGTTGCTGGAGTAGCCTTCCATGAAGGTACTGAAGCTGGGCAGGGAAGTGGTGGCCGTGGCCGTGATCTCTGTACTGCCAAGGTCCATGGTGAGCTTGGTGTAGTCGGGGTTCATGATTTCCGGGGTGTATTCCGAGACATATGTCTGCGCTGCATAACTGGAACCTGGAGGCGAAGGGCTATACTGGGCTTGCACGCAGGGCATATCTGCAGAGACAAAGGAAAGAGTCTCAGAAGCAAGTCAGCACTCTTTTCCAACTAATAGGGCGCGCTGGATTCATTGCTCTCTAATCCAGGAGATAGAAAGTGACATCTTTCTCTCCTGTGGTGGCATAGATTGCAAGCCTGATGCCCCCTTCCGTCCTTCCTTCCTTTCTTCCGTAGGCTGAAAGCTGAATCCCTGAGCGTCAAAGGAGCCACAGGATGCCCAAGACGGGCCTCCTGGGGGCTCTGTGTGCCCAACTTTAACCCCCCTGCACTGCTGGCCAGCAGATCTGGGAAATTTGCTATCTTCCCTCATAAGCCCATGGATGTTTTCAGAAAGTAGTTGAAATGGACTCAACCACAAGTTGGGGAGACAAAAAGAGCCAGTGACTGTCCTGTTGGTTTATTTTTGGGGAAAGAGGACACTGGGCCCCCAAGTCACACACATTGATTTATAAACATGTGAGTTAGTTTAAAAAAAAAAAAAAAGCATTTTATGTGGGCTTACTGGCCAAGGGAGGCAGTGACATTCTAACATTTTATGAGTGCCAACAGAGGCTACCCACATATGCTGTGGTTCTCTTCTCCTACCCCTTCCCCACTCCTCCAAACTGGACCCCTGTTGATGACTTCAGCCAGCTAGGTGGTGAGGTGGGAACGTAGGCCTAGGAAATGGAATGGGGGAGTTTTCACCATCTGCAAAGAAAAAGATCAGCAGCTGCAAGAAAACACCCACCAAACCTGCTCTCTGACATAGTATGTATATATATATTTCCCAATTTTGACTAATAAACCAGATCAGTGACTGTTTTATGACAAGTTCACAACTATCATAATAGATACGTTAGTGTACATAGTTTCTGATGTCTGAAGAATGAGTGGCCATACAAAAGAAGAAAGCAAATTTTTAATAGTTTTATTTTTTTTCTGTCAGCTTGACAAGGCTGAATCCTCAATGCGGCTTATATCTGGGGTGCTTACTATTATTCAGAGAGGTTGAATTGGATGAGGGGCCCCTGAGAATTATTGGATCTAGTGGGTGATTTATCTAATTATTTCCTTTATGGCTAAAAATGAATGGAAAATGGGTAGTTTCTGGTAGTTGGTTTTTCTGAACCAAAGAATAAACCAGGTTTCTAACATCCATTTAAAGTCTATAGCACAAAAATGTGACTAATAGAAAAGTGAGTACTTCCCATTTCCTTTGACATCTTTCTTTGACACACATTTCCAAACCTGATTGACTCATATGTGTATGGGATGAAATCTTGACGTGAGAAAAGCTGTAGAGGGCCTGTTGGAAGAAGCAGTGGTGAGGAGAGGCCAGTTCATGCCTTGCTTTGACACGCAGGGCCTTTAAAACCCTCACTGAGTAGAAGTTAAAGGATTACTTATCTGCTGTTCAGTTATTGGGTTGAAAAGAATGGATAATCATGTAAAAGAATGAACACTGCCTGATGTGTCATCTGTTCTCCCGCTCCTCTAGGATTTCTCCATTAGTCTTTTCTGTCATTCTTCCATTGCCAACCCCTACCCAATGCTCTTTGTGTCTTTTGAAGTTTCTAGCTAGAAGAGGAGCTGGCAGGAACTGGGTTGTATTTATCTGCATATCTTTGGTATCTACATAGGCCTGGAAACTGATATCTCTTCAACAAATGCATAAAGAGGTGTTACAAGCCAAACCTACAACCCTTATTTTATCCAACTGAAATTAACTCCTTGCTTTTCAGCTCAAATGTTTTCTCTTTCCCCTGAACGTCAACAATTCAAATTTCTGCACCCAAATGATTTAGGTATGAATACAATAAAAAATGCTTTCTATTGCTCTACGTGGTTCCGGGACACTTAAGTGCCTAAACTAGATGTAAAAGGGGAGATGTAAAAATGTTAAAATGTATAAGACCCTCATCTATTGGTGTATGTATATTTTTCCTTAAAAAAGTATTTTTTTTTTTTTGAGAAATACAGCGCTTAATTTGGTGGCTCTACTCTATAGCAACAGGGTGTGGTATCCACAGGAGCGTCGTGCAAGGAAGCCACCTGTGCTGTGAAATGCGCGGCCACCAGTCACTGCCCTGGCGCTGGGTTAGACGACCAGCCTGCCAGCTGAGGTGTGTGACTCCCCCCACCTTCGCTCTGCCGGAGAGAAATAAAGGGTCGTGTCTTCAGACCTACCTGGAGGATATCTTGCGCGCTGAATGGTGGGGCTGGGGGTCTCTCCAGCAGAGGCTGAGAGTGTAGGAGGCGGGGATGTCTGGCGAGGCGAAGCTGCGGCGGCGGTGCTGCCCGGCTCCGCTGAGGGTCCAGTCTCCCGGCCGGGGCTTGACGGGCTGCGCTCTTCCACAGTGGTCTCTGCGGGCACCGGGAGAGAGGACAGAGGTCACAAGGAGACCAGGCTGGGGCACTGTGGCTTGGACTGGGCGTTATCGGGTCACCGATAGAAATAGGGGCCTCTAGAAATGCTACGTTAATTACCAAGATTGCTAACGGTAAGGAAACAGAGCTTAAGGTGCCGGGAGTCCCTGGGCAAGAAGCCTCATACTGCTTTGAGGAAGCCGAGGAAAAGTCCGCACGCACCCCGCTCACCGCGGTTTTGTGACAACCCAACCGAGGCCAAAAAACTGGCAGCCTGTTATCGCCCAGAAATTGATCTCTCAGCCCCCACAATTGGTTCTGTGTTCGGAAAGCCAGGAAAAACGAAGAGAGGAGAACACTTGAGGAAGGAGTTCCGCCCAAATACCGGGGTCAGTGAGTGTGCACGAGCGGAAAATAGCCATTTTCCAATTCCACCCGCCCCCACTCCTGAAATACAAATTTTACACGTTGCATAGGAAATGCACATAGTCCGGAACGAATGCATGAATGCCCCGAGGAATTAAGAAAAGTCTGCGCTTTTCATTCTAAATGCTAATGCAGCTTCGCTTCTATTAGCCGCGAGTTTCTGGGGCCAGGGGTCAAGCAAACAAAAGGGCATGGTGGAAATAGGCCCATGCTGAAAGCAAGACTCCTAGGCGTAAGGCGTTCACGACTGGTGGTGTGGACGGAGGGAGGCCCCTAAACCCAGCGGGCGGCATACCCCCCAGGATAGGTGTCTTCGAGGCTCTGGGCCACCAGGCTGCCCAGAGGAGTCACATTCCAGAAGGCGCAGAGGGCGCCTTCGGACGAGCGTGTCGGAGGAGCACAGCCTCAGCGAAACTTTGGAGCTGGAAGCGCAGCTCCCCTGCCCTCGGGGAAGGATCCTACTGCCCCAAACTCTGGCCTATAGCGCCCCCTTTGCCCCGACCCACTCAGAGCTCGAGGAGAGGGAACCTGTAACCTGGAAAAACAGAAACCCAGACACCTCGGTAGTACGCGGGATGCGAGGGTCGTCTAAGTTTTGTTTCCCGCCGCCCGGGTGCCTCGGGGCTTAACTGCAGAGAGAGAGAGGTGCTGGAAGCCACCAGATCCGGAGGCGCTCGACGGCCTGGAAACTGGGGAATCCCTTGCCACCCCCACCCCCAGCTACTGCCTCAGCTGATCCTATGGAAAGCCTGTATTCGCTCTAGCACCGGCGAGGCGAAGCTTGCCATCGCTATAACTAGCGCTGCCACCCCCCACCCCCAGCATCTTCAGTGGGGGTCTCCAGCAACTTCTCACCCACCCCTTCTCCAGTACCTGACCCCATCCCCACCCTTCCCCGGGGGATTTGAAGCGGTCTTTCTCCAAGGATCCGCCTCTCACTCAGGTGGGCGAGGTTCGCATCCCAAGGAAGGGTCTCCCTTCCAGCGACCCGCATTCAGGTGAAAGAACCACCCGGCGTTCCCTGTAGCCCAGTGGAGCGCCCCACGGCTCTCCGCCCACCCCCCTAAACGGCCGGTTACCTAGGCAAAGCCTCCGCGCCTGGAAACACGTTCTGCCGCTCCAGCTCGCGGCCGCCGGCGCTGGGAGCACGGAGCCTTGGGGTTGTAAATTAGGAAGAAATAACTACCTCTGTCAAAGCCCCTTTCTTTCTCGTGGGCAGGCGAAAGGAACACCCCCGTGTTCCCCTCCCCGTGGTGAAGTGTGTGGAGGAAACCGTGAAACACACCATTGTGACCCGGCTCCTCCGCGGAGTTTCCAACCCCGGGGGAGCGGGGGCGGAGGTTGGGCGGGGGCAGGAGGAGTGGAGGAAGACTGACAGAAAGGGAAAGACAGAGCGAGATTCTCAGAAAGACCGAGGGAGAGGAGACAAACCACGGGGGAGAATTTCTGCGAGCGCACCGTCCCAGGGAAGGGGGTGGGCGGGGGCCGGGGTGGGGAGAGCGGGTGTGGTGGCTGCCCTATAGCTCAGGGAGTCTGATATTCTCATCAGGAGCATCTTTTTCAGCTAAGATAACTCGAATGACCTCAAACTTCATTCATCGTTGCCAAGCCTTTTCTCCCCAACTCGGTTCCATACACTATTTCTCCGCCGTGGGAAAAGAACATGCAGGATTGCATTGGCGCTGAAATGACTGACCGGCGTCCTGTCCCTTTCTCCTGGCACCCTCAGGCTCTGGGACAACCAGCCCGAGTTTTCTAATTACTAAACTCCTCGCAGCTCTTCTCGCTGGGGAATCCGGAGTCATAAATAAAAGGCAATCTTTCAAGAACGTTCTTTGGAATCACAGGACTAATGCCTTCCCTCTCAGGACTGCCCCAAGCTTCCAACAGGTTCTAGAAGTGCCTGAAGAAGTCACAGTCTCCGCAGGCTGTGCTCGCAAGACCGCACTCCGTTCTCACCGCTGTGAACTTTCATTTCTATTAAGAGTAAAACACCCGGAGCAACTTCTCCAAAGGCGCGAGTTCTGTTAACTCAGTGTAAAACGTGTCCTTCCCAAACCACCCCAAGGCCTGGAGAACAGGGACACAGTCCCCACGCGTGTTCAAGCGCGGGAGTCGGTGATTATACCCGATGATCTCCAAAAGGAAAAGTGTAAACCGGCCAGTCGGCGACGCCAGGCAGACGTGCCTAGAGGAGCCCCAGGCTCATTTCAATACAATAAGCCACATTCCTACAATTACGCCCTCTTTCCTGAGATCCTTGGAGCGCCTTTGCAAACTCCTGCTGCTGCGGTCCAGGCTCCTTCCCTCCCAAGCTTCCTCCCAGTCAACCAGCTCTGAGTCACCAGTAGGTATATTAACTTAGGCCCACCGGAGCCCCTATTTTCAAGCCTAGTTAAAAGGCAGGGAAATTACTGCTGTTCATCACCCGAGCTGCAACTCCCTGCCGCCGCGCCGCCGCCGAGAGCATCATTACCATGACAACTAGAGCCGAAATACCCTGAATTACATCGCTGGAGCAGCTACCGCACAAATCCCGGTCCTCCTCTTTGTTAGAGGCTCTTCGCCTCTTGGGGGAGTGGGCGGAGAAGGAAACCCACGAACTCCAGAGATCCCCACCAGTCCACTACTAGGGAAAAGTTTCAAATCACAACCCACCCGCCGCTCGGCGAGCCGGAGCGAGGAGGCGAGCGGGGAAAACCCCACACCCAAAGTTGTTAATTTCAGGCGCTGAGCTTCCCGGCGCGCCAACTTTTTAGCAAGTCCCGCTATTAACTGGGTGAATCTCATACGTACTTGAAAGCTGTGGCGGTTCCGTCTTTAGAGAGAGTTTCTAAGAGCGCTGCCCCGAAATCTGCACTGGGGGGAGTCACAGCTGCTGTCCCGGAAGGGCTGCGGTGTACAAGGCCAGCGGCTCCCGGAGGCGGCGAGCGGCTGGCAGGGGATGCTGCGATCCCGACTCATGGGAGAGCTCCGCCGAGGGGTTCCGCGGGCGTCCAGGCTCCGGCCGCGACCAGGGGGGAAGACACCGCTGCTGTTCCCACCTCCACGGCCACCGCCGGCGCTGTCAGCGTTGCAAAGTGAGCCCGGGAGGCGCGTCCGGCTGCTGCTCGACGCTGCACCGCCGAGGGCGCAGGGCGAGAGGGGTGTGAGCGCGCGGGAGAGAGTGGAGTGTGTGTGCGGAGCGTGTGTGCGCGCGTGTCTGTGTGTGCGAGTGAGGGAGCGGGTGTGAGCTTGTCTGTGTGTGGGGAGCGGAGGAGGAGCAGGAGCTGGAGGGGTGGGGGGCGGGAGGCAGGAGACTCCGCTCTCCCGGCTGCGCGTTCGCTTGCTCTCTCGGCACGTCATTTATGCCACAGGAGCCTAGCGGCCTCTCCATAGAGTGCTTGGAATGCGAGACGTCAATGTGACGCCATGGGACGCTACGTCACCCTCCTCCTCCCTCCCCTGGCCCAGCCGGTTCCGCGTGTGCGAGGGAGGGTGTGCGTGTGTGTGGATGTGCGCGCGCGCGCGCTCCCCGGCCAGCCGTATGGCAGCACAATGGAAACTGTTCGGCGTGGCCAGCCCGGGCCCCAGGGCCTTTCGGACCCGCGCTGCCAACTGCTTTGCAGCAGCGGGGCTCTCCCCAGCGCTCGTCCGCGTGAGGTTGCAGCTGCCCGCCCGCGGGTCAGGCGGGACCGCCCAGCTGTCAGGCTCGGGTGGAGCAGAGTTGGAGGAGCGCTGCTGGCGCGCCTCCGAGGCTGCCCCGAGGCAGGGAGCCAGGACGAGGGGGTAAGGGAGAGGACAGCTCTTCCGAAAGGCTGCGCTCCGCCAGCCAGCTTCTCCGAGTGACCTGGCAGTTGGTGCAGGAGTCAGGCGCCAGCCTGAAGACTCCCTGAGGTGCAGCTGCGCTTTCCTCAAGCAGCAGTTCTAAAGCTGTTTACGTCTCTCTGGCCCTCTGAGTCTAAGCTAATTGCTTTCTTCCTCCCGTCATTTGCTGGGTGCGTGTTTCGCACAGGGATGCAGATGGCTCCGGGAAGACAAGGTTTTATTTCTTAATACTCAAGGTGTGAGTTTCCTAACCGGACACGTGTAACCTCAGCGCACATCAGTCATCCACGCGGGCGCTGCAGCAGAAACCAATGTGTGTAAAACAAACACACGTGTTGAACAGCTGAGCGGGTCCGACTGTTGCAAACCCCACTCCCCCTCCCGTCAGAAATGGAACTCTCAACTCACACTTTCACTTTTTGAAAGTTGTAGACGAGCCTCCCCTCCCACCTCCCAAATTAAATATTTCGAAATCAATCAGCAGGATTTTATTAGTCAGCCCTCGCTTGGGAATTTGATCCGGTTTCCTGGGACCAGTTTTCTCATGAAATGGTGTGCAGAAAACCTGGGCGTCTGTGCGAAAGGGAGAACACTTTCTTCCTGGAAATGGATTTATGTGTGAATTTTGCAGAAGACAACACATTCATCAAAGGTTCCTAGTTCCAAAGGTTGGAGCTGAGTGAAAGCAACCTCTTTTAGAAATTAGTTTTTGAGGAAAAGTATTTGAGACCGGGCAGATAGACAAGGTCCCCGTGTAGTCCGCTTGAATCAGGGGTTACATTTTATTTTTTCACCTGTCACAACTTGCGTGTGTGCGTGTGTGTGTGCGTGTGTGTGTGGAGCAGCGTGGAGAGAAGGATCCCAAGTCAACAGCACAACGTTTGAGAATTCAAGAATGTTCGAGCTAGCATCAGAGACTAGAAAACAAAACTGTAAATATATATGTGTGTGTGGTATGCACGCGCACGTAAATCACGGATATATTTCCTCGCCTCCACTTGCACTTCAGAAAGCGGGGTGTGGAGAAGCGCGTGGGAGGATGCTCCCAAAGTTGACCCAGCGGAGAGCAGCGAGCTGCTGCGCTGCAGCGGGTTCCAATCCAGTCTCGGAAGCAAGGAGGGCGCTGCTACATTGTATCCATTCAAAGTCTGGGGGGGGTGGGGGACCGGGACCTGGAGCGGCGCGGCGCTGACGCACGCGAGGCGCGTGATTGACGCAGGCGAAGTTACTAAATTCGGCGCTTGGCCGGGCCCTGCCGCCGGCGCGCGCGGCAGATAGCAGAGTAGGTTCCCCTCGGTCACCCCCGCCCCTTCTCCATTCAGCGCGGCGCGGGGCGGGGCGGGGCGGGGCGCGCGGGGCGGGGCGGGGCGCGCGGGGCGGAGCGGGGCGCGCGGGGCGGAGCGGGGCGCGCGGGCGGGGCGGGGCGCGCGGGGCGGGGCGGGGCGCGCGGGGCGGGGCGGGGCGCGCGCGGCCGCGCCGGGATCCGGCCGAACCAAATATAGTCGGACCTGGCTATTTTTAGCCGGACCTCGGGAGCGAGCGCGCCGCGTGAGGGGGCGCCCTGACCCCGCCGGGAGAGCGGAGGGGGCGGGGGCAGAGTCGCCATCTTGGACTCGGCTCGACCCCGACTGGTGACCGGCGACGCTGGGCCGGGCTCGGCGGCGGGGGTCGGGGTGAGTGGGTGTGAGTCCTGGGAGAGAGCGGGGCGCGAGCTGTGACGCGAGCGGAGGGTCGGGCGCGGGGTGAGGCCTGAGGGGGCGCGCGGCCGAGGGAGCGGGGCGCGCGACCTGCGCGGCGCGCGGCGGGGCCCGACGGTGATCCCCGCCCGCCGGCTGTCCCGGCTGTCCCCGCCGGCCCGCCACCCGCCCGCCCGCCCCGCCGGCCCCGAGTCGCGTGGGGGCGGAGCCGCCCGCGGCCACCACTTCCTGAGAGCCGGGGATACCCCTCCCGGACGTCACGGAGGAGCCGAGGCGGCGGTGGCGGCCCGGGGCTCATCCTGCACTTGCATCACGGGTGCAGCAGCAGCTGCTCTGCTGCTTTGTGGCTTTTTCCCCTGTTGAGTAACTGCTTTGTTAACTGAAAATACCATGACGGGCCAGTGTGATCACCAGCTCCAGACCTCAAAGAAAGTGAAGCTGTCAGGCAAGAAGAGGGAGACTCCCCCAGCCGGCTGCGGTGGTATCTGGTGGGTGGGTGTAGAGAAGCACTTGACAGTTTCCACGTATTACTTCTTGCCTAACTCTTCACCCCCAAGGAGGTTTAAAAATACTTTTATTTCCATGCTGTAAAAATTTAATGTGTTCTGCACCCCACCCATTCCCCCTTCAGTTTGAAATCTCATGCAGTACTGGAATCGCATAAAGCAAGAACCCTACAGTTAGGGACAGTTTTTAGGAAAGAGGACATCTTTCAGTGAATTTATTGAATAAATCACTTTTCTAGATGTTAGGGTGTGAAAGGTTCTTGCCCACTCAAGATAGTTACACAGCTGCTAGCCAAGTTTGTGCATATGAATTGGGCTCCCTCAGTTTATAAAGAGGTCTGTATCCTTACTTACCTTAAAAAAAAAAAAAAAATCCTGGCTGAATATCTCCAGGTAAAAAGCTTTGCTGTCTGAGTGGGTGTGTCTTTCTGGACTTCGATGTTGGTAATTCTGTGCTTCCCCCTCACTCCTCTCCCCCCACCGTCTGCCTCTCTTACAGCCTTTCCTTCCTGAGTATCAGGTCACCAATCTTTGTTCCTTTACTGCTGTTAGACTGAGGGCTGTTGTCTGATTGCACTGAACCAATCAGTGGGGTTAGTGCTTCTCTGGTAGGAAACTGGACTGACTGTTGGAAAGCGTCCAGTGCTCACTGATAAGTGACAACATTTTTGCAAAGAAAGGGAAAGTCGAGGAAGCACAGGCAAGGCTCTCTTACAGACTGGGACACCGCCCTCTGCGAAATCCTGGATCCCTAAATATATGCATTTTTTAATGGAAATGAATCATTCTCTTTCAAATTAGTTATCGCGTACCTTTTGAAGTTTGCTTTAGGCATAATATTCTGTATATGTAACACGACTATCTCAGTAACTGAAACTACCTTTTGGATGACTTAATATTAAGTGAAACTGAATAATTTATAATTAAATTAAAAAAATTGAATTCGAGTAGAATAAGGATACCTTATCTGTGAAAATGTCAAAAACTTGGTTTGGACCTTTTTTCTAGAAGAGGGACATTCATGTGTGGCCTAGTTTACACACACAAAGCAAAGAAAGCAGTTAGTTTCTGCTTTCGTGAAACGTATGGCAGCCAATCTGTTAAACAATTCTTTCTGTAAAGTAGCGATTACAGATTTACTGGATAATTACCTTTTGTTTTGATTGGTTTTGTAGGTGTAGTCTGCAAGCAAGCAAGCAAGCAAGTGCTTTCTCTTGGAAAGTAAAATATGAAAATTTGGGGAAATTTATTTATGTGTGATATAAAGCTATTGCTTTCACAAAGTGGGATTTAAAAATTGCTTTAAATGCTCTTCTGATTAAGCAGTGACATATAATCTTGTAGATTTTGCTAATATGTTAAGATGATAATCTTATTAATGCAAAGATTGGGTGAGGAAAAGTAAAATAAAAATTCCTAGTCAGTTGTTACTTATGGTGTCAGTAGGAAGGAAAAGTAAATGGTGTATAAATAAGTCCAAGTTTCTCTAGAAACTAAAAGTTCTGTACTATATTTAAAATATATTTAGTAACTTCATCAGAATTGATACTTAAGTGTACTGGTCTCTGGATTACTACTACTGTAGTAATTTTCTACCTGACCCACCTGCATATCATTTCTCCTTTACAATCCTCCCAAATCTTCCTAAGATAGTGAGATTTTGTTATAGCACTCTGGGACTCAAAAGCCTTCAGCAACTGGATGTTATCTCTAAAATAAAACCCCAAAGCCGCCACATCCTGGCCTATTTATTTCCACAGAATTTCCCTATCCTAGTCAAACTGGTATCCTTACTGTTCTTCCAACATCCTTTCACCCTCCCACATTTGTTCATAGTTTTCCTTTTTATGGCATTCTTTTCCCGGTCTCTGCTTGTTGGAATCTTACCCTTCCTCGAAAACTAGCTCAAGAAATGAGCACAGATTGTGCTTCAGTCTTTCATAAAATTCTTACTGTCTTCTTTTTGTGCTCTTGTGTGTCTCTAGCTTATTTCCTTCTCAAACTATAAGCTTCAGAAGCAGGCCTCCCACATCTTTGAAATTTCTGTGGCATTTTAGAATGTTCAACACAGTAAATACCCATAAAATATTCCATCAAAATTTGAATAGGAAGCAGCAATAATATAAGTAACAAATTATATGGAGTAGGACTTTCTTGGCATGAATGGATGTATATGAGATCATACATTAGTTATTTTCTTTACCTCAACTTTTATACTGCTGATTGAACACACCTTTTCAAGGTGCTTGCCACAAGCCCAGACAGCCGCATGGTGATACGAGAAAATTGTACTATGGCTTGTAACTGTCACATCAGTGTAGGAAGATTTGCTGATTTCTTTTTTTCCTGATAGACTTTTAGTTTGACTCCTCTTCTATCCTCTTTCTGCCTCTATTTGTATTTTCTCTTATGCTGCTGCTTCTCAGTAATGTACTTACTGCAGGCTAGTAAGTATTAACATCTTGAAAAAAATTTCTGAAGATTTTGAAAAACTGAGAACCATGACATCTATGTATAACCATTTAAAAATTCTTGAATTTCTTACCTTTTCCAAAGTATATTTAAATATATTTGTGTGACATTGTATATATGCAGAAGTAAACTGGGCAAAGAGATTTTTGAAATTAAGATTTATTAGAAGATTAGAGTGAGGCCCATGTGATTCAGAATATTAAAATTAACTTTAGCAAGGAAAAAGTAATATAATAGATCAGGCTTTCTGTATTACAGAAAATGGTAAAAACCTGAGGTGAAAAGATTACTTAATAGTATAAGTGCTAACAAGATTTTTAAATCTCATTAAATAGTATTTCTCCATTCATTAATAAATAACAGGACAGGCTGGCAGTCTGGTTACAGAGATAGTTAATTCTTAGTCATGTTTTGCCTAGTCACTGGTAAACTCTAGATCACAGTGATTTAGGGAAGAAAAGTTATTACTCATGTGGTAAATGAATTCAGGATATTGTTTATGCCTATGAAGAGCTGCATTTTAGTAAGAATTAATGAAGTAAATATCTCTTTCCACATTTAACTACATAACCCTTTACTGTCACCCAACTCTGCTGGGCGGGCGGGGTGGGGTGGGGGGGAGATTGCCTCACATTTACCAGTTCAGTTTCTACAGCATATTCTCCAAGAGTGGGATGCTGTATTACATGAACGTGCTAGATTGCTTTTCAGAGGCCTGGATTTGGGTTTGCTGCCATGAAGCTGCCCAATCTTGGGTAAGTTAATTAATCTTTTGGGCTCCTCAGTATCATCATCTGTAAAATGATAGTGTTGGGCTCACTATATGATCTTTCAGATTCTAAAGTTGAATGCTTATACGTCAGTTAAATATTGTGAAGCATGACTCAGCTCTGGTCTGGTCTCTTGTCACTACTTGATTACTGTAGTCAGGAAGCTCATTAACTCTTTTGTATATAACACACATGTGTATACTAGTAATATAATATTACTGCTACCATTATATTAACCTTGGCCTACATGATAATGAACTGTCGCCATTGAGTAGGATCTCGGTGGCCTGGGAAAGTTAATGTACTGTTAGCATCATAGGCTTCTGTTCATAAAGTGAAAACAAGCAGAAACCTGGATAGTCCAAAAGTTGTTTTAAATTTAGCTTTGGAATTTGTTTTTGTACTTTAATTTGAATATGGATGAGTCACAAATTGACTTCATACAAATTAATAAACTTTCATTGGAATAGATTCTGTTGTTTGCTCCTCTTCAGTTCCTTTCTGATCCTCACTGCCTGCTAGGCATAAGCCATTTCTTTTTAAGCCTAGCAACAGAGGCAGAACTGTCCTTTTTGCTTTTCCTGGACAAGGACTAGTGATTGTGGGATTGCAAGTCTTTACATTTCCTGGTAGAGTGTGAGTAGATAGAGAAAGTGAAATATTAAGAAGGCAGGGCAAAAGGAAAGTACCGAATATTAAATTGAGAAAATGTTAAATAAAAGCAGGAAGAAAACAATTAAATGTTTTTGCAAATTTGTTCGGTTTACAATTGGATACATCTTTACAGATAAGAGCTAACTTTGTAGGCATTAGAAAATAACTGAATTTTCACACTTTGCTGTGAGGTCTGAATAGTGAAAACAGTTTGCCCATTAATTTAGGCTTTTTTTTTTTTAAAAAAAAAAGCATGTTCTACATATTTAGGTATCTGGTTTCCTGCTTAGATCATGTAATTAGTAACTGATTCTGATTTTTTACCATAATACATTTTCCAGTACTTATTCTGCATGTTTATAGTTCACTCCTGGAAAAATTCCCCCAGACATCTGTTCTGAATTAGTTTCCTTTTCCAGCTATGTTTTCCTGTTTTATCAATTGTAGTGATGAGAACAGAAAGCCATATTTTAAGGAATTGTGTTATTTGTTTAGTAAAACAAATAGCAATAGAAGTGATTGTCTTACTTTAAATTTACATATTAAATCATTATTTTCAGTTTTTAAAAATAATAGAAGAGCATTTGTAGCATTTTATATTTGTCAATTCATTTTAATAACTTTTTCATATTTCAGAAAATTTTGAGAGACACTGATTTATCTCAGTATTTTAAAAAACTATTTCTTTTGGGCATATTTATTTGGGGGGGAATGGACTTTTTGAACATTTCTAGAGCAATTGTTAATATAGAATAGGTGCTCTACAAACATTTAATGAATGAATGGAAGCAGTTTTCAAAAACTTAATTAGAAGTATTCTATTTTCTTTATCCTAACCAGCATGTGGCCTTATTAACTTTTCTGAAAGAATTTTGGGATTTAAACAGGTTTAAATAGGTTTACAGATAGAAACAGCCTAAAGGGTGTTGTACATCTTTGTGCTGTTGTTACTACACTACCCTCTCCCACATTCCAACTAATCTACAGAAACTTCTAGTTGCTCATATTGAGGGCAATTCTCCAGAAATACATTATTCTGAGAGCATCATTCTGTGATGTTTGCTTGCACTGAGAACCAATTTAGGTGTCTTGTGGAATTGTATGACTTTTTGACCCACAGACCCCTAAGAATTAATCTCTGACTTATCTCTTTGTTTTGCTGTTCCACTTTTGCTATGTTACTGCCATAAGATTGTGTTCTTCCCTCTTTCTTTACTGTCTCTGCCTTGGGCACATGCTACCTTTTGATGGGTGAGTTTTTCACTTCTAGTCACCATATTGCTGATTGTAACTGTTGCTTTGTTTTCCATTTCTTGATTCTGCTCTTCAGGGCCCCCTTGTCATCTATCACCCAGAGACTTAGGGGCCCAAATATAGACAGTGTTAACTAGGAACTTAAAGTATATATATGTAACATAGTTAAACATTTTAGTATTTAACTTTTGGAAAGGTAATGTGTTCGCTTGATTCAGATAACAACATATAGGAAATGAGAAGTTTCTCTTTCATCCTGGGCCCCTTTTACTCAATTCTCATCCTTCCAGAGTTTTAAAATGCATATCCAAGTCCATACAAGTATAATAAATTGTTTTCCTTTAAAAAATACAAATGAAGGGTTATATATATTATTCTGCCTTTTCTACTTAACAGTATATCTTAGAGTTCTTTCCATAACACTGGGAAAATATGCAAGATATAGTTCTCTTTAATAATATGTCTTAGAGATCTCTTCCCCATCATTGTGTGGATATGGCATCATTTATTTTACCAACCTCTTATTGATGAACTTTTGGGAATTTTTCAGTGTTTTGCTGTTGCAGATAACGCTGCAGTAAATACTTTTGTTACATAGATTATTTCACCCTTTGCAAATGTATTTGTAGGGTAAATTCCCAGAAGTGGAATTGCTGACCTAAGATTATATCTCATAGTCATTTTATAGGTACAACCAGCCCTCCTTAGGGGTTGTGCAGTTTCCACCCCCACCAGAAATGTAGGAGAATGCCTGATTACCCATATTTTTTTGCCAACAAAATATATTATTGAACTCTTGGACTTTTTCCAATCCAATATGTGAAAAATGTTATATTAGTATATATGTTATATACTACCATATGTATTAGTATAGTTTTAATTTCTACTTTTCTTATGAATGAGTTTGAAAATTTTTTTTATATAGTTAAGAGCCATTTATTTGTATTTCTTTTTTTGCCAAGTGTCTTATATCCTTTGCCTGTTTTGGTAGGTGGTGGTGTTTTAAAAATAACCTTGTAGCTGATGCTTATGATATGGAGATTTCTCTTTGTGATATGTATTGCAGCCTCCCACCTCCCACTCCAGTTTGTTATTTGTCTTTCAACTTTACTTAAAGCATGTTTGCTATATAGGATTTTTTTTTTTAATGTAGTTGAATTTGTCAGTTTCCTCTTCTATGACTTTGGGATTTTTGTATCATAGTTAGAAAAGCTTGCCTCAATACAAGGTTATAAAATAAGTCTTTCATATTATCTAATTGTCTGCTGATTTTCTGGTTTCTGTTTTACACTTACGTTTTTAACCCATTTTTCTTGGTATGTTTTTCCCCCCAAGTGGCTACTCAGTTGCCTGCAAACCATTTGTGAATTGTTCATCTCTTCATTATTTTGCTGCTTACCAAAAACAGGACTGATTCACTGACCTTTTTTTTCACACCTACTCTGCTGTGACTGAATAGAAATACAATTCCTATAAAATGCTTTCTTTCATGGTGAAGAGGTCTTTCACCATGCTGCCCCCCTGCTTTCCACAGCAGCCCTAACAGTCTCACAGCCAGTTAATGTTTCAATGAATGCAGGCTTTGCCCAGGATTTTGCATAGAGCAGTAACTGGCTAGCAAAAAATCCTAAGTACAATGAGGTTCCTTAGAGGACTCTTCAAACCAGAGACATCTTCTAACTTTCTCTAACATACTAACCACATCTTCCAGAAGCTGAGGCCTCTATCTAGGTCCTTCACTTCTGTGGTAGTACAATTCAGATTATTTCTCTTCATGCAAGTTCATATCATCTGCCACCTCTGCTTTGTCTGACAAAATATGGAAAATTACCTTCTATGATTTGGAATGGAAACCATAATATGCAAAAAAAAAAAAAAAAGTGATTTGGATTATCCATCATGCAGTGGCCAGCTCCAGAACAACCACTCTGGGAAACTGATTGTGGATGAAAGATTTACAGATCATACACCCTCCATTTGAATCCCAAACAGATTTTTTTTTTCCATTTAGGGAACCTAGGGAAAACCCCAGCATTGTTCTGTCTTGGGGAGAACGTTCAAGCAGGCAGATGAAACTGAATTTACTTTAAATTTTTACTAACACTTTCTAAGCTACATGGGTTGGTTTTACAACTTTTTTTTCCGGGTTGAACCATTGTTTGAGGTGGTCTTTCTCTTTTACTTGTTTAGGCCATCTTACCTGTTGTTTATTGAACTTTTTTTTTGAATCCTATTTCTTGTTTCTAAGCGTTAGACTTTTTCTTGAAGCGAAAAGTATATTCTGTCCAATACCATGTTATACTTAGAGTTATTTTGGCTAAAACTAATTTTGGCCAAATATAATTTAGTTGAAAGCAAACTGGTCACATGGACAGTTCGGTCAAAATGATTTGATAAAAAATGAATATCCTAAATTTCTACTTTTTGAGTGGTGACAGTCTTAATGTATTATGCATTGTGATTAAATACTTTTTGGTCCACTTTCTAGGAATTTTTCTAATTTTCATTTTATATTTCAAATTAATTTCCAACTCTAAGAACACTTACTTTGTGATATCAAAAATTTCAAACAGCCTAGTTGCCCAAAAAGAGGAGAATAGTTGGATGTGCTTGAACTTAAATACAAGGCAAGAAGAGATTAATTGGAACAACTAAAACTTTCAGTAATAAGACAAAAACATGTTTCCTTTATTTTTTCCCCCTTATTATAAAAATAGTACATGTACAGTATAGGATAGTCAGAAAAATATAGATATGGGATAGAAGGACAAACGAAAAAAATTAATTCACCCAGAAATAACCTTCCCTGTGTTTTCAAATGCATTTTATGCATATAAAATTTGCATTATTAAAACATTCTCAGTTATGGATTAGTTACCTTTGACCTTTATCCCTTTGTCTTGCAGCTGTGGGCCAGTTCACTTTAACTGGGAATAGATTGTTATTCTCTTTTCCTTATGTCCATCAGTCCTGCCTAGATGACCTCTGCCTGGGCACCAAAGATACCCCTCACCCCCCCAGTGAGAAAGTTTACAAATGAAGCCATTCTCTTCTATCTATGAACTTGGAAAAGAAGCTCAACTCAAGAATTCCTTTTTATATATAAAGGAACTCTTTATATATAAAATAATTTTTGGAGTTCATACTTAATGTTTATTTTGTATATGTATATACACACACATGCACACATATACATGTAAATTGGATGGTGAGAATGAAATGAGGAGAGGGATTAGATTGGGTTCCCACTAAAATAAGAAACGGAGATGTTGCAAGAGAGAAATCCATTATCATTGGAGGGGAAATTATTTAAAGAGATTTCTCTATACAAGGGTTTGCAAATACTTGCTATGTGTTATCCTCAAAACCCAAGTCCATGGTAGACATCACTGATCAGTCATGGCACTATTTGTCTTTGGATCCAAACTCAGCTTTGACTCTGCCTCAAATTGGGTACTAGGTGAGCTGTATTTACTGGAGTTGCTATAGTAGTCAGACCTGTTTACTATTCTTATCTAAAATGTTGCATTAAAGTTTTTTAAAACAGTGACTTGATCAAGAAAAGTTATATTGTTTTATATTTGATAAGTAAGTTCATGGTATTAACCATGGGATGTAAGCAAAGAGTTATCTAAATCTCCGGCAGAGCACATGCCTCATAGTTAAGATCATGCAAGCAACATATTTGTTTATTATGGAGTGAAAACAATGTTACAATAATTCTGATAATTATAAATTACCCATGGCATAGTCATTGTGGTCAACTCCCAGCACTCATCTTCTGCCCCCCATTTTTCCCAGATGATTAGTCTAAGCAATCATGCTTAATCCCATTTCCTTTGCCAGTGAAGTTAGGAATGGCCTGTAAACTATTCTGGCCAGTAAGATGTGAAGGGAAGTCTGGAGGACTGGAGTGCTTCTGGGAAAGGGTTTCTCGTTCCCAAAAAGAGTTAAAAGAGATGGTACCCCTTCTTCCTCTGATAATATGTCTGAATGTGATGGCTAGAACTGCCCAAGTCATTTTAGTACAATGAGAAAAACTGACTTTGGGTAAAGTTGCTGTAGAAGATGGCAGAACAGAGAGAAGAAACCCAAGCGCTTAGTGATCTTAATGAACTCCTGATTGTAATATACTTTTTCTTCCTTACCTCTGAACTTCCAGTTCTTGAGATAATGCAGTTTCTTTTTGTGTAAGCCAGTGTGATCTGGCACTTTGTCACTTGCAGCCAAAAGAAAGCATTCTGAGTGGTATTACCCACTTAGTCCCAAAAAGATTCACATCAGGTGGATTGAATTTTATTTTGATAGATTTTCTTATTTTGGGGCTCTTCCAGCCCCTGTCTTCTGGCTCATAAAGTGGGTGTTAATTCTAACTGGCCAATTTTTGTCTCAGTCTTCTATAGGGAGCTCTGCCTTAGACCAGGGTTCTTCACAGGAAGCTGCAAGGAACCACCCAGCACTTACCATCCCTTCTGGATCCTTTGGATTGTTTGAATATCTGGTAGTATGATTGATCCTGTTTGCCGTTCGTTACATCTTTTCCTGATTCAGATTCTGATTTCTTGCCTGATCTTGGGTCACTGCTTTTGTATATTTTGCAGCTTATTATGGTCTCAGGATTGTTTGATAAATTTATTTTTCTCTTTTCTTCCCCATCCCTCTGCTCCTTCCCATTATCTCTCTCATCTACTCCTTCTTCACTTTGTGGTTTTACTTTGTGGTCAGTGGGAACTATTCTAAGTAAATGTCCATGATCTTTACCAGAAATAATGGTGAATTAAGTAATACTGCTATTTACTCTGACTGGTATGGTGAAAAGGAAGCATTTGGTCCATTTCTCATCTGATGCCTTTAGCACTAGATATGGTCTGTGGGTCAGGGCACTTGATTCTTCACTATGGCTTCACTATTTGCTACCTGAAATTTTGAGCAAGTAACTTAAAGACACTGAGTTTGTTTTTTGAGATCTGTTACTAAAACTACTAATAGTGTTATTGTGGTGCAAATGAAAAAATGCGAACATGGCTAATGAAAAAAACTTAAAAAAAATACTAAAACTTGGTTGGATTTACTCATTAATTCCAAGTGAACCAATGTCAAAGTCTTAGTTCTGTTTAGCTAATTAGTCTAAAGAGGCAATGGACTATGATATAGGGCACAATGATACAAGTCATTTGGAATTGAAGATAGCATTTTAGTGGCACCTTGCAACCTGAAATAAAAAGAAAGACCTACACAATATGAAGGGGAAATAAATGTTAGGATTTTGGCCTCAAGACTGACTTCTAGGTCAGCCAGAAATTCTAGTGAGCCAAATTAGGGGAAAGAGAAACCAATAGAAGAAACACCCCCCTCTAGTGGCGAGGAGCCAGGTACTTCACTTGATTGCTAAGATGGGTGATGGGGGAATGGATGACTTAAGTTTTAAGAAGTTTCTTAAGAAGAATCCTAAGGATCTAGAGTTAGAATTTTTGAGGATATCTTTTACTCCTGATTTTCTTACCAAAGAGTTAACACATTTCACAAAATTGGTAATATCTTGCCACTCTCTTGTGGAAACAATTGTCTGAAAAATGTAGAAGCTACAGTTGTTGAAAGAAGGTCATAGTTTACTTTCATGTAGACTATTCAGAGATAAAAATTAGGAGACTGTAATTAAACTTATTACTGATCTGAGATGATATAGTAGGTATAGGGACCTTTATAAAACCATTTGGGGTGGGGGTTAGTGCCTGTTTTTAAAGTCATGGATAATGCCATGTAGTTCATTTATATTTCTACAGAATAGTTGCTGTGGATTTCCTAAGTATAATTCTTGATGTGAAATTTTAATTGTAATTTTGAGAACCAAATGTTTAATTTGCATTTTGGAAATGTCATAGTTGCTACCTGTGGAAAGATAATGAAATTAAGAATATTAAAATAACATATTACCCACAATTCAGTGGCATGATAGGACACCTAATGTGTTCTTGAAGGACAGATCATCTTAAGGACGCATGTTTTCATGGTGATGATTCCAAATCACAGAGTACACTGAGGTTTTCACTGTTTCAGTTTCTGGTTTTGAAAAATTCTTTTAAGTTTTCCTTAAAGATCTCTGAAGAGGCAAGAATTTCAGATTCATTCAACTCTAATACAGAAAAGAATGCTTAAGGCACAAGAAAATAAATTTTGACATAAAACTGCATTATCAAAGTGCCATTTCTTTATCAAATTTTCTTGCCCTGAAGGACAGAAATTTGAAGTTTGTAGTAGAACTAGCCTCTCAATAATTTAAAATGTATTTGATGATGTTTCTTGTGAAATATAAATGGAAAATTTTTATAGAAAATATTTTAAACTTATACATAAATACAACGAAATTATAGAGTTATGAAAATTAACTTTTGTGCAAATCTTGTGGAACTAACTAGTTTATAGTTGTACTTCATAAGTATGCTTGATTTCAGGAAAGAAGAACTAGGTCTGGCAGTAGATCAGGATCCACCTATTGGGGAAAACCAGAAATAGGAGGAAGAGGTTATTAATGGTTCATTCTTAGCTGAGAAAAATTGAATGTGGAATAATTAAGGTCAGTCAAAGAAAGAATTATGATTATGTTAAGTGAGTTCACAGGTATTGTTGAAAGCAAATCAGTTGGAACTGATTTCTTAATATATACGGAACCAATAAACCAATTAGGTGGTCTGTTTACTAAATTAGTGTGACAGTAGTAAAAGATTACTGGAGGGAAGTGAAATAGATAAAGCTAGTGGTAATTAAGTCGTCTTTATTAAATTCTAGTACTAAAATGGTACTGCACACATTTGTCACAGCTTAATTTTATAAATAAAATTTGATACTAAGAATTGATATAATTTTGGCATTGCTAAAATGAGGAAAGTATTGATTTGTGCAAAAGGTTGCAACAAATGGGCTTGAATAGACAGCCCAGACTCTAAACCTCATTTGAAATTCCAGATAAAGTATTTGTGTAGGATTTCATAGTATTCTGAGTACTTTTGCATACATGATCTCATTTGATTCTTATCCAAACTCTGGAGAATAATAGCACAGGTTTCATTATTGCATTTTTACAAGTAAGGCAGTGGAGACTCAGGAGGGGCTAATAGACCTATTAAAGAGTATATAGTGACTGCTTTGTAAGGAGTGGGAGTTGTACCCAGGATTCCTTACCAAAATATCTTTATTCATGATATTAATTTCCTTGCTATAACAAATTACGGTAGATTAAAACAATAGAGAATTATTTACTCACAGTCCTGGGAGGCCACACTGAAATCAAGGTGTTGGCAGGACTCATTTACTCCCTGTGGAGCCCTTAGGGGAGAATTTGTACCTGTTTTAGCTTCTGGTGGCTATTGGCATTTCTTGATTTGTAACTGCCTCATCTCCATGTCTTCCTTTGTGGTCATTTAACCTCCTTCTGTTCTGTTCTGTTCTGTTCTGTTCTGTTCTGTTCTGTTCTGTTCTGTTCTGTTCTGTTCTGTGTCTTTGCCTCTTCTGTCTAACCCAAATCTCTGTCTTTTTCTTGTAAGGACTCTTACAAGGGCCAATCTCACAAGGACTGACTTTAACACTCCATTTGTCATTAATTTAGGGTCCTCCTAGATAAATCAGGATGATATATTCATCTCCAGATCCTTATTTTCATCTGCATAAGTCCTTTATTCAAATAAGGTAGCATTCACAGGTTCTATGCATTAGGACTTGGACATATTTTTTCAGGGGTGACCATTCAACCCTTTGTATTAATTATATATCATTTAATTTTGTATCTTCCTTTTGGATTGAGGAAATAATCTGTCTGAAGATGGGCAGGTAGACTAAGGAGTTTTTAGTTACTATATGAGAGGAACATTTAAAATATTTCTGGTTGGTGGTAAGAGCTTAATAATTAGAATTGAACTAGTGAACACTGGAGTTCCACCAAATTGTTATCTAAGCTTTTGCATTCATAGAATTATAAAAAATGGGACTAAATTAAGTTAAAATCTTTCTATTCATTATTAATAATATTAAAAGTTGACTTGTTTCTTGTGTAATTGAGTTAAAAGGGGTGTGTGTGTGAATGTGTGTGATGCTTTGTTAATGGCTTTGGTCTTAGGGTTAGTTTCTTATGTCACATGGGCATTCTAATTTGGGTTATATAAACAAACATATACATATGTTAATTCTTTGAGGGAAGGGACCTGATGTTTCTGGTTCACAGTTAGATTCCCAGTACAATTCCTGACATGTAGGTGTCTCAAACAGTTTGTTAAATGAGTGAAATAATGTTTTATGACACCAAAGCAGGTAGCCTTAAGTGGTATACTTTTTCACTTTTTGGAGAGACCTGAACCGCTGTAAGATCCTACCGTGAGTCCATTCAGTCTCAGTAGAATCTAATTTCAAGCCTAATAATAAGTTGATAGGCTTCCTTTTGCCCAACTTCTCACTAGCCTGGAGTTCAGATTCCATTGAGGTTTTAAGGTGGGACTTATTGTCCAGGTCTTCATATCACTAACGCTATATGTTAACCTCTGGGGAGGATTCAGGCTTTTGTACTCTCAGAAATTTGACTCATACCGCTTTTAGTGTTCACAGAAAGAAGTGCAGTGACTATGTGCTAGACGCTTCCATGTGTTATTTCAAATACTTCTAACCAACCTTAGAAGCTGAGTACTGCCATCATACCCATCTTACAGTAGCACAAAGAAGTAACTTACCCACTTACCCAGGCGGTTTTACTGCGGAGCCTGTGTCCTTATCTGTGTCCAATGCCACCCTCATGCTCATTTATTTGTAACTTCTTTCTTTCTGAAAGCTAATGTTTTTTCTTTATTCTTAAGCTTCAGAAATTTCACAAGAATATATTTGTGTATGCCCTTTTCATTTCTACTGCCATGCACTCTAGTCTTTTTGATCTAACTAATCTCTGCAGAGGGAAGCTTTCTTGACTGTGCTTTGATTATTGTTTTTCCCAGTATGGTCCTTTCTCTTCTGCTGGAACTTCTTCTACTTTTAGTTAGGCTTTCTTGACTTACCCTTAGTTCTCTTTTCTATTCATTCAGCAATTCCATTTTTAAGTTTTTTGCCTTGGATAGTAGATACTATTAACTTGCTTTTCCAGATAATAAATTTATTCTTCAGAAGGGTCTCTTCTACTTTTTACTTCCTCACTTGAAATTTAAAATTTGTAAGTCACACTTAAAGAATTTACCAGTCTATTATTTTGTTCTGGTTTTTCCTTCACATTCAACAGCATTAAAGAAAATACCATAACCAAATAAGCATGGTTTATTTTAGAAATGTGAACGTATTTGAACGTTAGGAAATATATATATATACATATTTTTTAAAGATTTATTTATTTATTTATACAAGCACTGGGTACAGTCAGAAGCGTGGGAGGGTGAGAGAATTCACCAGAACCAGAGTGGGAAGCAGAACAGGCAGACTGACGAGACACTGCTGAGGGGAGCCGCGGGCTGCAGGAGAGACCTGCGCGCCATCTGGGACCCTCGCCCGATGGCCGGGGATTGAACCGGCGCTGCAGAGGCTGTGGGCAGTTTCACAACCCAGCACTCAACTGCTGCACCACCAGGGAGGCCCTGAATGTTAGGAAATATTAATGTAAAATATATATATATATATATATATATATATATATCACTTTAGTAGATCAAAGGAAAAAATAACATAGGATAAGTTCCACAGATATTGCAAGTGTACTTGATCTATTAATGCCTATTGATGATTAAAGAAAACCACAATAAAGTAACGGAAAATAGCTCTTGGTAATCTGGGAGATAAAGGATATGTTCCTTTTTTTAAGGTCAAATAACACAAAACCTCTTTTCATAAAGATGTTTGTTTACCTATTATCACTTTTCATCACTTTTGTTTTAGTGCTCTAAACTGATTTTCAAAGACACAGTCATGAGTATATATGATTTTTTTTAAGATTTTATTTATTTTGCGTAGAAGAACTGGGGTACAGGGTGGGGAGGAGAGAGGATTCACCAGAGACAGAGTGGGGAGCAGATTGGTCAGATTTACTGAAATACACTGCTAAAGGAAGTAATGAGTGAGACAGGAGAGGTCTGCTATGCCATGTGGGTCAGCTCCCTGGCCAGAACGCTGAGACTTAACATGCTGAGAGAATTAAAAGGAAAGAGTGATAAATTCTGGCAGCCTAGCTAGATAATATAACAAAGGATATGCCCTTAGCAACCAATGTCATACTTAACATTGAAATATTTAAACATTTCCTAAGTGTATCCTCTGAACTATGGAGGTGGTATTTTATGTAGTAAAGGATATCTTGTTTAATTAGTTAGGGTAAAGCAAGATTTTGTAACAAATACCAATATTTCAGCAGCTTAATACAATAGAATGCTATTTTTCCCTCATTTAATTGTCCAATGTAGGTACTTCTGGTTGATAGACAGTTTTTCTCTAGCACATGACTCAGGAATTTAGGTTCTTTGCAATCACGTGGTTCTGTCATTCCCCAGGGCATTGAAATCTTTTGTTTACAGCTGGTAGAAAAGCAAAGATAGGGTGGAAAATACACACTCTTAATTACTTTGACTTGGACATGACACACATTATTTTTATTCACATTCCCACATTCCACTGGTTAGTGACTTAACCTGCCTATAAAGTAAATGTGGATGGGGGAGATGAATGGGAGCTAGTATGTGGCTGGGCAGCCACAGACATGAAAACAAATAGGCATTTTCATTTGATGTTGGAAGGAGAAGAAGTTAGGACCACTTGAATAGAGGATGCTGTCATATTATCTGTCATATTAAATAATATACATCTTCTTTGACCTTAAAACTCTTCTTCTACCAATTTTCCTGCAGATATACTTTAAAATGTGCATATATTTATATTTTTAAGGATATAACTATCACTACTCTATGGCAAAAGATTGAAAATGTCTGTATACTCATTGAGGGGGAACTTGAGGAATAAGTTACTGTATATCCATAAAGTCAAATACTCTGTAGCCACTAAGGGGAACAAGGCAGTGATATGTGTACTACCTGGGGAGAGAAAAGCAAGGTACAAAACTGTGTGTGCTGCCACAATGTATTTAAAAAGAGAAATATATACACATTTGCTCATGTAGTCACACTATTTGTGAAAGGATCACAAGAAACTGGTAACTGGTTGCTTCTGGTTAAAATTATAAGATAATGGGGAGATGGATTGGGAGAGAGACATGCTTTTATATTGTATACTTTTTTGTACCTTGATATGCATCTATTTAAATAAATATGAAAGTCAGTTGTGGAAGAACAGTAAATAACATGAGATTATGGTTTTAATGTATTGTCTGAAAAAAGCTGCTTACTGAAAAGAATGTACAATGTTGTCTCATTTTTTGTAAATAAATTTTAAAATGGCATACATAAACAAGTTTGTGATTTTTGGCTTATATGTATTTTTGATTTTTAATAAAGAATATATACCACTATTGTAATTTGAAAAAGTATAAAAACAGAAAATGAAGCAAAATGAAAACTTTCCTACTTTTCTGTCATGAAATCTTCCCCAATCCTGTTAAGGTTGTTGACTGCATGACTGCCCTTTTTTGCTTCCATGCTACATTTTTTTATAGCGTTCATCACACTCTGAATGTATACATTTATCTTACCTATGCATTCTTTAAGGGCCTGGATCACACATATCCGGGTATCCTTATCTGTGCCAAGAACGGTGTTTATTTCCCACACCAGGTGTGCAGTAAATATTGAGGTTGTGCCTAAAGCAGGGAGTGCAGTGAGTAAAGTGGTTGTAAAGTTTGTTCTTGGTGATGAAACCTGTGTTCAATATTGTACAAATTCAGTGACTCTTTAGTAATGCCAGTGGCTTATTATGTACAGTGTGAAGCACATGCCAAAATGATATTAATTGCCTCCAGGGATCTGTCTCTACATCTTAAGTCACTGTGTTTCTGTTATAGAAATATTTGTAGTAAAAAATGACAGCATTAAAAATAAATGTAAAAATAATTAAACTGCTAGTGACATGGCCCTACTCTGAAACAGCAGACATACTCCTAACCACTTGGTATGTTTATTTACAGCATTTTCCTCCAGTTTTTCTCTTCATACCATTTTCTTTTTCTCATTGCTATCCTTTTCCCACATTTTCTCTTTATATCTGTAGCTGTATTTTTGATGTGATCATCAGGAGTCAGTTATGATTGCAGGAGGAGAAATACAAATAGAAGAATTGGGAGTTGATGCCTTGCAGCAGAAAGATTTTAATTGAAAACTGCTTGAGAAAGAATAGATTTGATGGGTTTTCTGCAATTCCCAGATTTATTGCCACCATGATCTTGTTCTCTACGTTTCTTCCCTATGTTTTAGTCACAGAGGTTGACTTAGGACACTCCAAAAGTTATTTTCAGAGCCTTTTCACAAACCTTTTCTCATTGGAAGTTTCTTGCATATATACCCATTGACTCAAATACTGCCTTCCTGGAAAGTGCCAATGCAGATGCCACCTCAAAAAAGTCATTATAGACCCTCCCACTCAATTTCATTGTTTACTCATTCTTCCATTAGATTTTTATACCTCCATTAGGGCTCTAATTACAGTTTTTTAATTAATTTGTTCACCTATTCTGTACATGTTCAGAGTGTCCACTGTGCCTGTGTTATTCTGGGAGCTAGGATAAGAGACTGCTAAGCCTGTCCTCAAGAAGTTTACAGAGTATTGGAGGAGGCATATAAGCAGACAAGTTTGAGTTAACGTAACAATATGTTAAGTCCAGTGAGTTCAAGATTCCATGTGAGCACAGAGAACAAGTATTAATTTAGCAGGGGATGGGGAATTCCAAGAAGCTTTGAGTTGAAAATTAAAGTTGTAGAAAAATGTAGGGAAGGGAATTTCTCAGACTCATGGAACAGCATGGAGATATGAAATGTCTTGTATGTCTGAAGAATAAGTAGATCTGGCTGGACTGTGAATGAAGGAAGTGTCAGGAAATGAGGATAGAAACAAAAGGGGTGAAATTGTGATGGGCCTTCTGTGCTAAACTGGGAATGTAAGCTTTCTAAAGCAATGTTAGAACCCTTGAAAGACTATGTGGGGGGGGGAGTAAGCCTTGAATTCCTTTTCTGTGGAATCAAATCTTAAACATTAGTATAGCACATTAGTAACTAGTATAGAGCTGAATGCATAATGGAGGTGTAGTAAAATTGAGTTGGGTTTCTGGGTACTGTTCTAATTGTTGGAAAATTTATTTATCTGAAATAATAACAACAATAATAATGTTGAGCACATTTTGCACTCTGTCAAGTCTACAAGCATTATTTTACCTAATCCTAAGAACTTCTGTCTGAGTGGCTTAGAGGGTTCCAAATTCAAAATGCACATGGCTAGTTAGCCTGGGGAATGTCTTCCCAAGGTCTCTTGAGGAGCTGATCTTCTAGTGCTGACACCTGGTATACTGTGTCAAGTCTTGTTGCTCTGTTCTCCACAGTTCCTAGATTTTTCCAACTTTAGGACCCAAGTGGGAGTCTCATGTTGGAGGATGTTGTGCAAACCACATGCGTAGAGAAAATAATTTACATTTTTCTTTTCTTAGCTTCTGGAACATCAGCGATTCCATCCTCCCACTTCTATTGGGCAGAAATTAAGGCAGTCTCCTTATGCTCCATCATCTTCTCCAAACCTACCACATCGTGTGTGTGCACGTGCACAAGCACACGCACACTCACCCTCTCCTTTCCATACATGTCAGCAAGTGTCCAGCATAATTACTGTTTTTCTGATTCAAGGACCCAAGAACTTACCATGGCTTTGGTAGTATTGGCAATTCACTTTTTCTTCTTGATTCATACCCTTTCCACTCATCACTGTCTTAACTTTTTTTTTTTTTGCTCACCATTCTTTATCTCTTTATCCCTTCCACAATGCCCATTATATAGTAGGTATTCAATCAATTGATTTTGAATCAAAGACAAATGCATTACCATAATGATACTCAGTTACAAAGAAATGTGCAAAAATGTCACTTTGCTTTAAGCTTTTTAATGAGAGCAGATTGTTCTTAGCTTGAACAATTTACTGTTCAAGCTACCTTCACCTTTACTGTCACATTGGAGACCCCGCAACTTCTAGGTTTATTTGATTACTCAAAGTATAGGTCTGAGTAATAACTGGATGGATGCATCACAAAAGTGGAAGATTTCCAGGTTCGTGTTTTTTTCTTTTTTGTCCTTTGCAGTTGTAATGATTTCACAATGGAAAAGTTTCTACAGACGTAAAGCCATAAAGGAAATTAATAAGCCACAGGAGACATACTACTTACTGTTGGAAAGGGACTAAGAGAAAATAATCTGAGCAAAGTAGAAGATAACAGAAAACCCAGGGTGATTGCTTCAATGCACGTTCTCTCTAGGTTTAAAACTCCTTAGAGACTGGCTTCTAAAGACTTCCAACCTAGAGGGCAGCAGGCCTAATCCTTTTAGTTTTCAGTTTTTGAACCTCTTGCTTAAATCATCAGTTATATTTGAAATTGTAGTAATCCCACTATGTTGTCCTCCTATGCAACTATCCTATATATTCTAGTAACTTTACTCCCATCAACTCTATAATCAGTCAGTTGACATCACTTGTTGATCAGGGTGACTAAACTATAAGATTATAGCTGTAGATTTCCAGGGACCATGTTTCAAAATAAATAACTCTCATAGTCTTGCTATCTAAGAGAAAGCAAATTTATGTAGACAGTGATGTTGCGATTCTTCATCTTTACTGCTTTCTAGGAAATCCTCCAGAAATGCGAAAAAGAGGCTTAAACTTTCAGACCTTATCCTTACCCAAAAGACCAGACTAATGCTTAGCCTGGGCCATGATGTTGCACCAGCAGAGTGCGTAGATGTGAATGTGGCTTCTCAGGATTTTGGCCCTGGGTCTCATACAATGTATTGCGTTGCATAAAAACACTCATTGTATGTCTAAAGATCGTAAACTTTTCCTGAAGTCCGCATATCACATGTGTATGTGTGTTTGTGTGTGTGTGTGTCTACAACCTGGTGGTAGTCTTCAAGACTTCAAGGAAGTGATGCCCACGCTTGAATTTGATGTGATTCACACACAGATCTTGTTCACTGCCTGTTCTGTCTCTAGACTTGAAGAAATTAGAAAAAGAAGACCAGATTAAAACCAAACCAAGTAGGTAAAGAAGCAGAAATCAGCCAAATAGAAAATAGAAAAGAAAGCCAAATAGAAAAGAGAGAAAATTAATATAGCCAAAAACTTGTTCTTTGATGAGTATAATAAAATTGATGAACTTTTATCACAATTGATGAGATAAAGAGAAACTACCAACATTAGGAATGAAGGAGAAATGTAACTATAGATCATACTGACATCGAAAGAGAATGATATGAAAATTTTATGCCATCTTGAATGTTTTTAAATTCCTTTAAGACACATGAAAGCTAATACAAGATGGAATAGAAAATCTGAACAGCCTTCTATTTAAAATTTTTAGTTTGTGATAAAAACCTTCCTGTAAAGAAAACTACAAGGCCAGATGGTCTCTCTGGTGGAATACTATCAACTATTCAAAGAAGAAATAATATGAATGTTAAATTCAGAAAATAGAGGAGGTACCATTTTCTAACCCATTTTATAAGGTAAGCAGTACCTATATACCAAAACCTGAGAAAATATTTCAATAAAAGAAAATTACTAATCAATACTCCTTATGATCATAAACACATCAAAAGATTGAATGTGCTGCCCCAAAATTCATGTGTTGAAACCATGATGTTACCAGAGGTGGAATCTTCAAAAGGTAATTAAAATAGGATGAGGGATCTCATGACTGAGATTAGTGCCTGTATGAAGGGAGCCCAGAGAACTCTTTGTCTGCTTTCTGCCATATGAGGATATAGTGAGAAGTCAGCAGTCTACAACCCAGAAGAGGACCCTTCTCAATACAGAATCTGCCTATGCCTTGATGTTGAACTTCACTGTCTCCAGAACCACGAGAAATAAATGTTTAAAGTCACCCTGTCTTTTCTGTTATATGTCCAGTGTATTCTGTTATAGCCATTTGAACTGATTGAAATAAAAATTCTTAATGAAATATTACAGGTTGAATGCATGATGATTAAGTGGGATTTACCTCAGGAATATAAGATTGATCCAAAATTAATATATTTTGCATATTACCACAATAAGGGAGGAAAACCATATAATTCTCTATTTAACAAAATTCAGCAATTCTTAACCCAGCAAATCAGGAGTAGAAAGAAATTCACTTAACCTGATAAGGAGAATCTATAAAACACCTATAGTAGCATCATATGTAACACTGAAATGTTGAAATCCCTTCCTCATGATTGACAACAAAGAATGGCTGTTTTTCTCTTAGTACTTCTATTCAATATTGCCATGAACTTCTGGGCATTGTAATAAGGCAAGATAAAGAGGTAAAATCTATATACCTTGGAAAGGAGAAGTAAAATGCTCTCTTGGACAAAAATCTTTACATAGAAATTCTTAAGGAATCTAGAAAACTACTAGAACTAAAAAGTGGATTAGAAAGGCCATAGTAAATTGAACAAGTGAATTTAGAAAGAGTGTAAGACATAATAGAAATCAGTTTATGTAAAAATTAGTATTTTTTAAAATTGAAGTATAGCAGTTTTGTCTTTTAAGACTAACCATCTGTGTCTATGCAGGTGTCTCTCCCTTAATAAACTTTAAACTTTCCTTAATAAACTTGTGTGCAAAAAAATAAAATTGAGGTATAATTGACATACAGCATTATAATTCAGATGCACAACATAAAATTTGATATTTTTATGCACTGTGAAATGATCACAACAGTATAGCTGCAGTAAACATGGGGAGCATATATCTTTTCAAGTTAGTGTTTTTGTTTTCTTTGGATAAATACCCAGAAGTGTAGCTGTGTTTGTGTTAGATCTATTTTTAATTTTTTAAAGAACTTCCATAGTGACTGCACCAATTTACATCCCCACCAGCAGTGCACAAGGGATCCCTATTTTCCACACCCTTGTCAACACTTTTAATTTCTCTGCTCTTTGATAATAGCTGTTCTAACATGTGTGAAGTGATATCTTCTTATGGCTTTGATTTGCATTACCCTGAAGATTAGTGATGCTGAACATCTTTTCATGTGCCTGTTGACCATCTGTATGTCTTTTTGGAAGAATATTCAGATCCTTTGCCCATACTTAAACTGGATTGTTTATTGTTTGATTTGCTATTGATTTATGTGAGTTCTTTATATATTTTGAATATTAACCCCTTATCAGATAATGGTTTATTGATATTTCCCCCATTTACTAGGTTGCCTGTTCATTTTGTTGCTTTCTTTTTTAAAAAAGATTTATTTATTTATGCATACAGGAGCTGGGGTACAGGCCAGAGATGCGGGGGGGGGGGTGGTGAAAGGATTCACCAGAGACAGAGCGGGAAACAGAACAGGCAGACCGACTGAATACACTGCTGAGGGGAGCAGCAGGTGAAGCAGGAGAGGTCTGCTTCACCACGTGCGTTTCTTCCTGGCCAGCCGGGGATCGAATTTGTGCTGCAGAGGCTGCAGATTGCTTCATAGTGCAGTGCTTAACCCCTTGCGCCACCAGGGAGCCCCATTTTATTGCTTTCTTTGCAGAAGTTTTTGAAATCAAGTGTATTTTTTCCAGATTGCAACAAACAGTTGGAAAATGCAATTAAGGCTATAATTCTACATTAGGAAGCACCACAAGCTTATAAAACACAGAAGAAATGGATCACATGTCAAATCATAAAATCAAAATTATAAAGCTTCTAGAAGAAAATGGGAGACTATCTTCACAAATTTGGGTTAAGCAAAGGTTTATTAATCCATAAATAGTCCAAAAGAGAGAGAAAATTTTTTTGATAAATTGGAAGTAAAGAATTTTGCTCATGAAAAAATGCAAAAATACAAAGAAAAGACACAGACTGAGAGAAAATAGTTATAATACAAATTTGACAAGGGATTTATATCCAGAATAAGAAAAAAACTTGTGCTCAAAAATAGACAAATGACCCAATGTAAAATAGGCCAAAATACTTGAGCAGGTAGTTTATGTAGGAAGATGTACAAATAACCAATAAACTTATGAAATTGCTCAATACCATTAGTCTTTAGGAAAATTTCAGTGAGATACATTTCATACCTATTAGAATGGCTAAAATTAAGAACAATTAACTGTTGGTGAAGTGCGAAGTTCTGGTGGCAACTGCTAGTGGAAATATAAAATGACACCATGCTTTGGAATTTTTTTGATAGTTTCTTATAAAATTAATCATATATCTATGGTGTTGTCCAGAATTCTAGGTATTTGTCCAAAAGCAATTAAAAATACATCCACAAAAGAACAAGCATAAGAATGTTCACAGCAACTTTATTCATGCTAGCACCTAACTGGAAAGAACCCAAATGTTCAGGAGGATAAACAGGAGGATAAAATATACTCTGATTCATATAAAAGAAATTACTCAGCAAGAAAAGAACTACTGGGCCTCCCCGGTGGCGCAGCGGTTGAGCGCTGGGTTGCGAAGCTGCCCGCGGCCTCTGCAGCACCGGTTCGATCCCCGGCTGCTCCCCGGCCACCGGAGGAGGGTCCCACAAGGCGCGCAGACCTCTCCTGCCGCCCACTGCTCCCCTCAGCAGTGTACCTCGGTCCTTCCTGCCTGCTCTGCTCCCCGCTCTGGCTCTGGTGAATTCTCTCACCCTCCCGCACTTCTGACTGTACCCAGTGCTTGTATAAACCAAACAAACAAACAAATAAATAAAGCATGCCTCTATAAAAAAAATAAAAAAATTAAAAAAAAAAAAAAGAAAAGAACTACTGATACATGCAGCAACAAGAATAAATCCCCAAAACGTGCTGAGTAAAAGTAACCATACACAACATAATACATACTGAATCTACTTATATAAAATTCTAAAAAGGGCAAAGCTTATGTTGATAGAAATAAGACCAGTGTTTTCCTAGGAAGGTAACTTTCTGGAATGATAGAAATATTTGATATCTTGATTGAGATAGTGGTTATTTTGGTGCATATGCTTTTCAAAACTCATTAACTTGCATCCTTAAAGTTAGGCATTTTATTATATGTATATTTTGTAAAGACCAAACCAACAAATAATTACATTCCTTTATAACACTGACATAGGGGAAATGAAAATATAAAACTGGGGAAAACATGATCGTAAGAATATTCAAGCAAATGGGTGCACATATCTGACATAGACTTTAAGGCAAAAGCATTACATGAAATGCTCAATAAATTAATGCTTTTTATATTGAATTTATATTGAAGGTTGAGTTTATCAATATAACTGGAAGGTACATTGCTAAAATTTATAAACCAAAATATTATAAATAAAAGGGGGATTTAAAAGGACTTCAATAACTGCAGGGCATTTATGACACAACTCTCAGTAACTGACAGAATAAGCAAAGCATAAGTGGATAAAGAAATGAATATATATAAAATTTGAATGAGAAAAATCAGTGTCCTATAAAGAAACAACATGCATTGTTTCCTAAGACCCATATTGAGCACAAATAAAATGTGATTATATAGTGGGCCAGATAGAAAATTTTTAGTTTCCAAAATCAGGAAACATATAGGCCACAGTCTGACTACAATACCATTAAATATTTGAAACTGATTAAAGTAGAAAAAAAATATTGAATATTTTTTTAAAAAATGCTCCTAAATGACTTCTTGGGGCAAAGAGAAAATGCATTTCATGAATACAGTGAAAACTGCTCCTAAAATACAAGGATGATCAAAGCTGTGCTCAGAGAAGATTCATTGCCTTAAACATATTTAACATTAAATATGAAAAAGAGAAAAATGAATAACTTACAAATAGATCGACAGATACAATGGAGGATGGAGGGGGCTAACAGTTAAATGTTAACATTATAGAGTTGTTAAACACAAAGAAAGTGGAATGATAAATCTATAAATGTAATAAATAAATATTTCATATATTGAGAAAAAACATAAATAAACCCTCTAAAAAGGCTAATAAAGGAAGAAGGAAGGGAAACCAACACAATAGGATTGGAAACAGGCATGAAACCACAGATATGAAGGAGATGAAAAATTACAAGTGAACAGTGGTACTTATCTTTAAGCTAATGGATCTGAAAGTCATAAAATAGTCTTCCAAGAAGAAACAAGCTTCCAAAATAAAAAAAACAAAACAACAAAACCCCTGGGCTCCCCTGGTGGTGCAAGGGGTTAAGCATAGCACCATGAAGCTATCAGCTGCCACTGCAGCACGAGTTCGATCCCCGGCCGGTCAGGGAGGTGACCCACATGGCACAGCAGACCTCTCCTGTCTTGCCTGCTGTTCCCCTCAGCAGTGTATTTCAGTCAATCCTCTTGTTCTGTTCCCCGCTCTGTCTCTGGTGAATCCTCTCACCCCCCACACCTCTGGCCTGTACCCCAGTTCTTGTACGTATAAATAAATCTCAAACAAACAAACAAACAACCCTGCATACACTAGAAACCATGCAAGGAAATATAAAGATTGTTGAAGAAATGTTTATCCCAGAAATGAAATTTTAATTTTTACGGATAATTTCTGGAAACATTGAAGGAACATTTTAAGTAAATATTTTGGAAATTAGAAATATGCATAATTATCTTCAGTTCTTTGTTTTTTTCTGAAGCAAACATAAATCTGACACCCAACATTGTTTTGACAGCAGACCTAACAAAACATACACACAACTATATCATTCTTGCCATTGAAAATATTCTATAGCAAATACTGGAAAATTGATTATGTGAAACATAATATACCATAACATGTAATATAGGGCTCATTTCAGGAATTTGTGGATAGTGCAAAGTGAAATTTAGTGATGTAATTCATTAAATAAAATAGTCTAAAAGAGAAATAAATATGAAGGCATTTAATAAATAGGAAGGCATTTAATACAATTTGCTATCCTTTCTTGATTTAACACTCTTAATAAGGTAGGGCTACAAGGAGTTTTTTTAAATTGAGGTAACACTGACTTACAAAACTGCATGTTTCAGAGGTACAGGTTCATACCTCTTCAGATGTATGTTACCACACCATACCTGCCACCAAGGCACCCATAGTCCTCTGCCATAGACTGTTGGGCCTTCCCCTTTCTCTCTACCTTCCTCCCACTTTGGTAGCCTCAATTTTACAGTTATATTTCTATGGTTTATTTTAATTTTATTTTATTTGCATAGAAGAACTGGGCTATAGACCAGAGGTGCAGGGAGTGAGAGGGTTCACCAGAGACAGAGTAGAGAGCAGAACAGGTAGATCTACTGAAATACACTGCTAAGGGGAGCAGCGTGTGAGACAGGAGAGGTCTGCTGTGCCATATGTTTGTTAGCACCTTGGCTGGGAATTGAACCTAGGTCATAGAGGTGATAGCACTGAGACTTAACCCCTAGGCCACCAGTGAGACCCTATGGTTTATTTTTGGCTTGGTTTTGCCTGACCCTTAGTTTTGTTGCTCTGTATTCCACATAGGAATGAAATCATCTGTATTTGTCTTTCTCCTTCTGCTTTATTTTGCTTAACATAATCCCCTCCAGTTCAAATCTGTGTTGTTGCAGATAGCTGAGGAGTATTGCATTGTGTATGTGTATCAACTCTTCTTAATCTATTCATCTGTTCTTGGACATTTAGGTTGTTTCTATAATTTGGCTATTGTAAATAGTGATGGAATGAACATAGGCGTGTATGTATCCCTTTGAATTAGTTTTTTTGCACTCTTTGGGTAGATACTAGGAGTGGAATTGCTGCATCATAAGGTAGCTCTATTTTTAGTGTTCTGAGAAATCTCCATACTGTTTTTCACAGGTGCTAGACTAATCTACATTCCCACCAACAATGAGAGTTTCTTTTTCTCCACACCCTAGTCAACATTTGTTATTTCTGATCTTTATTCATGGGCCATTCTCACAGGTGTGAGGCAGTATCTCATTGTGGTTTTGATTTGCCTTTCCCTGATAAGTAATGATGGGCATTTTCTCATGTGCCTGCAAGCCGTCTGTATGTCTTCTTTGGAGAAGTGTCTATTTAGCTCTTCTGCCCATTTTTTGATTGCATTGTTTTTTATTGTTAAATTTTATGAGTTCTTTGTATGTCTTGAATATTAGTTCTTTGTCAGTTGTAGGATGTGTGCATATTTTCTCCCATTCAGTATGGTGGCTTTTCAGGTTAATGATAGTTTCTTTTGCTGTTCAGAAGCTTTTAAATTTGCTTTAGTCCCATTTGTGTATTTTGCTTTTTTTCCCTTACTGTTGGAGTCAACAGTGCCCAAAGACATACATGAAGCAATGTTGTGGATTGTTTTGCCTACGTTTTCTTCACAATCTTAAATACATTTTGAGTTATTTTTGTATTTGGTGTGGTCTAGTTTCAGTCTGATGCATGTGACTGTCCTGTTTTGGCAGTACTATTTGTTGAAGAGACTTTCCTTTCTCCAGTGTATGCTCCTGGCTCTATGATGACATTTTCCTAACATACTAAGACTCATTCATGACAAAATAATACTACTTAATGATCAAATTTTAGAAATATTCCATTAAAGTTGCCAGATAGTGAAAATATTTAATGTTATTATGTGGATTTTTAGCCATTGTTTTAAACAGGAAAAAGTAAAACAAGTATTATTGTTGCAAAGGAAGAAACAAAAATTATTTTATTTTAAATTATTTGTAACATAAGAAATCAAATGAAAAGCTTTTAGAGCTAATAGGAAAAATTGGTAGATCTCTGATTAGTATATATCTGTATATACACATTCATACACACACATCATATATCCACACAAATGAATAGATGTATATATACACTATACACACATAAATATCTATACATGTATATTTACATATTTGCATGTATATATATTATACACATACATATATTTCTTAGAAACCAACACAAACAAGCTAGAAAACAAACAAAAATCCCTTTCACAACTGCAATAAAACTATAAAGACTTAGGAGTCAATTTAGCAAGAATTATGTAGGAGCACATGAACAATGCAGCAAAACTTTCTCAGGACAAAAGAAGACTTACTGAAGTGTAGAGAGATCATATTTCTGGTTGAAAGACTCAAAGTTATAAAAATGTAAATTTCCTTGTAATTATTTTGTAAATTCTAACCAAATTCGCAATTGCAGGTTTTGGAAATTTGAAAAAAGCGTTCTAAAGTTTGGGTAGAATTACAAACATTCAAAGATAATTAACAGAAGTATTTTAAAAAGTAATAAAGGGAGGGCCTCCCCTGGTGGCGCAGGCGGCTGAGCACCGCACTGTGGGGCTGTCCGCAGCCTCTGCAGCACCGGTTTGATCCCGCCGGCCGGCGAAGGTCCTGTATGGCATGGCAGACCTCTCCTGTCGCACCCGCTGCTCCCCTCAGCAGTGTATTTCCTCAGTCTGCCTGTTCTGCTCCCCACTCTGTTGCTGGTGAATCCTCTCACCCTTCCGCGCATCTGGCCTGTACCCTGGTTCTTGTATAAATAAAAATAAATAAATCTTTAAAAAAAAAAGTAAGATCATGCTCAGTGAAATAAGCCAAAAAAAAAAAGAAAAATACCGGATGGTCTCACTCATAGCAGGAATCTAGAAAACTTAAATAAGGGGCCAGGAAAATGAATAACTATAAGAAAGTGAAAATCAAAATCAACAAAAAACTATGAACCAGAGACACTTTTTGGGGGGTGGGGGGCAGGAGGGGAGGGATTGGGGTCAGAATGGGGGGGTTGCAATTGTATGGGGAATATAAAAATAAAATTTATTATAAAAAAAAGAACACAGCTGCCTTTAAAAATTAAAAAAAAAATAATAAAAATAAAGACTCTTTGTAAAAGTTAAAAAAAAAAAGTAATAAAGGGAGATTTGCCCTGTAAGTTACTATATGAAAGTATGATAATTTTTTCTGCATGGAACTGATTCAGAAATAAGGAACTCACAGGAATAGAATCAAAAATCTAGACACAATCACAAGTGTATGTAACATATTAGCATATAATGAAGTTATAAATTCACTTTAAATCTAGTAGAAAAAGACTGCATTTTATATATATATATATATATATATATATATATATATATAAAGCATTTGGTTGGGGAACTAGTTAACTAGCTTTCCTTCTCCATAGTCAGTGTCAAATTACTCTAACTTTTCATCTTGCGTAGCTGCTTCCAATTCTCTTCAATACCTCTTTGTCCAAATTTTCTTTAATATTCTTTCTTGGATCCAGCTTTATCTTTTTTCTCCCCTAGTCTCCCTTTCCTGGATCTGTTTTCCAGTTGATAATTCTCTCCCTTTCCAGTGTGACAAGTCTTTTTGGCTTCATGCACTGATCTACCTTAAAAAGATCTTATTACAGGTTTGGACAAAACAATCTTTTCTTGTGAGATGTTGACAGTGGCGTTGAGTGAATGGGGTCAATCCTTATTAGACAACAACAGAATGTGGGCCTACAGGGAAGAGGCTATGAATACTTGGGTGATATTTTTGAAATACTTGATATTTTCCTTACCAACACAATTAAATAAATACATGAAGTGGAATGTGTTCACTGTAACTGACACTAAGTCAGTGATTTTCAGAATGCCTGGGTACTTGTAAGATGGCTCAGAGGCTGCCAAAGGTGGACAAAGAGTAGGGCTGGCAGTCAGGAGGTGACTTCCTAAATATGCTTGAGCCAGAGCAATATTTATATATTGGGGGTTTGCATAAAAATTTGTTTCAGGGATGGTTTCACTGCTAAAAAGTTTGAAGCCTCTACTTATAAAAAACCAAGTGACAATATAAATATATTCAACTGAAAAAACTGATTTAAAAAAAAACCAGCATGATTTGTAAATTTTTAGAATGCGTGACTACAAAAAACACTTAATAGTAGTTATACCTGAGTGATGGGAAGTGCATGACTTTATGTACTCCGTTTGCTTATCTTTATTTAAAATATCTTAGAGTGTTGACATATTGATAATTGTTTTTATATAATTTAGATACAATAAATTACACAAATTTTAAAGTGTATAATCTGATGCTTTTCACAATATATATCCATGATCAAAATATAGAATATTTCTGTCTCCCCAGAAAGTGACACCATATCCCTTCCTAGTCGATAGCACTGCATCCCACCAGAGTTAGGCACTATCTTGACTGACTTTAGATTTGTGTTTGCCTGTTCTTAAAGTTCTTGTACATGGACTCATGTAGTTTGCACCTTTTAGGCCTGGGTTATTATTTCTGAGAGTTATTCATTCATATTGTTGTGCATATTAGTAAGTTTTCTTCAAATTGCTGATTAATATTCTATTTTATGACTGTACCACAATTCTTTATCCATTCTTTCATTAGACATTTGGATTGTTTATAGTTTTTGCTATTAAAAATAGTGACTACAAAATCTTGTGTGATTTTTGGGAGGTGGACATATGCATTTCTCTTGAGCAAATACCTATCAGTGGGATATAACATGCATGCATCCTGACTTTTCAAGATTTTGCCAAATTTCTATATTTCAATTAGCAGTACTTGAGAGTTACCCATTTTGTTTTCTCTCTGCTGCTGTAAACAAGCATGTCAGACTTTCCCTTATGGGAACACTGTAACTGAATCTGGGGGAATATGGCAAAACCAACTCCTCTGGTCCAGAGTCCAATCCAAGATAAATAAGCAGAGAGCAACAGCAGGTCTTTGGGTCAGCAGTTGTTCTTGGTGTCTGTGTGTCTGGGTTGCAAGCCCAGGAGTGTACGAGGCAAAGTAAAGGATGCAGAAAGCCAGTCTCAGGAAAGGGCTGGCATTAGATGACAGGTCCAGTCCCCCCCACTAACTTGCTAGGATTCCAGCTCCTTCGGGGGGGATCTTGGAAAGAAGGGGTAGATTCATGAATCAGCCATATGCTGATTGCTTAGATGATTCCAGTTTCATTTGATGTTTACACTAGTGTCAGGGTTGCTGTTGCTTTACCTTTCTGGCCATACAGGGGAGGGCATTTTTAATGTACCCCTAAACCAGGGCTGGTTTGAAACTGCAGGGACAAGAACTTACAGACAGACAAAGCAGAGCTATGTAGACAGGTCCGTCAGTATCTTAACCCAAAGTCTACAAATGAACCTAATCCTGGGATACAGGATATGTCAGTTTTGTAGGTAGTCTTTCTAAGTGTGGGGAAACTGGGTCTATAAGTGTATGACTCAAGTAGGTGTTACTTTCCAAGACAAGTGGAATCAACTGAACTAAATAACTGTTGGTTGGCGCTAATATGACAATGACAGTGAGGTAGGTTCAGATATAATCTCAGATATAATCAGATATATCAAGGTTAACTGCACACAGACCTTTGGTCAGTTTCAGGGTCATAGTCTGGATCCTTAGGTCTCTTTTGAGGATACAAAACATTATTATGGATGGTCTAGAGAGAGTACAGCTGACTTGACTACTTCCCAAATGTGCTTTGAATCCTTTGGCTTCTTTCCAATTTTACTGCCATCAATTTAGTTGAAGTCCCCATAACGTATTTTCTGTGGGCTATTCCAGTAATCTCTTTACTGGTCTCCTGTCAACTTCTGTTCCTACTGAGATTCCTTCCACATAGCATTTCTCATCTGATCATGTTATTCACCTTCTACAAATCATGTTGAAATTTTAGGAGCATGTATTTGAAGTTAGATAATGTATATCTAGGAAATGTGCCAGTTTGGGACTTAGAATTTCTGACTCATATTCTAATGCTGGGACAAGTACTAAGCTGTGGGATCAAACAATCCCCCCCACTACCACCACCATCTCCCAGTTTCTTCAACTATATATAGAAGACTGAACCAAATGAAGAAGTCTCTAAGGGTCATTGTAGACCTTGCATTTTGTGCTACTTTGTGATGCTGATTCAGAGGACTTTTTATAAGTTCTTGCTTGGAATGGAGAGAAGTGAGACCCTGGATGGTATTTCAGTCAGCTCTCCTATTTTTCTTCTCAGAGATGCCAGGAATCTTTGAAACTTTGATAGTTCCCATACACTGAGGAAAACCATATGAAAATATTTCAAGAGCATTTCCTCATTTTAGCAGGTGTGCCTCAAGGACTGAGAAGTTCCCTGTGGTTTTGCACTGCTGGTGTAAGCTCTTGACAAGTTCTCTGTGCTTCACTGCCACCCAATCCAGGCCTCTTGGTAGAAGGTGAATCATGAGTCCATGAAGTGGTACTACCATCATCATAGGATCCTGAGTGGTGGTTGTAGACATATACATTTGTCCAGTCTGTTTTTCTTTTTTTTTTTTAAGATTTATTTATTTATTTACACAAGCACTGGGTACAGTCAGAAGCGTGGGAGGGTGAGAGGATTCACCAGAGCCAGAGTGGGGAACAGAACAGGCAGACTGACGAAATGCACTGCTGAGGGGAGCAGTGGGCATGGCAGGAAAGGTCTGCACGCCATGTGGGACCCTTGCCGGTGGCCGGGGTTCAAACCGGCACTGCAGAGGCTGCAGGCAACTTCGCAGCCGAGCGCTCAACTGCTGCGCTACCAGGGGAGGCCCTGTCCAGTCTGTTTTTCAAAATGTAAGTCTTATGGCTAGAATTAAGCATACACAATGTGCAAATATCAATTTCCTGGTTTTGATATTTTCCGATTGTTACGTAAGACACAACCAATAGGACCTGGGACCTCACAGTTCTATCTTTGCAACTTCCTATAATTTTTTAATTATTAAAAAACTTAAAAAATGCCAGTTTTAACAAAAATGGTTAACAGGTCACACTAGGGCTGATTCCATAGCGTTTCCTTCAACTGTCTGAGTTGGGGATTTTTCCCTAAAGCAAAATGTAGTAGCTGATAACGCAATGGCTATTTATAATTTTGACTGTGAAGTCTATTTCCAAAGAATTTCCTGTTGAAGGTTCAACCCTTTACTCAGTGGCCTCTGTATTTATGTTGTGTTTGATCAGTACCAAGGCCGACCTATCAACAGCACTAGGTATGCTGGTCTTTTTGGATCTTTAGATTCCATGCTGGGTATCTCCTTTTTCTATTTGGAGGTTCAGCCCTCCCTAAGTCTGTGTAGACAGAGGGTTGTGAAGAGGTCTGATGAATCTTCCTCTTACACCTTTAAGGAGACAATCCTTAGATGACAGCTAGGGCACATGGGGTGTGGCTTGCCCAATGGTCATTTGGGTATTTTGTCAGAATCCATTCTTCTCTAGATCAGGGTGAAGAGTGTCAAGGGATGAAGCCAATGGGCTGAAGGGAAAAGGAATGATTAATGCCCCCTCAAAGATGTCCATGTCCTCATCCTCAGAATCTGTAAACATATTAGGTTACGTGGCAAAGGGGAATTAAGGTTGCAGATGGACTTCAGATTACTAATCTGCTGACCTTAAAATAGGAAAGTTATCCTTGGTTATTTATTTATTTATTTTTTTGATCCCAAGGGTTCTTAGAAGTAGAAGAGGGAGCTAGGAGAACAGAGTGAAAGAAATAGATGTAACGGAGAAGCAGGGTTAGAGAAATGAGGATGTCTTGAAGATGGAGAAAGGGGCCAAAAGCTGGCCGATGCAACTGAAAGAATTCAAAGTTCTCAGGAGGAAACACTCCTTGACTTTAGTCCAGGGAGACTTATGTTGGATTTCTGACCTACAGAACTGCAAGGTAATAGATGTGTGCTGTTTACAGACCCTGGTTTTGTAGTAATTTGTTACATCACAATGGAGCACTGATGCAACAGAAAACTGACAGAATGCTGCAGTCTTGTATTGCAATCATGATATTTCAGGGTCTTTAATGGAGGAAGGCCTGGGATTTAGGAATCAGAGAAGATAGTTTTGGGACTGGGTTGAGTGAAATCTGAGGCAGGAGATAGTGACTGGGAAGGTCAAGAAGCTCAAGGCTTGGTGGGCAAGGCCTTAGCCAGAAGGACAGTGATAGGTCAGGAGAGACTGTGTTAAGAATCAGGAAAAGAGAATTTCTACTCAAGCGGTTTTGGGGATTTGGATTACATGGATGGTACCATAGAGATGAAACTTGGGTGGGGAAAGTATATGTGGGAACAGCGGGTTTGTTAACACTGGGGAAGAGAAACAGAGAATAGAAAGGCAGATCAGGAAACCTGGACTTTAGTTGTCCTTTCTGAGCTGTCTGGTACAACTGTCTTAAAAGCTGTCCCTCAGCCTTCCCCTATGAAAGACCCAGAGCTCAGAGTTTGGGGACTGTCTTTCAAAATGAAACAAAATGACACAATTTGGTGAAAGACGTTAGTGAGCTCTTTAGGAATAACCTGACTGTGGTTACATTTCAGTTCACTCTGTCACTAAGTCAACGTCCTCGGACACAGTTCAGTGCAGGGCATGTAAATGACGGTGGCATATGACTTCTCCTGAGCAAAACAACTTTGCTCCGCTTATGAGTGTTTGTCATATTCTTCCATGTGGAAATAATGATGGCATATACAAGACTCCTGTGACTGAAATATTTTGTAATTACAGTTGTAAGTTTGCGATGTTTTTCATGGGGCAAGTTCAAAATCTTTGCACACTGCCATCTGACCCTGCTTGGGGTAGGCAGATAGTAACCTTTTTGAAACTGGCCGAAAGAAGAACACAGGACTATGGCTCCCCAAATCTCTCTTAATTGTTAAGCATTAAGTATTCCAGAATCCCGAAGGACTGAATTCAGTAAAAATGTCTTTACATTCTGTTTGATTTTGTACACTTTTCAGTTTCTCACAAACCTTTTACTGACAGAGCATCGGAGCATCTGCCAGTGATAGGGCAACCAGAGGGTTTGGCAGCTTGTGGGTGGGAGTTTTCAGGGTTTGGGGACTTGGCGGCAGTTAGATTGGGCTGTTGGTGTGGGAGGATGGAACTGTGTATTGATGATGGTCTTGGCTTTTCCTAAATCACAATTGCATCATATGAGATAGCTGAATTTATGTTGAGCTTTACAAAAGCCTCCTGGGAAAAGGGCAAAACTGGTTTTAATGCGTAAGAAATTTATTTATGGCAATTATGATACCAAGCTGAGACTGGAGACTGTGGAGAATCTGGACCATTTTCTGGTGGAAGAAAGAAAAATATTTTTTAAGTGGGAACCATGTAGTAGAGTCACTCTCGTTACAGTCTATTTTAAACGTGTTCTTGTCCTGCCACAGGGCAGCAGGAGGGAGATTCATGTTATACTAATTCAAACAAGGACGACTTCTGGATAGACATATGAGGGAGGGAAAAAAATGAAAAGAATAAGGGTGTGAGGAAAGCAAATGGCCAGCTCCCCAGGAGGTGGTTTGAGGATGTCAAGTACGGTTGGCCAGGTTCCTCATGACTCATCTGTACGGCAGAGCTGGATGGCTGGTCCGGTGGAAACACAGGGTCACAGCTTTTTGTAGTATTCATAACTCATAGGGACTATAGGTCCCATCACAGGTTTATCTGATGTGCATAAGTGGGATTTACATCTTTTTATAACTTTGATTTGGTTTGTAACTTGTGGTGTCCTAGTTTCTAGTGATAGAATGTCATGAGAAGAAAATTGTATTAAGTGATTTTTTTTAAACAAGAAAATTAGAAAACTAGAGCACACCTTCATCATCCTTACATATTAGCCTCTAAAATGGATTATTTCGGGTAAGATTCTGATAAAGTTCTTCTAGTATAGTGTAGTATAATGTAATCTATCTATTGATAACTTGGGATATGTTAACTTTTTTCTGGTCACTCCTTACAGTTAAACTCTGTAGAATCTTCCTTTCCTTTAATGGCATTTTAGTAGGTATTGAAGCATCCTGTTCATTTTTGGTGAGTAAAGCTCAGTCTAGTACAGTTTTAAAATCCAGTATCATCCAGTTTAAACCCTAACTCATTGCTCGAGGGACCTTCCCCCACCTATCCCCCACTCCCTCACCAGCCTACACAAAGATTCTTAGTTGTACTGGTATGTCTATTATATTTATTTATTTTTTTAAAGATTTATTTATTTATGCATACAAGAGCTGGGGTACAAGCCAGAGGTGCGGGGGCAGGGGGTGAGAGGATTCACCAGAGATAGAGTGGGGAACAGAACAGGCAGACCTACTGAAATACACTGCTGAGGGGAGCAGCGGGCAAGATATGAGAGGTCTGCTGCACCATGTGGGTAGCTCCCTAGCGGGGGCTCGAACTTGTGTTGCAGCGGCTGCTTCATAGGTTGCATCTTAACCCCTTGCACCACCAGGGAGGCCCATGTCTATTGTTTATTTGAAATAATGCAACTTATATCTTCGGTATTCTAATACAACTGTAAGAGAAAAGTCTTAGTTTTGTTGGAATATGTATGTCCGGAGAATTTTTAGAGAAAGCAACTTATACCTTTGACTTTTTAATACAACTCAAAGAAAAGAATCTTAGTTGTAGTGGAATATGTATATCTGCAAAAATTTATTTGGTAGAAAGCAACTTATATCTTTGCTTCTCTAGTACAACTCCAAGAGATTCTAGTTTTACTAGAATATTGCTTTCTAAACAGTTATTTTGTTTTATTTTTAAATTTTTTTTTAATAGAGGCATGTTTATTTATTTATTTATTTGTTTGTTTGTTTTGTTTATACATACTCTGGGTACAGTCAGAAGCGTGGGAGGGTGAGAGAATTCACCAGAGCCAGAGCAGGGAGCAGAGCAGGCAGAAGGACCGAAATACACTGCTGAGGGGAGCAGCGGGTGGCAGGAGAGGTCTGCGCACCATGTGGGACCCTCCTCCGGTGGCCGGGGAGCAGCAGGGGATCGAACCGGCGCCGCATAGGCCGCGGGCAGCTTCGCAACCCAGCGCTCAACCTCTGCGCCACCGGGGAGGCCCTAAACAGTTATTTTGAAGAAAGAAATTTATCTTTGCTTTTGCTTTACTAATACCAATGTGAAAGAATATTAGTTGTACTAGAATATGTCTAGTAGCCACAAACTGATTAGAACAATGTGATTTATATCTTGGGCATTAGCATACAAATGAATACACACACACAAACACACACACACATATATAATTATATATGTATGGATGATTGATACCTATATACCTATCTTTCTAGATAAAGCTTCTGAGATGGCTCTTCCCCTTCTCTCTGTATATGTACATGATCATCCAGGATCAGGTTGACGGGCTTTGGGATAGAGCAGGTAACAGCATTCTCACACACTTGCTCACTGGCCTCTGTGGGAAGATGCCCATGGCCTTACTCTGGTCACTCTGGTTCTGTCTACTTGGCAGCTGCTGCTGATATAATAGTCTCTGTATGATGGTTCCTTGTGCAGGGAATCCTGATCCACTCTGTCAATGAAGACTTCCTTAGAGAGGTGCAGGCCTGTTGTGGTCCACACCACTAGCCCTCTCTGGCATGGTGTCACCTCATTTGTCCTGGCTCTCTGGGTAGTTCTTTTTGTCTCTTCTCTGTTCTGTAATTCTTTCAGTGGACCAGTGAAAACCACTGAGGTTTTCTTCTGTCATGAAACTAGGGCAGAATTGCCACATATCCTTTTCTTCCTGGTACTACTACTCTATACTTTCTCAGCGTACAGCTACAGGGCTACTCCAGCAAGCTCCTTGCCTTCAGGGACAAGTGGGTACAGGTCTCTGTGTTCAAGTGCATACCTCCCAGCTTCAGCCATGCCCTCCCTAGAACTCTCTCACCAGGCTCCACTCTGCTTCACTCATGGCACAGTAAGGCTCCCATTTTTGTAACTACTGTCAACTTTGCAAGAAGGACCCCCCCACCCCCACCCCCGCCACCCAACAAACTTGGCTTGGTAAGATAGTGAAAAGAAAAAAAATCCTTACTGTGACACTGTATTCTCCGTAAGGCTGGGGACTCCCATCACTCTCCTGTTTCTATCCAGACTCTCAGATGGACTAGGAAGACATATGGGGGTGGAGTTGATGGCTGTCAGTCATAGGTTTAGTTGTGACTACGAGTCCGCCTTGAGGGAAGGCATCTGTCTCTGGAGATTTGGAAATTGAGTGCTGTAGATTTCATCTATAGGCCCTAGCACCAGCTTTCAGGCTATAGGAAAAATTCTACTCAACATTCTGGCATAATAATACCTGGTTTTTATATATGACTGCTGCTCTTGTCAGCCAGAGGTCTTTCAGTGGATGGTGTTTTTGTTTTTGCGTCTGTCAATTCATATTCCTAGAAAATTTCTATTTCTTTTCATAGAAAATAATGGGTTATAAAACATAATATAAGGCTGTTTACTTCTGTACTGACTTGTTTTCCAGGAAATATTTGATTTCCCTAGCTAAATGCTATAAATATGGTGGGACTTTATATCACATTGTTTGTTATAATAGGGATTTATTTTGTAAATAAAATCATGGTCTTCAAAATGTGTTCTACACAATAAAAGCTAGGGAAGGTGGCAGAGTGTATGTTGAAGTTTGGTCAACTTGGGTAGAATCAACAGCTACGTGATACGGGGCAAGTCACTTAACATCAGGGGGCCTCCCAGGTGGCCTAGGGGTTAAATATCAGTGTTAGCACCACTATGGCCTGAGGTCCCCACCTCTGGCCTATACCCCAGTTCTTCTATGCATAAATAAATAAATCTTTTTTAAAAAGTCACTTAACATCTTCCTCATAGGCAAAATAAAAATTTGAAACCTACCCATTTCACAGAGTTATGAGAATTCAGTTGAATAGTGTATGTAAATCACTTAACATGATACCCAGATCAAAGAAAATATATAATAATTTTAGCTACTTTTATTATTTCTGTTGTATAAATAATGCCATACTATCTATATGACCATGTGATTCTTCTAAGATTTGAATAAAATCACATTGAATTGGTCAGGGGAAGCCAAGACTGGGAATTCTACTAGAGGTTTAACATATATATCATGTTAGGAAAATGACTCTCGTTTAGGAGACAGCAGAGGTGAGGGAGTCCATCTAAAACACTGGTAGAATCTTACACCAGTGAGAATATCACACATTAAAAAAACTAGCAACAACAAATGTTGGCGAGGTTGTGGAGAAAAAGGAACTCTCCTGCACTGTTGGTGGGAGTGCAAACTGGTCCAACCACTATGAAGAGCTGTGTGGAGATTTCTGGACCTACTAAACATAGAGCTTCCATATGATCCAGCAATTCCACTCCTAGGTATTTACCCAAAGGACACAGAAACATCAATTCCAAAGAGTACCTGCACCCCTATGTTTATAGCAGCACTGTTTACAATAGCTAAGCTTTGGAAACAGCCCAAATGCCCAAAAATAGATGACTGGATCAGGAAGATGTGGTACATATACACCACGGAATATTACTCAGCATTCAAAAAAGATAAACACATGCAATTTGCAGCAACATGGATGGCGCTGGAAGGGATCATGCTCAGCAAAATAAGCCAGAAAGAAAAAGAAAAATACCGGATGGTCTCACTCATAGCAGGAATCTAGAAAACTTAAACAAGAGACCAGGAAAAAGGATAACTATAAGAAAGTAAAAATCAAAATCAACAAACAACTATGAACCAGAGACACTCTATGGGGAATGGGGGGCAGGGAGGGGAGGGATTGGGGTCAAAATAAGGGGGTCGTAATTGTATGGGGAATATAAAAATAAAATTTGTAATAAAAAAATAAAATAAATTTCAGAAATCCACTGAGGAAAAAAAAAAAAAAACACTGGTAGATACAAGATCAGGGGTTAAGGTCAAAGGGTATGGATAACACAGCAAGGATAAAGCCTGGTAACTATGGATTTGAAAGATAAGCCAAGCACTTCTCTCAGAGGGGAGACAATTGGGGTGGTAGTTTGGGATAAACCAGCATCTCTGACAGTAATGTTGCTTGAGATATGAGGGAAAGTAATTGCCTATGGCATTTCTCCTTTTGCCAGAGAGATCCCTACATATTTTTTCCTTAGGATCAGGAGGCCTCATTTCTTTTGTTTCTTTTTTACTAACTCCAGTAAGGGTGAAACAAAATTGAGTATTTTTTTTCCAATTATTGCTAGTTGGATAGGCAAAAATAATCTTATTCAAATTTTTATTTTTTGATCAGAAATAGTGTTTTATATTTTAACTTCATGTATTTGTTAGCTATTTATGTTTAATTTGTGAATTATTATTTATGCCACTGTAGTTTGTTTATTGATATGTTAGGGTATTCCTTATAAGTCAGTACATGCTCTTGATATATTGACTCTTTGTCAGTCATATCTGCTGAAAGCATTTTTCTCCCTTTGTATTTTGATTTTGCTCTTTTAGTGCTTATAGAATCAGCAATTGAAAAGGAATGGGAGAAAATATTTGCAAATCATATATCTGATAAGGGATTAATATACAACTCAATAGCAAAAAACCACAAATAATTATTAAAAAGATCAGTAAAGAACCTGAATAGGCATTTCCCCAAAGTCATACATATGACCAACAGCTAATGAAAAAAACACTTGACGTCCCTATCAGAGAAAAGTAAAAAATGAAAACCACACAGAAATATAAGCTCATTCCTTTTAGAAGGTGACTATTACCAAGAAGCCACAAGAGAAATGTTGGTAAAGATGTAGAGAAAAGGAATCCTTGCACTGTGTTGGTGGGAATATAAATTGGTACAGTTACTATGGAAAACAGTATGGAGGTTCCTCAAAAAGTTAAAAATAGAACCACTCTATTATCCAGCAATCTCATTTTTGGGTATATATCTAAAAGAAAATAACTGTTTGAAGAGAGATCTTCATTTTTATGTTCACTGTAGCATTATTTACAATAGTCAAGGTATGGGAACAACCTATATAGATACAAATTTGTCACAACATTATTTGTTGTGTATTAATTCTCTTTTGAATTGATTTGTGATCTTTATCACATATCAAACTTATGTGTAGTGAGCCTGTTTATGTGTAATTTCTGTTCTTTTCAAGAATATCAAAGGGGTTTGACCTCAGCACTTTTAGCATGGAAATGTGAAAACAGAGCTTCAGATTGTGTGTTTACCTAAGGCATCTTCTTTGGGGGTCACGGTTCGCGCATGATAGTGTAAGCTCAGTGTTTTCAGAATATAATTATCAAGTGATGCTATAGCTCATTCACATTTATTTATAAATGTCAGTCTTTCCACATGTGTCCAAAGCTCACTTATGCTAGGGTTGACAAGAAGCAATACATGCGATGTAGTTTCATTAGCAGGGAGAAGTGAAATAAAAAAGAAAATCTGCTTTTATACATTTTATAGAGTCATTAGTTGTTATTATGTCATTATTTGTTTTTATAGGTATTACTCTCCTGTACTACTCTTCCAACTAGGCTGATGGCTGTTAATTCAGCAAATTCAATTTTTCAAGTGAGAAAAGTTGGCCTTTCACCAAACTCATGAATATAATACCTGATAGTGGATATAATTCTTCTATTATCAGCCTCATCCCTCAGGACAAGGCAATTGGCCAGAACTGTGAGACTGAACATGACAAAAACTGGTGAAGATTCTTCTTGCTTAATTTCATCAGTGGATTTTGTTTCTTCATTCTGACAGTGATGTCTGTCTATACATAGGACTATATTTAGATGGTACAGATTTTCAATATTAAGCCACATCAGATCTTTTAAAGAATACTTTCATCAGGATCATTCCCTAATATTATTAATTGAGTGACCTTGTCCAGTTGAGTATGCTGTTCTCTGGGCAAAGGTCCTGCTTAACCACAGTGCTGTATCTAAGTTTTGTTACTATTGGATCATGCAGGAGAGGGATGTTCCAGGACTGTGAGGTCTTTCTTGAGATTTAACCATCCTAGCCAATTTACACTTCCATTTGGATTATTCTTGTTCTTAAGTTCCTCTAAGCTCCTTAGATTCCTGAGTTGATGTGCACTGATTTTTCTGGACTTGACCAACTGACTGAATCATTCTGTCTCCTCTCATGCCATTCTGTCTGGCAATGCAAGACAGAAGCAGGAATACTGGTCTTGGTGCATTAGGAAATCTGGCTTAGGTTAATTCAGGAATTCTGTGGAGGAGGATTTTTTTTTTTATGATGCATAATATTTATTTATTTATTTTTAAATTTTGATTTTATTTTTATATTCCCCATACAATTGCAATCCCATTATTTTGACCCCTAACTCTCCTTTCCCAGCCCCCCACCCTCCATAGAGTGTCTCTGGCTCATAGTTGTTTGTTGATTTTGATTTTTACTTTCTTTAGTTATTCTTTTTCCTGGTCTCTTATTTAAGTTTTCTAGATTCCTGCTATGAGTGAGACCATCCGGTATTTTTCTTTTTCTTTCTGGCTTATTTCGCTGAGCATGATCCCTTCCAGTGCCATCCATGTTGCTGCAAATTGCATGTGTTTATCTTTTTTGAATGCTGAGTAATATTCCATGGTGTATATGTACCACATCTTCTTGATCCAGTCATCTATTTTTGGGCATTTGGATCTTTTATTGGAATTGGAGTCACTGCCTATAGATTTGGTGTGGTTATAGGAAAAGTACAAAAACTTTGTGGAAAACAGGCAGGTTGTTTTTGGAGTTCAGGAATTGGACAGCTTTGGTAGTTGAGATAGAGCTGTGTGAGTGTTCAGGGATTTAAGGAGAAATAGACACATTTCTTGAGTTTGGGCTATTTTCTAGTATTCATGGAGAAGAAAGTTTTTTTTTTTTATTATTTTATCTATATATGAAAGGTTTCTTTTGTATGTTCAGGACAGGATGGAGGAATCAGGTAAAACCTGTTGCAAAGTCTAATAACCTGGGGATGAGCAGTGGCATCCAGTCAACTGAGGAAGAATGTTTCCCAGTCTTTGGAGATATAACCATGATTGGGCTTTGGTCCTGGTAAGGAAATGGCCAGAGGGGAGAGTAAGCAAGTAATAAGTGGGCTGGCCATAGCTGAGGCATCCCTTCATAAGTTCAGATGTTTCAGTTGCATTTGATCTGATAAAGGAGAGGTTATTTTTTCTCCTAAGATATTACTCAGCCCTATACTCACTGGAAGAATGATCAGTTGAAATGAAGAGGCTCAGACCCAGACCTGAGTTGTGTGAGATCCCAAGAGAGAAGCAGTAAAGAAGGGAACCCAGGCTTAGAGAGTGGAGACTAGAGTCTGAGGTACTAAGGATTGCAGCATTTAGATGAAAGAGATATAAGCAGACACTGGAATCAAGGATCATTATGCCTTGGAAGCATAGGTAACATCAGTAAGAAGGCAGGACTTTGAGAGAAAGGGATCCTGTTTAAGATTTTTAGAAGAGTAGCACCTATTAGATAACTTGTAACACCAAAGATTCCTCTAATAAACAATTTAAAATAAAATTTGGTCTCCGTCCTGGCAGTGGTAATCATGTGTCAGTAACAACAAAAAAGGACTCTAGAAGGTTTGAGTATTGATAATGCAGATTAAAGCTGAAAAAACATAATATCACAACATACTTGTGACTATTTTTTCCCCCAAATTCTCAAATTATAATTATGTATGTATCATATACTTAGGAGACAATATCTATTTGCTTATCTACATAAGTTTATATCTATCATACAATGTTAGCTTGATTCTTTTTCTGATTGTGTTTATTTTTGGTTTTCTATTTGTAATAAGTGACTCAGAAACGGAAGTGAAAAATCATTTTGCAGTTTGATTAGAGCTATCTTTTTTTTTTTTCTGTTAGGGTTGTTGTAATTCTTATATAATAAGAATACAAACCTCTGAATGTTTATTAGAAGTCTGGTGCTAGGTTTCTGTGTAAAACAATACCAGCCCCCTAGCTTCCATGCCTCTCTAATTATATGTAAACTTGTTTAAGATCATCAAGTACAATGATTCATCACTCCAAGGTGCTCTGTGAAAGGCTACATTGTTATAAGACTATTGTTCCCTACTGAATATATTTATTTTGAGCTTTGGTTAAATTTTTTATTTTTAACATAAGCTCCAGATCTCTATCTGTACATATTATGTAAGAAATAATAAACACTTGAATGCAGTTATCTATGTTAAAATTTTTACATCTTATAGTAAAAGTAGAAGCTTGTGCATTCTTTTTTTTTTTTTTTTTATAGAGGCATGCTTTTATTTATCCATTTATTATAGTTGTTTGTTTGTTTTGTTTATACATGCACTGGGTACAGTCAGAAGCGCGGGAGGGTGAGAGAATTCACCAGAGCCAGAGTGGGGAGCAGAACAGGCAGAAGGACTGAAGTACACTGCTGAGGGGAGCAGCGGGTGGCAGGAGAGGTCTGCGCACCATGTGGGATCCTCCTCCGGGGCCGGGGAGCAGCCGGGGATCGAACCGGCGCCGCAGAGGCCGCGGGCAGCCTCGCAACCCAGCGCTCAACCGCTGCGCCACCGGGGAGGCCCGCTTGTGCATTCTTAGAAATGTCTGTTTAGTTTTATTGCTGCCGTTATCAGCTGCATCATAATTATAATCATCGTCTGTTAATATCAGTTGCTAACTGTTTAATTCGGGGATTATTGTAAATTCTACAAATGGTAAATAACATAGTACTTGCCCTTAGAATAAAGAGGGACAAATGAGTAATGGGTCAAAATTGTAGTACTTCCTAACTTTGGATTGATTGCCAAATTTTGTTTGAAAGGTTGTTTTGTTTGACCTCAAGGCCCTTTTTATTGATTACCTGGTAAACAATGGCATAGCTTGAGTTTGTGTACCCACTTTTGCTTCTAAAATCCACTCAGGAGTTGGAATTCTGTATTTAATCCTGTGATAGAATATTTGAATATGCATCTATTGATAAAAATCTATGAAGACTTCACATAGACTCTTTCACTGGACTAATTCTTCTATTTCTGGTGTCTTCATATGCCCCCAGGGAAGACATATTTATGTCCTCTCTTGTGGGTTGAATGATGTCACCCTTAAAAAATATTTTGAAATTCTAATCCAGGCCCCTGTGAATGTGATTTATTTGGAAATAGCAGCTTTGCAGACGTGATAACCTATTTAAGATGGGTGGGTTTTAGTCTAGTACAGAGATTGGTGTCCTTAAAAGAGGGACATTTGCACATGGAGCGCCCAAGCTTGCCATATGACAGTGGAGGCAGAGGTTGGCATGAGGTGTCTGTGAACTATGGAGAGACAAGGATGGTTCACAACCACCAGGCACTGGGAAGAGAAGAGTCTTCCCCTCGAGCCCTCAGAGAGAACATGGTCTCTAATACCTGGGCTTTGCGCTTTTAACCTCCACAATTAAGAAAATAAATTTTTGTTCAGAGCTATCCAAGCTGTGTTGATTTGTTAGAGCAGCCCTAGAAAGCTAACATACCTTTTTTATTTTTATTATTTTTGTTGAGGTAGCGTTGATTTTCACCACTATGTATGATTTAGTGGGATAGGTTCACACCTCTTCAGATATTTATTTTTTGTTTGGTCTGTTAATATCTTCTTGTATGTTTCCTTATTCATGTTTCTTTCCTACTCGTGTCTTCCAAAGAAGAGGATAACCAGAAAAAGAATGCATCTCATTTCTTTATCTTTTGCTGAGAAAATGTCCTAAAATATCTTTGGATTGAGAACAAAGGCACTGTATTGAACCTGCTTATTAAGTCAAAGGGTAGGATGGGTGTGTCATTTTGAGTACTCAGAATAACAAGTGCCAAACTTGATTGGGTAATTATCATTTGATACCTGCCTTTCCTCAATGCCTTGCAAGTTGCAGCATTCATTTACAGCTTTTTTTCTTTTTTTTTTTTCTCAACTGAATATTCATTTACAACCAATAGACTCAATCATTTGAAAACAGGTTATACTTTGATGGTATACACAATGAAGAAACTTTATGCTTAGCAAGGCATGGTTCTTGCTTCATAGTTTCTAATAAAAATGACTGGAAAATTCCTCTCCAATGCTCATGTGAATAGAGTCCAACATTGCTCAGCGCAAACAAATGTCAATTGTGAGTTTCAAATATTCACTAATTCAATAGTCTCTTTTAAAAATCAAAACTCCAAGAGCCCTATATTTGAAAGCACACTCTCTTGAAAGATTATTTAATTTTGGCTCATAACAACAATAACAGATAATAATAAAAAAGATTTGTTTTAATCATGGCAAGGTCATTTATAACAACTTTGTCTATTAGAACTCAACATTCACATTTTAGTCTGATTTAAATTTTTCCCCCCACCAATATACCTTATACTCCTCCAAACCTTTCTTCCCTTCCACCTACTCCTTAGACTCAAAAGCCTCACTTTGTTTATTAGTGTCCACTAGCTTTTATGACTATTTTGCTTTGTTGAATCATTTACCGTATAAATGTCCAATATTTGTTTTTGTCTTTCTGACTTGACTTACTACATGTAATTCCCTTGAACGCCTTTGATTTTGCCAAAAATGACAACACTTTATCATTCCTTATGGCTGAATAGTGTTCCATTGTATGGATATACCACATCTTCTTGGTCCAGTCCTCTATCAGTGGGCACTAAGTTTTGTTTACACTCATTAATTCTAAATAATACAAGTTCTAAGTAAACAGAGTTTGCCATTAGAAATTTCTCATGTGTCTATCTGCTTCACTATCACTCTGGAAATGGAACTATTACTAAAACAAACCTTAGCACGAGTTATGGATTGACTGTGTCTCCCCAGAATTCATATGTTGAAATCATAACCTCCAGTAAGATAGTGGAGCTTTTGGGAGGTAATTAGGTCATGAGGGTGGAGGCCTCATGAGGGGGATTAGTTCCCTAAATGTACTCCAGGGAGCTCTCACCCACTTTCCACCATATGAGGATGCATGGAAAGATGGCAGCCTATAAGCCAGGAAGTGGATCTCCCACCAGACACTGAATCTACTCAGAGAATTAGTCTGGGTCTTTTCAGCCTCTAGAATTATGAGAAATAATGTTTTTTTTCACATTTATGAGAATTAGCATTCTGTGGTATTTTCCTTACAGCGGGCCAAACATACTAATAAGGCAGCATGCTTAAGTTTGATTTGTGGTTCAGTTTGCCATCTTAAGATGGTGATAATATTTAGATGACTATGTTGTTAGTGCTTAAAAAAACAGAAATCCTGTAGTATATTAAAAAAATTAAAATATGAAGCATGAGTCCTACAATTTGTAGAAATACTACAAGTCATGAATATATGAAGAATATGAAAGACTGTATAATACTAATCCGTATGTGCTAATTCTTGCCAGAAAACACATATTAAGTAAAGATAGATTAGACATAATTAAGTTTTAAAAATAAGGTTCTATGTTTACTACACTTGTATTTTTTGTCAATTGAAGCTTTGATAAACCCCAGATTGCCAAAGTAGCAGGAATCCATTATAGCTCTAGGGTTCCCCCTCTCTTCAAAATGGACTAAGAATCCAGGACCTTAATGTGTTCAAAGAGGCCAGTCATCTTTCCAAATACCTCACAGAGAAAGAAAAATAGAGAAAGGATTGGAAAATTTGATTTATTTTCTGTTGGGTTTCACATTTTCATCTGCCATTATTTCTACTGTCCACAAGGTGCTGGTAACAGCAGGTCCTCATGGTCTGATGCATCCTTTTCCATGCCTGCCATGAAGCACTTTCTAGTCAATAACCCAGCGTAGCAATATTGTGTTTCTCACTTGGGTAGCAGCTCTTCAGTTCATACTTAGGTTAAGGGTATGGGATTAAAAATATGACAGTCTTCTGTCTGAGTCCCAAATCTGCCACCTACTAGCTTGTGGCTTTGGAACATTTACTTAAGCTCACCAGGCAGGCCTCTATTTTCAGAACTGTAAGTGAATATACTGTTGTATCTTTCTCATTGACTAGTTGTAAGAATTAAATGAGAAAATGTACATAAGTATTTAGGAAAATTCCTGGCACACGGCAATATTTATAACAGTGAGACAATGACTCAGTCACAGAGGGTTATATCTCTATGTTTATGAAGAGATTTAATATGTAGGAAATACTTATGATATCATTTTAAGGGCAAATACATACACAAACACACACTTGTGTGTGTGTGTGTGTGTGTGTGTAATGTTGACAAGGAGAGTGGTGATCACCAAACAGTATGTTTTATCTTCTTGACATTCTATCCTTCCTTCCATAATTAAGTAGTTTTGAACAATGGGCTATGGGTCAGAGGCATATGTGTCACTTCTGGGCTAAAGCAGAGAAGAGCTGGTATGAGACCCTCCAGCTGTTGCTTTGTCCTCTAAGGTGACCAAGGAAGTCACGTGGTCCAGATGCAACTGCAGAATGGTGGAGTTTCCAATTCAACCTGGGTCCTTGATGGGTTAAGACCCCTGCTGTACCATGATGGTATCCAATGACAAATAGTATGAGTGAGAAATAAACCTTAATTGAGTGAGGTCAATGGGATTTATTTACCTAGAAATAGGTATTAAAGGACTTGAAGACAATTCTCCAAAATTGTGATAGTGGTTATTGTCAAATAATATCATAGTGGGTGGTTTTAATTTTCTTAATTTCTTTTTCTGTATTAAGAAGCACTTTTAAAGGGAAGCAATAATATGTTAAGTTTTGTTTAGAAAAAAATTTTGGTTACAACTGGCTAAATTAGATTCACTGACTCTTAAAGGGTGAACCTTAACTGTTTAGAGAATATTGAACATTACTCTCTAGTACTGACAACTAAGTGAGGATTTCATGTGGATTAGGGGTTAACCAATGACAGCTGGTGAAACAAATATGTCCTAAAACCTTTTTTTGTAAATAAAGTATGATTTGGAACCCCACACTCTTTCCTTAATTATTGTCTGTGATGATTTAGCTCTACGGTGGCAGAGTTGCATAGCTGCAAGATACCTCATGGCCCAAAGCAGTTACAATATTTTCTATCTGGCCCTTTTCAGAAAAATCCTACCCTGTGTGTGGGTTGTAAACTCTGAGCAAGGCTAAGAGTTGGATGAAGAGAGTGAAGCACTCTCCTGGGTGCAAAATTTAAAGGGGCACCCCAAAACTCAATAATCAAGATTAAGCAATATTTCAACTTTAGAAAAAATAAGCAATGCAAAAAATCCATGATGAACAAAATTTTAAAATTTTACCTAAAGGTAGAATCAGTAATAGAATCACACCAAGACCATCAGAGCCTAAGGCAATACTATATGTGTCGGTCTGAGGAATTCTAATATGTTGTCCATCATGTAGGACAGAGAAATGCCCTGAATTCCCCAGCACAATGCTTAGTGTGTAGCAGCCTGGTGATAAGTTGTTTTCATTGATTATGAATTTATTAGCCCATGATACTTGCAAAAGAGAATGTAGAAAAACTATGTGAGGGGAGCAGTCTGGACCAATTGTTCTGGCAGTTACATGATTACGTACTAAGTATGTTCAGCAGTTTGGTGCATCAACAAACTTTGGCAGTGGATTTTGCTTTAGTCCTAGACCCATGGGCACCATCCTAATTTATATGACTAGTTTAAGGTGGTATTTTGGAGACTTATTATACTTTAAGCATAATTTTGAGCATACTTTTTTAAAATTTAGATCGTCTATGAAGACTTGTTCGTATAATTTAAATGCTTGACTTATTACTTTTTAGCCAACTATTTCTGGCATTTTCTCCCATTTTTTAGTTAATATATTCATCAGATAGACTAATCTTATTCTCTTTTTTCAGGCTCTTCTTGTAATATCTCCATTCTGACTCTACGTCACATTTTTCAGGGTGCAAAGGCTCATGCAGTACATACACTTGAACTTTACTCAATAGGATATTTACATGTTGCTGCACCCAGGAATGAATATTACATTGCTTACTTTTTGGCACAGAGACCCATTGATCAGTACAGAGACTTGGGCCCTATGGGATAGGGAACATTCACCTTTCCTTTCTGGTGAACTACTCACTATTTTGGAGAGACAGGTACCTTTGGTAAAGGAAGTTATATAACTATCATGAGCCAAATATTTTAATTAATTAATTAATTAATTAATTATTTTTATAATTCTTACACCATTTTTCATTTTTGCACAATGTATGCATTTTCATTTTGGTTATATTCCCCATGCAATTGCACCTCCCCTTATTTTGACCCTAATCCTTCTGCTCCCTGCCCCTCCCCCCCCATAGTGTGTCTCTGGTTTATAGTTGCTTGTTGATTTTGATTTTTACTTTGTATTAATTAGTCTTTTTCTGGTCCCTTATTTAGGTTTTCTAAATTCCTGCTATGAGTGAGACCATCCGGTATTTTTCTTTTTCTTTCTGACTTACTTTGCTGAGCATGATCCCTTCTAGCTCCATCCATGTTGCTGCAAACTGCATGTGTTTATCTTTTTTGATTGCTGAGTAATATTCCATTGTGTATATGTACCACATCTTCTTGATCCAGTCATCTATTTTTGGGCATTTGGGTTGTTCCCATAGCTTAGCTATTATAAATAGTGCTGCTATAAACATAGGGGTACAGGTGCCCTTTGGAATTAATGTTTCTGTGTCATTTGGGTAAATACATAGGAGTGGAATTGCTGGAGCTTATGGAAGCTCTATTTTTAGTAGGTTGAGGAATCTCCACACAGCTCTCCATAGTGGTTGGGCCAGTTTGCACTCCCACCAGCAGTGCAGGAGAGTTCCTTTTTCTCCACAACCTTGCCAACATTTGCTGTTGCTAGTTTTTTTAATATGTGCCATTCTCACAGGTGTAAGATGGTATCTCATGGTAGTTTTGATTTGCATTTCCCTGATTACAAGTGATGTTGAACATTTTTTCATATGCCTGTTGGCAATTTATATTTTCTCTTTGAAGAAGATTCTTTTTAGCACTTCTGCCCATTTTTTGTCTGGGTTATTTTCTTTGTTTTTGTTGAGTCTCATCAGCTCTTTGTAGATTTTTGTGATCAGTCTTTTATCATTAGTGTTGTGTACAAAATTTTTCTTCTAGTCGGTGGGGTTTCTCTTTGTTTTGGTTATTGTCTCTTTTGCTTTGCAGAAGCTCTTTAATTTGATGTAGTCCCAGCTGTTGATCTTTGCCTTCACTATCACTGCTTTGGGTGATGTGTCTGTAAAGATGTCTTTGAGGTGCATGTCATGTAGTGTTTCGCCTATATTTCCTTCTATATATTTTATGGCTTCAGGTCTTATATCTAGTTCTTTAATCCATTTTGAGTTGGTTTTTGTGCATGGTGTGAGGTCATAGTCAAACTTCATTCTTTTGCATGTAGTGACCCAGTTTTCCCAGCACAATTTATTGAACAAACTTTCTTTGCTCCTGTGCATAATCTTTGCTCCTTTGTCAAAGATTAGTTGACCATAAATCTGTGGGTTTATTTCTGCATATTCTATTCAGTTCCATTGATCAGTATGTCTGTTCTTGTTCCAGTACCATGCGGTTTTGATGAATATGGCTTTGTAGTATAGTTTGAAGTCTGGGAGTGATGCCTCCATTCCCTTCTTTGTTTTTTTTTCAGGAGAGCTTTAGCTATTAGGGGTTTTTGGTGATTCCATATGAATTTCATCAATAATTGTTCTATTTCTTTGAAGAATGTCATTGAAATTTTTATTGGAATAGCATTGAATCTGTAAATTGCTTTTGGTAGGATGGCCATTTTGATAATGTTAATTGTTGTAATCCATGAGCAGAGGATGTCTTTTCATTTCTTTGTGTCTTCTTCTATTTCTTTTAACAGTGTTTTATAGTTTTCTTTGTATAGGTCCTTTACCTCTTTTGTTAGGTTTATTCCCAAGTATTTGATTTTTTTTGTTTAAATAATAAAAGGGATTTTTAAAAATTTCTTCTTCTTCAGACTTATTGGGGTTCTCTGTGTATATTATCATATCATCTGCGAATAGTGATAGTTTAACTTCTTCCTTCCCAATTTGGATTCCTTGTATGTCTTTCTCTTGTCTTCTTGCTCTGGCTAGGACTTCCAGTATTATATTGAATAGCAGTGGTGAGAGTGGACATCCTTGTCTTGTTCCAGATCTTAATGGAAATGCTTTCAGCTTTTCTCCATTGGGAATGATACTGGCTATGGTCTTGTCATGTATGATTAGCCAAATATTTTAAAGGGAACCTAATAAATGAAGAATATGAGAACATAACTATATTTTTAGTTTACCATGAAAAACAAAAACACACATTCAAAGGTAGTCACTCAAATGCAAAGAGAAAACTGCTCATGAAATTCTGATAAACTTACATATAGTTTAGCATGAATTATCTTTATAATATTAGCTGGCATTTTGCTAGATAGCATTGTTATTAGGCTTATGTTTCCTAAAGGTAAAATTTATGGTTCTGCTTCATGTAGGGAAATAGAGAAAGAACAAAAAACATCTACTTCCTCACTTTAGGTTTTTGATGTGGATAGAGTGGGTGCGAAGAGAAAGGCAAGTTGAAGAAGGTAATGAGTAAAGTGTAAAAGGAAGCTAGTAAAGAGAAATATGGATTTTGAATACAAAAAACATTAATTTGATGAAAATAATGCACCCCTGGGTTCATTGCAGCATTATTTACATCAGCCAAGAGCTGGAAACAAGTTAGGTTCCCCCTAATAAAAGACTGGATCAAGGAAATGTGGTATATAATTATAATACAATACTATTTAACTACATTTACAACAACATCAGTGGACTTAAAGAATATTCTGCTTAGTAAATAATGAGTATAAGACAGAGTACGACAAATACTGCATGGTTTCACTCATATGTGCTACATAAGGAAACAAAACAAATGACCTATACAAAATAAAAATAAACTTTTAGATTTTTTTAAGATTTATTTATTCATGCATACAAGAACGGGGGTACAGGCCAGATGAGTAGGAATGTAAAAGGATTCACCAGAGACAGAATGGGGAACAGAACTGGCAGACTGACTGAAATACACTGCTGAGGAGAGCAGCAGGTGAGACAGGAGATGTTTGCTGTGCTATGTGGGATTCTCCCTGGATGGGATTGCACCCTCGCTGCAGAGGCTGAAGACAGCTTCACAGCACTGTGCTCAACCACCTGCGCCACCAGGGGAGGCCCAACTTTAAGATTTGAAATTCAGATTATTAGTGATTATCACAAGGGGAGACGGGTGGGTAAATCAGGTATGGAGATCTATGGTGTGGTGAAGGATGGAATTAGATGGACTTAATATAGAAAATACAGATGCTGATTCATCACAATGTACACCTGGAGCCTATATATTATAAACCAATGTTACTTTAGTAAAAATGTTCTTAAAGGAGAAATATGGAGTGGACAGGGGGAAGAGGCTGTGCAGAGGGTACAAGAAACAGAAGTCTGGGTTTAATAGTTCCATTTCGTGTGCTAGCTGCAGAAAATGTGATGGACAGAGATTTAACAGCCAGTAGTAGTGGAGACTCGTTATTTACTATGCAAGTGTCCTGCAAATCAGTTGAATAAAGAAAGGACCTAATTTACTTTTGGTGCCTCTAGGATGCTTTTTCTGAAGGTACTAATATTCTGCAGTTTGAGAAAATTCCTGTCCCATATAATGAATGAAGGATGAAAAATAAATATTTATCAGGGACACACGGCAAAGATCTATGCAGACGTTGCCTGAGAAGTAAGGCTCCTAACACTTCATTTATTCCTCCATCCCAATTTTCTTTTATTTTTCCAATTTTTGACATACTTTAGTGAGAAGTCTCTATAGCTTGTTTTCTGGTTTATGAAGACATAGAAGAGTTTTTCTGAAGAAAAATTCACCTCTCAAGATTTACCTTGAGGAATTGGTGCCTTAATGTTTCTCTATTTTAAAATTTTTTGAAAGAACACTTGAGGGCTTATTACATAGGCAGTTTTCTAACATTACATAGCTGAGTCATGTGAAGGGACTATTTCTACCGTTAACAATTATCTTTTCTCTGGAGAGAATAAAAAGAGTGTTTCTGTGTACTTCTCATAGCACCGAGTCATGTGCTTTGTTCACAGAGAGTTCTCAATGAGAATTCTCAAAATTATGAATTTCAAGGTCTTTATATATACAATGGTATATACGTAAGGGATTTTTTTTCTACGTAAGATTTGTGGGCTCTTAAGGCCAACTTGTGTCTGTTATATTTCATATCTGAATTATACAGTTGAGTTTTCTTTTTAATTATTTTTGTTAAACTTATATAAATGCATGGTTAAAACATTTAACCAGAACAAAACTTATAATGAAAAACAGCAATGTTTACTTCCATCTGATTCCTGCCCCACTAGTTTTCATTTTAGCTGTTCACCTCCTTACTTCTAAATAATCCTCTTATACTAACTAAACATTTTCCACTTTGTGTACCAATAACATCCTCCATTAGAGGATGGAACTTTAGCTCTTCCACACCATCCGTTATTTCCCTCCCTTCTTTTCCTAATATTGTCATATCATAGTTTTGGGTAAATTGATATTTAGAAATTCTTTAACATTTTTTTAGTGGTTGTTCTTTGCCCTATCATGTATGCTTCTGGGAATAAACAAAACAAAGAGAAACCCCACTGACTGGAAGAAAATTTTTGCACACAACACTAATGGTAAAGGACTGATCACAAAAATCTACAAAGAGCTGATGAGACTCAACAAAAACAAAGAAAATAACCCAGACAAAAAAAATGGGCAGAAGTGCTAAAAAGAATCTTCTCCAAAGAGGAAATGCAAATGGCCAACAGGTATATGAAAAAATGTTCAACATCACTTGTAATCAGGGAAATGCAAATCAAAACTACCATGAGATACCATCTTACAGCAGTGAGAATGGCACATATTAAAAAAACTAGCAACAACAAATGTTGACAAGGTTGTGGAGAAAAAGGAACTCTCCTGCACTGCTGGTGGGAGTGCAAACTGGCCCAACCACTATGGAGAGCTGTGTGGAGATTCCTCAACCTACTAAAAATAGAGCTTCCATAAGCTCCAGCAATTCCACTCCTATGTATTTACCCAAATGACACAGAAACATTAATTCCAAAGGGCACCTGTACCCCTATGTTTATAGCAGCACTATTTACAATAGCTAAGCTATGGGAACAACCCAAATGCCCAAAAATAGATGACTGGATCAAGAAGATGTGGTACATATACACAATGGAATATTACTCAGCAATCAAAAAAGATAAACACATGCAATTTGCAGCAACGTGGATGGAGCTAGAAGGGATCATGCTCAGCAAAGTAAGTCAGAAAGAAAAAGAAAAATACCGGATGGTCTCACTCATAGCAGGAATTTAGAAAACCTAAATAAGGGACCAGGAAAAAGACTAATTAATACAAGGTAAAAATCAAAATCAACAAGCAGCTATAAACCAGAGACACACTATGGGGGGGGGTGGAGGGGTGGGGAGCGGAAGGATTAGGGTCAAAATAAGGGGAGGTGCAATTGCATGGGGAATATAACCAAAATGAAAATGCATACATTGTGCAAAAATGAAAAATGATGTAAGAATTATATAAAATAAAATATTAAAAAAATCTTGGTGGTATCCACAAATATTTTATATATAAGGATCTTCATTACAGTCCATCAATAATTATGAGAGTAGACAAGAGCCAAAGTCTTGCAATAGGATTTTTTTTCTCTTTTTGTTAAAAATCTGTCATTATTTATTCATGTGACAGACTATCATACAACCATTAAAAATACTATTTTTGGAGATAGTTAATAGCTTGAACAAAGGTTTATGATATAATGAATAAAAAAAGATAATAAACCATTACTGATACACCTAGATGGTTCTAAAAAGAAAAAAATTGCACATATCATAAGGATATGGAAGGCCATGTGCCAAAATATTAACAATACTTTTCTCTAGTTGATAGTATTAAAAAGTAATTTTGTTTTCCTTTTTACGTTTTCCTATGTGTTCAAAATGAATCAGATTGGTTAATTGTTTTCTAAAAGGGTTCTAGTATTTTGTAATACTATCAGACATTTACATGATAAACAGTTTTATTGTATTCTCAACATTATCTAGTGCTGCTATTGTAAAAATTCTTGCTATAATAACGTGTGTTCATTTTTTTTATATCTGGCTATCTCTGTGACTTTTGATAGGAACTAAGTTCACCCATTTTAGCTATATTTCACAGGAATGCAAGAAACTGTCATCAATAGATACACTCAATCATTCTAAATTAATTTTGCTAATTTAATTAACAAAAATTGCACCTTCCTTTGAGTATAATTTTTTTGTGTTCAAATATTTTTTCATAACTTTCTTTTCTTGTGTATTGACTCTTGTGTGCTTTGGATGCAGATTTTGAAATAGTAAGAGGGTAAGTAGATTATTTTAAGAAGAAAAAAAAAACCATGAGCAAAGACAAAGAATTATAAAATTGTGGACTGGGTTTGTGAGATGGCGATTCCTAGTTGATGTAATTGTGGTATACATGTAAGAGGATAAGGCAGGAAAAGGTAATACCTTAGAGATATTGATCCTTTCCCGCTCTTCTAAAGGATTCCTTCTAAAGCCCTGCTTCCAACATTCCATTCTCTGAACCTGTTATTCTGCCTACCTCTATGTGATGGATCCCAGGTGAATGGAATAGGATGGACATGTGAGCCAAGTACGGACGATCTGTAGGCTGTTCTGCGGCGTTCTGTGATCCAGCATGAAAGATAGACTATGTCATTGGGACTTGGTAGGATTTGGAACTGGGAAATAAGGAGACTGGATCAAATAATAGTGGGGACAGAAACTGTCAGCAAGTGTTGAGAGTTGCCAAGGTTTAGAAGGTATTTGGGAGTGGTCATTTTATGCTGTACTAGCTGATTCTATAAGGGAATGGAAACTGAATAACCAGAGGAAGCGAGGCAATAGAGAGAAGGGAAACCGAAAAGAGAAGCAGAGACACTGATAGAAAGAGAGAGTTATTGAGTTTTAGAGCTTTCTTGTTTTCTGACAGCTATCAGTTGATCAGTGACTGCACTTTAAAATGTTTCACTTTTCTTGAGGTCTCTTGGGTAGATTTCTATCCCTTCCAAGCATATAGACATTTTGGGGGTCATATTATGAAGACCTTTGGATGCTAATGTTTATAAATTGCCAGACAAAGGATAAATATTAACTATTTTTGAGATGCTGAGTAATATTATTACAAGTGTATTAAATGAAAATTAATCTAGAAGTAGTATATAAGAAAGATGGAGAAACTGGTTTGGCAAACTATTACAATAAGATATGAGGGAGGTACTTAAGGCTGTGAAATGAGGACATGACAGAGTAGGTAAATGAATGGACAGATGTGAAAACATAACAAGAGTCTATAACATCTGATAATTTAATAAATAAAGGAGACAAGGAAAAAGAGCACCTCAGAGTTGGAGCTGAGATTTTAAGACTTGGAGGTTAGAAGCTGGTATTATCGTAAGGAGAAATAGGGAAGTTAGGAGGCTGAGCTGTTTTGGGTTGGGGAGGGCCAGGCAGCTGTTTAGTTTTATTTCTGTTGAGTTTCAGGTGCTAGTTGGAAATACTGTTTACTTCAGCTTAAATAATTTTTGTTGTGTTCCTATTCCCCTGCCCCAGGCACTGGATTGTGGAAATAGGGGACTGAAGTATAGAATGAATAAAACATGGCTTGTGCCTTTGAGGATGACCTAGTATTATAGATGAAGTTATCTGTCAGGAGGTAGCTATCTGTGGAGCACTTGGAGAGGACTTTTTGACTGGAGATCCCAATGTGAAGGGAGCCCCCCAAAGAACTGGATTATTCAAGGATACAATCAAGCAGTATCAAAAGGAGGACCAAGGGTAAAACGATAGGGAATACTTGGTGGTATAGGACAGAAGGAAGAACAAGAGGAGGCATGGCCTAGACATTCTTAGGAGAAGCAGGACAGTAAAGAGTCACAAAGCCAAGGAGAAGGAGGGTCTCAGGAGACACAAGTTTCACCCACAGTGTCAAGAAAGTTTGAGGGAATAAGGTGGATTTGGCATGGAGGAGGCCCGTTTTTGATTCTAGAAGGAATTTGTGAGGAAAGGGCTAGTGAAGAATTGTCAGAAAAGAATAGACCAAGGGATGATAAGAGGAGAAAACTTCGGGGAGGGGACAGGTCAAGAGATTTTTGTTTGTTTCTCTTTAAAGACAGGATCTTCCCAAGTAGGCTGAAGAGATGACTGGTCAGGAGAGATTGAAAAAAATTAAGAAAGAGAATTGAAGGAGCAAAGAAGTAAGCAGATAGGAGGGCTTGTGACCAAGTGGAAAGGGAGAGAAGCTCATGTTACCAGAAGGAGACATTTCATCCTGGGGCCCATGTTTGAAAGGAAGAATACAATTTACAATACAGAGGAATTCAGAGGGGAAGAGAAAGGAATTTAATAAGAAAAATACCTCAGATAGTTTCTATTTTCTTAGAAAAGGAGCAGGCTACTTCTAGTCTTGTGATTGGGGATTTTAGGAACATAGAGGAAGAGAAAGTTTTGAAAGGCCACTAAAGGGAATGCAACAGGGAATTAAGAAGAGGTGAATGAGAGAATTTTTGAGTAGTAATAAGGAGACAAATAAGGATGACAGGTGAGAGATGAGTCAGGAAAATCAAAACTATTTCAAGGAGTAGTACTGAAAAGAATTTTATGGAGTTCCTCTTTCCCCCACCCACACTATTTTACAAATAAATACTTTAATTCCAAACAACTTACTCATGGATCTGTTTGAGTTCCAACTTCCCCTCCCCCTGTCTCTCTTTCTGAATGGAAAGAGATGGGATAAGCAATTATAGGATCAATTTGCGGAAATCTGACTAAATCTGGAAAATATAAAATTGACCCAACCAAAAGATCAGTGTCTCTGTATGTTGAACAAATATGATAGCAAGTCAGTGAGTCACAGGAAATGATTCAGGAATATTCTCTAAACTATGGTGTGTATTCTGACTAAGACTATTTTTTTTTTCAAATTTTTAAACAATTCTGATTTTGCATATAAATATTTAAATATCTGATTTATACAAAACGGATGCCCATTAACTTATTATCTAAAAGAAACTCAATTGTCACATTCTGTAATAAAATTCCAGTTTTCAGTGTGAGAGTTACAGTTGTGGAAGATTGGAAAATTATTGCACATTCAAAAGTGATCAATCATTTGTAGATGTGAATTGAGAAATTGTTAAAAATGTTTTAAAAAGTATTTAATTTATTCCCAGACTTTTGCCCCTTAAGTTTTTACAAATAATTTAAAGATGAGGCTTTAAATTTCTGAGAAGTCTCTTTTCAGCAAATCTCCAGGGGATGTTGAATACCCTGAGGTAGCAGTGAAGTAATTTCCCTATAGTTTCAATAGTCACCAATAGGGGCCACATAAAATGATCACAACCATGCTGTCACCTGCATGGGCAATTTTAGTGGCCTCAGACAGGAAACTCAGAATTGCCTCAGTAATAGGCAGAATATTATTATTACACCTGGTTAGAAAAAGGTTTTTATTTATCCATTTATCTTTGGTTGTTGAAACTAAATAGAAAGTGATTCCAGAAAAAGGTGAAGGTTTTGTTAGATATTTTGTGTTTTCAAGTGCATTGTAATTGTTGGTTATCCTTTATCCCACTGTGACGACAGATGGGAATACCATCGGTGATGTCCATAGACATCAGCATGAGGTGGGGGGGTCAGTGATCGTTCTGGCTTCTTGCCCAGAAGATGGAATGGAATGACTCAGTTTTCTTGGCTGAATTCCAAGGAGCCTCTGGAGAGCCCTTCGCACAGAACTGGTACTGAAACCCTTAACACTTTTCTGAATTGGTATACTTGCCCCCAGGGTAGAGACGATGCTAGTGATATGTCTATCTCTACTGCTGTGTGTGTGTGTGAGTGCACACGCGCGTTCGTGCGCACTGCTGCTGACAGTCCACTTTTATAACGGTACAAAGGGACAGCTAGCCTCTGATCCTTCCTATCCCTTAGGTCTCGGTTTAGGAAGGGATGTTCTGCATTTCAGAGTATTCCTAACCGAAAAATTCACCTTTCATGATGACGTATTGGGCACCTCTGTGGATAAAACCTTGGTTTGTCAGGTCAGGTTCCCTATCTGACTCAAAAGCTTGGACTTTGTCTATAGATGTCCTTATTTATGAGGCCACACTCTAAAGAAAATGCCCCCCACCTTAAACTGTGTCTGAAGAGTAAGTCAAGAGCTATCATAGGGCCACTTTTCACTAGATACTCAAGCTATTTTAACTTCTTCCTACCTCTGCTCCAGACATCTTTCACTTGCTTTAAATGTCTGCCAATGTTTTCCTGGTCCTTGGCTGTGTGGCATCCCATTTGCTACCTCTGTGCCCGGAATTCTGAACAACTTCACCTTGTATGGGTAGCAGTTCTCAAAGGGGAAGGCAGAAAAGCTACCCTCACCCTCACGTTTTGTGCCCATGACCTGGCTGGTGTAAGATGGAGCTGGAACCTGGTGTTTCTCCTGCCACAAAACTAAAGCTTTCCTTAAGCCCAAGGTGATGTTTTTTTGAGTATGCCAAGACTCATGACAGAGGATTTGTTAGTTTCCACATTTCCTGCAGGGGCTATCTTGATTCTCTTTAATAAGGAAAATAATGGCATTTACCTTTTCTGTCAAGACAACTGTGACTTCAGCATGCCCATCATACACAACTTGTGCCAGTTTTCAGCAGAAGTAGTAATGTAGTTTAAAGCAAAGAACACAACCATGGGAACCAGCAGGATCTGGGTTGAGCTTCTCGTGCTACTACTTTCTAACTATGTGATCTTGTAGAAGTTGCTACAAGCATTATTATCCATATAGGGCTGCTGTAAGAATTAAATGAACTGGGTCTCCCCTGGTGGCACAGCGGTTGAGCGCTGGGTTGTGAAGCTGCCCGCAGCCTCTGCAGTGCCAGTTCGATCCCCGGCTGCCAGCGAGGGTCCCACATGGCATGACAGACCTCTCTCCTGCTGCGCCCGCTGCTCCCCTCAGCAGTGTATTTCATCGGTCTGCCTGTTCTATTCCCCGCTCTGGCTCTGGTGAATTCTCTCACTCTCCCACGCTTCTGACTGTACCTCAGTGCTTGTATAAATAAATAAATAAATAAATCTTAAAAAAAAAAGAATTAAATGAACTAACGTATGTGCTGTTCATAGCATAAGGTCCTCACCTGATAGGTACTCAAAAAATGGTAGTTATCATCATCACTACTACTGGTCTTCCTGAACACAGATCATAAATCCTTTGAAAATTCACAGCCAGGACAGTTATAACTTTGATTTTGGTAGAGTGGCAAGTAAATACTCCTTCCAGGCATATTTTGATGAGTGACTATCTTGTGAGGCTGTTTGGCAGCTGTACTCCTTGGGTAACTTCCAGTACCCATTGAACAACATCTTGGATGAATGAATACTGAGACTGAGGAATCATTGACTTTTTGAGTGACATGATATACTTCTATGACTTATTTTCACATAATTCCCTGCTTTGGATACTTCTTATAAGCCTCCTGCAGTATCTTTAGGTTAATTCTATAAAATATGTATATGAGACCTTAAGGATAAGACTAATTTTGCCCTTCAGGAATTTGCCAAGTCAGGGATATAGATCATGTCAGTAAAAGTGCAGTTGACTCATGTCCTTACCCAAGTATTACAGCCACACAGTGTGGACAGTTCCACCTGTCACTCAAGTCATTTATGTCCCTACGTTCACAGGGAGTTTTGGGATCCACCTTTCTTACCACTATAGAATTCTTATGCTACAACCTGTGGCTTTCTTATAGCATTCAGTTCCATAGCAGCTGTTTTTGTAGCCCTGATACTTCGCTTCAACTTACTGTACCTTTGACATCATGGATGCTTCTCATGACCTGGGCAAAATGCAGACTATTCAGAAGGGCCTTCAGGAGACGCTCGCTACCAAAGCACCAGTATAGGAAGCACTCAGGTTAGCACTTTAGGGGAGCATCTAGGGGTTGTGATGTTTTCTTATAGCCACTATGTCCTTGAGCTGAAAGCAGTGTTTCCATTCAAGATGGTTTGAGGGGATTGTTCTGTCAAATGTCATTATCCAAGTGAATCAGTCACACCATCTACACATTCTAATATGTCATTATACTATATATATACACACACAAATATATATATATATTTAATGTTTGCTTCTACCTACTGTGTATATCTCTATATATACAACCTCAAGATGAGAAAGAGGTGGTTTTAATTTGTTTGTTCTGAAAAGAATTTGGTGAAAAATTGTTTTTTTTTAAAAAGGAAATGAAACTTTTCACTAATCTAGGAACTAATTTAATGGCTAAAAGTTATTATTTGGGGCAGCCAAGTTTATGTATTTTGTGTTTTGGACTTGAAAGTGTTCTTACAACTTGTATCTTTTAAGATACCATAATAATAAAAAGAAAAGAAACCTAATAAAAATGAGGAAAAGATTTGAACTAATATTTCACAAAAGAAGATAGACAAATGGCTAATAATGAGGCCATTAAAAAAGTGTGCTCAACATCATTAGTCATTAGGAAAATGTAATTTAAAACCACAATGAACTAACATTTAATACCCACGAGAGTGGATAAAGTAAAAATGTGTGGTACCACCAAATGTTGGAGAGGATGTGGGACAACCAGAGCACTCTTTGCTTGTGGATATGTTAAGTGGTTTGACCACTTTGGAATATTTTGTGGAAATTTTGTGCATAGTTAAGCATATAACTTCCTTATGACCCAGCATTTCCACTCCTATGCATTTACCCAAGAAAAATGAAAAAATGTGCCTACAAAAATACTTATACAAGAATGTTCATAGCGGCGTTATTCATAATAAATAAAGCAAAACAACCTAGTTGCCTATCTACAAGAGAATGGCTGAAAATACTGTGGTATATTCAAATGCTGAGAAATACTACTCAGCTATATAAATGGCAAACTACTCATATACACAACAATATGAAAAGAATAAAAAAAACTCCCCAAACTACACTGAGTAAAAGAAGTTTACAAAAAGAATAACTATTTTATTTTATATGAAATTTTAGAATAAGCAAAAAGAATTTATGGTGAAAAAATCAGAACAACAGTTGCCTCTGGAGATGTGGGCCTGGAATTGACAGGGAAAGAGCCAGCAGGGTCTCTGGGTTAATGGTAATGTTTGAGAATTTCATGGTGGTTAGATTACAGGTATGCATGTATCAAACTCATCAGCTATTACACATAAGTTTTCTACGGCTGCTGACCTGATTAAGGAAATAAGCGATCAAAAGCAGCGGTGCAGTAGGGTTTGCTAGAAATGCCCTCAAAAAGGTGAAGAGGATGAGCTCTGCAGCCAGACTTCTTGTTTCCAGTCTTGACACTGCTGCCTACTTGCTGTGTGTCCTGGGGCAAGTTAAGTAACCTCTCCTTCTTAGCCATAGAATGAGTATAATCACCTACTTCCTGGGGCTCTTGGGAGGACAGTTCATGGGAAGTCTCTAGCACACCTCTTGGCACTCAGTGAACACTCAGTAGCTGTAACGATCATATCGTTATTATGAAAGGCACCAGAAGCATGGCTGCAGCCAAGGAGAAAGTAATCAATAATCTCTGAATAGGTGTGGTAAAATATTATGGCTGTAAACATGTCATAACTTCAGGGACTTGCAAGGGAATGGAATCATAGTTGCCAATTTATGATGCGGGACAGATCCCTCTATGGTGCTGATCCAGCCCATGCTCCCTTGTCCAGAATGCATCCCACTTGCTAACCAGGGTTAACATTAAAACACAGCTCCGCCTTACTAGATTTTGGAGATCCTCGTCTAATACAGTTCTCAGATGATAATTTTCTAGTAAATATGTGCATGGGTGTAGGTTTGCTAACTTCAGCTATAGAGACTTCTGCCTAAGAATTTGAATCTGTAGTGAGTTACCTGAAGAAGCAGGGATAGCTTAAAATTTATTTGCGGCATTCAGCATGCAATGGTGGTGCCACAGCTCCCTAAGTGGCAGGTGGTGGCAGTCCAGCCATGCCATCCAGTAGTGATCAGTAGTGAGGGCATAGCCCCTAACCTCATTCTTCCCGCCATGTGCCCTTGGCAGTGGTTCTGGCTACCTACATTTTCCTGGTTTCTGTTCATATTTTCAGCCTAGTTCTACAGTCTTTGTATTGATTCTGTGAATTACTCAGTAGCTTTCAATGAATTCATTTTTCTCAGTTATTAGCGAGGGTTGGTCTTATGGTTGCGATCTGAAAGTCTGACTAATGTGCTGATTTTTTGGTGACCCATGGATCCTTTCTGTACCTACTGTGGTAATGGCCATTTCTCTTAGAACCCATGTACTCATCATAGAGAAGCCTAATCTTTGTCTTGTAGTCTTTAGATCTCAACTGTAACACACAGGCTTTGTGTACCCACACATAATCCACTCACTGTGTTCCTGCCAGAAATTTGCTGTATTACTACAACATACAGTATATTTATCCAGTTTACCAAACACCTACTGACCATTTACTCTATGGGCAAGCCAATTCAGCCACATCCAAAGTGGGGTGGGGTGGGGTGGAGACAACAATAAAATGAGTGGGCAGGAATGAAGGTGGAGGAGGCAGAGTAACATGGTTAACATCTTGATAGAGAAGTTCCAATGGCCTTAGTTCATAGCCAAGCTTTCATTTACTGTATGGTATAGGATAAATTATTTAACCTATGTAGACCTCCGTCTACTTATTTGTAAAGTGAAGATAATAATACCTATATATTCATATTATCTTGAACTATAAATAAGATGGTGGCTATAAAGTGATTAGCACAATGCTTGGCACATGATTACGTACTTTGTAAAATAGTAGCCACATTCATGCCCTGGGACAGACTTGCCTGGTGGGATTGTGTAAATTCCCAGGTTAAGCTCAAAAGTATTAGTTCCATTGACAATTTTTAGTTCCTAGTTCTATTCTGTTATTCTTAACATGAGTTGTTGGAAGTGTATGCCTTCTTTCAGCATGGATAAACTACAGTTTTAATTAGAAATAGGCAATGTTTTCTGCCTTTTTTCTCTGCTTGATGCTGTGTAACAACACTTTAATAGAATTTTTGGCTGCAACATCATGCTGGGCAGTGTCTTTCAAGGAATTTCTGTCTTTTCCTTGGGTCAGAGTGGTGTCATGATATAGACTTGAGAGTATTTTTTTTCCCCCTCAAATGCATAAATATGTACATTACGTACACTGAAACTTCTCCGTTTCTTTCCTGCTTCCTCTTGGGCATACACTATTGTTTTGACATACTAGGCCTGATTTGTATGCTTCAAAAGAATCTCCCCCTAGCAATTTTTCCCCATGAAGTTGAAGATGATTCATTGACCCAATTTGCTATCTGATCTTTTCCCTGAGTATAAATTTTTAGACCCTGATTGTTAAATCACTATTCAGATTCAACTCACTTTTTTTTTTTTTAAAGAAAATGTGTTATAAAGAGTGTTTTATTGCCTTTGGAGTCCTTTCCAAAGTATTTCTTAAAACATATTTGTCCTAGTTTTCAGTTTGTAGCTAACCTGATATGTTTTGTGGGTTTCCTTGTTTTCCTTATATGGGCTAATTTTCTATTATTAAAAACTGATTTAAAAAAAAAACCTGTAATTTTTGTTTTGCAATCAATGAGATAGGTGGAGTTTTTGTTTGTTTGTTTATTCTTGGAAGAGTTTCAATTAAAAAATGGGGAGATATATTCTCTTTCAATCTTCTATACAACTTTATTTTTGGCTCCTGATGAAGTGTTTGAAAATAGTCTCCAGGCTACTATTTTATTTTTGCTTTTCATTCACTTCTCTTCCCACTCCAACATCTGCATTTGCTTATGTGGAAATCAGTGGAAATGGTACCAAATGAGGGATTATAGACTGGAGTTCTAGACCTGCAACAGCTTCAAAATCATTGTCTGGCTTGGCGAGGTCATTTGACTGCCTGGCTTCTAATGTCCTCATCTGTGACATTAGGGGAGTTTATTAATTCAGTCAACAAGTATTTTTAGGTACATATTAAATGGGAGTTACTGTGCCAGGTGCTGGAAAATCTACGCAGTGTAAAAAAAGCTTTTACACGGTGAAGAAAAGAGTAAGCTGTGTTCCTCATGTAATGCATATTCAGTGCTGCGAAATTATATAAACGCCAGGACCCCTGTGAGTTTGTAGCACTGTGTGTATAATGATACCTCCACTTAGTTCCAATTCTCTTTCGAAGATAATAGAAAAAAAGTAATATGTCTGAGATTTGTTTCTTGCTTTTGGGGATTCCTTTGACTTAAACACCTTGAAGTTGGTCCTGCAAGGTATTTTTCTAGGACTGGTGTGAAATGCTCTATCTTGATAAGATTTGGGTCAAAAGCTGCATCCAATGTTCCCTCTCTAAAGTGAAGCTTAAAACACTTCTGGAAATACACTTCAGAGCTGATTTTTGAAGTACTAAAAAAAAAAAAAGAATTACTGGAATAATTACCACTGACCTTTATTTAGATGTGGGAGTCTGTATTCATAAAAGAGGAAATGAAAGTTTTCTTTGTTGCTGCAAATATGACGATACTGATTGAATACTGAACTATGTTCAGCTATAGAAAGTAAAGCTTTTTACTGAGGATCAATAATAATAGTAAATAATAATAAATAGTAAATATGTAGATTTTATTATTTGATTGACAATATAGTATGTGATGTTCTAGGAAAAATAATGGACAAGTTAACTTTTAAACTTACTTGCTAATGGGTTTTAGTGTTATGGGAACTGTTGCAATAGTAATCCTTAAAAGAATATTCAAGCCAAGACTTCTTCCCTTTCCCTGCATATTCCATTGCATTTACAGTGGGCTATTTGTGGGAGTGCTAAAAGCCAGGTAGTAAGGAGTGATTGGAATTATATTGAGGTAATTTTGGAACTATTATCAAAACGGAGCCTTCTGAAGGGATTGTTTATAATAGATAATGGCAGTCAGAAAAAAATAAATAGAATGAAAGATGTAAGCAAAGTGACAGAAATAACCCATGAGCTGGTAGAAAATCCAGAGAACATCTTGTATGAAAATAACTCATAATAGGGTTTTGCTAGATTTTATGGGAAGAAATTAAATAGTAAATGTTCACTTTTGTCTGTTTCTTAGAGTTTGTCTTATCAAGGACAGACTTTTTTCAATGCTTAGTTCTCAATTGTCAACTCTTACTTATCACACTTGCATTTTTTTCTGTTTGAGAATTCATATTAATTTTTTTAATATCATGACTCTCATTTGTGGCCCTAGATGAATTTTTCTAAAAATTCAGGAATGATAATCTAGTTACTGAAAGCAAGTAGAGTCCAGTATTCAGAAATGTTCATGCATGCACATATTTATTCATACATAAAATTAAACATACAAATATAAAGTAATGCCAAAGGAAAACTGCTGGTAAGGAGCTGTGCAGATTTCAGGGAAGGGAAAGAGTACTTTAAAATTGGAGGAAAAGGGAAAAATTTGTGCCTAAGATTTGTACTGGCCTTAAAAGTTAGTAAAATTAGGCATTCAGAGATGCAGGAAACACTTTCTAGATAGCACTATATAGTAGAAAGTACATTCGCTTGGCTTTAACTGAACTTTGATTCAATTTTCTTCAAATCCTATTTTCATCTGTAAAAATTGGAATAACATCAAAACCTTGCTGCAGGGTTGTTGTGATGTTTAAGTGGTATAATTGAGTAGAAATTCCTAGCAAAGTTCCTGGCAAAAACTGCTTGGACAAGGACCCTTCATTTCTTTTTCATGTAAATGCGGAGGACATTTGAGGCCAAGCTGAGGAGTTTGCTGGAGGCTTAATCCTGGTTCTACCATTTACTAGCTACATGGACTTGGGCAACCTTGCTCGCTATCAGTTTTTTCATCTTTAAAATGGGGATACTAATAGTACCATCTTCATAGGGTTGGTGCAAGGAATAAATTAAGTTCATGCTGAAGGCTTATAAAACATGTGACACAAAGTATGTATTTATTAACAATTATTATTTTTTTCTAGAGGCCCAGAGGAGCAAGTGGAAGTTTTGAGTCAGGGGATTGAGGCCAGTGACTCAATCTTTGCTCTAGAAAAATCTATGTATCGGTGATTTATGAATAGGAATTGGGTGGTGAAGGATTGGGGAGAAACTAAAAGTGGGAAAGATTAGTTAGGGAATTGCTGAAATACTCCCAGTCAGAAACCTTGACAGCCTGATGTGTGTGTAATAGTGGTAGCAGGAGGGAAGAGGAGACAGTCTCTTAGACTAGAGATGTGTTTTTCAAACTTTTTTGTATGTGTGAATCACTTGGGTGTCTTGTAGAAATGCAGATTCTGGTTCAGTGGGTCTGAGATGATGTGTTTATAACAAAATTCCAGGTGGTACCACATTGAATAGCAAGGGTTTTGAGGGTAAGATAGGAGTTGATAACTGATTGGCTATGGGGAAAGGAGACAGACGGATAGTGAATTTTCAATAGGACCTAAATTGGGAAGGAAAATGATGAAATCAGATGGACAGTGGGCTTCTTCTCCTGAAACAATACTTTTAGGAAGTAAGACAGTGTGATACTGAAAGGGTAGATTTATTAGCAGAACCTGGAGTAAATCCTGGTTCCAAAAAAATAAAAGAAAGGACCAAACTGATTACACCATTTGTTAGAAAGATGATGTTGGGCATTAGCTCTTCATTCCCAAACGGGAGATTACAACTACCTCAAAGGACTGTTTGTGGATGAATAGAGATAGATTGTGGTGAAAACTTTTCACACTATGGCCAGCACATAGGTGGCACTTAATGAATAAAAATTAACTTTATAGATGCTATGGAATTTATAGATGAATGCAGTTTCTGGCAAGGCTGATCTGGAATTTAACATATATATTTTTCCTACAATGTGCATACTGATACTTCAAATAGTACAGTAATTTGACAGTCTTCTGAACTTTATGTTTTCTAAGTATTCATTAGCTGACATAATTTTAGGGGACTTGAATGCCAGGATTGGCAGCGGTTCCACTAGAGCTACATCCATCAGAAACCTGCAATTGTCAGATTCTTCCTTTTAAGGCACTTCTCCAGGAATAACTGTCTAAATCAAAGAGGAAAATATCTGGTCAAACTCATTTATAATCATAGTCCTATAATGGTAAATGGCAGGCTGTGGGATAAATCTGTGGACTTTACTTACACTTCCAACTAGAGGCAGCATTATTGATGATTGAAGAGGTAGCTCTTCAGAGCTTATCTTCAACCTTGACTTGGATATTTTAGACTAGTTGAAAATAAATATTTTCCTCTTAAACTTAGTTTGAACTTTCAGAATTGTCCTTGCATCTGTCCCTATATATTACTCAATCAGTGAGATTTCAGGGATAAGATTAAACTAAAGCAAACAAATAAATTTATGATATACAAAGAATTTATGGCACATATTTTATTCTGGAAGTCTTCATGAATAACTATTTATAATATTAAGAATTCATGGTCACACCATTGTGTCACTGGACTACTCAAGAGCGAGTTCCTTTATCTCTTGCTTCATAAAGGAGGTCACTAAGAAGAGAAGTCCAGGCCTTATTATCAAGATATTCTCTCAAATGTAACTGAGATCAAGTCATCCACATATTTGTTGTTATAGTTCTTTTAAAAAACAACATATCTTTTCAAAAATTAAATTACATAAAAAATTCTGTAATGTTTTTGGGGCTTGACTACAGAGACAACAACAATTCAGATTTAGGGACTTTTATCTTCTTGGAAATTCAAAATCATGGGTGTGGATTGATTATTAAACATAGCATCGATTTCTACTCTGTCCCCCTGCATTTTGTCGTCTCCAGTATTTTCCATAGCCAGAATCCATTATTTTCATTAACTCTAAAAAAAAAAATTCAGTCTCTCAAGGCCGAAAAGAGCTCCAGAAGAAAATTTCTGCTGCCAGAATTATTTTGATCTTGCTTGAGTAGTTGGCTGAAGTCCCTGCCAACCTATTTACCTTAATTAACTCCATAGGTATGGCTCCCTCAAGATAAACTCTAAATGTCCTTGACTCTAGGTTCAAAAAGGGAAACCCTCCATCTCCTGAAATTACAGAACCATTAAGACTCTTAGAGACTTCCTCAAATAACATCAAATTTCTTTTTAAATTGAAAGACTAAGTCTCATTCTAATAACTTGCTTGCATAAGAAGCTAACCAACTTTAGCTATAAACCATTTTCTAGAGCTAATGGCTATTAAAATATTTGTTGAATTAGTGCATCTATTATCTATTTTATCTCCTGAAAAGAATAATTGACACCTTTGTAGAACTTTTATATAGATAATTTTCTCTTTCTGTATCTAACCATCATCTACTTAATGAACTGAAAGAGAAACCTATGCTTTATTCTGGAATCCTCCATGCTCTCCTCACATACACCCAATTCCCAACATATGCTTCTACAGCCTAAATGTGTGTTGGATCTGTTCTCTCCCTGGCCCTCTTCTGGCACTACTCTTGCCCAGGCCCTCATGTTTCTTTCAGGGCTTTTAGAAAAGTATCAAAAGGGCTCTCTCTGCTTCTAGTTGTGACCTCTTCCCATTTACACTTCCGAGTGATTAAAATTCACATTTAATTGGATAATTTCCTTTCCATGGCTCTCCATCACTCATAGTAAAAAACCAAGAAGTCCCAAGTTCCTTAGTATAGAATTCAAGGCCTCCCATCATCTGGTTTTTATGAGCCTGTCAGGTTTATTTCCTACTTGCTGCTCACACCTCATACTGCAATAGATATAATTTCATTATAGGTCAGTATTTGTCCATATAATAGGTCAATTGGTGCTATTGACATTTGGGGCTGGATAATTCTTTGTTGTGGCGGGGCTGTGCTGTACCATTTTAAGATACTTAGCGGTATCCCTCATCTCTACCCACTCGATATCAGTGATACACCCTTCTCCCAGTTATGACAACCAAAACTAACTCCAGACTTTGCTAGGAGGAAGGGGGCAGAATTGCCCCTGGTTCGAAATAAGGGTTGGGTGGTAGATCCCAAAGTGTTTGCACACACCAGACTATGTTTCGATGCTGCCTCTACCCCCTTTGCTATTTGTGTTCTTTGTTCCTGAAAAGCCTTTCTCTTTTATTGCCTAATGTAGAGAGAAAGGAAAAGATTCTATCCTGTCTTCTCTCTTCTTTGTTTCCTCTGCAGAGGAGGGTCTAGTGATCTGTTTGGTCAAGTGCCAGGACACTGATTGAGCCACAGATGGGATAATTTCTTTGAAAGGACCACATATGGGTATAACCCACTCTTAAAAAAAAACACACACACAACAAAAAATCAATTACTACATGCATCCATACTTATGAAAACTCATATAATATAGAAGATAGAGTTAAAAGTGAAAACTTTCCCAGTTGAAAGCATTCTAATTAAAAAAAAAATGATACATACAGCTTAAATACTATCACTCCCAGACATCCTCCCTTTTCGTGACTGCGGCCCCTTGGGGTTCTAGCATTGTGTGCAGAGAACCAAGACTCAGCTGACTCATCAAAACACAGGAAAATTTTGATTCTGTGATGCTTGGCACGATTACTGGAGCAGGTGATTTACATTTTAGGCCTACCTAGCTCAAAGAAAGACATTTCACTAGGCTGTTATAGACCACCTCCTCCCATATTACCTTCTGTGTACTTACAGGTCTTTAATAAAAATCTACGGTCCATAACAATCAGTGTGTGTCATTAGAAAGACCTTTGCCATTTTGTGAGGTACGATGTGACAAACATCAGATCTCATAGCCAGCCCTCAAAATTCACCTTTACAAAGGGGAGTCCTCAGCTCAGCTCTGTATTTTTCACCAGTCCCCCTCCAGAAATAAAGTCTGATCTCTGGTTTGTATGGAAGCCAGTGACTAAAGCACTACAAATTAAAATGCAAAAAAAAAAAAAAAAGTCTCCAGGTACCCAACATTTTGACAGACAGATGAGTCTGTCACTTCATGTTCATATGGACCCATCATCTAGTGTCCATACTTAAAAAATTTCAAGTTACAGAAACCTTATAGCAGATGGAGAAAAAGATGTCCCTACATACCTATGTACCAAATACCAAGCAGGCCTAAAAAACAAACTAGGTAAAGAGGAAATACCTGCAAGTGTTCTTTTTTAAGATGATAAAAACATGCCTGATGGTGGGAAAATTAGCTATTTTCATAAAAGTTTCCAGCTATGGGAACAAAGAGTGAGAGAATCCCCTATCACACAAGTTTAAGTCTCAGGACCTCATTCCTTAAATTTAAAAATATCATTTTCTTGAATTCTGATGATTTTGTTTAAGCCTTTCTCACCACTTAGAATCCCATGGGAGTTCACTGAGGATGGTGGGGGTGAAGTTTTTCTGGTATTAAAATGAAGATGATGGAGTGAATTGGGAAAATGCTTTAAACCCCAATTGAGATGAACCTAACTACAATATTGTATCTGTGCTATGATTATAACAGTAAAAATTCTGTCTGCATATGGACAGGACTGAAAGGGAGCATGAAAAAATGTAAACAGTTTGGTTTGTAGGATGGCAGAATTTCGGGTGGATTTTTCTTTCTCTTATTTTGAGTTTTGTCAATGTTTCTGTAATGTTTTGTAATAAACAATACTATAAAAGAAGCAGCTGAACCTGCTGACTAATTATTGTTAGAAAGAACAGCTTAGCATCAATTCTATCAGAGCTAAAATTGCTGCTTTTGGCAGATGCTCGCCAACATTTAGGCTGATAAGATCTGATAACCTTAACCAAGAAGTCAGCCCCTTCTGCAAACTCATTCTGACAGGTGTACTAGGTACTATTCAACTGGGGCCATAAGGAGGGTGTTCCACTGTTTTTATTTTATTAAAAAAAATAGTTGAAATGGTTTATTGGCCACACCTACCCTAGGAAAGGTCGGGGATCAAATCATCTGCAATATAGGGAAAAACTCAGGGTCCTCAAAATAGCACTAAGGGTGCAAGTGAATTCAAACTCTGCTTTGAGGAAAATAGTGGTGTCACCTGCAGGAACCCCTGCAGCTTATCTTTGTGTAGAAATGGAATGGCAAGAATACATGTCAGGTTCTTGAAAATTTCACAACAGAATGTCAACCTTACTTCCTGCACATCTGGTGTTTAAAGCATATGGATAATCAACATCATAGACTATTGGCACTTCAGGCACTTGCTAACAAATTCAGTCCTGAAGTGACTTGTAACTGTGCACTTGCCAAAAGCTCACCTAAGACACATAATATTGGAGAGACAATTTAATGGACAGGCGATCTCTCCATTTCTCTTCTAAGAGCTCTAATCTCTGATCTTGTGATTTGTTACAGTATCAGAAAGCAACATATCTGGGCTGGATTACCTCCATTTCTGATAGAAATGCTCTCGCCATGTTAAAAATGTAATGTTATCCTCTGAGTCTTTGTAAGAATCACTGCAAGAATTTTGTATCAGAACAGTGTTTTTGCATTTTTATTTTTGCAAAAAACACTGCTGAGAATGTTGTGCCTTATGGGACCTAAAATCTATTATTAAAAAAATTACATGACAATTCTTTTTGGAATGAGGATGTTAGTTTTCCTTTGCTTGTAACACAGTTAGAAGCCATGCATTTCTCTTTGTGTCTTAGCTACTGGGAAACTCATGCCTTCTCCCTACTTCTTCACTGGCAGTCTTGTTCAGGTCAGAGGAGTTTAAGAGATCAAATGGCAGAGCTGGGTCCAACAAGGGTGTGCATTTTTGTGTCCATTCAGTTACTGTGTCTGTTATAGCTTAGGGAAGATGCAATGCTATCAACTTTAATGATCTCATTAGAAATTTTTTTCTCCAGAATTTGTTGTTCCTAAAGTGTTAGATTTTCATAAAAGAAGAAATGCATTTCATTTTCTATAAATATCCAAATTAATTACTCATCGTGATAACTATTCATTAAAATTCAAAATTAGATGAGAATGTTCTTCGTAGATTTTTTTTAAGAGATTCATTTATTATAATATCTACAGCTCTACTATTTAAGGAAATTATGACATAAGGTTCATAATTGAATTAAAGATATATTAAAGAGGATAACGGAGGTGGCAAGGACAGGGAACTATGTTGGAGAAGCAACAGTTGAAGGAAATGAGATGTTTAGCATGTTTAGCATGTTTAGCATGTTTAGCATGAGAAATCCTAGAGTAGGTGTGTCTCTTTCCATGCTGGAAGTGCTACCTTGAAAAAAGGATAACAAGTGAGCAAGTGAATTTTTCTTGTGTTTGTCTGGATGGAAAGAAGTTACAGGAGGTATAGAGTATGATTACACACACACAAACACACACATGCACATACACTTTTTAGGAGTAGAATTTTTATGTTCTATAGCAGGGCAGATTATCTTCTGAGGTAGTAGATTCCTTATTGCTACAAGAATTTGACTAGAGAGTTGCTAATGATATTGTAGAGGAAACGGGAAGGCTAGTGTTTATTTATTTTTGTTTCTTACATTTTTTCCTAGGGATAAAAATACTCCATGTACCAACAAATCATCATGAGTATTCTTTCTTGTATTGACTTTTTTTTTTTAAAGATTTATTTATTTATACAAGCTCTGGGTACAGTCAGAAGCTCAGGAGGGTGAGAGAATTCACCAGAGCCAGAGCGGAGAACAGAACAGGCAGACAGATGAAGTACACTGCTGAGGGGAGCAGCGGGTGGCAGGAGAAGTCTGCGTGCTGTGTGGGACCCTCACCCAGCAGCTGGGGATCGAACCGGTGTTGCAGAGGCTGCGGGCAGCTTTGCAACCCAGCGCTCAACCGCTGCGCCACCGGTGAGGCCCTCTTGTATTGACTTTTAAGATATTTCTGAAATCTCTTTGAAATCATACTGAAAACTTGTAGAGAATAGGTACCTGGTTTATCCTCTTTGTGTTCCCTTCAGGCACGAGATTTTGTATATAACAAGAACTCAGAAAAATACTTGTTGATTGAATAATTTTGTTTCAGTTCATCTTTATCTCTGATCTCTGATGGGATCATCGCAACAGCTTCCCACTGGTCTCCTTGCCTCTTCTGTTCTTTCACTTGCTCTCTCTGTACACATATATGTATGCATACATATACTTGCATATATGTATATATACTCACATACTTATATATATGCCTATCTATAATTGCATATCTATGTAGAAAATTATAACTATGGTGTACAGTGACTAGCTCAGTATACATTCTATATTAAACTAATTATTAAAGTATATGTAATTACATATAAATATTATATATCAATCTGGTTATTGCAGTGACATTTCTATTTTATTGGAAATTGTGAAGATTGTGGTTAAAAATGATATAACATGAATTTGCTATTTTAACCATTTTTAAGTATATAGCTTTAGATACCTCATCGATGCTGTGTGACCATCTCTGTGACTGTTGTCATCTTCTAAACCGAAACTGTGTCCATTAAACACTAGCTCTCCAGACCCCTTCACCCAGAACCCTGGCAACCACCATTCTACTTTCTGTCTCTCTATTTGAGGGCACTTCCTGTTAGTGGAAATAGATAGAACTTGTCCCTTTGTGTCTGGGTATTTCACTGAGCGTGTCCTCTGGTTCATCATGTTGCAGCCTGTGTCAGCATCTCCTATATGCCACATTTTATTTATCCATTCATAAGTCAATGGAATCGCAGTGATATTTTATTTTTTAAATATTGCAGAACTTTATAGTAACTAGTCCCCATTATTCTCAGGGTAAAGCTAAAAGGTTTTACTGTGCTTTGCAGAACCCCAACCTAACAGTGCAGTCTGCTTTTATTGATCTATCCTTACACCTCCCCCTTTCCCCCCCACCCCCACAGTTCAGTAGGGTTACCTGGTTTCCACAGGCCTTTTCACATCTCGGTCACTGACCCTGCTATTTCTCCAGCTTCCAATACCGTTTTTCAGGATAAGCTCAGCTTGTACCCCAGGACAGCTTAAAACATCACCTCCTCCAGGAAGCTTTCCCCTTCTCACCCAGGTTGGGTTAGGTGTACCCCCTTTTTTGTGCTTATAGAATCCCCTGAATTTCTTTCTACCAATGCACTTGTTACACTTGTTTCCCCCTTCACTCCCGAGGTCCGGAGTGCACTCATGCGTGTCATTGACTGAGTGAATCATGGGATAAGGAGGACTTAGGCATTGCGTCGGTGCCTGTGTGACTACCTCAAAGCCACCGTATGTGAAGGAGTAATTCCATGTGCCCACTGAGTGCTGACTCCCTTCATGCCCAGGACACCATGCATCAGGCACTTTGTGCACATAGTAAGCTGACTCACTGTGCGTTAACTGAGCTTCACCTTTCCCAACCCTCACCTCCCCGAGTCCTGCTCCCCTGAGAGGTGTTTTGGTAGTTTCTGCACAGTTTAATCTTTTGCTCTTTTGGCAGATGATCCTTGTACCCTTCCTGCCTCTCCTTTCCACCAATTCTCTTCCTCACTTTCCTCCCCCTACTCTGAACTTGGAAGCAAATTCACGTGTTTAGGTCACTTACACAAAAACGAGACTTTATTCTGTGAAGTAAGTGTTTAGTTTGTAAAAGGATCAATGGGCTATTTTGGATCAAATAACTGTGTTTCTTTAGCCATTTAAAATGGTCTATTTTCATTTTTTAAGCCATTGCCTTGTGAAAGGACCTAAGAATATCCCCAACTTAGTGTTAGATCCCGTAATTACATTTTCCCATTTTGAAAGCAGTTATGCAGTCCTTACAATAGAGTCAAGGCGGCTAAAAATAAACTCCAAGCAGTTCATATTAACTGGGTAATAATAACAGGCAACAAGGAGGCTTGGTGTCCAAATATGATGAAAACAGGAAGTTCATTACACAAGCTGTTCTTTCCTGATAGATCTGAATTCTTAAAGCCTTAACTCAAAAATAATTCCTCCAGGTTATAAATAAAAGCAGAGAATTGTCTCTTACATGTGGTTTAATAGAGATGATAACATTGGAGCTAAATAAATCCACAGAGTTACGGAGAGAATGTAACACCAGAACTGAGAGCAGGAAGGAGCAAGTTTGGAGACCCCCTCTCCTGGCAGGCAGCTGGGCTCATTTGCCCCAGGCCTTATTCTTTTCTCACTCGGGTCACAAGTTGCCAAGGAGATATTGTTTTACTTTGGTACTATGGCAGAGAGAGCAGAAAGCCTTCAGGTGTAGAATAGAAAGGATTTTTTATTTTTCCCTGGAGAGAAAACGGATGAACAGAACAACCCCAACTCTAAGTGTCTGCCAGGTACTGTAAATTTCAGGCCTGGGTTCTCAGGGTGAAATGGAAATTAGACCCCAAGGAAGAGGCTAAACCATTTTCCTTGCAGAACTCATTTTCTCCGGTGAGTGTTACTGATTGCAAAAGATTCAGATTTTCTTGATTAAAACAAGGTGAACATGGAGGATCTTTTTTTTATTTTAAATAACTAAAATCATCCCCACTTGCTCCCTTCTTAAAACCAAACCCCAGCCCCCAGGCCGTCAGGAGGCGCTGTGAGGACCTGCCATCCTGTCCTCTTTGAGACTCTCTCCCTAGTTGTGACTACGAGCCCCGGTAACGTGGCTCAGGCCCTAACAGGGCACATCTTCCTTAGTATCCTGCCACACGATGGGGACCAGGTTTAATCAGGACTTGACCCCAGCATTGGGAGGGGGAGAGGTCAGGGGTAAAAGAAGATGCCTGTCACAGAGGGGGCAGGTGCACACTGATCTGGCTGGGCAGAGGCGGGTGTGTTTGTGCTGTGGCAGGCCTTGTCATGAACAAAGAGCACACTTGTGGGGTGCTTGCCTTTCCGTGGCCCCAAACTTTCTAGGCTATTCTTATTCCTTTCCTATATTGGGTGCACCCGCTCCCAGGAGAGTGAGCTCTTTCTTTCACCATGCAACAAATCTGGAAATATGTCTTGGGAAGGGGGTTCTTAGCACTTTTAAATTGAGAACAGCTAGGGTCCGATACAGTGGGCATCAGAATCCCACACTGCTGAGGCCTCACCTTGAAGAATAGCCTCAAATGTAGACATTGGATATTGTTTTTAAATGAGGTTAAACAGCCACAGACATACACTGATCTAACTGGAAAAAAAAAAGAAAGATCACGCATGACTTTAAACTTATGTTCTATAACCTATCACTTTAGCTGTTGGGTACTATAAATTTTATATTTTGTAGACCTGTGAATAACACTATTGTAGGGCACTATATATATGTATTTCTTGAGTGTAAACCTTTAGAATATATCACATTTATTTATAGTGCTGTTTTTGTAATTGTGCCATTCTCAGAAATTGGAAATGGTCTGGTTTCTGAGAGGCCTTGGCCATAGACCTTCTCCACCCTCGATGCTGCCCACAGGGAGTGAAGGACTTCTGTAAGAGAAGGAGGGAGATTTACAGAGATACTCCCTCACCATGGGCAAAGGCAGTGGTTCCTACACTTACCCGTGCAATAGAACCTTCTAGGAAGTTTGTTGGAAATGACACCCGGTGCAAAGAATTTCCAGCCCAGACTCAAGATCTCCACTCAGGGATTCTAACAGGATTCTTTGAAAGGTCCTGCAACTCATCACAGAGAGGGGAGTGGGGGTGTCAAAGGGTAGAAGAGGCCCCTGCTGGGGGATAAATCATGATTCCCTCTGGGAACAGTGCAGACTGTCATAGCGGGAGGTGTCTTCCTGTGGGATCCACAAAGAAACCAAACAAGGGACCTGCGCCGAGAGAACAGAGGGCAGGCAGAGATGAGCATCAAGCCTGGCGGCGGAGAACTGGGTTCACTGGGGAAATGCGGGATGTGGGTTTGGGCAATTGTTCCAGAGGAGCATATGAAGAGGACACTTCAGGGCAGAGCAGGACTCTCCAAGAGGGTCTAGGAAGCTGAGAACAAAGTTGAGGAATAAGGGACTCTGTGAGGCTTTGCATACAAAGAAAGCCCAAACTCACCACTACTTCTCATGATTTCAAACAAGCTAGAATACTCCCTCTGGGGCCTCAGCTAATATATGCACAGTGAAGACTGGCTTCTCATGACATTTTTAAATTGAACACATCTTACTGTAAAAATAGAAACATTTAAGAGTGTTTGGGATGGGGAGACAGGTGTCCTGTGCTGTGGGGTAAGGAGTGTTTTCCTAAATTTTTGAGTTGTGGTTTCAGCTGAGTGTGGTATGTGGTTCCTTCCTAATTCAACTTGTGCCTCTCATACCATTAGCATTTCTGCCTCAGGGTCAGTTTTTATATACTTAAAAGATATAGTTTAAATACATCAATTTCATTTCTATGGTCCACTTACAACTCACATTGTTAAATGAGCAGATCCGAAAATTCTTCTGTGTTACTTTGTGTCCATTCCAAGGACCTACCACAAAGCCTTCCTATGGGTAATAAGAAAAATGTATTCCTCCTAGAATTTAGAAAACCTAAATAAGGGACGAGGAAAAAAAACTAATTATAATAAAGTAAAAATCAAAATCAACAAGCGACTATAAACCAGAGACACACTATGGGGTGGGGGGGGCAGGAGGCAGTAGGATCAAAACAAGGGGGGTGGAAATTGTATGGGGACTATAGCCAAGATGAAAATGCGTACATTGAGGGCCTCCCAGGTGGCGCAGCAGTTGAGCGCTGGGTTGCAAAGCTGCCCGCAGCCTCTGTAGCGCTGTTTCTTCCCCGGCCACCGGGTGAGGGTCCCACATGGCACGCAGACCTCTCCTGCCACCCGCTGCTCCCCTCAGCAGTGTACTTCGTCAGTCTGCCTGTTCTGCTCTCCACTCTGTCTCTGGTGAATTCTCTCACCCTCCCGCACTTCTGACTGTACCCAGTGCTTGTATAAATAAATCTTTTTTAAAAAAAGGAAAAGAAAATGCATACATTGTGCAAAAATGAAAAATGATGTAAAAATGTATAAAATAAAATAAAAAAGAGATATATTCCCTCTTTATATGGCTAAATAATTATTGGCCTTTTTTGGGGTTTTAAATATCAATGATCTCCAGTGACATTAGCTTTCTTAGTTTTACATTTCATTTCTTTAATTTTCACTAATGATGGCCACTATGCTCCACATTTTGGAGTTATCTTGCTAGCAACTTGACTATGGGCTATTTGAGCTAACAGTACCATTCTTAAGCTTTCTGGATTACAAAGCTCTATTGTTTTCTTGACTTCCACATATTCTCCATTTCTTATAGTAGAACAACAGTAATAAATTACAGCAAAAAGTCATAAAACTCAACTTCTATTTTGCATCTGTTGTGACCATCACAGGTGATAATAGTTCCCAGATATAAAAATAGAACTAGTTAGTAGGACTTTGAAATCAAGGGTAGTTGTTGGATGTATGTGTGTGCTTGTGTGCTTTGTATGTAAGAAGTCAAAAGATAAGTCTACTTAAATAATTCAACAAATTTATTTAGTGCCTAATATATGGCAGACACTATTTAGATGCTGGGAAGATAAAAATGTATAAAACAATGGCCCTATTTTCAGGGAACTTACATTCCCATGGTAGGACAACAATGGGGTGGCAGGAAGTGGAACATGTGTACTGTTTTGTGAAAGGATAGTTAGAGAAGACCTCTATGATACATTTTGTTTGAATAGAGACTTGAAAAAAAAATGAACAAATCTAGCAGATAGCTGGAGGCAGAGCTTTTTTGGTGGAGGCGAGAAGCCTTGAGACAGAAGATTGTACAACATTTGGAGGGATATCAAGGAGACCCGTGAGAGTGGGATGAAATAGGCAAGGGGGAGAATAAGAGGCAATGAAGTCAGGCAGCTACCTGGGGGATGATCATGTGAGGTCTTTTAGGTTGTGGTAAAGGCACTGAATTATTTTTTTCCTGGTGAAACATGCCACTGGATGGTTTTGGGTAAAGGAATGATGTGAACATTCTATCAGGATCCCTGTGGCTGCTTGCTGTATGGGCAATGTATTAGGCTGAGTTCCCTAGAAGTAGAATCTGAGATGGGGATGTGTATGTGATTCATGGAGAACTTGGTAGGAGGTGAAGGAAGCCGGGAAGAAGAGAAGAATGGCAAAAATGTGGCTTTGGGTGATGCGTAGCTTCAGCCTTATCCACTGGGGAGCTCTGGAACATAAATTACACTGTAGCTTCCCCCCTGTTCACTACCCCCACCCTGTTTATTGGCTAAATACTTTAAGGCAAGGGGTGGGCAATATGGATCCAGGCACCCCTAGGTATGTGGGATCCATTGCCCAGGTGCTATTCTGACTTGGTACAGAATAGCATCCAAACTGATGAAGGGATTCCAGAGGACCCAATAGCATCTTCTGGATGGAATAAAGGTAGAAGTAGAGACACCAATTAGGAGGTAATGCAATAGTCCAGAAAAGAGATAAAAGTGATTTAGACTAGACTGTAGCAGTGGAGATGTGAGAAGCTGGGTTTTGGAAAATTTGTGAACCCACAGGTCTTGCTAATGGATTATCTATAGGATGTGAGAGAGAAGAATCAAGGATAACCCCGAGGTGGGTGTGGCTAGCCATTTATTGAGAAAGGTTTTAGAATGAGGTGACCAGTAGAGGCTCCGTTTGAGACATATTAAATTAAAAATGCTTTGTAGATATTAAGGAGGCAATTGGATGTAAGATTGTGAAGTTCTGTGAAGGTTTCAGTTCCTAGGTTCAGATGACCGACTGCCTATAATTCTAAAAGAATGTGCAGATGTATGTGAGGTAGCACTCGCTGCTGGAAACTTTTGGGTTTCTGAGGAAGGGATGAAGACGTGTAGAGTGAGAAGGCTAAAATTAGTTTTAATAAACTTCAGAAAAGGGCACAACCTATGTCCATAAACTTGATGATAACTTCAGCCACTATTTCTAAAATACATCATTAAACACTTGATTTTTTAATAACTTACCTAAAGTTGTAATGATTGGGAGGTACTATGGATTCACAAACAACAAATCAGATCATACTGGCTCCGATTGCATTTTACAAAGCTATTCTAGGGACAGAGGTTTGGGAAATTCTGTAGTCTGTCTATATCTTGATTTTTATACACTGTTTGTTAAATTTCATTATCATATCTCTGAAAAATAAAGAATTATGGGCCAGAAAATAAAATAGTTATGTATCTTTCTAGGTGGCTAAGCAATAAAAATAAGTAATGATCAACTCTTAGATTGCTTTTTTGCTATCAAGTTTTTACATCAGAGTCTTCTAGTCATATTTTTTAATCAATTAAATGAAATGCTTGAAAGCATATTATTGTATTTGAAGATGACAAACCTCTGAAAAATAGCTGCTATATTGAATTATTATAGAATGAAAATGAAATAGAGTAGTTTAAAAGGAGAAACCCAAACTTACAATTTGAAATTTAATAGAGATATTAATAGAAATAGCAAAATAAAGCAAACACCCCATTCCCAGATTGTGAGCGATCTCCCTTTGTAGCAATAAACAGAATTAACATTTTTATTTAAACAAAGGTTTATTTTTATTGAATCATTTGTGACATTAAGTTAAGAGTGCAGGCTTTGGAGCCATCTGCCTGGATTAGGGTCCTAGCTCAGTTATTTACTAGCTGTATGAGCTGGGGTATATTTCTTTTATAAAAAATTGTGGTTTACAACACTGTATAGGATCACACCTCTTTAGGTGTATGTCACCTTACCACACCCACCATCAAGGCACCCATAGTCCTGCACTATAGTCCATTAGGTACCCTCCTACCCTGCTCCCCATCTCCTGCCCCTGCCTCAGGTAACCTCAATCTTACAATCAGATTTGTTATTGATTTGGTTTTATCTAACCTTTTGTTTTGTTTCTGAAACTTTTTGTTTCACTGGCATATTCCACATGCCAGTGAAATCACCCAGTATTTGTCTTAGGGTATTTTTTAAAAATCGTGTTTCATTTTCCTTGGAAACAATGATAATAGTATCAGTTCCAAATAGTAGGGTTGCAGTTGTTGTAAGTATTAAACACATGTAAAGTATTTAGAACAGTATCTAGGAGTAGTAAGTGTGTAGTAAATAACTACTGAAACAGGTTCGTCAGTGTGCTTTATTTGCTTAAAAAGGTAAAGCAGCCTTTGGCACAATGGTAAAAGTGAACTATCAAGATCAAGGGAAGTTCATGGCCCACCGTCCTCCTTACTGCTGCCATTTTGTGTTTAGTTTAGTTATGAACACTCCTAATTTAAAAAGTATCTATAAGCTGTGAGAGAGTGAATGCTCATGGTGTTGGGGGGTGTAGAATCACACCAAGGAGGAAAAATGAATGGGCTGAAGATTGGAAAAGTAATCAAATAGAGCCTTTGTTTTTCTGGAGACAGAAGCTGGGGGCAAAGTAGGATTGAAGGAGACAGTGTAGAATGTGTGAAGTGTTTTGACTTTAGTTATGGGCTGAGTAATGACAGAAGCTGGATCTAGCTCTGTCTCTAAGTTACTGTCTCATTTCTGTTCTCTCCACTCTACAGGCCTCAGTTTCATGATCTGTGAAATCGGGACTTGGATTAGATGTCCTCTAAAGTGGATAAATTGGTTTATTAGTGGACAGACAGTGGCTTTATGTCACTGACAATATTTATGTCGAGGCCATGAGACATGTTAGAGTAGCAATTATTGTATTTCATTGGAAGTCAATCTAAATGACATCAAGGACCTCTTTCAATTCTAAGATTCTAGTAAAACTGTTTTTGTAATTTAGTTACCTATCCATCCACCATCCCCACTTCTTAACTCTGCTTTTTCCAAGGATGTGTGTGTGTGTGTGTGTGTGTTTTCAGACAGGAAACTGGCTATGAAAACTAAGCATTTTACCTAAGATCATGTGTTTTTGCTGTCTTCGTACTTTTGCTATTGGTGAAGTAGGCCATGGTAGAGCTTCTGACTCAACTCCAGTGTACTTTCCACTGTGCCATACTAATAAGAAAGGTCAAAAACAAATATATAGACTATAGTCTATATCAAAGGAATGGCACAGATAAGATGTGTTGTAGGAATTCAGGAATGCAGATCACTGTGGCTGGGTGTAGAAGGGAAGTAGAACTGTGGAAATGGGTTAGTGCTTGAGAGGTGGAGACCAGATGTAGCATTCCAGACAAGGTAAATATTTCATCAAAGGTGGAAACAGAAAGAGCAGAAACTTAAGGAGATGCTTATGGGGCTGCCATGTTTGGCTAAACATGTGCCCCATATACTTGTGCCCCATATAACCCCATGGGTGGCATTCATATAGATTCTGATATAAATGGCACCAGGTTTTTCAGGGTGCAATATGCATGATGACTTGGGGGCAGCCCTGAATTTGTATGTCAGTGGGCTGAGCAGAGAGTTTAGTAGGGAGGTGAGCTAGGAAACTTGGAAAGATGGGCAAGGAACTAAAGAGTCATGGAGAGATGACCGGATTAGAGTTAAAATTTTTCATTTTAACCAATAAGCACTGGATGATTTTTAATCAAAAGAGAGTCACAAAGAAAGCAATATTTTGGGAGACCAGAACTGATAACATTTTGGTCACCTAAATATGAAATAAAATGGATTTCAATAGTGCTGGTGGCAATGGGAAGACACAGAAAAGGACAAATGTGCAAGTTTCATTCATTAATTCCATACATGTTCTTTGACTTTCAGTAAGTACAAGGCAATGTGCTACATGCCAGTTATTTAATAGTGAACCAAATAGTCATGGATGTTGCTGTTCTAGAGTTTATACTGGTAAAGGAGGCAGACATTCATCAAATAAACATAGCATTTAATTTCAAAGGAGTATGATAATGCTTGAAGGAAAAACAGCATGATTTATAACAAGATGGACTCTCATCTGCATTGGCAGATAATGATGAGGAATGTTTTTCTCAGAGAAAAAAGATGTTTGAACTGAGATTGGGTTGGTGAATGGAAGTGAATTATGCAAAGGGAGGTGAAAAAAGGGAGAATGGCAATCCAGACAATGGGAACAGCATGTACAAAGGCCCTGTGGTGACAGGAAACATGTGTTAAAAAAGTGTCAGAGGATGGGCCTCCCTCTTGGCACAAGGGGTTAAGACGCAACCTATGAAGCTGTCCGCAGCCACTGCAGCATGAGTTCAATCCCTCGCCAAGGAGCTACCCACATGGTGCAGCAGACCTTTCCTGTCTTGCCCGCTGCTCCCCTCAGCAGTGTATTTCAGTCAGTCTGCCTGTTCTGTTCCCCACTCTGTCTCTGGTGAATCCTCTCACCCCCCACAACTCTGGCCTGTACCCCAATTTTTGTATGTATAAATGAATCTTAAAAAAAAGGGTCAGAGGATAGTAGGGTTAATTTATGGCAAGCAAGGTAAAGAGTGGCTGACGAGACTGGAAAGAAAGGCAGGTACCCCTAATATTGGACTCTTTGTTTTTATTTCAGGAATAATTAGAAGACATTGGGATATTTTAACTGGGAGGTGACATGCTTAGTTTTGCATTTTGAAATGCATATACTTGTCTCTATGTGGAGAACAGGAGGTGGAATCTTAGGGATACTGGTAACTGCAGAAGTCCAGGAGACAGATCTTGCTTGATGGATTCAACAATAGAGATGGCACTGCAGAAGGAGCATTATGAAAGAGGAATTACCAGGACTTGATGACTGGTAGAATATAGATGAAGAAAGGAGAAAAATAAATCAGACTTGCGGTTTTGGACATGGGAATCTTGTAGCCTGGTGGTACCATTAAGAGATGCTATGGAAAGTGAGGAGTGGCGTAGACTGAATATGCAGGGCTAGGGAACATGATGGGTTATCCAAGTGAATATATCCAAGTGTCTAATAAACAGTAGGACTGGAATTTTAAAAAAAAGATAAAAGGATTGCAGTTGTAATATTGAGAAGTCAAAATCAAAGTAGTTAAGAGATGAGTGGAGGAATCTATAAGTGGGGGGACAGTGAAGAAAAATAAAATCGAATTGTGTAGAAAGGCACCATTGGGTAAGATAAGTTGAACCTAAAAATAAGTGGTCCCAGAGATAAAAGGGTATTAGTACAAGAAAAATGGAAATTTAGCCATGAAATATAGTTCTCTTATAACCTCATATATACTTTACTGAATTAAATACCAGTAAAGAGCTACCAGGAAGAAATTACTATGTAAACCATAAGGCTGTTGGCACCATAATGTGGTTGCTTTCAGAGCATAATTATTAGGGATGGACACAAATCAAATGGAAAGCCACCCCACCTCTGTATTCACGGGTCATGGGCAGAGAAACTACATTTGCAAGTGAATGTTGAAGTTCAGAATCAGATTCTGCAAGATGTATCCATTTGTAAATAAGTAGACTCAGGACCTAAACTCATCAAGATGCTTTTTTACCCTAAAAATTTAATAACTAGACTGCTTCTATATTTGAGAAGTCACAGTGTGTTCCTGAGACCAAAGTACACCAAACTTCCATTCTTAATCCAAATGTCTCTAAAATCCAGTAACACTTGTCTCAGCATTTGAATAAGCATATTAAAAATAAAGTTGTCAACTTTCTTTGCTGAACTTTTTCAGCCACTTACAGGTATGACCAAAGACTTTAGTCCTGAAGGATTGTAACATGCTTGACTTGTGCCAACTGCTGTCAGGAATTATGGCTCAAATTGGTTATTTTGGGATGTGAAACCAGCTTGAGGTTGGCACCAATGACTTAATGCACTTGCAAGAAAAAAACATTTAAGTGAAAGTCAATTGTGTTTCTTCTTTGGAAAGTCTCTTGTGAGAGTAAAGCTCAGGTGGCTTCATCTAGCCAAGATTATACTCAAAGCTGAGTATTCTAAAGACAGAAATGGAAAAGTTCAAGTCAATGAATTGGGGATTTTGTTCAGTTTATGAAAAGTTGAAAACATAAAGCAAGACTGCCTTATAGTCCCTCCACATCTTGGACTGAGGGGGTGGCTGTGAAGAAAAACTTTATGTAAGTTTTTCACCTGGCAAGTCAGCTCTGGTCGATTGTCCCATAGTAGGCTGGTAAAACTCCTCTAGTGTCCCTGGGATTTGCCCCACCCTCTCATCAGAGTTTCTTCTGGAATGCTATTATCCCTCCCCTACTCCGCAGGATCTGAGCCAACATTTCAGGTGAGTAGAGGGAGACCACTACTCCAATGTCAGCACAGGAGGTTCGTGGAAGTTTAGGGAGAATCAAGCTCTATGTATATCAAAATTCAGGGCAGAGCCAGCATTTTAGGAAAAATTTATATTTTTATAGGTTGTATCTAGGGAGGTACCTCCTAAAATCTAACCTTAAAAAAATTCAAGTGTATTTTCTTTTTCTTTTTCTTTTTTTTAAAGATTTTTATTTATTTATTTATATAAGCACTGGGTACAGTCAGAAGCGCGGGAGGATGAGAGAATTCACCAGAGCCAGAGCGGGGAACAGAACAGACAGACTGACGAAATACACTGCTGAGGGGAGCAGCGGGCGCAGCAGGAGATATCTGCGCACCATGTGGGACCCTCGCCAGCGGCTAGGGATCGAACTGGCGCTGCAGAGGCTGTGGGCAGCTTTGCAGCCCAGCACTCAACCTCTGCGCCACCAGGGGAGGTCCAGTTCAAGTATATTTTATATACAGCAAAACACTAAATTTTTTTAGGTTCAATCAGTTTTGATGACTGCAAATCAAGACAAAATATTTTCATCAGCCCTGAATGTTCTCTCATGCCCTTTCCTGGGCCATCTCCATCACAACTCAACTACTGCTCTGTTTTCTATCACAATAGGTTAGTTTTGTTTGATTCGATATGTTTTTATAAATGGAATCATGTACTATGTGCCTTTTATGTATTTTGGTTCTTTCACTGATCATAATATTTTTGAGTTTTATTCATGTAAAATTTTTTATTGTTGAGTAGTAGTCCTTGAATATACTTCAGTTTTGAGTGTACTATGGTTTGGAAAAATTCCCTTCCCTGTTAATGGGCATTTAGATTGTTTTCAGTTTTTGGCCACAATGAATACAATTGCTGTAAACATTTTTATATGAGGCTTTATGTATATGTCCCCCCCCTTGTATGCCTCAGATCTATAGCTTGTTGCAAATTTTGTCTTTTTCCTAAGCCTTTGTTTGGTTTCCTAAACCTCTATATTCCACATGTAAGTGAAACCATTCAGTATTTATCTTTTTCCTTCTAACTTAATTCATTTAACATAACCTCTTCCAGCTCCATCCATGTTATTGAAAATGGCATGAGTTTATCCTTTTTGATAGCTGAGTAGTTTTCCATTGTGTATATATACCACATCTTCTTAATCCATTCCTCTATTTTGGGACATTTGGGTTGTTTCCACAGCTTAGCTATTGTAAATAGTGCTGCATTAAACATAGGAGTGCAGGTTTTCTTTCAAATTAGGGTTTTGATGTTCTTTGGGCAGATTCCTAGGAGTGGAATCACTGGGTCATATGGCAGATTCATTTTCAGTGTTTTGAGGAACCTCCACACAGTTTTCCATAGTAGTTAGACCAGTTTACATTCCAACCAGCAGCACAAGAAGATTCCTTTTTCACCTTGTCCTTGCCAGCATTTCTTGTTTTCATTTTTCCATCTATGGGCCATTTTCATAGGTGGTATCTCATTATGGTTTTGATTTGAATTTCCCTGATAATGATTGATGTTGAATATTTTTTTTTTCATATGCCTGTTGGCCATTTTCATCTCTTCTTTAGAGAAGTGACTTTTTCTACCCATTTTTTGATTGAGTTTTGTAAGATCTTTGTATAACTTTGATATCAGTCCCTTATCAGTTGTATGGGGTACAAATATTTTCTCCCATTAAGTTGGGCGTCTCTTTATTTTGGTTACTGTGTCTTGTGATATTCAGAAGCTTTTTAGTTTCATGTAGTCTAGCTGTTTATCTCCTCCTTTGTTTTCCTTGCTTCCAGGGATGAGTGTTCAAAGATGTTTCTGAGTTTATGTCATGGAGTGTTTTGCCTATGTTTTCTTCTGTATACTTTATAGTTTCAGAACTTACATTCAAGTCTTATATCCATTTTGAGTTGGTTTTTGTGCATGGTGTGAGAGAGTAGTCTAGCGTCATTCTTTTACATGTGACAGTCCAGTTTTCTTAGCATCCTTTATTGAAGAGGCTTACCTTGTTCCTTACCAGTGTATACATTTTGCTCCTTTGTTGTAGATTAGTTGACCATATATGTGTGGTTTTATTTCTGCGCTTTCAATTCTATTCCATTGGTCTGTGTGAACACTATATATTTGTCAGATGTATTGTGAATATTTTTCCAGTCTATGGCGCGTCTACTTTCTTGATGGCATATTTTGGTGAGCAGACGTCTTAACCTACCACAAAGTATTAAAGAGCTTTCTCTTAAGTTTCCTCCCTCCCCAACTTAATTTTTCCTTTTATATTTAAATCTATGACTCATCTCAAGTTGACTTTTGTGCACAGTGTGAGGTAGGAGTCAAAATTTTTTTTCTCTCTCATTTTTGGTATGGATATCCAGTTGTTGAAGAGATTTTCCTTTCCCCACTGAATTGCTTGGCGCTTTGTCAAAAGTCATTTGAATGTATATATAGGAATTTATTTCCAGACTCTCTATTCTATCTCAAGCTCTGTTTTCTAAGTATTGGTAATGATTTTGAATGTATGGATTTATATTTTAGGTACACAGAGGTGTAGATGTCCCAAAGTAAGCACCTTTTACCACTTGAAAATGTGTGTGTGTATGTTCAGTGAACACAAGGTCACTCATTTATTTACTCATCAGCCAGGGCAGAATTAGCTGTCATGAGAGCGAAAACAGAGGGAAAAGAAAGTATAGAAATGTAGGTCTGCCAGTGTTGGAAAAGTCAACTATTTCTGAATCCAAATAAGCTGTTGCCTTTCTACTTAAGCCTATTATTTCAAGTGGTGGCAGTGTAGCTGCCATAAATTTATTATTTATTTATTTATTTTTTACTGAATTCATTTCTTTTTTTTATTTAAATATTTTATTTTATATAATTCTTACGTCTTTTTTCATCTTTGCACAATGTATGAATTTTCATTTTGGTTATATTCTCCATACAATTGCACCTCCCCCTTATTTTGACACTAGTCCTTCCTTTTCCCACCCCTCCCCCCACCCTGTAGTGTGTCTCTGGTTTATAGTTGCTTGTTGATTTCGATTTTTACTTTGTATTGATTAGTCTTTTTCCTGGTCTCTAAATTTAGAGAGGTAAAAATTAGGCCACACTTAATTTTTCTCAATTAGTTGCAAATTTTCATTGAATTCTTCTTACCCATGTATATGGCGCTTGGTGTCTTTCCGCATTGTCCTGGCTCAAGTGAGCCACTGTTTCTGTCTCAAATCTCTTTGTAAGGACCCATATTTCCTTAGAACTCAGACTCCTAAGTTGTCCTATTGTTGCAGCTCCTGATGATTCAAGGGAAGTTACCATTTGTAGTATTTCCAGCTTTGTCTTGTTGTTGTGGTTGGACTGAACTTTCCCAGGTTTTTATATCCTAGGTGAAAAAAGAACTCCAAAGAGGGTGGTTTATAAAGGCTCCCTTCACTTTATAAAATAACCTTTTAAAATATCCTTTTAAATCACAATCCTTATTACCATTCCATTCCAATGTGTTTATTTATTAGATCTTACTCATCTACCTCTGAACTTGTAAACCCTGGCTCCTGGTGTTGTGAATTGGCATTTATTTTTATTCCCAGTAGGGCCTCCCCAGTGGCAGAGCTGGTTGAGCGTGGCACTGTGGAGCTGTCTGCAGCCTCTGCAGCACTGGATCGATTCCTGGCTGGCTGGGGAGAAACCCACATGGTGTGGCAGACCTCTCCTGCCTCGCCCACTGCTCCCCTCAGCAGTGTTTGCCGTCCGTTTGCCTGTTCTCCCTGCTCTGTCTCTGGTGAATTCTCTTACCCTCCCGCACCTCTGGCCTGTACCCCAGATCTTGTATAAATAAATAAATCTTAAAAAGAAAACTTTCACAGACCTAGCACAATTAAAAGACCATGTTTATTGATTAATCGATGAATGAAATGTCCTTGACCAGTCTCACTTGACAACTTGCCTTTCAAGACCAAAAGCAGTGCCACCTCTTCTGAGAAAGCTCTGTGAGTTCCATTTGGAAGAGTTAGTTGTTCTTTGTGTCTCCTATTTAATGGTTTGTATACCCCTTCATTGGTGTGATGATGATTTATATCTTTCAGTCTAGCATGTGAATTTTGGGGGAGCATGAATCAGCTCTTGTTATTATCTTCACATACATAGAACAATGTATGTGAATTATAACTTAATTTGTTAAATGGATACATAAAAATAGATTTTCCAAATGAATTATTGCGTAACTGTTGAATGATTATACAAATGAATTTAGAGTTATGCTACTTTTATTGACATGATTCATAGCACAGAGACACGCTCTTTGTACCCTCTTGTAGTAGTGTGTTTATATGTGAGTATGTATTACCTCTTAATTATGTAGGTAACTGCATATAGGGCAAAGATGGAAACCATGTGATGCCTCTACCACCATTTTCTCCGTGTGCGCCAATGGCAGACAAATGGTTTCAGGTTTTTTTCTCCCTATTTATTCCAGGCATAAACTCAGAAACTTACCTTCCAATGACAACTCCACCAATGGAATGAACATGGAATGAAGATTATTTTTCCTTTCCCTGATCTAAATGATTCCTAGGAGGTCAACCTTAATACCTTTACTGGATGGAGTCTAGAGGTAAGATTCTAATGCCCTGCAGACACTTTGCAGATTCCTGTCTTTCAGAACTTAATCACATTTGCATTTTGGCTATGATCAGATGGTGGAAACGCAAACTCCAAAGTGTCAATCAAGTTGGGCCTCTTTTCCAACTTTTACTAAATCAATTTCTTCAAAAATATTTGAACACCAAAATGATACAGCTACGTTTTAAACAATAACAAGTTTTTGTACTGATATACTGTCCTATACTTGATAATCTGGAATTATTTATTACTAAAAATCTAGGAGATGTGCTTATGAATACGTGTGTGAGTATAAGCTATCATATGTGAATTGAAGTGTTCATGAGATTTGGGAGAGAAAAGAGGAGAGGTATTTACTGAAAATATATTCATTTTATTGTCCAGTTTTTGCCTTTAAATATCAGTAGAAAATTTTCTGAAGCATATAGATTTCTGGCATGTAATTTATCTTCAAAACAGAAATTAAACCTAACCAGTTATAAATTTGAGTTTCTTTCTGAATTAACCATGTTGGCATTACCCCAGCTACCTCCTTATGTTCATATGGTTGCTTCCAGACTCTATGTGGAATTTTATGCCTCTGTAGTATCAAATTTGTTAAATGGCATATTTTTATATCAGTAATTTTTATAGCATATTGTTATTCCAGACTTTTACATGCCTCTAATTTATTCTTAACTTCAATATAGCGGTATTGATTTTTTTCTTCTAAGTTTGATGGTATGAACACTTTAGTTGTGACTTAATGTCATTTCAACACCATCTCTAATTTGTACTTCACTTTCTATTCTTTTGCATACTGGATATTTGGACAGTTACAACAGTAACTGTTAATGCTTCTCGAGTTTCCTTTTTTTATATCTCTTTGAGAAAAATCTAGATAATTTTTTAATATGATTGAGATAATATGAGTGTTTCTGATGACCTTGGATTATCTATGATGCTTAAATGCAGAATAGCAAGGCCAGTTTTGGTTGTAAATGAAACAGAACCTGAGATAGCATTGGTTTACACCCCCTTAGATGCTGTTACCACATCACACTCACCACCAAGACACCCATAGTCCACCACCATAGTTCATTGTGCACAATTTGGGCTTTTTTTCAACCAATATTAAATACCTCTGTTTTTATCCTGTCATTATGTGCTATACTGTCTTCATTTGCATGACTATAAAGTATTCCATTATGTGAACTATCATAACTTACTGTCTACGGTGAACCTTTGGGATCATTCCAATTTTTCCCCTTTATAAATGATAATGTAAAGAACATTGTAACACACACAATTTCTATTATAATTGTTCAAGAGTTTCTTTGAGATGGGTATCCAGAAGTGACTCTGCCGGGTCATAGAATGTATATCTCTTCAAATGTATAGGTAATTCTAACTTTTTTTTTCAAAGTGATTGGACCAAATTATGCTCCAACCAGAGATGTATAAGAATTTGAGCTGTTTTACACCTTTATCAATGCTTGATATTATCAGATAGTGTAATTTTTGTTATGCTGCTGGGTGTGAAATGCTTTCTTATTTGGTTTATATATGCATTATTCCAATTAATGAGGCAGAACATCATTTCCTATAGTTTATTTTATAATGAAATGCTTATTCAGGTCTTTTACTTAGATTTCTCATGAGTTTTCTTTTCCTTATTGATTTGTAGAAGTTTTTCTTTTTTTAAAAAGATTTAGTTTACTTATTTATGCATATAAGAACTGGGGTGCAGACCAGAGGTGGAGGGTGAGAGGATTCACCAGAGACAGAGTGGCGAGCAGAACAGGTGGATCTACTGAAATATACTGCTGAGGGGAGCAACAGACAAGACAGGAGAGATCTACTGAGCCATGTGGGTTAGCTCCCTGGCCGGGCATCGAACTTGAGCTGCTGTGGCTACAGATAGCTTCATAGTGCTGAGATTTAATCCCTTGAGCCCTGATTTGTAGAAGTTCTTTATATAATCTAGATATTATTCTTTCAGCTTTATGGGTTCAAACATCTTATTCCATTCTGTTTTTATTACTATCTTCATTTAGTAATAGTTTAGTGATAAACAGATAATCATTTTAATGTAGTCAATTATCAATTTTTCCTTCAAGATTTATGCCTTTTGTGCTTTTTGTTAAGTAAGATTCCCTTTCAAAGTATTATGGATTTTCTCCTACATTGTTTTCTGAAAATGTTGGAGTTCTGCCTTCCACAGTTAGGCTTTTAATCCCCCTGGAATTGACTTGGTACATGATGTGAGCTAAATATTTTCCTTCTTTCTTTTTTCTTTTAAGTAAGAATAACCAACGATCCCAGAGCAATTTATTAAAAATTCACTTTTCCTCCACTGATTTACCATGTAAGTCCTGTCATAAACTAAGTTTCCATATATGTTTTGGTCAATTTCTGGGCTATGTAATTTGTTCCTTTGGTTAATTAGTTTGTCATTTTGAAAATATCATACTTTCTTAATTTTTAAACTTTATATGAAGATTTGATATCTTATAAAATAAACCTCAGTTTGGGCCTCCTTTGGTGGCACAGGTGGTTGAATGCCATGCTGTGAAGCTGTCCACAGCCTCTGCAGGGCCGGTTTGATTCCCGGCTGACCAGGGAGCTACCCACATGGTGCAGCAGACCTCTCCTGTCTCTCCCACTGCTCCCCTCAGCAGTGTATTTCATCAGTCTGCCTGTTCTGTTCCCTGCTCTGTCTCTGGTGAATCCTCTCACCCTCCTGTGCATCTGGCCTGTACCCCGGTTCTTGTATAAATAAATAAATAAATCTTAAAAAACAAACAAACAAACCTCAGTTTGAGAATTAAAACATTTTTTTTAATCTATTAAATAATATATAAAACATACAAAATCACATAAGTATAGGTGGTAATGAGTAGTGCTCAGAAGACATCTAAACTTTGCTTCCTCTACTTATAATGAAGTTTCCACACAAGAAAATTTCTTAATAAATTATTTGAAGAGGGAAGTCAGTTTATTTTTGCTTCATACTTAGCCTGGGGCATAGCCATTTGAGATCTCGACTTTATGGAAAGAATTGCTTTTTAAATTTCCCGCCTTCAGTGGTTCTTAAGAGGTTATGAAAACTTAAATTCAAAGTAAGCTGGTTAGCAATGGTGAAATCCAACTTCAGTGCTCTCTCTTTTTTCCCAGAGTTTTTGCCTTCATTTTAGTATTTAGTCCACCATACTACTGGAATGAAGGTTTTAGTAAATTACCTTTATAAAGTCTGGGTTTAAATGAGTGCATAATATAATAAAGCACTCTATGAATACATAAGAATTTATTTTACAATTAATATTTTAATGTATTAAATGAATTCATTTATTAAGTTAATATACCATGTTACTTAACCATTCCCTTTTTATTGGGCATTTATCTTGTTTCCAGTGTTTCTCCACTACAAAAATATTATAATGAAGTAAAAAAATACTGTAGTGCTTCCTACTAGTTCTGCCAGCTTTAAAGCCACACGTTTTAAAAGGGACATTGACAAACTACAGGTGGGTGGTGAGGAGAATGAAGCATCTAGTGCAGAGATTGGTAAACTATGGCCTAGGGACAAATCTAACCAGCTTCCATTTTTTATAAGTAAAGTTTTATCAGAACAGAGCCACATCTATTCTCTATGGCTGGTGTCATAGTAATGCAGGACTGAGTATTTATGACAGAGGCACTTGAAAAACCTAAAGTATTCGCCATCTGACTTTTGCAGAAAAAATTTGCTGACTCCTGATCTACCTAGCGCAATCTGTGCTGCATGCTTGAAGGAAATGGAGATCAGGCTGAACACAAGTCTTTTATCACAAGGTGAAAGAGACATACAATACTTAATAAGAACAGTGTCTAATTCAGTGCTCACATGTACCTGCACTTGTAGGCATTATTATATTCTACAGTGAATAAAGATCATCTTCCCTACTAGGTTATGCATGCCTCAAGGTCAAGTTTATAATTCCAAGTTTAATGTTCTAGCATCTAGGAAGTATCGTCTTTGAGTGAATGTTTCCAGAATTAAATGAACAGACCTATCAAGTAGAAGAGATGAACATCCATTCTCAGAGAGCAGAAGAGAAGTTTCAGAAAAACAGATTTTAGATCATTGAGGAGAGTTGCCCCATGATAGTCATGCCTGAGAGGGACTCACAGATCCTGCCACTCACCTCATGGATGTTACAGAAGGATTTCTCACTAGGACTGAAAGTTGAACTAACTGAAATCTTGAATTCTAGGATCCTACCATTTAAACTGGGAAAGACAGAGGATTAGAACTCAGAATTTAGGTGTTATATAGTTTGCTTTCTACTGTATCACACTGTGTCCTTTAGCATTTCCACAAGAAGAGCCATGAGGAGACTGGTGTTGTAGTAGAAAGAATATATCAATAAGCACCAGGAGGTTTTGGGTTATAATTCTACTTTTGCAACTAATGTACTATATGAGCCCCGCAAGTCCTTTAATCTCTCAGGGCCTAAGTGTCCTTAAGTGAGGGGGCTGGATTAGATAATCTCTAAATTCTCTTTCAGCTCTAAAACAATTTTATCCAAGGATTAGCAGGGCCTCTCCTATTGAAAGTACAGAACACACTGGTTCAAACAAGATGTTTCCCTGTTATGTATTGCCAGAGCCCTGAGGTTCTGCTATTAAAAATGGGTTGTCACCCTCCTGATCCCACCCCAGTCTCAGTTGCTCAGTTCATTCCTTTTCTGTATCCCCCTTCCCAACTTGATTTATGGCACTTTTTTCTCTCAAGAAATTTAGGTTTAAGTAGGCTGATTTTAGTTCCCTTTAGTGTAGTAAAGACAAGTTCTATCTTGTTAAATTCTGCTCCTTTGGCTGATGGAATAACTTGAAGCCGTTCCACTCTTGGGAGGTTGGTTGATATTAACATTGACCTCCAAAAGGTGATCGGGCCTCCTTTATTTAGGGCACAAGACAAGGAAAGCTCATATTTCTCATGGGGGAACATTTTATTCTTGGTGGAAGCAGTTTAAATTTCCAGAATGAGTCATCTACTCATTTCTTTATTTAAATTCTTTAACTAGAGAACTTAACCTAAATTCTTTTTTAAAATGATGACAAGATTCAACCTTAAGTGGACCCTCATCTAGAATCATTTGCCTCACATCCCACTCAAATAGACATCTCCTATTAGCTGTGGTCTCCAATTTCCTCTTGACTTTTTGTTTGAACTATCCAAAGTTTTAAAAATTTCATTTGGCTGAAGTACTTAGTATCAATTTCCTTATAGTTTTCCACATTCCACACTATATTTGACCATATATATCTTATTAATTCTAAATAGGCCTACAAACTGCAATGTCATGTTAAGAGCTCCTTTTAGTCCAAGGCATGTCATGTTGCCAACATCCAACTGAGTCCCATCCAGAAGATTAGCAAGGCTGCCACATGGTGTTCTCTTTTTTTACAAAACATTGTTGCCTGCATTGTAGCTAGGACTCGATCTGGTAACATTAATCCCAAATCTGCAGACTGGCACTCTTAATTCTGCTTGGGTGGAGAGCACTTAGAGCTCTCAGCACAAGGCTTTTATTTTGGGAATACCATTCTTTGTGATGATTTCTAAAAGGAATATTAGACTGTTGTTAGGAATTTTATTTCATTCCTGAAAAATACTGTATTCTGTCTTTACACATTGAGATACCCAGGTTCCACATCTTTAGTGACTATCTCTACCATTGATTTAGGTGTTGAATATCCTTCTCAGACATGTTTTAATTATTCATTAAGAAGCTATAGGAGTTCCAGCTAAAAATGAAGCTTGGCTAGAAGCTCGGGGTGAAGTCTTTTCTAACTTTCCTATTAAAATGCCTATAAAGTCAAAGAAAAGCATAATAATTTAAACATAAAAACAACGGACAGCATAACTCAAAATTGGTATAGAATCTATACTGACTATAAAGCAAGATTGAGAAAAACCTACCCAAGCCTTTTTATGGCACAGCGCGTCAACTTTATTACACAACACAGAAATCTTTTGAAATGAGGAGGGAAGGCTCTGAATCCTCTGCACTGTCTGCCCATCACCAGGAAAACTGGGCAAGTGGGCTTGTTCCCATGTGGGTGGATTTGTGAAGTTGATTTGTGAAGTTGTCACATCATTCTATATCCAGAGAATTAGAGTTCTCAGAAGACAATTTGGATTCTCAGGAAATAAGGTCATTTTTGGTTGAGTCAGAAGTATATTGCATTTTCAGAGGAAAATTTCTTGAAGCAAACCTTTTTAGGTTTAGACTGGGTCAGAAACAAGGAAACAAACAAAGCAAAGCAAGACTGAAAACCCAAGTCACCCCCACTACCACCACCAAAACCTTGGTAATAGCACCCATTGGGGATTATAGACTTTTCTGTACATTGCAGGTTCACAGGACCAGAAATCAGACAGGCTGGGGGGCAGGATAGATCCTCAGTAGAAGTACCTGGAGGGAGTCACGCTGGAGCCTGGTCTGGACCTGAGGCATGCGCATTCACTAGACAGCAGCCCAGGGAAGTTCAACTTTCCTGTCTTTGATAATCCTAAAAATGAATAGATTTCAATTTTTTCAAAGACTAATAAAGAAGAGAAAACCACATGAAATCTGTGAGGATGACTTTATTGCAGGGGAAGAAAGAGTATTAGAACCAGAAGACCTCAAAAATGATTTATTGGAGGGTCCAGCAGTTAAAGGATTTTAGGAAACTGTTTCACTTCCTTCATGGAATATAAAATACATGGATGTTAAAAGATAGAGTGTACTTCTATATGGGGATAATTGATATTCCTGAAAAAGATATTTGACTTATGGGGGGCGGGGAAGCATATGAGTTATGCTTATTAAAATTATAAGAGGAACAATTTATGAGCAGAACTAATATCTATATTGAAAAAATCATTGTGTTCCAAACAAATAAGTACACAAAGGCACACATAATGATGTGTCCTGGTAACAAATTTATTTAATAAGGGTAAGAAAATTTTCTTATAAGCATCTAAGCAGAAGAAAAAGACTACCTAAAAAGAAAAAAAAAAAACCCCAAACCAAAAACCTGACTAGTTCTCTGACTTTTCCTCTGAAAGCATAAATTTCAAAGAAAATGGAGTACCATATATGGAGTTTTAAGGACCCAACTTTGTCACTTACTACTTTTATACCCAGCCTAGACATTTTTAACCTGTGAAGTGACAAAAAGGCATCTCAGATAAGCAAGGACTCAGAAATAGTACCCTCCCTGGGAACAAGTACTTAGAGGGAAAGCCCGAGAATGGAGAACATAGACTAGAAAAGGATTGTCCTTAGGTTCTGAAACAAATTTTAAAAAGGATATCTTCAAATTAGTACTTAGCAAGCTTTTTTAGTTATAAAATTCTTTTTTTTTAAAAAAAAAAGATTTATTTATTTATGCATACAAGAACTGGGGTACAGGCCAGAGGTGCAGGAGGTGAGAGGACTCACCAGAGACAGAGTGGGTGAGAGGACTCACCAGAGACAGAACAGGCAGACTGACTGAAATACACTGCTGAGGGGAGCAGTGGGCAAGTCACGAGAGGTCTGCTGCACCATGTGGGTAGCTCCCTGGCCGGCTGGGGGTTGAACTCATGCTGCAGAGGCTGCGGACATTTTCACAGTGCTGTGCTTAACCCCTTGCACCACTGGGGAGACCCAGTTATAAAATTCTTTACCCAGAGGAAAACTTTCTTGAAAACCTAAAATATAAAACCAGCAATTATTTGGATAACGAAGGTATAAACAACCAAGATAATGACCCAAGACAACCTGTGAGGTAATGTTTCAGAACCCGAGGACTTTAAGGAATGAAGTCTGAAAGCTACTTCTCAAAAATAATTATGTAAATCTGCTTGTAGAACTGAAAGCTGATGTCAGAATGATTTTCAAAAGAGTTTTGTAATGTATAAATTATTTCAATAGTAATCTGGATCTAGAACTCCAGTTAATAATAAAGGAAATGATAAACTGATAGACATCCTATGACGGTATTTGTGAGAGTAGTGAACAGATAGAGCAAGTAAAAGGTACTGTTTTGTACTTGATTCTGACAATTAGAGAATAGATAGAGGCTTTTGAAAAGCTAGAGCAATTATTAGAATTTTAAAAAGGTCCATCTAAAGAAACCCATAAAAACAGTAAGGAAAAATGAAAACAGAAAGCAAGATGAAAGAATAAAAATCAGATATATCAGTTATAGTTGTTAGTAATTGAAATAAACTACTTATTAAAGGATTTGAATTCTCAGACTAAAAAATTTCTATGAACTTTACCTTAGTGCTGTGTAAATTTATCTAAAGCAATGTGATTCAAAATTGGGAAACAGTTTGGTAGGAAAAATAGTATTATTTTAGTAAAGGGTATAATTCTATCAATAAATGAAAGTGCATTTAAGCAGACCAACTAATATTTCTTGAAAATATGTTGAAAATTTGTTTAAATTGTAAAGAAAAATTAATCACTGACAGATTATGTTAAGAAATACTAAAACTGGAATCTTTTCTATTTATATTCTTTTATATCTCTCTATTCTCTATGTGTTTTGGGGTATTTTGGGATGCTGTTGAAAACATTGTCCGTAAGACTTTAATGGAAATTCATTATCCATTAGTTCCAAAAGAAAAAAAATCTTTATAAATATCAATAGTGGAAATTATACAAAAAATTCTTGACCACAATATACTAAGCTAGAATTTGATGATTGCATTTAAATAATAAAAAAAAATCAATCATTTGAGAAACATTAAAAAAGTACAATCTCCTAGCTAGTACCTGTGGTAACTAGGAAAGTAAGTGTGTAATTTCAGACTTCAGAATGCTCAGAACAAATTTCTAAAATTTTAAAACCTAGGCCTTTCCAGTTGTAAAGATTTCACCAAATTTAATTTTTTTTATATTGAGGTATATTATCCAATCAGTAAAGTAAGCAGATATTAAGTATAATTGATGTATTTTTACAGCATATATACACATTTTTAGATTTAACTTTATGAAAAATGGACAAAGTTTTCAAAAGCAATTGTTACATTGCAGCACCAGGGGAGAGTTTCAGCTACTCCACATCATCACCAACATCTGCTATTTACTTAAAAAAATTAATTTTAGTGGGTGTGGTGTGGTATTCCATTGTGGTTTTAATTTATATTTTCCCTGATGACTTTTGCTGCTGAATACCTTTACATGTGCTCATTAACTACTTATATATCTTTAAGTCCCATTTAACTTATTAATTTTATTACTGATTATAAGTTTTTAAAAACAAATATATTTTGGGTATAAATTCTTTTCCAGATATATATTATAAATATTTCCTTGTAGTTTAGCTTAAACTTTCATTTAATGTCTTTTGATAAGCAGAAATTTCTATTTTGATAAAGTCCAATTTATTAATACCATATGGTTAGTGCTTTTGAGTACTATGTTCATTTTTTCTGAAGTTATGAAAATATTATCTATATTTTATTCTAGAAGGTTTATTATTTTGCCTTTCACATTTAGGCATATTGTCTGCTTCACATTAATTATTTTTTTACTTGGTAACATTTGAAGTTGAATTTTTTCATTATAGATATCTAGTTGTTTTGCCATACTCATTGAAAAGATTTTCTTTTCCTCAGTGCTTTGCCTTGACATCTTTGTTGAGAATGATCTGACCAAACATGCATGAGTCTCTTTATAGATTTTCTTTTCTGCTTCATTGATCTCCAGTTTTTCCTTGTGCCACTGCCACATATAGTCTTTTTTTTTTTTTTACTTTAAATAGGAGAGATGTTTACTTTTATTCATAGTGGAAACAGCTGATCATAAACATAGGTACTTCCAAATATGGATACAATCTTTACACAACGTTTTTTATATCTAACTGACCACTCTTAAGATATTTGTAAAAATTCAGTCTTTTGAACATCACTGCATTTCTTTTTTATAATTTTGCTTACTTGCAATTTAGTAATTTTTCTTTGTTACAACTTCACACTATCAATATTCAGTTAGACAGTAAAAGCAATAATCTTTGTACATTTTCATCAAGTCTGAAATCAAAGAGTTTTTTGGAATTTAGTTCTCAGGTTCACAATTACACTTCAAACCATGATTTCTGTTTTTGGAAAGAGACTTCAGTGTGGCAAAGTGGGTCAGATTGCCAACTGAGTTTCTTTTTTTTTTTTTTTTAAATAATAAATTTTATTTTTATATTCCCCCATACAACTGCACATGCCCCATTCTGACCCCAATCCCTTCCCTCCCGGCCCCCACCCCCCAAAAAGTGTCTCTGGTTCATAGTTTTTTGTTGATTTTGATTTTCACTTTCTTATAGTTATTCATTTTCCTGATCCCTTATTTAAGTTTTCTAGATTCCTGCTATGAGTGAGACCATCCGGTATTTTTCTTTTTCTTTTTGGCTTATTTCGCTGAGCATGATCCCTTCCAGCTCCATCCATGTTGCTGCAAATTGCATGTGTTTATCTTTTTTGAATGCTGAGTAATATTCCATGGTGTATATGTACCACATCTTCTTGATCCAGTCATCTATTTTTGGGCATTTGGGCTGTTTCCAAAGCTTAGCTATTGTAAACAGTGCTGCTATAAACATAGGGGTGCAGGTGCTCTTTGGAATTGATGTTTCTGTGTCCTTTGGGTAAATACCTAGGAGTGGAATTGCTGGATCATATGGAAGCTCTATGTTTAGTAGGTCCAGAAATCTCCACACAGCTCTCCATAGTGGTTGGACCAGTTTACACTCCCACCAGCAGTGCAGAAGAGTTCCTTTTTCTCCACACCCTCGCCAACATTTGTTGTTGCTAGTTTTTTTTAATATGTGCCATTCTCACTGGTGTAAGATGGTATCTCATGGTAGTTTTGATTTGCATTTCCCTGATTACAAGTGATGTTGAACATTTTTTCATATGCCTGTTGGCCATTTGCATTTCCTCTTCAGAGAAATTTCTTTTTAGCTCTTCTGCCCATTTTTTGACTGGATTATTTTCTTTGTTGTTGTTGAGTCTCATCAGCTCATTGCAGATTTTTGTGATCAGTCCTTTATCATTAGTGTTGGGTGCAAAAATGTTCTCCCAGTTGGTGGGGTTTCTCTTTGTTTTTGTTATTGTCTCTTTTGCTGTGCAGAAGCTCTTTAATTTGATGTAGTCCCAGCTGTTTATCTTTGCCTTCACTATCACTGCTTTGGGTGATGTGACTGTAAAGATGTCTTTGATGTGCAAATCACGTAGTGTTTCGCCTATATTTCCTTCTATGTATTTTATGGTTTCAGGTCTTATGTCTAGTTCTTTAATCCATTTTGAGTTGATTTTTGTGTATGAACACCTGTTGAGTTTTGATTGAAATTGTTTAAACTGAATTGTCAATTAGGATTGAACTGCCATTTTATTTTTTTATTATTTTATTTTTTAATTTAATTTTTTTAAGTTTTTAGATCATTGTTCATTTTTAAACAATATTTGCTTCCCTCCACCCTCTCAGTGTGGTCCCCATAGTTTCCTTCACCAATGCACCTGTGCACCATCACCTCAGTCCTCTGTGTTCCTCCCTCCATCCTTCCTTCCCTGCAGTATGTCTCTGATTTATAATTGTCTGTTTTTGCTTTGTTGTGTTTTGTTATTACTTTTTACACTGATGTTTCATTTGGCTCCCCTCTTTTCCTGCTATAAGTGAAACCATCCAATATTTTTCTTTTTCCTCCTGGCTTATTTCACTGAGCATAATTCCTTCTAGTTCCATCCATGTTGATGCAAATGGCATGAGTTTATCTTTTTGATTGCTGAATAATATTCCATTGTGTACAGACGCCACATCTTCTTGATCCAGTCATCTATTTTTGGGCATTTGGGTTGTTTCCAGGTTTTATGTATTGTAAATAAGGCTGCAATAAACATAGGGATACAGGTTGAACTGCCATTTTAACAATATTGAGTTGTCCAGACCATAAACATGACTATTTCTCCATACTTTCAGATCTTCCTTAATTTCTCTTAGGTTTTTGTTTGTTTGTTTGTTTGTTTGTTTGTTTGTTTTAGCATTCAGGGTCCGGGTCTTGAACAACTTTTGTTAATGTTGCGTGTTTTTTCATACTATTGTAAAAGATAATGCTTAAATTTTGTTTCCAATTGCTAGCAGGTCATATAATTGACTTTGCCTATTTATTTTGTATCTTGTTTTTCTAGAATATGATGTCTTAGTTACCAGTATGTGCAAATACAGTAAATTTCTGTTTATATACTCTATCTACCGTGAGCTTGCTAAATCCACTTCCTCTCTCTAGGTGTTTTTCTGGGTAGAATTCTCAGGATTTTCTACATAAACAATCATGTCGTCTGCAAATATTGTATGTATTTATTGATGCAATTGCATTCTTCTTTTCCAATATTAGAATCAAATTTTTAGTTTGAGCCTCCTTCACATTCAAAGTCTAAAATCCTACCTGCATCTCTTTTTGTAGTCATCATAGTGACATACTGCTTTTTATTCCTGTTCTTCTGAACATAACCACTATTCACCTTTAGAGTTGACAGTTTAATTTGAAGGCATACTGAAAGTGGTTCACTTGCTTTTTCTATTGGGTTAACCTAATAATTTTTTCCCTTAATTGAAGTACATATAGCTGGATGACAATTAGCAACTCTAGAAAGTCAGCCAGCATTGGTCACACTCCCATTCCTAGCTTTGGAAATTCTGTTAGCTGTCTGAGAGATTTGTCAGTTTCTACTACCTTTGATTGTATTGCCTTGCATGAGACAGAAAATCATCTGTATACACAAAAACTTTCATTTCAGCAATGCTGCATGATATGATATTTTGGATCACTTTTATAAGTTAAAATACAGAAATAGAAATCATTATGAGCTAAAATTTACTCCCACGTTGGGCTAGCAATGCAAATAACTCATCTGAGGTGACGGCAGGATGAACGAATCTTCCATGCATGCAAGATCATATGTAGGTGGCAACTACAACTTGCCTCAACTTATTCCTCTGCTCGGCCCCTGCCAAATGCTTTTGACATCTAAGGAATGACAGATTTCAAATTTCAAAAAAGCTAAAATTTGAAAATAGCACTACTTAATCCTAAAATGGTAGTTATTAGAATGCTCAAATCATCAAAGAGCTGCTTTTTAAGAAACAACCAGTAAAGGTGTGCATTTTCACAACTATATTCAAGGAAGAGAAAAAATAGATAATGCACATTACTAAAATAATTGTTAAAGCATACCCAGAGTAATAGTAATATTAAAAAATCCCAAGGTTTTAAAAAAATAGGAATGATTTTCTATGAAAAATATGTTACCAACATCACCTCAAACAGAGTTAGGAAATGTGAATAGTCAGTAACCACTAAAGAAGTTATAACAGTTGTCAAAGAACTAACTCCTAGAAAGGCCCTAGGCTAGATGCATTTATAATCCTTTAACAACTTTCAATGAATGGTTAATTCGTATGTATAAACTGCTCCATATAAACAGATGGTAAACTTTTCAATTAATTTCATAAAGCTAACAGAGCAATTATACCCCAAACCTTAGAAACACTGTAATGAATATGAACTACTTTTATTAAAAGATTTAAAGAAAATTAAAAATAAAGGCACTGGAGGCATGCAGACACCTTCAAAAAATTCTACATAGACTAAAAATTAGATCCCCCAAAAGATAGGAAAAAATGAACATATAGTGGGTTGGTGGTAGAACCAGACATAGAAATTAAAATTTTTCATTAATATTTTCTCAGAGTGAAGTTGTATGTTAAGATTATCCATATATATATATATATATACACACACACACACACACACACATATATAAACTATTATTTGACTGTCTTTTTCTACATCTGTTTATCTGTCATCTATTATAATGACTAAAAATTACTGTATGAAAAATGAAGAGTAAAATAATCCTTGAAAATTGCTCTCTAGAAAAGGGATGAAACTTTAAAAAGTTGGAACCATAGCCTCCCCAATCCTCAACTTCATTTTCTGTTGATTGTTGGACTCCTTTCCTTCTCAGTCATTCAGTGGCATGAACTGAGCCTTGGCTTGACCCTACAGTTGTAAGAAACCAATATCCCGAGTCAACGTATGAGATTTTAAGATGATGGCAGTTTTATTTATTTGCAATCAGGAATGCTCCAGGTTTGATTGAAAAGTGTGTATATAGAAAAGGAACACAAAATTAAGAATTCAAATTTAGTTTCAAAATTAGGGCTTGGCGGTATCTGTGCAACAGAGGAGTGCTAAGGTGTCGGCATCACCAGCCTCAAAAAAAATTTCCCTTTGTTCTCAGTTTTTCAGCTTTTTTTTTTTAAAACTTAGTGCAGCTCCATCCAAGTTGCTACAAATTCTCAAAGTGCCACTTCCAGAAATTCTTCACCAATCTTTTATAATGGTTAGGACATTTTCGGTTGTATGGGATGGGAACCCATCTAGCTTAGATGCACAAAAGTGCAAGGTGTGCACAGGTAGGGCCCCAGGGATCTCTGAGACTTCTGGAATCAGGAACTCACATATCTTTGGGGGTTCTCTCATTCCTTCTTTTTATCTAACAGCTTTGCTTCTCATTCTCGGTCAGATTTATTCACTCATTCTTCATTTTTTCCACTAGATATGAAAACATGGTTAGGAGAGGCTTCCAGGTTCACATTCCAAATTTGCTTTTAAGAGGGATTCAATCACTTTTAGCATCTCCTGTTTGAAAAATCCTGTAAGGATTCTGATTGGCTTGGCTCAGTTGCACACTCATCATTTGGTCCAAAAACTGTGTGTGTGTGTGTGTGTGTGTGTGTGTTTGCATTAAGCATTAAGATCAGTACTTATTAAAAAATAAGATAAAATTATATTTTAAGAGATGAAAAGAGAACCTACAATTCCTACTAAAACCATAACCCCGCAACTCACAAAACATTATATTTTAAGAGATGAAAAGAGAACCTACAATTCCTACTAAAACCATAACCCCGCAACTCACAAAACATTATATTTTAAGAGATGAAAAGAGAACCTACAATTCCTACTAAAACCATAACCCCGCAACTCACAAAACATCCACAAATAACCTGCATTTCTGTAACTTGTCTATCCTGACACTCTCTGTTGTAAACTCTCTCAGACTATGAACTCCAAATGGGCCGATGGTCACTTGGTTTAACTTCTTTATATAGTGCCTGACCATTGATGTGAGGAAAATCTATTTCTTGACTGATTTTTGTTTCAAATTATCATCTCCCCTTCATACTCTTATTAAAAAAGAAGAGTCCCAACGCTCCCTCAATTTCCTTCCATTTATTAATGCTGTTCATTCAAATTTCCACACTCATTTCTCTACTGAAACTATTTCTCATGAAGGTTGGCAGTGGCTTCCAAATGTCAAATCCTATGATCACTTCTCAGTCTGCTTTCTTGGCCCATGTTATTGGCTCCACTTTTGTCTCTGCCTCAGGCCCAGGTATTTTCTAAAGTCTGGTGCTCTTGGGACCCTCCACCTAGCCATGGTGCTGTTTCTCTCCATGACTCTGCGGCTTCTCTGTCAGCACTTATAATCCTAAACTGCTAACTATCTCCTGGAAGGCCTCATACAGACACCCTGTAAATTACAACAATTTGGATCACTAATTTGGATTCATATCACATCTTATTTCTAAAGGTAGAAATAAGATTTCAGAAGATTTCAAAAGGTAGAAATAAGAAATAAGTACCTTTTTTCTAAAGGTAGAAATAAGATTTCAGAAGATTCAAACTAATCTTTTTACTTCCTGGTGAAACCTTGTTCCATCTTCAAGATAAAGCTGAGAGTTGCCTCTGTGAGGAAAGCTCCCCACATTCCTACAGTCTAATGAATTGAATCACCATTTGAGAGTTGAAGTCATTTTAATTGCACCCTGGTCATAGATTTCTATTATAAAAAGTGTGACTACATCCCCAACAATTTGGGAGTTACTTGAAGGGCAAGAAGCAGCCTTTTAATCCTTTACCCGTTACCTGCCCCATTCTGAGCATAAAATCATGCAGATAGGGGAACACTCAGAAACTGTTCTAAATCTGGCCTCTCTGAATTGAACTAGGACAGGAGGGCTGGGCTGGGTTCATCAAATAGGTAGTTTTAAAGCAAATAAAAGGGAAGTATTCTTTTACACAGCAGGGAGTAAACTTGTTACTCATCTAGGTAGAAGACTATAGATGATGAAAATACACATGCGTTCTACAAGAATTTAACCAAACCTTAGAGAGATGCATAATGTGTTTCCAGGGGACAAGAGGGATATGCCTTACCTTTCAAGTGTAGGCCACTCACAATTACCATGACTTCTCAGGACTGTGGGCTCACACAGGACATTCAGTCACCCTCAGATTTGGCAACAGTTCAGTTATTCTGTTGAGTTCAGAGTGCCGAGCTGCCTAATGCATGCTTTCCACTTCACTGCAAGCTCTGGAGACACAAATGCTTGTCCACACCCTAGAGTGCATCCAAGCTGAGGTTCAGCACAATTAGTTATTTGTTTCCTCTAACATCTGAACCTTGTGAGATTCAGCCACCTCCTGGGAACCAGCCGTCTGCCAACGAGGCATGAATAAAACAGAGAAGGTTCCAGCTGGCATCACCTGCTGTGTTTTGCCTTATTTCTCTGTACACATTTCTAGACTTCTGAAAACCAGGGGTCTCTCCCAAGAGGGCACATGCCACATGGGCTGGGCCTCTGAGCCCTTGATTCTATGTTGGATTTTTGTTTTTGAGTCTCAGTGTGACTCAGGGATAGACAATGGATCTGGGACCCTGACCCTCAGATTCTCACATGGTTCTGACCCTGGCCATCCTCACATTCAGACCCTTCCCATGCAGCTCTCTGGTTATCATCAGTCTTCAGATTGTGTAAGATCTCTGTTTAAAAGCTCATCTTTTAAGAGTACCTGTACTCTGCCAAGATTTCGCTCTTGTCTTATGACATAGCAGTTTAGGCTCATTCTCATTATACTGCAAGCCATGGTTTTATTGAGGCTTTGCTGCTCCTTTCCCTTTATAGCATCTCTCTGTGAATACACAGATAACCCTTTCTCCTCATTTCTGCTGCTATCATCTTAGTTTAACCTCTTGTGACATCTTGCTGGCTCTTATAATGACTGTTCAAATTATAGTGGTTAAAAGCCTGGATTCTGGAGTCTGATGAGTTGAACTTAAATCCTGGATCCTAGCTGTGTGACTTTGGGTAAGTCATAAGACAAATTTGTTATGGTGAATTCAGGGTGTTCAACACTGAGAAAAGAGCAAAAAAGATCAGTTTTCTATCCACTAGTTTTCTTATCCCAGTTTCCCTGAGAAAGCAGGAATCATACTCATAACCATATCCTCAGGTTATTGGGATAATTAAAGGAGTGAGTTTATATGTAAAATAAAACTGCAGTACCTTTCTGGAAAGGTACTAGTTGTTATTAGCATTTTTGTTGTGGTCATTATCCTTTCTACATAAGACTCTGCTTTTGCACAGATCATTGGTTCAATTTTTGAATGGAAAAGGGTTATTTTTGAGCAATTCTCTGTTACCCCCCCCCAAATACATTAAAGAGAACCTCTTGTAGTGGATGCATGGAGAGGAACTCAGTAAAGATGAGGTCTTCTAAGGGTAGGTAATCCTCAGAGATGACACTGGAGAGGTAGATGGTGAAAGAACTGTAGAGGACCTTTAACACGTGGCAATGATGCTGGAAGTTATGATGAAGGCAGAGGAGAACCCTTGAAAGTTTTGAGCTGGAGAGTGACAATGGACACTGAGAGATTAATCTGTAGGAGATGCCTGACTCATTTAAAGGATAATAGAGCTCATTTGGAAGGCGGGCTCTGTAAAGTCTGTGTTCATTTATCCATTAACAAGTTTCAGTGGATACTTCCTGCTAGACGCCAGGTATTTGCTAGATTCTGGGCATATAATGATGAGTACTACTGACACAGCTTATGTCTTTATGGAGTTTATGATCTAGAAGGGAAAGACACAATAAAAATAAGCAGCTGCAGCAAAGCATGGTATATACTGCAGAGGGCATGAATACTGCCTCTTCCCGTTCATCTCACCCCTTCCATTCACCCTGTAGGAGTCAGTGGTGTGGGTGGGACTGACTACTCCTAACTCCAGGGGTGAGGTTTAATTAACAGAAGCCACAGTTTCTAACTCTGATGCACATTCCAGTTACTTGGGGAATTAAAAAATTCCCCAAATTATAGGCACCAGGCTGCCACCCTTAGAAAATAATTGATCTGGGATGGGACCTGAGAATTGGTAGTGTGTTGATAGCTTACCACGTGATGCTAACACATAGCCAGAACTAGAATCACTGGTCAAACCACGCTGGGTACTCTTACTCTTACCCTCCTTGCTCTTTTGTTTCCTTTTTTTTTTTAAGATTTATTTTTATTTATGCATACAAGAACTGGGGTACAGGCCAGAGATGCAGGGGGTGAGGGGATTCACCAGAGACAGAGTAGGGAAGAGAACAGGCAGACTGACTGAAATATACTGCTGAGGGGAGCAGCGGGCGAGACAGGAGAGGTCTGCTGCGCCACATGGGTAGCTCCCTGGCCGGGGATCAAACTCGTGCTGCAGTGGCTGGCTGCAGTGGATGGCTTCTATAGGTTGTGTCTTAACTCCTTGCACCACCAGGGAGGCCCTTGTTTTCTTTTTGTTTCTTGATGTTTTGTGAGGAATTGTCAGGGTGAAGATCATAGATTGCAGTGTATCATTGCCTCTGATCATGGAGACTGGCTTAAGGGAAGTCGCCGGAGTGAACCTTAGTGCTTTTGGTAAAATATAAAGTTCACTGTATTTATTTTTTCTTTCAGAATACTAAGGGAACTAGCATTTTAGAATTCACAGAAATTATTAGTGATTTTTGATAAACCATTTTTGATAGAAGAAATTCCAGAAAACTTGGAATAAGCAAATATTAAGACTTTCTAAAGGAAGAACAAAATGTGTACCACACCCCTACCCCATCAAATGAGAGCAGCCAACTTGATGTCAATCCCTGGGAAAATTCTAAGAATGCAACCATGCTTATGATTTATAAGCATTGAGAACAGAAAACTGACTGTTAGAAACTAGCGTGGATTCTCTAGGGCTGGGACAGTTTCTTTTTCTTCTAATTGACTATAAGACCTGTGGATCACATTAATACTATAGACGTGGTGAATTTTGATTCAACAAAGCAACTAACAAAATTCTCACGATATCCTGGGATGCTGGGATAAGATATTTAGAGAAATGTGGTCTGGGTGATCTTCCATCTTTATCTCTGTTCTAAAAAGTTTTCTGGTGGTTTTACATAATATCCAATGTGATGAGACAAAAAAATGAAGAAGTGGAGAATTTAAGGGTAAAGGAAAAACAAGTTTAGGGAAAATTAGACAAAACCACAGGTATGTGGTTTGTCCATAAAACATACGCCATGTGCTTCTGTCCTTCCGTACTCTGCATACATTTTGGAGGTAGTTTACACATTTTGCTGTGGGTTTTCTAACAGCCCAAGCAAAGAGGAAACATCATAAATAAAAGTGTCTGTAAAAAAGAAAAGCAGTACTGAGAGCAGAGAGAAACTTCTGTGGGTTCTTGTAAAGGGGACATATGTCATATAGTAAGCCATCTGCTCATTATGTCCTTACATAAAATATAATGGTGCGTCCCAGGCAGAGCTGCTTCTTAGGAAGTACCTTTGTGAGGCCAAAGCCTTATTATGTAAAACAAAAATTGTACGGACAATTGAGAGCGCCATCCAGATATGCGATCTTCAGTTGTCAGGGGGATGCTTTACCTTTAAGCTCTACTTTGACAACTGATGTATACAACTTCTCCAAAGATCATTGGTGAAAGGATTGATGTCTCTACTACTCTGCTCTATCCTTGTATACTCAGAAGTGTCATCGAAGAGGAAGCCATTGAAGACACTCTTCACATTTTTGGAGAATGAGAATTTGGGTGGGATAGCAGACATAGCTAAATGATCCTAATATCTGGAATATTGGGTGTCTACAAGATAAACTTTGGTAACTATCAATATATAAAATAGTGACTTTAGGGTAAGACAAATCCCTGAGTTATAGAGCCAGGGGCAGCTGAAAGCAAACCAGACTATTTGAAAAGGACCCCAGGGGTTTCGGTGACTGCAAACTGAGATGGACCAATGATGTGATGTGATTTCTACAAAACTAAGGTTGCTCTGTAAATGCGGTGTGCCTGCAGAGTTCTGTCATGCTCTGCCCTAGCCAGATCACGTGTAGAGCCCTGTGTTAGATTTTTATGCTGCTTTTTAGGACAGGTAGTTATTTAAAGGAGAGTGTCTGGGATGCTGGGGTGTCTAAAGGGAAATTTAGAGAACTGCAAATACTTGTACCAGAAATGAAAAGACAAAACAAAATAAAATCTGTCTTAGTTAAGGAGGTAATAGGTGGATAAGAGACTAATTTCTTCCTGGATTAATCTAGAAGGAAGTAAAAAGATATGATTGATTACGTAGGACTACATAAAAGAAACTATTCTAATCTTGAGAGCTGTCTGAAAAGTCAGAATGTTTTTTCTTGTGAGTGGTGAGCTTCTCGTCACCAAAAGAATTCAAGGAGAGTCTAGATAGTTGCTAGGAATATTGTAGAGGATGGTTTGTTGAGGGTAGGAAGACTGTTCCAGATGACCTCCAAGTTCCTTTCCACCTCTAAGATTTTATGTACCTTTATCTAAAATGAAAATTTCAACAGTTCAAAAAAAAATCCACAAATTATTTAAGGGAGAAAATCAATCTAGTCTCAGACTATTGTTAGTGCCTCAGACGATCTGCTCCCAAATGACTAAGTTAAAATAACACAAGCAGAAGATGATGAATCATGCTGCTTTTCCTAATGGTCTCTAATGTGCAAAGCCCAGGATTACAACTGCCACTCTGAGTGACTAGTGGGGAGGGAGAACCAAATTATGGTAAGGATAGCATTGTAGTGTTCCCAGTTGGTAGCTTATGTGTATGTGATTACCTAGTATTCCTTACCAGCTGTTTTTTAACATTAGTCATACTGATTTAAAACAACCACCCTCTTTTCATTTATCTCAATAAGCACTGTTCTTTTAGAGGGAGCAAGACGTTTCATTTAAAAGTGGAAGCTTTTCTTAGTTCTTAAGTGTACATGATGCAAGTGAATATATATATCTGTCTGTGCTTCAGAGGGTCTTTGTAAGTCTCAGGTGAGGAAATTATGGAGGTTCTGCGGTCTCTTCTTACTGTTGACCCGGGTCATCGAAGTTGGGCAGGGGCATAGAAGTGGGGAAAAGTAGTCTCTTATCGAGTTAGAATAAAGGAAGGTTTTAGTGGGTAAGCAAGTTTTTTGGAAGGGTCTGTGGAAGATGAGAAATCAGGACAGAAGTTTCCAAACTGCCTCTCCCTGTTCTGGTGTGAGGGTAGATGAGTGGGGTATTTTTTTCTTGGACTTAGTTGGGGCTTGAATGAGGCAAACCCCTAAGGTAATAGGAGTGTGATTGTATGAAGTTGGGGGTCATAAAGGGAAGCAGGGTCAAAGACCGGAAAGAACAGGCACCCTTGGAGCAATGTAATCAGGAGTAGAGAGGGGAGAAGACACTGAAGCCCAAGTCCAAATTCTGAAGACAGAGTAAAAACCAATCGGAGTGTTTGTACAATAGAAGTTAGAAAAGCATCACACGAGGGCTGTCCGTACAGACTTTGCTAAAGGCATTGTTGACTTCTCTGGCTAACTTTTTGCCTCAGTCATAGGACACTTTTACTCTGTTAGTGACACTGTAAATTGGTAGGACCATTATAGAGACCAATCTGGAAATATATATTAAAAGTCTTTTAAAAATGTTATCCCCTTTAAGCCAGTAATTATACTTAAAGAAATGTATTCTAAGGAAATACATTACATCTGCAAAGAAGTGTTGATAAAGACGTTAATTAAAACATTATTTAAAATAACCAAGAGACAGAAGTGTGGAAATAGGAAATTTGTTTAAATAAATAATTTTAACATTAATATACTGGCATATTATATGATGGCTAAAATTACATGATGGCTGAATTTTGTTGGAAGTAGCTTTCCTTGGAATTAATGGAGTTGTTCTAAAGTCACTATTAAGTGGTAAGGATCAAATGTGCCCTGGTCAATATTTCTTTTATTCTCCAGGATCAGATACTGTTACAGTCCTATGTCCTCTTGCATAGCTCAGGATCACCACATTGATACCATCTAATTTATTTCTTTTAGAACTTTTCACTTCCCTGGAGCTTGCATGAAGGCCTTCTCCATCTTGGTATTTATTTTGTCCAGTGCTTTTCCCCTTTGCTGGTTCTGCGACATGGCTTCTCTAAATATTGGCATACCTCTGAGTTCGGTTCTTGGACCTTTTGTTTTCTTTTATCCTTGCTACTTTGATCGTCTCTTTTGCTTGATGGCCCTTGAGATCATGGATGTGCTGATAACTCCCAAATTTTTAATCTGGACCTCTCCCCAGAACTCAGATGAACATATCCAACTATTTATTTAACCTCTCCACTTCAACAGCTAATCAATCAGACATCCAAATTCCTAGCTACCTCCCACTACCAGCCTGCTCTTTTTACAGTGCTTCCTTTGAAATAAATGGTAACTCTATTCTTTGAGTTTCTATGGACAAAAACTTTGGTGATATCCTTACTCTTCTCTTTTTTTCATATGCCATATCAAAAGTGTCACTACATCCCGTGGCTGCATCTTCAAAATCTGTGCAGGATCTTCTACCACTTCTTGCCCCTTATACCACCACCCTTACACCTTGTCAATTACACCACCACACTATCTCTCGGGTTTTTCCAGTCTCCTACTTGGTCTTCCTGCTTCTACTCTTGCCTTCTGCAATCTGTTCTTAGCAAAGTCGATCCTCTAAAGCCCCAGGTCATGTCATGTCACTCTTCTGCTCAATACTCACTGATGGGTTCCACCTTCTTCAGAGAAAATCCAAAACTTTCCATGGTCTACAAGGCCCTGTGTGGTCATGCCTCCAGCTACCTTTTATGACCTCATCTTCTGTTACTTTCTTCCTCCCTCCATCCTACCCCGATTGGGCTCCATGCTGCTCTTAGAACATGCCCAAGTACTTTCTCATTTCTCAGACACTGTCTTCAATACTCTTCCCTATGACCTTTATGGTTCACTTCTTCCCCTACTTCAGTCTTTGCTCCAAAGCTACTGTTTGTGTCACGGAATTTTCTGGCTTGCTATTTAAAATAGTATACCTCTACATCCCTTACTTATCCTCCTTCCTTGTTTCCTTTCCCTCCAAAGCAGCTGTCTCCATCTAACATTCTCAATTACTTTCCATTTTCTGTTTCCTCCAACAGGAGTAGGAATTCCACTAGAACAGAGATTGTTTATCTTTTGCTCATGGCTTTATGCCAAGTGTTGAGAATGGTGCTTTGTACATAGTAGATACTCAATGCATATTTGTTGTTGAAAGAATATATGACTGTTGTATCTGAGTCTGAGGAAATACCAAGGTTTTACCTTGGGTGCTAAGGTGATGAATGAAGCTCAGAGTCATTTGGAAACTTTTAAGTGCTCATGGGATGAATGACTGCTGTAATATCATAAGATGCCTGGAGGTAACAAGGGAAAAGTAAGATGAGACCTCTGAGGTTCAATTAGGATGATGGGTGTTGCTTCACTCTCTTCCGATTATGTTCCTGTCACTTGACATGGAATATAGCTTGTTATGATGATGGAGGGAAAGGTGCTGAAACTGGGAGACAATTGTGAAATATTATAATGGGATGTGGTTCAAAATATTCCTGTTAACGTTAGGTGGAAGATACTCATGGGGAAGATATTATCTTAGGTAAATCTCCTAAGACTATCTGTATCCTGTCAGTTTCTATTTTATTTACATTATCCAAATACTTCAAGGCTGTTATAGGGACTAATATAAGGGATTTCTGACTCTTATAGAAAATATAAAATGACAGAGAAATATATCCACCATATAAAATATTACAAAATACCATAAACATAGTAATTTGTCTAGTTAGTAAAAAAAAAAAAACCACTATGCTTCATATCTATCTAAAGGTATATGTGCTTAGAAAGTATAATAAAAGAATATATGGTAAGGTCCTAACAGTGTCTCTGCATATTGGGACTGTACTTTAATTTCTTTTCTTTTTGCCTTTCTATATTTCTAATTTCTTATATTCCACAAAGAATGCTTTTGCCTTTTTAATAAAATAAATCATGGGCATGGTTGTAGAGTAATAGTCTATTTGAAGGTATTGGTAGATTGTAGGTAATGACCATGTAGTCTCCATGTTGGAAATGAATTTTAGTTGATAAGGCCAACCTCACCAATATCCTTGACAAGTAGTTTTCTACTTGAGTGTCTCTGCTTTTAAGTCAGCCCATTCCATATGCCTGCCTGTCATTTCCACACAATGGAGATTCTACCCTTTCCTGGAATCAGAGGTTCTGGATTTTTACAATTGTCTTCTACTTGGTCTTCTTACTTCTATGTCTTCATCTTTAAGACCTATTTTCAACAAAGTGATCATCTGGAACCCCAGATCATATCCTGTTACTTTCCTGTTCAAAACCCCTTTTCCCGCTCCCTTAGAGAAAAGTCAAGGCCTTTCCATGACTTAAAATGCCCTATTGTCATTTAATCCATCTCCTACATGAAAACTAGTTCTCTTATTTATGTCTTTGAGACCCATTACCTGCCTGGACATTTAATTTTGTGCACTTTTCTCCTCTAAATTTTCTCTTAGAGTGTTTGGCCTTTGAGTTGAACATAGTATTCCTGGGATTATTGAACATCAGAGTGTAGAGCATGTTGATATCATCCTTGTTCTGGATGCTTTACCCCTTATAATTCACCCCAAGTTTAAATTATCCTGTTTTGATAACATCAAGAGAACAAAGAAAGAAAGACCATTTTCAAGTTTCTGATTTATACATTGTTCATGACTACACGAATCTTTCAGTTCTTTCTCTCTCTCTCTCTCACACACTCACACTCACACACACACTCACACACCCTTATATATAATTTCAGTCAACAGTAAGGGGAAAAGAAGTGGAGAAAAAAGCAGAAAGAGGATTTGATACTAGGGACTGAAACTTAGGGGAAAAATCAAGCCTCTCTTGGTGTGTTTGGAGAAGTATCACTGATATAAATCAAATGTATCCTAGTTCTTAGACTTTTTAGTAACTATAATCTATCTTTAAAGATATTAAATTCTCTTCTGTAGAAGGAATGCTATGGTAGGCACTGTTGGTGATTAAGGAAAGCAAAAAATATAACAGGGATTGAAGATATGGGTTTCTTCCCCATAAAACACATCGTCTAGTTAGGGGTAGCAGACATGCACAAAATTGTATAAAACATCCTGAGAGCAGACACACTGTATCATAAAATGAATCATAGACATAGGACTGGAAAATTAAGGGGTGATGAGAATACACTGGTGTTGATAGCCCACTCAATATTTTTTGAATACCTACTCTCTATGAATGACTGTGCAGAAATATACAAGAAGAATAAAATATTGACCTCACCCTTGGTGCCTATGGCTCCGTGGAATGCTAGATTAAACAGTTATATAAGTTTTAAGAGACTTAGCAAATGTTCATGATGTTAGACTAAATAAATGGTACACAAAATTACATATCCAGTATGATTTCAACTGTGTAGAAAGTTCCCAGAAGAATTGACAAAAACTAGCTGAAATGTTAAAATAAAAAAAAAAAATTAACCATTCTTACTGGTGTAAGGTGGTATCTTAATGTGGTTTTGATTTGCATTTCCCTGATGATAAGAGATGTTGAACATTTTTTTCATATGCCTGTTGGCTATTTGCATTTCCTCTTTGGAGAAATGTCTTTTAAGTCTTCTGCCCATTTCTTGACTGGATTGTTTATTTTGCTTTTGTTGAGTCCTGTGAGTTCTTTGTATATCTTTGTGATCAGTCCCTTATCAGTTGAATGGAGTGCAAAGATTTTTTCCCAATCAGTGGGGTGTCTCTCTGTTTTCATTAATGTCTCTTTTGTTGTACAGAAGCTTTTCAGTTTGATATAATCCCAAGTGTTTATCTTTTCCTTGACTAACTTTGCTTTGGGTGATGAGTCTTTAAAGATGTTATTGTAATGTATGTCTTGTAGTGTTTTACCTATATTTTCTTCTATATATTTTATGGTTTCAGGTCTTATGTCCAATTCTCTTATCCATTTTGAGTTAATTTTTGTGCACAGTGAGAGGTAGTGGTCTAGTTTTATATTTTTGCATGTGGTGGTCCAGTTTTCCCAGCACCATTAATTGAACAAACTGTCCATGTTCCATTTAATGGCACATATAAAAAAAATAACAACAAATATTGGTGAGGATGTGGCAAAAAAGGAACTCTCCTACATTGCTGGTGGGAGTGCAATCTGATCCAACCCCTATGGAAAGCTGTCTGGATTTTCCTCAGTCTACTAAAAATGAAATCATATGACCCGGTAATTCCACTCCTAGGGATCTACCCAAAGGACACAAAAACATTGATTCAAAAGATCACCTGTACTCCTATGTTTATTGCAGCACTATTCACAATAGATAAAACCTGGAAACAACACAAATGCCTGAAAATAGATGACTGAATCAAGACAATGTGGTCTATATACACAATGGAATATTATTCTGCAATCAAAAAAGATAAACTCATGCCATTCACAGCAACGTGGATGGAGTGAGAAGGAATTATGCTCAGTGAAACAAGCCAGAAGGAAAAAGAAAAATATTGGATGGTTTTACTTATAGCAGGAATATAGGGGAACCAAATAAGACATCAGTGTAAAAAAAATGATAACAGTACAAAACACAAAAAGCAAAACAGACAATTATAAATCAGAGACATACTGCAGAGGAGGAGGCAGGAGAGGGATCAGAGGGAGCAAGGGAGGAGCACAGGGGACTGAGGTGATGGTGCACGGGTGCATTGGTGAAGGAAACTCCATGGGGTCTACACCTGAGGGGGTGCGGGGAAGAAAATAGTGTTTAAAAATCAACAATGATGTAAAAAAATTAATTAATAAAAAAAATTAACCACATCAGGGTGTAGGGGGGATTGTGGTGATTCCCCTACCCTGTCCAACTTCTTTATATTTTTTATATACTTACCAATTTCCTATTGTAAAAGGCATCACTGTGTGTTACAATCTTTAAATAAAGTTAACTCCATCCAGTTTACTGACATTATTGTCTTGAAGGATAAAAATGTTATCCTAAGTCCTGAGGCCGGTTCTGAGCCTTTATTCTTACTGATTGCCATAGGTTTTGACCACATTCTTTGAAAACATGTACTTGACTTCTAAGGATTTGTACTTTTCTAGTTCTTTCACATCTTGCGTTTTCCTTACTGTCCCCCTAACCCCCCAAGTTTGTGTCTAGCCCCTACCTCTTTCTGGACCACCGATGAGCAGGCTAGTGGATCACAAGTGCACCAACTGTGACCTTGGCAGCACATCCAATTCCTGAACCAAGATCCTAAAGTCCTGGTCTTCCTGTGGTGTCAGGAGCCACACTGCTCCTCTGTAGTACATGTGCTCTGGCCCTTCCACATGAGATCATTTTCAAAGGTGATGTGAGGCAGTGGGGCAGGGGCTTGCAGCTTCATTTTAACTAATTTGACTCTATTTCTTTATCTGAAAAGTTGCACCTAGGGTTATTATGAAGCTTTAAAGAATTAAAAAAATGTAAAGTGCCCAGCATGATGCCCACATGTAACAGCTGCTCCAGGAATGTTCTTTCCCTTCTTTCCCCTTTCTTCCATTTTTTACCATCTGCCCAAATACAAGAATGATGATTTTCAGGGCATATTGTCTGCAGTTCTTATTATACACATCTATTAAAAATCCAGTTAATCTATTTTGGTTGCCATCAAAGCAAAGGATTGCCATCAAAATGTCTGAGCAAAGAGAATGGAGTACTTTATTGATCCACCAATGAGTAGTGTTCTACTATTTTTGTCTAGTCTCAACTTTTTGGATTTTCTTCTGCAGTTAGCAAAATGTCAGAGAATAAACAAATAAAATGAATGTATTATGTGGGATTAAAACAGTAGCATAAGGGATTACTGAAATTACTTAGTTTCATTTTCATGGTTCTCCTAGTGCCTGTTTTACTTCCATTTGTGAAGTTTGAGGACAGTAGAAATCTGGGCACATGCCCCAACAATACACAGCAGAATATGGAAAATAGCTATAATATATTTTACCAGAGGGTATTTTCTCTTCGCACCCTGAGGTCCCTTGGCATTAAGGTGAGAGGCAGTGTGGTATAGTGAGGAGTGTTTCGTACTTGGAGTCAAACTAGCTGGATTTGCATTCAGTTTCCAAAGAGAGGGAGATAATTTCTTTTTCATGGGGCTAGTGTAAGGATTCAGTCAGTTGGCATCTTTGAAATCTTTTTTTTTTTTTTTTAAAGCTAGGAGTGTAAATCATTATTATTTCTTAGGTTGATACACAAATCATCTGGAAATGTCTTTTAGCCTTCTTGATATAGTTAAATATTTATTTTTTTCCCACCATATTCGCCCTTTAAGCAATAGCAGCAAAAAAAGAGAGATAATTATCTTTAAAAAAATAAGCAGTGCATAGCTTAGAGTTTGGATGCTCAATAAATGTTTATTGAATGAGTAATGAATGAAATACATTTATCCCACTCCTGTTAAAGGAATAAAGTCATGGTGATGTTTTATCACAGAGGTAACCAAAGTTCTCTGTCCATTCTTTTTTTTAATATTTATTTTATTTATTGATGCATACAAGAACTGGAGTGTAGGCCAGAGTTGCGGGGATGTGAGAGGTTTCTCCAGAGACAAAGTGGGGAGCTGAACAGGCAGTTCTACCCAAGTACCTTGCCAAGGGGAGCAGCAGATGAGACAGGAGAGGTCTGTTTCACCAAGTGGGTTAGCTCCCTGGCTGGGGGATGCAACTCATGCAGCTTCTCAGTGGCTGGTGATAGCTTGATAGTGCTGAGACTTAACCCCTGCACCACCAGGGAGGCCCCCTCTGCCCATACTTGAAAAGGAACCATGAAGCTCAGATCAACTAGGACTGGAGCTCACTGAACACTGAGTACAATATATGCTAGTAGGTTTCAGGTTGGCTTCTGACTATTAGAAGCCTCTTATTTTAAACTAATCTACATTTTTAAATTAATGAGCTTTAAAATGTGTTGAGTAGGGCCTCCCCTGGTGGTGCAGTGGTTGAGTGCTGGGCTGCGAAGCTGCCCGCAGCCTCTGCTGCTCCGGTTCAATCCCCTGCTGCTCCCCCGCCACCGGAGGAGGGTCCCACATGGCTCACAGACCTCTCCTGCCGCCCGCTGCTCCCCTCAGCAGTGTATTTCGTCAGTCTGCCTGTTCTGTTCCCTGCTCTGGCTCTGGTGAATTCTCTCACCCTCCTGCGCTTCTGACTGTACCCAGTGCTTGTATAAATAAATAAATAAATCTTTAAAAAAAAAAAGTGTTGAGTACTTGTAGTTTATGAAGCACATTCATTGAAATATCTCTTTTAACATTCCAGAGTTGTACTATTTCTATATTACAAATGAGGAAATGAAATTTAAAGAAATTAAGTAACTTGCTTAATTAAGGTAACATAGAAGAGTAGAAGCAGAATCTAACTGTGAACTCAGATCCTTTGGATCCAAGCCCAGGGCACTTTGACCTCAGACCCCTTCTACATTGGCTGCTGCTAAACTGGTACTTGTTTTGCCTCTAAGTTTCTCCAGTGCCTAGGATGAGACACTGGGAGGCAATTTGGTTTTGGAGGTGCGGAGGGGGAAGCTGGCTGTTCTACAATTGCTTGCTGAGCCATCTGCTCTCTCTTCCTCTTCAGAAATGATGCATTTATTACTGTGGGCTGCTTTTGCCGAACACTTGGATTATGTCATTTTCCCTGTATGTCACATGTGGGGCATTTGGTGACATACAACTCAGCCTACATTAGTTTCGCTACGTAATGTGAGAGGTGCATACACATTTGCTTTCATTTCAATATCTGAGCAAATGTAATGCTATTTAGACAAGAGTCACATGTCTATGCAACAATAGAAGCCTTCATGTTTCCAACTTCCTTTTTTGTATAATGCTAATAGAAATTGGAAGAAAAAAATCACATTCTTGCACACCCACAAAAACACAACAAAAACAATGCAAGGGAGGCTTTGATTAGGTAGGACAGTGGTCAACCGTGTCATTAGTGTTGTGTTAGTAACAACAATAGTGTATGTGGGTTTGTCTGTTATTTTACAACTTAGTATCCAAACTTATTCATGTTTGGAATAATTACTAACAATTATCTTAGAACAATTTGTAAGTGAACCAGTAGTTAAAAGACTTATGTGTGGGTGAGAGAATTAATTTTTATCATTGTAAGAATATTTGGTAACATGATTAGGAATCAACAGACTTGGCTTAGTACTACTGCTAATGTATTTTATGACCTTGGGGAAGTAATTTTATCTCTTTAGACTTCAGTTGTCCCATCTATAAAATGATGAATATAAAAGATTTCTGATAGTTATAGCTCTTTGTGGTTCTGTGATGAGTTGATTCTATGATATCCAAATAATTAGGGGTGACATGTTCAGGGCATATTTTCAGTGAGCAGGGAAATAGTTCCAAGTATTCTGTTTTTCTCTTTGTAAGCAGAGGGAGAATTACAGAAGAGTTTTCAGACTGTGCATATATCCCCAAACACTGAGAGGCTATGAAGCTTATTGTTTAGATATGATGCCTATATGAGCCAACATTCTGGCAACAAAGGACTGGAAAGTTCCATTTCGAGAATGTGTTTAATGCCTCATGGTTTATTAGGATGCTCAGAATTCTCAAAAACTTGATGGGTGATAGCTTATCTTCAAATATACAGTATTTACTCTGTGCCAACCACTGTGCTAGATGTTGGAGTTCAAGGGTAAATTTAACTTATTACCTGACCTCAAGGCACTCCTAGGTCTAATAAGGAAGGCAGGTCTGTAAACAGAGTGCAAGTGCAATAACAGAATGAATGTACAAATTGACATAGTTTTTGAGAAGGAGGGTGAGAGTAGCCTTCTGGGAAAGGTTGATGAGAAAAAAATGACATGAATCGTTTTACAGGAGAAGAGAATTTTTTTTAATTATTTAAAAAAATTAATGTAGTACTTTTTTCATATACCATTGTTAGTTTTGGGACAATATATATCTCCTTAAGTGTAGTCAATGTAGTTCTTCCAAAGCACCCATGTCTATCACCATATTCTCTTGTGCTGTCCCCTATTCTCACCTCTCCTTACCTCTTCCTCCTTCCCTTCCCTTTCTGGATGCTTCATATATATGGTTCTTAATGTTTGTTTTGTTTGACTCTTTGTTTATTTTTTAATATTCCACACATAAATGAAACAATCTGATATTTATCTTTTTCCTCCTGATTTATTTCACTTAGCATCAACCCTTCCAGTTCCATTCATGTTGTCACAAATGACATGAGTTTACCTTTTTGACTGCTGAGTAGTATTCCGTTGTGTATATATACCACATCTTGATCCATTCATCTGTTTTGGAACATTTGGGTTGTTTCCATGTCTTGGCTTTTGTAAATATTGCTGCAATAAACATAGGAGTCCAGGTTTCCTTTGAATTAATGTTTTTTTGTTCTTTGGGTAGATTCCTAGGAGTAGAATAACTGGGTCACATGGCAGAACCATTTCTAGTGTTTTGAGGACCCTCCACACAGCTTTCCATAGTGGCTAGGCTGGTTTACATTCCTACCAGCAGTTTAAGAGTATTCCTTTTTCTCCACATCCTCCCCAGCACTTTGTTGTTCCTGTTTGTTTTTTTTTTTAAACAGGTGTGAGGTGGTATCTTATCATGGTTTTGATTTGAATTTCCATGATAACAAGTGATGATAAACAATTTTTCATATGCCTGTTGGCCATTTGTTTGCTTGTTTTGGAGAAGTGTCTATTTGCACATTTTTTTGATTGGGTTGTATGCTTTATTTTTGTTGAGTTGTGTGAGCTCTTTGTAGATCTTTGATATTACCCCCTTATCAGATGGATGTTGTACAAATATTTTCTCCCATTCAGTAGGTATTTTGGTATTGTCTATTTTGCTGTACAAAGCTTTTTAGTTTGGTATAGTCCCAGCTATTTATATTTTCCTTGCTCCTGGAGACAAGTTCTGAAAGGTGTTTCTGAAGTTTATGTTATGGAGGGTTTTGCCTATGTTTTCTTCTATATGTTTCATGGTTTCAGTCCATTTTGAGATCATTTTTGTGCATGGTGTGAGACAATAGTCTAGTTTCATTCTTTTGCATGTAGCTGTCCAATTTTTCCAGCACCATTTGTTGAAGAGAATTCTTTGAGGAGAAGATAATTTCCAGGTAGAAATAGTAGATGATGGGGAGAATATGGGAAAGGATAGTCTAAGCAGAGGAAACCATGGGCAAGTCAGAAGGTATAAACCTCGTGAGATGCATGGAATATTGGGCAGTAACAAGTAGTGAGGTGTAAGTGAAGTATATATGAGATTGTAGATTGATGAGGCTAGAGAGAGAATTTAGAGACCAATTTTGGAGAAGCTTGATGCCAAGTTAAAGAGTTTGCATTTTATTCTTTTCTATTAAAGGACTCTAAGCAAAAGAGTGGTAGGAACAACTTTGGATCTACCAGTGCTAGTACGTTATAGACAAGACCACTAAAGAAGTTTAGGCCAACTGAATGTATAGACCTAGAAGCTTTCTATAGGCACTAAATTTATTTCTTAATTCCCTCCCTTTAGGAAATTTGTCTAGTAGTTTATGTTAAACTCTTGTCTACTAAGCACCTTGGTAGTGGTGTCTGTCTGATGGGGCTGTTCAGGAAGGGGGAGTTTTGTTTCACTGAATGCAGTGGGAATATGGAAAATCATGTGAGATAAGGGTGAAAGTGGAACCAGAGCCTGGAGAAATTCTCTAAGTAAACAATAGGCAGAGATAGGAAATTAGTAGAGCCTTATTGTGAAAAATGCTTGAATAGGGTTCATGTGGAAGTCCAAAAGATATAGTTCTCTCTTGCTGTAATAGGCAAGAGAATGGGACATCCTCTTCTCAGTGTTTTCAAGAGTATTAGGAAAACATCTTGATCATCTGCTACTTGGTCAGATCCATAGCAATTGTATATGTCTCCTGAGTTGTGATAGTTTCATAGATGGTAGGTATAATTTGCCATCAGGAAGGTTGGTCTCTGCCTTGAGCAAAATAATTACTATTATGGAAAAGCAGTAAATATTCTTGCTTTTATATACCCCAAAAATCTTTGTACTTCTAACAAAGTTGCTGTTTTCCTTGAGGAACTGCCCCAGACCTATTATACAGTAAAGCTTTAAGTCTTTTATGCTCTACCTTCTTGGCCAACCATAGAAGTCGAGGTCAATCAGACTCTGGAATTTTTGTATCTGGGCAGATTCATCCAAGGAAGGAATGCCATTGTTGCTTAGTCATCCCATTTGTAATGTCCTGCTGATGAGATGTTTGGAGCTCCTCTGGTTCTAATTCTCCCTGGTTGTCCTGCTTGCTAATCCATCCTTTGAATCTATGATATTTAACCATCACTTTCTTTTTCTTGTATGCCTACAATGCTGAGAGTTGGCTTCTGAGTTCATGACAAAAGAGTCTCAACTATTGGAGAAATTGGTACCAGGAGTCCTCCAAGTTTTATAAATCATCCTTTATAACTTCCAGTAGCCAAAGCCCAAATTCTATTCTGTAAAAAATCACTCTTGCAAGGCATATAATGAGGATATAACTTGAACAGAAGTCTTAAGTCGGCAACCCATAAATCAATCATTTAAGTTGGTTTTTGGGTGAGTTCTTATGTTCATGTTACTTAGAGAAAGAAATTGGCTCCACTACTTCTCCTTTTTCTTTTTCTTTCCTTCTCTTCCTTTCAGATGATCAGAATTCTGGGGGCACTCAGGACTATGCCAAGAAAGTGGTTATGGTTGATTGGGCAGGCAGAGCTGGTGGGACCTCTAGGGTTGAGAAGAAGAAGGAGGTGGTCCAGGCCCATGGGGCAACTGTTACCTGTGGGCCTGGAGTCAGAGGTAATTGAAACTAAGGAGGCCAATTAGGTTGGTAGAACCAGAGCAGGAAATTCATCAGAACAGGAAGGGCCAGGAGGTTTCAAGGCTGTTGGGGCCACAGTCCCACTCTTATGGATTCAGAGATTGGTTAAATACAGGATAAATGAGTGAACTAGTAATTCTGTTGAAGATAATGGGAATCAGGATTTTCACTGTTGGAGAATGGATTCGAGTCACAAATATGAAAAAGACAGAAGGCTAGACTGAACCCTCTGGTGTTGAATTGGAACTGGAAATATTAGTGTATATTCATGGTATACATATACACTGAGTTAGATACAGAGAAATGGGTGATCCTAATATTGGAACAATGTAGTATAAGATGAGCCTCAAACATTTTTCTAGAATATAAGGAGTTCAAAAATGATGGATGCTCCTAGGCAATCACCCAAGTGAGTTGAAAGCTTTATGTCTACACAAAAACCTACACATGAGTATCTTTGGCAGTTTTAATCATAAATGGAAAGCAACCAAGATGTTTTTCAATAAGTGAATGAAGAAACAAACTTTGGTGCATCTGTATGATGGAGTATTATCCAGTGATGAAAGGAATGTGCTATCAAGCCACATAAAGATATGGAAGAAACTTAAATGCGTATTGCTAAAGTGAAAGTAAGCAGTCTGAAAAGGCTATATACTGTGTGACTCCAAAGGTATTCTGGACATTCCATAAAAATTCAGTGGTTGCTGGACTTCAGAGGAAGGGGACAGGGATGAATATGTAGAACACACAGCATATTTACAACAATAAATCTGTTGTGTATGACAAGGTAATGATGGACCCAGGACATTGTGCATTTGTAAATACCAAGTGAATGTACAACATAGAGATTGCACCCCAATGCATACTATGGACTGCAGTTAGTAATAATGTATCAATTGTAGCAAATGCAATATAGCACAAATTGTTAATAATAGGAGATACTGTGTGAGGAGATTAAAAGGAGCGGCGTATATGGGAACCCTGTACTTTCTGTGCAATTTTCCATAAAATCAAAACTGGCTTAAAAAGGTCTACTTAAAAATTATGGAGTCTTGTCAAAAGGACATAGGTGCCAGCTTAAAGAGACTCCCATTCTGGGGACAGTTTGAATATCATTATAATATCTTTAATTATAAAATCAAAATAGTCTAAAATAATGAATTGATTATAAGCCTTGAATAAAATAGAAACCCATGAACATGTACCAATTAATTAAATAAATGAATAAATAAAGCAATGGGTGGAGAATGAAAAGTTCTCATTTATATGCCAATAAATGCAGAGAAAATTATGTAATTAAAAGGTCCCCATTTAGCAGTTACCAAAAAGAAGGGAAATTGAAACTCTTGTTCACTACTCATTGGCACTCACCCTTATCAGAAATGTAACAGTGTTAGTGTGCATCTGTCTTATGATCCAGCAACCCCAGTCCTGGTTATATGTTCCTACAAAGGCAAAAAGGGATGATATACGAATGTAGTCAAAAGTGGAAGGTAAACTACTTCCTGCAGAAAATGGATTAATGACATACTGGATTTATATTGTAGAATACTATGTGATAATAAAAATCAATAAACTTGAATATAGACAGCATGGATCTAGAACCCCCTCCCCTACACACACACAAACTTCATAGTGTTAATTGAAAAGCTGCCAAATTGTTTTTCAAAGTGGTTGTACCATATACACTCCAATCAGCAGGCTAGCTGACAGAGCCAGTTCCTCCAAAACCTTCCTAAGACTTGATAGGGTCAGTTTATGGTGAGTTTATTTATTTTTTTTAAAGATTTATTTATTTATACAAGCACTGGGCTACAGACCAGATGTGCGGGAGGGTGAGAGGATTCACTTGAGACAGAGTGGGGAGCAGAACAGGAAGAAGGACCAAAATACACTGCTGAGGGGAGCAGTGTGCGAGGCAGGAGAGGTCTGCCGCGCCACATGGGAATCTCCCTGGCCAGTGGGAATAGAACTGGCACTGCAGAGGCTGCAGACAGCTTCACAGCGCTGTGCTCAACCTGCTGTGCCACTGGGGAGGCCCTATGGTGAGTTTATTTTAGACATTCTAATTGCTAAGGAATTATATCTTTCAGTTTTGATTAGCATTTTCCCAGTGACTATGTTGATCTTATTGTGTATTTTCCCTTCATTTATATTTTCAGTTGTTCAAATCTTTTGCCCATCTTTAAAATTGTTTTTTGCTTTCTTAATGAATTTTCAGTGCTCTTTATATAATGTAGTTTTGATTTCTTTATCACATGTCAGTTGCATAAAGACTAGTATTTCTATGTATACTTGTATTTTTTTTTATTTTTATATACTTTCATTTAAATTTGAAATACTGTTAGTTTGAAAATATGTTTTTCTAGTCTGAGAATTGTCTTTTTGTTTTCTTAATAATGTCTTTACAAAGAGCCAGAGTTTTAGATTTTTATGAAGACTTGTTTTTTTTTTTTTTTTTTTTTTTTAATGGGTTGCACTTTTTAGCCTTTGCCTAATCCAGGTCACAAAGATTTTCTCCTACCTTTTCTATCAGAGTTTCATAGTTTTAGGTTTTACATTTATGTCTATGATTCATTCTCAGTTAATTTTTCTATACTATACAAAGTAAATAAAGACCATTTGAAAAATATGGATATTTCTCCCTGCCTCCCCCTTTGGTAGTTTCAGTTCTATAGTCAAGATTCCTAGGGTTTGTTACTGGTTGGCTTCTGACCCTTTGTTTTGCTTCTCTATATTCCACATATAAGTGACATCATTTGGTACTTGTCTTTCTTCTGATTTATTTTGCTTAACATAACCCCATCAGGTCCATCCATGTTGTTGCAAATGGCAAGAGATTATATTTTTTGGTAGCTGATTACCATTCCATTATGTATCTATTACATATTCTCCTGATACACTGATCTGTTTTTAGGCACTTAGGTTGCCATAGCTTGGCTATTGTAAATAATGTTGCAATTGCCATAGGAGCACGTTTCCCTTTGAATTAATGTTTTTGTGTTTTTTGGGTATATACCTAGGAGTGGAATTGCTGGGTCATGTGGTAGATCCATTTTTAATGTTTTGAGAAACCTTAATACTGTTTTCCATAGGGGTTGCACCAGTCTACATCAGTCTACATTTCTACGTACAGTGTAAGAGGGTTCCTTTTACTCCACATCCTTTCATTTCAATATAGGATATTCTCACAAGCGTAAGGTGTTATCTCATCGTGGTTTTGATTTGCATTTCCCTCACAATTAGTGATGGTAAGCATTTTCTCATGTGCCTGTTAACACTTTGGAGAAATACCTGTTCAGCTTTTTCTAGTCATTTCATTTCTTTTTTTATTTTTAATCAGCACATGGTGAGTTTATTACAGAAAAGAGAAAAAGGAAAGAGAGAAAACTCCATAGACACAGGCAGGCAGAGAGCTGCCTCTTCTGCCCATTTCTTGGTTGGGTTATTTGTTTTTATTGAGTTGTATGAGTTTTTTGTAGATCTTGGATAGCATCTCCTTGTTGGATGCACGGTGTGTGAATATTTTCTCCCATTTAGTAGGGTGTTTTTTTGTTTTAGTGACAGCTTCTTTCATTGTTCAACAACTTTTTAGTTTGATGGTGTCCCAGTTGTTTATATTCTCTTTTGTTTTCCTTATAGTTGGAGATGAATACACAAAGACATCTCTGAAACCTGTGTTATGGAATATTTTGCGTATATTTTCTCCTATGGATTTTATGCTTCCAGGTCTTACATTCAAATATATTATCCATTTTGAGTTTAATTTTTGTGTATCATGTCATATAGAGTTCTAGTTTTATTCTTTCACATGTGGTTGTGAGTTTTCCAAAATTTCCACCATTTATTGAAGAGACTTTCCATGCTCTAGTGTACAGTCATGGCTCCTTGTCATAGATTAACTGTCTATATAGGTGTGGATTTATTTCTTGACTCTCCATTGGTTTGCATATATTTTTGTTCTAGTACCATACTGTTTTGATTATTATGGATTTGTAGTATAGTTTGAAGTTTGAAAGTGTGATACTGCCGTTCTTCCTCCTTTTGGTAAGAATTTCTTTGGCTTTCAGGGTCTTTTGTGGTTTCATATAAATTTTAATAATGTTTGTTCTATTTTTTTTCAAGAATGAAACTTTGATAGATATTACATTGAATCTGATTATTTTGACACTGTTGATTTTTGCAATTAATGAGTATGGCATATCTTTCCATTTCTTTGTGTCTTATTATATTCCTTTTATCAATATATTACATTTTTCTTTATATAGGTCCTTCACCTCCTTTGTTAAATTTACTCCTAGTTAAATAATTCTTTTTGGTATTAGTGTAAATGGGATTATTTTCATAAATTTTTCCTTCTTTCTGCTCATTGCTTGCATATAGAAAGAGAACTGATTTTTGTATATTGATTTTGTAGCTGCTACTTTGCTGAACTGATTTATTGTTTCAATTAGTTTTTTAGTGGAGTCTTTAGGGCTCTATTTATACATTATCATGTTGTTTGCAAATAATGATGGCTTTACTGTTTCTTTACCAATTGAATATTCCATTTATATCTTTCCCTTGCCTAAGTGCTCTAACAAGGACTTATATTACTGTGTTGAATAGTGGTGGTGAAAGTGAACATCCTTGTCTTGTAGCAGGAAAAGCTTTCAGTTTTTCACCATTGAGAATGATGCTTGCTGTGGGTTTGTCACATATGACCTTGATTATGTTGAGGTATGTTCCAGTTATTCCCAGTTTTTTGAAAGCTTTCATTATAAATAGATATTGAATCTTATCAAATACTTTCTTGGAATATATTGATATGGTCACATGGTTTTAATCTTTTCTTTTATTGATGTGGTAAATTATGTTGATTGATTTTCAAGATTTTGAACCATCCTTGTGTCCCTGGCATAAATCCCACATGTTCATGGTGTATAATCTTTTTAATGCTTTGTTGAATTCAGTTTACTAAGATTTTGTTGAAGATTTTTGCATCTGTATTCATTAGAAAAATTGGTTTATAGTTTTCTTTTTTTGTGTTATCTTTGGTTTTGGCATTAGGATAATGCTGGCCTAATAAAATGTGTTTGAAGTACTCCCTCTTTCTCAATCTTTTGAAGGAGTATGAGCAGGATAGGTATTAGCTCTTATTTGAAGTGTTGGTAGAAAACACTTGTGAGGACATCTGGTCCTGGATTTCTGTGTTTTTGGGAGACTTTTGATTACAGTTTCAGTTTTCTTGCTTGTGATTGGTAGATTCAGGTTTTTTTTTTTGTTGTTTGTTTGTTTGTTTTTGTTTTTTGAAATTTCTTCCCTATTCAGCCAAGATAATTATATATTTCTGAGAATGCCCATTTCTAGATTACTGAACTTATTAGTATATAGATATTCATTGTAATCTCATAATACCCTGGATGTTCAAGATTTCTGTTGTAAATTCTCCTCTTCTGTTTCTGATCCATCTTATTAGGTTTTCTCCCTTCTTTTCTTTGTCAGCCTTTCTTGAGGTTTTTCTATTTTGTTTATTTTTTTTTCCCCAAAGAACCAGCTTTTTGTTTCATTAATCTTCTGGATTGTCTTTTTGATTTCTGTTTCATTTATTTCTGCTTTAATTTTTATTATTTCCTTTCTTCTACTGGCTTTTGGTTTTATTTGGGTTTTTTTTTTCCCTCTGTTCCTTCAGGTAGGAGAAAGGTTATTTATTTGACCTTTTTCTTATTTCTTGATGTGGGCCTGTATTGCTATATACTTCCCTTGTAGTACTGCTTTCGTTGTGTCCCATAATTTCTGGAAGATGTGTCCTTATTGTCATTTGTCTTGAGGTATTTTTGAATTTCTTCTTTGATTTCATTATTAACCTTGTTACATTCAGTGGTGTTCAGTTACCACATTTTAGAGGTTTATCCTTTCTTTTGTGGTGATTTCTAGTTTGAAACCTTCCTTTATGGTCAGAGAAGATGCATGGTATTATTTTAATCTTCATGAATTTGCTCATACTTGTTTTGTGACCCAATATATGATCAATTCTGTCCCATATGCAATTGAAAAGCATGTATATTTTGGGGGCACAGTGCCCTGTAAACATCTACTAAGCCCATATGGTGAATTCTTTATGTCCTTAGTAATTTTCTGTTTAGTTGATCTAAAAGTGTGGTGTTGAAGTGTTTTTTCTAATGTCAAAGTGTTTTTTCAGATTTAGTTAGTAATTGCCTTTTTTTTTTTTGATGCTTGTATAGCCTTACCTCATAGAGTCAGATAATTCTCAAAGTGTTTCTTCACATCTCTCTTCTTCCGTCTGAATTTTTTGTGCATAATCATCTTCAAGGTCACTGATTCCATCTTCCATTTGATCTATTATACTTCCATAGCTTTGTCCAGATTTTCTCATGTCCTCTGTTGATCTTTCTGCATCCTGCAGCTTCATTATTTTCTTGTTTAAAGTTTCAATTTCAATATTCTGTTTGTTAATTTTGTATATCAGAGCACTCATTTCCTCTTCTGAGTTTTCTTCCATCTCTTTATTATGGAAATTTTGAATTCTGTATCTGATAGGAAGAAATGATTTTCCATGCCCTTGTGGTTGGGATCTGGAGATTTGTCCTGGTGAGATATTTTCTCATACTTCCCCTTAGTTCTTTAGGCTTCCTTTAGATCTTGAACATGTTTTTAAAAGGTGATGTAAAATCTTCATTTAGAAAGTGCAACATCTGGACTTTCTCAGGATAGTTTCTGTTGACTTTTTCTTTCTGTGTATGAATCATGCTTTCTTTCCATGTCACTTTAAAAAGCCAGACATTTAAAATAATATAATGTGGCAACTCTGGAAATCAAATCTCTGCTCCCCCAGGATTTGTTGTTGCTGTTTGTGGTTGTTGCCATTTGCTTGCTTGGTGACTTTTCTGAACTAATACTAGGAAGTCTATGTTCTTTGATTTGTGTTGCCACCAAAGCCTCTGCTTACTTAGTTTAATGATCAGCTAGTATTCAGACTGTTTCCTTAAATTCTTTGCCAACAATTTTCCAAACCTTTGCTGAGGGACTCTTAGAGTTGGGCATACCTTTCACATTCATCCAGGCAGTTTACAATGCTGTTTTAGTCTTCACCTCTTGTTTCCACAGAACCTCAAAGATTAATTAGGACCTTCTTAAGTCTTTCCTGGGCATATGCATTACTCTGTTAAATGCATGAGAATTTTTGGATCTGAGGAACATGTTTGAGCCTTAAAAAACTCCTGTGACCTCTTATTCTCCAGATTTTCATTTTATGTTTTTAAAGTCAACTTCTTATTGGCCCCAACTCTTATCAACACTCTGGACAGCCACAATATTAAATGATGCTCACTGATGGTTTTTGACAAATGCTTGAGGCAAGGGCTGCTCTCCCTGAGTAACCCCCAATTCAGGTTGTATAAATATGAGCTTTACATATAGGGCTAATAGAGAAACTGCCAAATATGTCCAATAGCAACAATTCTCCAGAATTGCAGTATTTGGGCAGCTCTAAATATGTCAGCCTCTTCCAGTGACTACAAGGCTGCTGGCAGTTATGATGGAGATGCAAGAGGAGAATGGAAGTGGGAGAGGGAATAGGAAAAGGTAAAACATCACAAAATTCACTGTATGGGTAAGCCATTTTTCTTGAATAAATGTTTCTCAGATTGTTGCAAGTATTTTGTTATTCTCCAAAGTTTTAAAAACTTGATTTTGACATTTTTTGTTGGTTTTCTTGTTTCTTTCATGGAGGAGCAGATTTTCAAAGGTTCTTATTTCATCATTCCAAAAGTGAGTCTCTTCCAAATGCTTTAGAGACATCCACTGAAATACTCAGATGATGTTTAGTTATTACAATGATAGACTTATTTTCCATTCCTAGGGAAAAATCCATATGTTCATGATGTATAAATTTAAATTATATATTTGAATTTAGTTAGCTAATTTCACTTAGATTTTTTAGATCTGTATTGTAGAGTTACTGGACCAATAGTTTATTTTCTTGTTCTGTAGTTATTACGTTTTGAAAGTTAGATTATACTGCTCATAAGAAACAAGTTAGATTGTTTTATCACATTTTCTATATTTTGAAAAAAAAAAAACTTGTGTAAGATAGATATTATCTGTTTCTTCAGAGTTTGGCAAAATGTACCTGTAAAGTTAACTGGAGTGGGCTTATTTGGGAGGATATGTCATTTTCCTTTTGTCATGCTGTATTTTTCCTTCTCTCTCTTTTTTTAATAGATTTATTTATTTATGCATATAAGAGCTGGCCCCACAGGCCAGAGGTGCGTTGAGGGAGGTGGTGAGAGGATTCACCAGAGTTGGAGTGGGGAACAGAACAGGCAGATTGACTGAAACACACTGCTGAGGGGAGCAGCGGATGAGTCAGGAGAGGTCTGCTGCGCCATGTGGGTAGCTCCCTGGTTGGCCAGGAATCCAACTAGTGCTCCAGTGGCTGCAGATAGTAGCTTCATAGGTTGTGTCTTGACCCTTGCACCACCAGGGAGGCCCCTCCCCTCTCTTTTTTTTTTTATTGCTCTCTCTCATCCTCTGGCATAGAAGCCTAGTTTTTGCATCTACATAAATTATCACACAAAACTTTCTAACAGTATATTTTGCTTCTTGCGGGAGACTATTTCAGAAAAATGATTTTTCTTTTGATTTTTAGGATGTTGGACTTCTCCCCTTCTTCTGCATTGTTTTTATAGCCCCAAGGTTGTGTGTGTGTATGATTTATTAATTTTCAAATGTGATTGTTATCCATACAGAGGTTAGTACATGAGAGAGATTACCTGACTTCTCCCTTTTCTAGCTGTCTTTCATGCCAAACTCCTTTTTAGATCTACCTTTAGTTGCTTGCAATTCTTAGCTAAGTACATCCATGTAGTATGACTCTGCTTATCAGAGAGGCTATCAACTGTTCACTCTGTTTTTCTGATATTCTAAATCATGGAATAAATAACAAACTATAGTGCCCATATGAATTGTTCAGTGCTCTTTCTTCCATGCCCACTTACAATTTTTTTCTTCAGAATTTCATTTCAGCGTATAATACATTTCTGTTAGTTTTGCCTTTTTAGTGAAATGCCATTCCCCCCTTAACAATCCTAGAAGTACCTTCTTTGAATGAATGTAGAAAGAAGAAAGGGTTGAAAGAAAAGTCAATTAAAAGGAATATCATAACCAGAGTGATGGCTGCTCAACAATCTGGTTGGCCCTGACTCTAGTTTTCTGAGCCAGGGAAAAGACTGTCAATGAGAGACAAGTGTCTTCATATCTTATTTCATATTGTTGGGACTTTTAATTTATTATTAGTGCTCTTGTGAAGCAGAAGGGAGCCACCAGTTGTTTTTCTCAATCCAGCTCCATAGGTCTTGTAGATAGTGAAAATTCCTTTCCAGATTCTGGCAAACAGCTTGTCTACATGCTTCAGTTTTCAGGCTTGTTTTTTAATTTTGGATTTCTCCTCTTTCTTGGTAATTTTACAGAGCTGCTGGAAGTAACTGCACCAGGGATTGCTAATTTGATTCAATTTAAAAAAGGAATTCCATTGCAAATGAATTTAAAAATAATTTTTCAAGTTATATTAGGAGTATTTGAGGTTCACTTTCAAGTGGTTTAATTTGTAGATTAACCTGTAGAGGTTTTTCATTTTATAATATTTATTCTTTCCTTTCCAGAAATTTTACACAATTTAACATAAATTTTGCATTTCTCCTTTAAAACATCTCTATTTTATATTTTTGTTGTCAGTATGAATAAATTGTTTTTATTTTAATTTTGAACTGCTGGTAATGCTATAGCAATGGTATAGAGTACAATGCATTTATATTTTATTCTATCACTGAGTACTTTGCTGACATCATTTTAAAATAACTGATAATTTTATCACTGGTAAAATTTTTTTTTACAAAATGATATTGCCTGAAAAATAACATTTGCTTTTCCCTCTGTAACATCTAAAATTATTAAAGTGTCATTATTTTTGCAAGAAGCTGATAGGCAGTGTTAACTAGTAAACTGTGATAATGGGCATATAAATTTTGTTTCTGTACTTAATGAGAACATCTCTAATATTTTCTTCAATTACATGGAATGCTAGTTCATGGTTTTAAGTGGATACTGCTTTGATTTGAAAATCTTTCCACATAGTAAGGATTTAATAACCTATTTGTGAAGTTAAAAATGAAATTTCTTTCTATATTTTTTGGTTAAACATATAAATAATTTCTTATGTTTTTTGAAAACCACTTAAGTATGTTTTTTATTTTGTATGTTATTAATGTGGTGTATTATTTTGGCAATTTTTGAATGTTTAATATTAATTAAGTACCTGTGACTAATCCTACTTATTCATGGTATATGTTAGTTAGTAAATAGTTGAATTCTGCCTGCTAATATTTTGTTTATTATTTTTGCAAATATATTAATAAATGAAATTGGCCTATAGTGCTTTTGGTATTATCTTTTTGAGGTTTTTGAGCCTATGTCATAGTTTACTTATGGCTTTACCATTTTAGCTATGTTTAAACATGGTTAATAATACATTCCGTGATCATTTTAGGTAGTTGATCTAGAAACTCATAAAATTTCTCTGCTTTCTTTGTTATTATTTTTAATTTTCTAATTTTTATCATATTTTATAAAAACAAATTATTTCATTACATGAGATTCATTTTCATACAAGTGTGCATCCATTCTTTTTATTTTATATTTTGATGATTTATTACTTCTATTTAATTTATTTGCATTTTACTCTCAATTAAATTTTTTACTATTGGTCTAGCTGCTTTCAGCACGTCAGATTATGGTTTTATTTTCTCAATTATACTTCTACTCAATTTTCCAATATACTTATTTAGTTTTGTTTTTCCCTTTTCTTGTTTTTTTTTTAAACCTTTAAAATATTCAGCTGGTTTTCTTTATTTTTTAAAAGATGAGATGGATAACATTATGACTTTTCCTCCTAGAGTTACTTTTGCTGTTTTCAACACATACATTGAGTTTTCAAGGACATCATTTTCTATATTGTCTACTATTGTGCTTATTGTTCTGTAAATGTATTGTATTTGTGGAATTTTTAAATAGTCAAAGGTTTTGTTCATTTTCTTGTTGTTTCTTAATGACAATTTTTGTTTCTTAATGCAACTTTGTGAAAGTACCTAACATTTGTATTACTTGGGGGATGGTGAGCTCTCTTCAAAAACTCTGGTGAGGGATGAAGAGCATATTTACCTTTCCCTTAGTGGGTGTATTAAGGCCAAAGTTATTATAAGCTCTATAACCTTATTATCAAGGTTAATGTTTGAAAGACAGAAATTACCAATATCTCTCTACGGGTTACACATATGATAAAACAAAACAAAACAAAACTGGTAAACAACTATATTATGCTGTAAGAACTTTCATTTAAATCTCATTTTCCTAGTATTTTACTTCTTTGCTCCATTTTGTAGCTTGCAGAGCCATTTTCATAGATACATTCATTTGATCCTATAAGAACTCTGTGAGACAGATAAGTAGCATAAGGTATTGATCTATTTTATACACCAGAAAATCAAGGCTCGCGGAAGTCAATGATTTTCTCAAGTCACCAGGTTAATTAGTGCAATATCTGTCAGTAGAACTCAAGTCTCTTGCCTCTTAAGCTCATGCTTGTTGCAAAATATCACCGTATTCCAAGTCAATACTAAGTTTAAACACTCCAGTGTGGATTCTTTTCTAGTAGTTGGCTATAAACGATATATAATTTTAATAACATATGCTTATTTCCAGAGAAAGGATTTTACTCCCTTTCTACGCCAATGTTATTTTAATGTGTGACATTACATACATAGCAGGCCGCATACTTTTACATGAAAAAAATCAGAAAACAATGTTTGCATATATCTATTTTTGAAGATCTATTCTATTTAAGGAAGCATGATGATTGAAAACCCGTGTTTCAGAACAAATTAGAATAAAAATTTCTGTTACATTCTGACTTTACCCTTCTTTGAAGCCAATGTAATTCTAATGAGAATTCTAACCTAGGAAAATATTTAAAATTTTCGCCGTGAATTTTATGAATGAAATCTCAGGACAGGTATGTGTTGAAATCTCATACTTTCCTTCTTGTCTCACTTTACCAAAGAACTCACCACTGGAGCTTCTTCTTGGGCACGAGGTTTACTCTAACAATTTTAGTGATAATACCCATTCATCCCCCTAGTTTGTACTTTGAAGTTTACAAAGCCCATCCCCTGATAATTGTTCTGAATTCCTGTGATAGAGACAGGTTAAGGGTTATCAGATCTGTTTTACAGATGAGAAAATAGACTCAGAGCTGTGAAATCTCCTTCCTAAATTCACAATGGGTGGAATTCTGGCTTAAACCCTCATCCTTTGACTCAAGGTTTAGGACTCTTTCTACTATACCATATTGCCTTCAGTAGGGAGATCTCTTTGATAATTAGAATGCTAATGGTTTAAATCATTCTATAATAGCAAAATCATGACCACCTTGCAAGATTGAAGAATAGAAGGAAATGGTTTTCTATAAGATATGAAATATTTTGGAATGAAAATGAGTAAGAGGTTTTGCAGTTCAGTGTAGGGACTTAAAAAACAAAACCAGGGCCTCCCCAGTGGCACAGTGGTTGAGCGCTGGATTGCGAAGCTGCCTGCAGCCTCTGCAGTGCCGGTTCGATCCCCGGCCACCGGAGGAGGGTCCCACATGGCGCGCAGACCTCTCCTGCCGCCCGCTGCTCCCCTCAGCAGTGTACTTTGGCAGTCTGCCGGTTCTGCACTCCGCTCTGGCTCTGGTGAATTCTCTCACCCTCTCGCGCTTCTGACCATACCCAGTGCTCACATAAATAAAAAAAAATCTTAAAACAAAAACAAAACACATGTCTCTCTGTACTCAGTGGTATTATTTTGATCGTTAATAGTCATTTTGATTATTTTTTGGTGCCATGTTCTTTGGTTTTGCTTCCATGACATAAACTAGTATGCCCACATCCACAAATACATATACACAAAGAGTTAGATGCATATGTACTTGTAGTCAGAGATGCATATGCTCATATGCGCAAAAATGTTTTCTGTCGAGATTCCCCCAGCTTCCCAAGAGAATTAGAACTACTTTTAAAATAGAACCAGAATTCTTGTCTCCCAGTCCTTGTCCATAGGCAACGTAAGCACAAAGACTGCCCTCCAGAGAAAAAAATTTGGCCAGTTCCCTGGACAGGCAAATAAATCACGGTATGCTCTCCTTTGTTTGCACAAGGGGAGGTTATGTGTGGGGTTATTTTTCTCACTTCTGAATGCAGTCCTGGTGCTACAAAGTTATTTTTTTTCTTTTCACCCTTATTGTCATCTCTAACTGTCTAGGTGTATGATATTTCAACTGTACACTTGGTAGTACTCTACTTCAAAATAATAAATGACAGGGAAGAAGCCGTTCTAGAAGTCTTACTTACACTAACAGATGAAAACTGGATCAGGGCATCCAAGTGCTTTTGTCAGCATTGCTCAACCCCTGGATTTGGTGCTGTTGTGTTTTCCTGTTCTTCATGCCCATGAGATTAACATGGCGGTCCCGACAGCGACTCAGTTGTCCACACAAACAGCTGATCTTGTCATTTTCTTGAAAGTTAGTAATGAACCTCTAATCACCAAATCCAGTGCTCTATTCTTGATCACCATTATCCCAGAAGCCTTTGCATCTCCAGAGGAAGCTAACAGTCACCATAGGAGGAAACCTGGGTTTAGGGGTAAGTGAGAGGGTCCAGCAAGCTGAGCCTTAAATATTATATGGCAGAAATCAAGAAAAGCAGCCTACATCCTAAGGTAGAGAAAGAAGAGTGTGATAAAGATTAAGAAAGGATTTTAAATATGAAGTCAGAGTCCAGTAAGAGGTAGAAATAATTCTTAGACTCTGTGAAAAATATACTGGTTACCAGAGCATATATGGAGAAGGGAAAGCAGGTGGGAGGGGAGAGGGAGAGAAGGGATAATATAATATTTGAGAGAAAAGAAGGATATTTTGCTATTTTATAATGGTGCTAACTACAGTCCTCCACAGTACCAGCTGAGCTATTGAAGGAACTATTTTGCTACTTTAAAAACTCTTAAAATAGAATGTTCTAAGAATAAAATGGGTATCATTCACTTACCTTCCATCTCTTCATTTTGAGGTTTTCTACAGATTCATTAAACTGTGCTCGCCTAACTTTTTTGATGTTCAGAAATGATGAAAATTATCAAATTCAGAAACTTAACAAAAAATTATCAAAATCTCCCCTTTAGTCATTTTTTCTTTTTGGCAACATGTTCTCGGTTCCCCTTCCCCATCTTTCCTCTTGGTCATATATTATAAATAGGTTAGCATTTGGGATATTTACATTTTGTTCCATCTGGTCACAATTCTCTCTTTTAAAAAAAATGAAAGCAAATTGCATTTGATATATATGTATATAATGGTAAGACATATTCTACAATAACATGTCTTTGGGGGAGCTCATTGATGGATCGTTATGAATTACAATTCAGACTTAGGCGATGGAATATTTATAACATCTTGAATCTAGACTTAAGATAGATACACTTTTTTTTTAGCACAAAAATACTTATCTTTGAAAAAAGCAGGTTATATTTTAGAAAATAGATAAACCAAATACGCTTTCCAGATTAGAAAGTTACTTTTGTCTACAAATATAAAATATTTTATGCATAACCTCATTTCTAGTATTATTTGGTATATTCTGTATAAAGTATTTATTAATCATTTAAAATGGAATGATAAAATTTACTTTTGTGAGTTTTCAATTTTTCTCTATATGGAATTTCCAGCTGCTGAGTTAAAAGGAAGAGGGCATTTATTTGCTTTAGCTTATTTATAGGAAGCCTTAAAAAATTGAAGACAGAGAAAATCATCAATAGAGTATCTTGTGGTAAATTCCTGTTTCCTGGAATTTACACCTCCACAGTGTCAAGCAGCAACAGGAAATCTACATATTTAGGATTAGAGTTGTGAGGTGGAGAAGAATGTACCTGAAACTAATTGAACTCTGTCCAGTTAGTGTTTCTGTGCTAACATGAGTGATAACATCTACTTCAATTTTTCCATTGATCATCTTCACAGACTTCTATATACTGTATCCCCATCCCCATGAATGTGCTGATTTCCAGTGAATTTTATTGACACTTGGATTTAGTTTCCTGCATAGATGAAATTGCTGATGTTTGACAATTTTCATTCACTTGTAACAGTGGTTCAAACTAATATTACAGAGTATCTCATAAAGTGAGAAGGAATTTTTTTTTTTTTTTTTTTGGCTAGAGATGTGCTTTCATAAAGAGGGCTTTTAACTGAATGGATATTGGAGAGGAGAGTGAAAAAACTAAATATAAGAACAACATGGCTCCCAATAACTGGGACCAGTGGGTGACAGTGCTCAGAAATTCTCAGGGAAAAATAGCAGGTTAGGTATTCTCAATAAACTAAAATGGAGCCCTTGAAAAAACAATTCATAGTGATTTGGTAAACACAGATTCCTGTCCCTACAGGTTGATGCCACACTTGTAGGGTCTGAGAGAGCTGTTAGGAGTTGAAACTAGTTAAACTATCTTTTACACCAATGGAGTTATTGTTCCTAGTTGACCTTGGTACATTAAACAAGGGTCATTGGGCAACGATACGATCATCCAATCTGCATATCTTCTTCTGATTTTATAGTTTTTATTATGAGATGTTCAGTCAGACATAATACTGAGTGAGATACAATACTTTATATCTGTGGGCTTCACCTGTATCATAAAAATGGACCATATTTGTTCTGTCTTGTTCTTAGTGGACTTACGTTTGTGTTTTATAGAAGAGACTCTGTTCAAAGTATCATTGCAGTCTTCTTTCTCCTTCCTGACTGCTAAGGGATTAAGACTTAGTGGTAGCAGTCGACTAGTTTATCCTTCTCCAGACCACTTAGGCAGACTTTTGTTCTTCTGGTATTTGCAGGATCAAAAAAATTTCCATAATAATTACATAAGCCAAAGATGATGTAATACTTTAAGTCAAAAGAACACTTGCTACAGATTTAAGGAGTGCTAAGGTAAAGATAAGGTCTCAGCAATGTTTCAGTAGATTCTCGGGGCCTCTTGAGAATGCCACCTTCCCTTTTCCATTGTACCACAAGAGCAGGTTCGGCATTCAGAGTGCAGTTGGGAGAAAGACACTAGGGTGGTACTATGCTTTGCTGATGGCTTGTGGATGGACACACCCCAGCCAGAGAAGCCTGCACATTCCTTTGTGTGAGTCAGTCTTACAATTTCTTCAAAACTAAAGGGTGGTTATTTCAAGTGACTTAAAATAACGATCATCCCTACAATTGTTCAAAATGAGGAGAGGGGAATAAAGGGAGCTGCAGGTTGGCCTCATACGACAAGAAAGTAACCACTGAGCACTGCCAATGCAGCATCCACTGGAGTCATAATTAGGCAGAAAGTAAGAGGTACTTGAAATTATCTATGATTAAAAGGTCAAGGAATTTGCACATCCATTTTCTTTTATTTTTTTTCTGAAACTCCTTCTCCTCACTCAATTTTTGGATGGAGAGCTCTGGTTTTCTGGTTGATATAACCCATTTTCTAGGGGGAGAGGGAAGGTGGGGAAGTTGTCCTAAGCCTTTAAGTATCAAATTTCCGTGTGTGTGTGTGTGTGTGTGTGTGTGTGTGTGTGTGTGCATCTTGCACATGCCTTCTGAACTCTTAAGGAGTTCTGAACTCATACTTGTTGCTGGTGATCACACCTTTCTTTTCTGGGACGTTCAAACAGAAATACATGTGACTCTTTGTGGACCTAGATACCTTTATTTCATTTCTCTTCCCTTTTTCACTTCAGCTGGTTCGTGTGATGAAAAGTCTTCATGTTTTTGTCTTTTTTTCCTTACTGAAAAGCAGATGCCAATGTAACGTTTATAGACTTGAATGATCTTATACAGCCTTCTTCAATACCTTCATCCACACAAGATGCCTCTCATCTTGACAATCTTCCTTCATTAGAGAAATTGAATTAGTAAGAAACAGGGCAGGGAAAAGTCCTATAGGCTCAACCTGCCTTGCTGCCTCTGGAGAAGGCTTGGTTGGGCCACCCCCATTTAGCTGTATTGATTTCAATGGGGATCACCCATATTTCCCACATAGGAATGTTTTATCAGAAATGGTCTGTTTGCTGAATGAAAATGCAACTCTATTTAATAACCACCACCTTATTTTTCTGATGGTGAGTTAGTTTTACAAGCACCCGTGATTCGTGTTTCTTAATAAGCTATGCTGGATTTTAAAAATACTGACCATCGAGTTTACTGAAGTTCACGATTTTAGTTTTTTATTCTTAATTCTGTCCCTAGATAAATATTTTTCTCTCTTGTACCTATGGAGTTGTATGAGGTGGAGAAAGATTCAATAACTTGACAAAAAGAAGCCCCTTCTGCAAATAAAAGACATACCAAGAAGGCATTTTAACTAAACAAACTAAAAATGCCATTGTGTCATTGTGGTGCTCCCAGGGAAACCTGTGATTGTTAGGTGTGCTCTCTTGAAAATGACACCAAGGCAGGTTCACACATCCCCAGTTATTCAAGTGGGGCTGAGTTCTTAGCATGATTAGCAAAATGGGTTTTCCAACACATTTATTTTGGGGACTTTTACCCCCTGTGAGTCTTTGATCTGGTTGCCAGACACGTCCCTAATTTCGTTGTTCTGTGCTTTTTTCTCTCATTGAGGACGCTATTGGGGAAAATTCACAGGCATATTGCTCAGCCTGGTGAGAACGAGGGAAAAAAAATGACCATTTTCTGACATTTGCTTTTTAAGGAGATTTGCTTGCTTCCCTGTTTGATTGACTGCACTGACATTCTAGTCAAACATCTAAGAAAGACTTCATTCTAAAAGATGGTATTTCATGTAAACGCCCTCTTGGTATAGCTATGTACACAAACCCCGAGGGTCCCTGTCACGCACCACTCTTGTTATGAGGGCAAATCTACCCTATCTGAGTCCTCCTTTACCACGTCAAGCTTTTTTTTTTTTTTCAATTTTCATAGCAACTTCCTCTTCTGAGTCTAAAACGAAAACTATTATATATCTTCCTTCTGAATCCAGGTTTATTTGACTGCAGACCAAAAAAAACTTGTGGATTTGTGCAGAAGCAACCCTGTGTATAACTAAAACCATTTTCTCTCCCTCGTGCAGATCCCATGAAAAGAACACCTTTCAGTGTCCCCAAACTCCCTTAGCCAAATTAGTCCAGTGTCTTGTCTTTCAGCTTAAGGGCTTGACCATTTTTGTTTCTCCCAGTCTATACCTCCAGAATCATACACTCCCATGCCTGCCATGCATCCATAGGGCCTCTCGTTAGCCTCCTTGTCCCACAAATAAAAGGAACCTCTTCTTTTTCAAATCCCACAGCATTTTTCTCTCTTATGCCTCTAAGCATTTTCTCTCTCTGCCTATAGTTATTTTACCGCCTGGTTTCCGTGTTAGAGGCTAAAATACTTGAACAGGAAACACGTCTGAGCCTCTATATCTTTCCTAGTCTCTGGTACAGATCCCCACACAGGGAGCACTCAGAAATGCTGAACACTGATGAAGAAATGAATGAAAAGGACAGGAATTAGGTTTGATTAATCATTAGGAAGTGAAGTGGGGGTCTGCTGTCTTCTTTGAAATCTCGAGGCGAGGGAACAAGCTTAAACCATGGGAATAGGATGCTGATTCAACAAAATTCAAGCTATGGACGTTTATTGGTCAAGATACATGATCTTTAACTAGAGAGATTTTGAATTTCCTTTTTAGTTTTTAAGGGCGTTTTTTTGGAGTTCTGGATGTGGGTAGGTGGAGCAGGGGTGGGGCAACTAGAACTTTTGCTGGATTTATTATTGTTTCTAAGAAAGCAGTCCAATTCAGAGCAAGGATTGTCAAAAATAAAAAACTATGACACCAAATGTCCTAGCAGCTCCCAGAAATGAATGCGAAGTTCAGTTCTAATTTATAGAGATAGTTGCATGTGTACTCCCTTAAACATTGAATAAAATAAATAATAAACATTATAACACCAAAATAGCAACCCAATTATAGTATAATGCTTAAAGACCTTTGCCCCTAGAAGTCTCAGAACATGCCATGAAAAGTCGGCTATCCAAGAAAATGTACTTTTCTGGTAGGACACTCAGCTTTGGACTAGGAATGTAAAATCTCTCTCAATCATGGTTCATTATTTCCAGGAGTCTGCACCACAGCCCCATCTTCCACCACGCCCATTGTCCACTTCCCCAATATCAAGCCCCAAATCCTGGTCTTCTTTGAGGCTTTGTCTCACTTGCCGCTCAAGCAAACATTTACAGATCCAGAATGAATCACTTCTGTAGAAGTGACACCCTATATGCCAAGGACTGTGTAGCTGGACACTATTTTATTCCCTTCCTAACTGGTTTCTATTTCTTCTAGCTCTTGCTTTTATTTTCCAAAGATCATTTCTCCGTCTTGTGCTCATCATGATCAATACCTGTTAGTGGTACGCCATTACTTATACCGTAAATTCTAGACTCAGTAGAATGGCATATAGAATCCTCTATAGTTCCTCCCTTTGCTCTTGTTCTTTCCTGTCAAAGCTTTGTCTATTCTTTCAGATCCCACATCACCATGTAAATTGCCTTCCCTGCAGGTATAGCTCCTTGAGTGTAGGAACTGAGTCTGACTTAGCTCTGTATTCCCAAAGTGTCTAAGTCAGTGTCTGACTCCAGCAGGCACGTTTCCAACGATAAATAATGAAAACCAATGTGTTTTCATGAAGGAAATTCTAGTCCATCCTGCTTCTAATATCTCTGTAAAGAGTAGTCAAACTATGGGCAAAATGTTGATTATTGTATTATCTTTGCTATTCAGACCTTGAGGTTATCACTATTCTCTTGGTTTTTTGCTTTCATAAGAAGATGAAGTTAAAGCTTAAATCTAATTGTGTGTGTGTGTGTGTGTGTGTGTGTATGGGGGGGAGAGTGGGAGAGGGAGAGAGAGGGAGAGAGAGAATTCCATTGGTATTTCCTTGGGGACAGGGAAATAATCTTCCTCACAATTAGGCTTCACTTATATAAATTACCACAGGGTGATACCAAGGCCAAAAGAAGTTGAAGTTTAGAGTTCAAAGAGGTCCTTTTATCTCCTGAAGCTGGAAGAAGCAGTGATTTATGTTTGCAGCCTTGACTTGGCTCCACATCTTGGGCCCTAATAATGATAAATCACATCAACCACTAAACTCATCCTCTGTAGTTTACAGAGTACCTTTGTTTCTTTCTGTCTGTTTTTCTTTCTTGTTTTGCTACAGATATTTTCCAAGTGCTTTTAAATCTCTAACCATTTCATTGGAGTTTTGTAAATACTTTATAAAGTAGCCTGGGTAGAAATGGTTATAGTTTTTTTTTTTTTTATTGTATTTTGGTTTTAGAGTTAAATAGTCTTACGTTAAAACATTTTTTTTATGAAAGCATCCTAACCAACCTTGGCTTAGAATCCTACTTTATTTCTTATTAACTATATGGTCTGCAGTAGGTCACTTAATCTCTCTGAAACTTGGTCCCTCATCTGTAAAATGAGGTTAATAGTAGTGCTGACATCACAGGTTTATTGTGAAGGATTAAAGAAAATAATGCTTATAGACAGTTATTGTGCCTAGATCGCTAGATCTCAGTAAAGGATAAAATAGAATATCTGTTATTTCTTGACAGAGATCCCCCGTATTATTTCCTAACGTCTTTTAGGTTACAGGGCAATTTTAGCATCATTTTTTATTTTTAACATTGCCAGTAAAAGCTTTCAGTTCTATAACTCGGGTTTGATGTTGATGTTGGGTCTGGGAATTTAACTCAGGTTCCCTGACTACCGTTACTCCTGGAAATTCTTGTTATTTTTTTTAAAGATTTATTTATTTATACAAGAACCGGGGTACAGGCCAGATGCACAGGAGGATGAGAGGATTCACCAGAGACAGAGTGGGGAACAGAACAGGCAGACTGACAAAATACACTGCTGAGGGGAGCAGCAGGCGACACAGGAGAAGTCTGCCATGCCAGATGGGATTCTTACCGGTGGAGTGGGATTGAACCCACGCTGCAGAGGCTGGGGACAGCTTCACAGTGCGGCACTCAACCACCTGCGCCACCAGGGAGGCACTCTTGTTCTTGTTTTACTCTTTTTGAAGTTGCTGTTAGGAAGAGACTCAGGGCCAAGTCACTTCAAGAGCTGAATCTCTCATGCCAATTTGAAGATCCACATAAGCTTCATCTTCAGACATTTTTCTGTAACTACCTGTGTCCTAGGCCACTCCTGAGCCAAGAATGAACTTAAAGAGGTTCTTCTAATTTTTCTATAGCTCATGATCTCCTTAAGGACATTGACTATTTCTTGCCTAACATCCTGGCACTTGTGCAAGTCATCTTGTTCTATTCTTTGCATGTGTGACTATTATGTATGTGTGACTCCTAAGGAACATTGATTAGAAACTTTTAAAAAATGCCCTCCCCGGTGGCACAGTGGTTGAGTGCTGGGTTGCAAAGCTGCCCAAAGCCTCTGCAGCACCAGTTTGATCCCCGGCCATCGGGTGAGGGTCCCTCATGGCGTGCAGACCTCTCCTGCCAACTGCTCCCCCAAGCAGTGTACTTTGTCAGTCTGCCTGCTCTGCTCTCTACTCTGACTCTGGTGAATCCTCTGACCCTCCCGTGCTTCTGACTGTATCCAGTGCTTGTATAAATAAATAAATAAATCTAAAAAAAAAGAAAGTTAAAAAAAAGATATTACGATTTTCCTCCCTCGCATATAAGTGAAACCATCTGATATTTATCTTTTTCCTTCTGACTGATTTGTTTAGCATAATTCCTTCCATCTCCATCCATGTGCTTCAAATGGCCTGAGCTTATCTTTTTTGATCACTGAGTGGTTTTCTATTGTGTATATGGACCACCTCTACTCATTTGTTTGGGGGCATTTGGGTTGTTTCCATATCTTGGCTATTGTAAATCGTGCTGTAATAATCATAGGAGTGCAGGTTTCCTTTCGAATTAGTGTTTTTTGTGTCCTTTGGATAGATTCCTAGTAGTGGAATTGCTGAATCATACTGTAGGTTCATTTTCAGTGTTTTAAAGAACCTCCACACAGCTTTCCATAGTGGCTGGACCAGTTTGAGTCCCACCAGTAGTAAAAAAAGAAGACAAAACTTGTGAGCTGACCACAGACCTGAGGCATACAGCAGGGGAGTGGAAAGGAGAAGGGTCAAAATAGGAGAGGGAAGAGCACAAGGGACTATGTGACAGATTATGAGTGCTATGGAGGTGGAAGAACTACAGGGACCACACTGGAGGGGAGAAATCAGATATTATCCAAAAATTAACAAAGATGTAAGAAAAAAAAAATAAATTCTATCTATTTATTTATTTATTTTATTTTTTTATCTTTTTTTAAAATAAATTTTATTTTTATATTCCCCATACAATTGCAATCCCCTTATTTTGACCCCCTTTCCTCCCCTCCCCGCCCCCCACCACCGTAGAGTATCTCTGGTTCATAGTTGTTTGTTGATTTTGATTTTCACTTTCTTATAGTTATTCATAAAATATTAAATTTAAAGAAAAAAGATATTAGGGCTCTGTAGAATAAAGATAGAAGCAGCAAAAGGTGTTACTACCATACTCGTTAATGACTTAGATTCTTCCCTCTAGGGCCTCAAAATGTGGCCCTTAGACCAGCAGCATCAATATCACTAGGGAGCTGGTTAGAGATGGAGATTCTCCACCTGAGCCCAGACCTGCTGAACAAAAATTATCAGATTCTGCATTTTAACAAGACTTTCAGAGAAAACTCTGCCCTTGAAGTTTGGAAAACACTGTTCTAAAAGACATGCTCTCAGTCCAATCCAGTGGTGAGCCATGCCTGGAGAACACCATGGAAGATGGACTGTGCTCACCAGATTAGTGATACTGCTACTAAAAGTATAATAATCCTGGCTTTTCTAACTTGCCTGCTTCTCGATATTGTCTCGTTTCACTCTGTTTGATACCTGCTCTTTCTCTCTCTTTCCACTAACATCATTTTATCAGTCCACTGAAATTTAACTTTTAGGGTACTTGGTCTGTCTACTCTGCTTTTCACTTAGCAATAAGCGTTCCCTCTCCTGACATGGTTTTCCTGCAGACTGCTAGTGCCAAAGCACCCCCGCCCTTCTCATGGGCTGCTCTCATAAAGCAGTCAATCTTTCACTGTTTCCTTGTTCGGGCCTTAGTCAACAGGACTTTTCAAAGGTCAATTAAGAAAGTGTGTGTGGGGGGGGGTGAAAAAGCAGTCAGTTATGCTGAGCCCCAAATGAAATGTACAGGTATTAGTGAGACAATCTTTGAACATGGTGAGGACTGTTTAAGAGATGGTGGCTGTCTGGCATTAGACTTTCTTCTTAAATGCAAGTGCTACATTTGTTGCACAAAATTTTTATTAAAGAGAACTTATATGACTGGTGCTCTGACACTGAATTTAAAACAAATCAAGCCACTGGAGGAAAGATATGATTTTTAAAGTTTTTATCTTTAGGAACAAGGGAGCTTCTGAATCTCTTCTATGTTGAATTGTTTTGTGTGTACAGCAAAAGACCAAAAGGAAACAAATTCAGCGCAAAGAAATGAGGAGCATAATGACCTTGGATGTTTTTATCATATTTTTTGTAATATTCTTCCACTCTTTTGTAAGGTTTCATGGTGAAATAACACCCTTGTCAAAATGTATCAGCACTCTAATAATAGGTGATGGAGAAATGGTGACAGAGGGAAAACAGGTGTTTTTAGCTCACTAATGTAGCATCCAGGCAAAGATTTCCACTCTTATCTGCTCCACCAAAGCAAGTATTTTAGAGCTGCAGTCCTGGTGAGAGTGAAAATGACTGTGGGTAATGTTCACTTTCTCAAAAAGGAAAAAATTTCGTATTATTAAAAATGAGGTTTCACTATTTTAAACCTTCTCTTTGATTACTAATGCTGTTGTTTCAACACTGGTAGGAAAAAAAATCTGTGAATGACAGTTCTATGTTAACATGTACTAAGGAGCTAAGAAATATTTTCTTACCCCTAATGTGGAAATACCTTTCTCTCTTGTATATTTCTAAAAATATATTTAAATTAATAATGGTTCATATCTCTGTCATTTAATCAGAATTAGGCAATTTCAAGTGATCTACTCTCATCAAAATTTATTGATTTCTTGTCCCTTTCCCCAATGCAATGATATGTGATTATTAAATAGGATTACATGATTATGAGACAAAAATACCTGCAAAGTCTATATTGTTGTACAATGTTATTCTATTGCATAAAATTGAATGTACAATGTGATGAGAAATTTGCACAAATGCCTTACTAAATGATGATGGCTTCATATATAAGCTGTCGGGGTAAAAGTTGCATTGTGACTGCCACTTGTAGTCTGTTATCCTACAGAAGTGAATACTATGCAATTTTCTTTGCCCCAAGGTATTCTACATAGGAGTCACCTTCTGTTCAGGGCAGCCTGCTTTGCACCCCACAAATCAGGTTTGCCACAGTTGCATGCGCCTTTCCAACAGTGGAGCAGAATCTGGTTCTATTGCCTAAAATCATACCTTCTAGCAGGGGACTTCTTTATCTTGGTGAGAGGATCCACATTTTTCTATGGACAGAATTTCAGGATACTGCTTTGAAGAAGTCATTTCATATTTGTGTTTAAAAATCTTGCTACGCTTGACTTCTAGAGTTTCTGGAGTACAGAACTAAGTTATGGCTTAGAATTTTGTGGTCCAATATGGTAATCTCAAGTTGCCAGTGGCTGTTGAGGATGTGTGATTAATTAAAAATGCAACTGGATCTCAAAGACTTAGTTAAAAATAAAAGAGAATGCAAGAGATTTCATTAAGAGGTTTTTAAATATGGATTAATAAAGTCGAAATGATATTTAGGATCTATAGAATGACTGAGCCCATTCAAACTGTTATAACAAAATACCATAGATAATAAGGGAAAAACTTATGATTACTACAGTAAGTCACATATGCTAATCTTAATAAAATTTAAACATGCAAAAGAACCCAAATACTATAAATTGGGTGACTAACAAACAACATATATCTATTGCTTACAGTTCTGGAGACTGGGAAGTTCAAGGCCAGGGCAGCAGCAGATCTGGTGTCTTGTGAAGGCCTCAGTTCCTGGTTCACAGACACCGGCTTTTCACTGCAACCTCACGTGATAGAGGGGCCAAGTGAGCTCTCAGGCATCTCACTAGATCACTAGTCTCAGAGCCTTCATGACTTAATTATCTCCCAAAGTTTCAACCTCCGAACAACACAATGGAGATTAGGTTTCTATATATGAATACTGAGGGGGCACAAACATTCAGTCTACACCATTTAAATAAATGAAGAATTTTATTAAAGGTAATTTTTATCATTGGTGCAGTCCTTTTTTAAAAAGCAAATTCAATTATTTATTAAAAATAAAATACCATTTAACAAATATGCATGTTTTTATGGGGGCATATTTTGATGCCAGAAATATACCTATTTATTTTTTTTATTGAGGTAAATTAGCTTACCTTATTGTCATTTTGGAAGTATAGGATCTTCCCCTCAGGTATCTGGTGCAGTCATTTTGGAAAGTGGTCTGGACCTTCCTTTAAAAACTAAAAATAGAAAAACCATATGATCCAACAGTCCCATTTCTGGGCATCTATCAGAACAACATGAAAAATTATACGCTCCACAATGTTTACTGGAGCATTATTTATTACAGTTCAGATATGGTAGCAAACTAAATACCCACTCATTGATAATTGCATAAAGAAGCTGTGGTATATGGATACAGTGGGATATAGACACAATGGGCTACTCTTTGACCATGAGGAAAGATGAAATCCTGCCATTTGCACCAAAATAGAAGGACCTATAGAGGATTATTCTAAATGAAGTTAGCCAGAAAGATAAAGACCAATATCGGATAATTTATCATTGATAGCAATATAAAGAAACAAAGTGGATGTCCTGACAAAGCAAAATAAAAATAAACCAGCCCATGTTGATAACTGAACTGAGGTGGGGGGTGAAGACCATTTGTAATGTGAGCTTATCCAGCTACAATCTCCATGAAGGTGTCAGTGGGCTTTTTTGTTGTTGTTTTTTCTGGTACTAAATAAATATTGGTTGAATGAATGGATAGATTTTACATAACTAGGAACTCTCTCTCTCTTTTTAAAGATTTATTTATTTATTTATGCATAGAACTGGGGTACAGGCCAGAGGTGTTGGGGGGGAGGTGAGAGGATTCACCAGAGAGAGTGGGGAGCATAACAGGCAGATCAACTGAAATACACTGCTGAGGAAGCAGCGGGTGAGACAGGAGAGGTCTGCTCTGCCATGTGGGTCAGCTCCCTGGCTGGCCAGGGATGGAATTCGTGCTGCCATGCCTGCTGATAGCTTGATAGTGCTGTCTTTAACCACTGTGCCACCAGGGAGGCCCACTAGGAGCTCTTTTGATGTCACTTTACTTATCATGACACGGTTGCCCTCCTGGCTATCTTTTCATGAAAAAAAGTAAGACATGGTTCTAGCTGAGCAATTCTGCTATTTCTATTAGTTGACACCCATGGACCTGTCCCTTAGTGCTGTTACTGTTCTCTTTGCTTGGACAGCACCTTAAGCCTGTTTTGTCCTTCTCACCCCAACCCTCAGTCCCCAAGAAGTCTCATCTCATTCAGAAGTTTAGTCTTTCTGATAATTATGCTTACTGATCTAGTTTTCTTGGTGTTGTTATGCGTTTATATGATCTGCCTTCTATCCTATATCCTTTCTTTCTTATGTGTAGATCATTTTCGATGTACACATAAGAAGAATGGTTTCAATTCTATATCAAGAAACTCATACAATAATGTTCCAGCAGTATCATTCATATTAACAAATACAATATGAAAACCAGAAACCATAAATTCCTTTGAACAGATATTGGATATATCAGTTGTTGCTTTGCCACACATAGCAATAAAAATGAACTATAACTACATGCTATAGTTACAGTACACACATATGATATATAGCACATACTATATATGCATGTATAAAATAATGTGTGAAAAAGTAATATCTGGAAGAATATTATTACTGATGTTAAAAAAAAACCTGTACTTAAAATAAATTTTTTTATTAAGGTAAGAATAGAGAAGCGGTTATGTTAACTGCAAGGAGGAAAAAAAATTATTTAAATGCCCCAATCTCTCTCCTGAAAGTTCGGAGAGTTTAGAGTATAAATTCCATTTAGCATTCTCTGCCATGACAGCTTATCTTTTCTCTTTTTGGAATGTTTTGTATTTTTTTTTTAATGTCAAAGGCCAAAGTCTAATGATAAAATATTGCTCCCGATACGCCTTTTTAATCAAAGATTGAAAACGTCATTTTATTTTCTTAGAGTTCTGGAGGTCAGAAGTCTGAAAATCAGTTCTACTGGGCTGAAATCAAGGTGTTAGCCAGACCACACTCTTTCCCAACGACCTAGGAAATGATTTCCTTGTCTTTCACACCTTTCTGGTGGTAGCTGTATTCCTTGGTGGGTGGCCCCCTCAGAGCCAGCAGTGCATCATCTTGCTTGGGTTGTCACATTGCTGCCTTCTGTGTCTTCTCTGCTTCCTCTCAGAAGAACACTTGTGATTACATTTAGAGCCCATCTGGATAAACCAGATTAAATCTCCCTATTTTAAGATCCTTAACTTAATCACACCTGCAAAGTCCCTTTTGCCATATAAGGCAACATTTATAGTTTCCGGAGATGAGGACCTAGACATTGTTGGGGACCATGATTCAAATTACCACAATAAGAAAACAGAAAGCAAAGTGGGGAGGGTGTACAATGACTATGGTGGAGAACTGTGGGTGCTTGGTTGGTGTGGAGGGGTGACATGCATCTGAGGGGGGGTGGACCTGCACCTCTGAATCACATACAATGAATGAACCAATGCCACTTCAATTTTTAAAAAATGCGTATATATATATATATATGTAAAGAAGAATTTATTAAGAAAAGCCTGAAAAAAAAAGCAGAAAACAGAGTTTTATCTTTATATGATAAAGGCATTTTTTATATAGGCAAAAGATTAATTATATAACATGTATAAATAAACCAAAGTAAGTGGTGTATATATTTCAGAGAACTAATGGTGCCTTTCTGTGGTTTGTGGGTGATTTTTACTTGCTTTTTAATTTTTCTCATCAGTATTTTCTAAAATTTCTCCAAATACGTAGTTTATTGATATTAAGAAAAACAAAATTTACATTTCAAAGCTTAGTTAAAAGTTAATCTCTTTAAAGTGTGATCTGAAGCACAGAATGAACTTAATGTTGGGAGGGGATATTTATGGAATATGTATGGAATACCATTTTAAATATTAAATGTAATTATAATGCTTATCAAAAACAGTTATTTTTCTTTAACTTGTTTAACTAGAGAAACACTTTGGAAAAGAGAGTTATCTATAATCAGTTTTATTTTCCAGGTTTTTGAGGAAAATAATTTTAACATCAGAAAATAATTATTTTTTTCCTTTCCAGTATTCATGACTCTTCTCTCTTTTTTCTGCACTTATTGATTTGCAAGAAATACTAGAATAATTTTGAATGACAGTGGTAATACTAGGAAGATTTATCATATTCTTCTATTGAATGAGGTGGTTTCTAATATTTCATCATAATTTCTGAAGTTGTATTATTAATATGATAAATATTACCATATTAAAAAATTTTAAGTTTATGAAGAATCTTCTTTTAAAATCAGAAATAGATATCAATTTTATTTAGACTTTTCAATATGTATTATATATCCCCATATCATTAGCTGATATTATGGGTGTTATTTTTTTCTCTCCTGACCTATTGATAGAATAAATTATCTTAGTAGATTTCCTAGGTTAAATCTTAACTTGACCGAGAATTATTTTTCTTTTTATATAATACTATATTTGTCTTGTATGTAAGCTTAGAATTTTTACATCTATTCCATAAATATTTTTTCCATAGGCCCTTTTTGGTGTGTTTATTTTATTTATATTTATATATTTCTCTTCAACATTATTCGAGAGACTTAAGTTGTTTTTTGAAAGACTGGAAGAATTTGTTCTTCACCCCATATGTGACTGTGATTTTCAGGGAGAGTAAATTTTGGACAATTCTATGATTTTTCATCCATTGCCATTTTCTATGTTTTCTTGGGTCAATCTAACGAATTTATCTTTTCTTAAAATTGTCCCATTTCTTTCACCTTTTCAATCTTTTAGAAGAGAGAAAATTTTTCATTGCAAGCGTGTCTCCGTCATCCTCCCATTTCATAGGGGCAGTTCTGCTCCATCCAGTGTTTATCTACTATGGGAGTGAGCAAAACTCCTGCCAGTTTGGGCCACTGCTCTTAAATTGGCCATTGCTTTTTTCCCATGAAAACCTGCTGGCCCCTCCCTTCCAGTTGCTTCTGTTCTCAGCCCTATCCTGCCACAGACTCTGCTTTCCTTGCACCGATCTTACTCTTGTTGATTTGTCCCACCCTCTTTTGTTAGGGACTCATGGAGACACCTGACACTCAGTTTTCCTGTAAACCTTGTCCAGAGGTGTTGACTTTGCTGTTTAGTTATCTGTCTTCAAGTGGACATTTGGGAATACACAGAGAAGCCCCTGACATCTGTCTTCCCAGAATCCTCTCTTTCTTTTTAGTTAGGTTAGAAGGTTGTTTACCTTGTTGCTGTATTCAAAGATCAGTTCTTGGGTTTATTTATGAATTCTGAGGAAATGACTCATCTTTTTTACTTTTACTTTTCTTATGCTCTGTTGTGTTTGTTCGTTCCTCTCTTATATTTTCAAAGTTATCCTGTTGTTCTTTCACTAGATTGAAAAGTTCTCATCTCTTAAATACTTGTTAAATATGGAAATTTATTTCCCCTGAGAATTGTTTCAGTATTTTTTTTTAAAGATTTATTTATTTATACAAGAACTGGGGTAGAGGCCACAGGCACGGGAGGGTGAAAGGATTCACCAGAGACGGAGTGGGGAACAGAACAGGCAGATGACCAAAAACACTGCTGAGGGGAGCAGCGGGCGAGACAGGAGAGGTCTGCTGCGCCATGTGGGTCTCTCCCTGGCAGGCAGGGAATCAAACCCGCGCTGCAGAGGCTGCGGACAGCTTCACAGCACAGTGCTCAACCCGCTGCACCACCAGGGAGGCCCCTGTTTCAATATTTTATAAAATTTTTATATATAGTTCTCTTATCTTTATTTAAAAATATCTGCTATTAACAATTGCTTCGTAGAATGGTTTTTAAATTTTAAAGGGATTGCTTTTCTTTAAACGTATTCATACATTATTTTTGTTATAGTTTTGTTAATTTATATCTGAAAATAGAGTTTGCTAAACTTTGTACTGCTCCACAGAAGTGGCCTTACTTGCATGACAAGGGAAGACTTGCTGGTCAAAAAGAACTCTCAAGTCCTTTACCAAGGATTTTGCAGTGAAACGGTCACAGGGTCAATCCTAAGGAGTGGGCTGCCCAGGTGGGTTGTACCTTTACTTGTGGGGTAGATTTCCATTGCCACCCTGGGGGGCTGAATCCCTAGGACTGTTTCTCAGAGACTGCACTGTCAGTCTAGTGAGGGGAGCCAGGAGGTGCTTACCAAGTGCAATAAAATGTCCTGTGTGCCACGTTGGGAGACCTTGGAGAGTGAATGGGATCCAGATAAAGGAGGCCTGTTCTGCCTGGGTGGCCAAGAAAGGAAAACCTCCCAAGGATGTAATAAGTTTACTCCTCTCTGCTATGGCTCAATCACGTGCCTATGCACGGGGGGCAGATATCTTGTCTTTGTACATTAGTTTACTGAGTGTAAGCATCCTTCACATCCATTTTCTCATTTGAATGATAGAGTGACCATTTCATAGACCACGACACAGAGTTGAGAGGTAAGGAATGTGCTGAGAGGGAGCAGCAAAAACAGGCACAGAGATGATACTGAAATGTAAGACTTCTGAATGGCAGTCCTAACTTCTGGTTCACCGGAAGGATCAAACTGTGCCTCCCATGATTCATTCATTTATTCGTTCATTCACTCCTGCCTCCCATGTTCCAGGCACCATTTTTGGCTCTGAGAATACCAATCTTCTGGTGTCCTGAGGACTCCAATCATGTGGTCAAAGCCTGCATTATTCTAAGAATTCCACAGCATGAGGAAACATGGGGTGGGGTGTTTAATGTAGTGTGGGGCAGCGGAGCAAAGAGCACCTAGGTCAGAGATAGGGCTGGGCTGACAACACTCAGCTTTAGTCTGTTGCTTTGGCTCCTGTAATCACTGGGGAGGAAGCGCCATTCCTCCTGAAGGCCTGGTGGACTCCTGAGCTTCTTTGGATCCACCCCAACCCCAAAAGGGACAGAGCCTCCCCACCACATCCTGGGCTCACCTGCTGTTGTGGCCGTAAGCCCAGCGCCCTCTTGCTGCTCCTCTAGTCTATCCTGCTGGAATATACTGTGCCTACAGGGTGCCAGAACTTCAGGGTCTGACCTGAGGCAAGGTACTTAACCACTTTAGATCTCTGCTTCCTCACCTGTGAGATAGGGGAATATTAGTGTTTGGGACTAGTGAGATATAGCACATAAAAGGCTTAGCTTAGAGGCTGGCATAGAGCTATCCACAAATTGAAGATTAAAACAATGATTAGTCCTAAGAGTTGCCTGGAGCACTTGTTAAAATGCATGTCCCCAGGCATACTCATAAACATTCTGACTTAGTTATACTAATGGTTAACAATTAGCAGGATCTTACTCTGTCCCAGGAGGGCCGCATTCTAAGTTATATCATTTTCTCTTCACAACAGCGGGCAGGTACCATTGTGGTGTTCAGCTTACATGGCGGAAAACTTAGGCTAGACTGCATGAGGCAATTCTCTGAGTTCACATAGCTGCCAAGCGTTGGAATCAGGATTTGAAAGCAGTTTGACTTCTGGGCCTGTGTGCTGACAACCGCCCCCAACTCCCCCTGTCCTCCACCCTTCCCATCCCCTACACACCCCACATACTCTTACTACTTCTGAGGGCTGAGGGACCACACCCTATTTGATTGGGGAACATGATGTGTAGATTGCTCTTCAAGAAAGACTGTGAAAGCTGTTAGTCTGCCTCTCCCATAGAGCTTGGGGAGCAGGATTTCTAGGACCCACCTCCTGCTGTTGCCTCATGTGGGATAAGCATTTGCTCCCATGCCTGCTTGACCACAGTTCATGCAGAGACTTCTGGAAGTAGGACAATGGGAGAACTCTACTGCCAGAATCTGCACATGGCTTTTCTTTCATTTTGGGAATGCCTGCTTATTACTTCCTGTCCCACTATTTCCCTCTCGAGTCGGTTCCTACCTGTTTACCTGTTATTTACCTGGTACACCTGAGGGAGGAAGACAGGATGGAGTGCTGAGTAGTCCTTCCTTCAAGTTCCTGCTGGAACTCCCTCCTACAGGGGGAATTGTTATGAAAATGTTATTTGTGGATTCATTTTCCTTGGAACATTCAGTTTCCTAGGAACACTGGCGTACCGTTTTCTCTGGGGTCCTGGGAGGGAATGGAGGAGGGCTTCTGGGGTTCTGCCAAGTTCCTTTGAAACTTGAATTTACACACAACAATTGAGAGAGGTTGTGACATAACCTCTGTTTGGTCACGTCTCTTCCTCATGTAACCTGTTCGTGACCTCTGATTGCCTTGGGGCAGAGTCCAAAAGTCCTAATGGGTCTCCAGAGACCCATGATGTGGCTCTACCTACCTCTCCAGTCTCTGTTCATTTTCTACTTTTTCAAAGTCCTGTGGTCACACCAACTCTCTTTCTGGTCCTTGGATGTGCTGGGCTCCTTCCCACCCCAGGGTCTGTGTGCACTGATCCCTCAGCATTCCTCCCTGGCCAACCAGCTTACTTCTACTTTGGATATTAGTGTAAATACCATTCGGGACGGTCTTTCTTGACCCTCTGGAATAAGTGAGGTTCCCCTGCCATACCACCCATGTTTTTGTTCACATTGTTGTTTGGATGATTATTTAATACCTGACTTCCCCCACCAGATAGTTCCATGCTCTCACGGCCAGTGTTTGCCTTGCAGAGCTCTGTATTCTAGTGTTTAACATGGTGCCGCCTACACAGTGCATGAGTCATGGGAAGGTCAGGGGGACTGGAACCTCCTCAGTGGTCATAGAGAGGGACTGAGGGGGTGACTGGGAAGCATGTGATGTTGTGGTGCTGCTGGAAGGCTTGCTTCTAGGGATCTTCAGTGAGTTCCTCAAAAAGAGCTGGGCAGAACCGTGGCAAGCAGAGTAGGGGAAAACCTGGGCCCCCGGGAGGCCAGGCCCTTTCCAAGAATGTGTTTTTTGTAAGTTGGTATCACAACAACATTGGTTATCCCAAGAAAGAGAAACTTATTTCCCAGTAGAAGCGCTAGGTACACTCCTGGTGCTTCTTATACCATGATGGACAGAGCTGGAAGGATCCTTAGAGATGTTTGATTTCCAGTGATATAGAGCCTAAAACTCAGAGCGGGAAAGCAGCTTGTTCCAGAGCTAGCGGTGGACCATGACTAGATCTCCCAGCTTGCAGACCAATTCTTATTTCATGATAACATACTGCACCTTGATTTGGGGCCACTGTTGGAGGTGAAAAGAAATCATTAGAAAATGAATGTTTCCTGAAATATCACCTGCAATTTATTGCACTCAGAATTTCACACTGATAAATAACCTCTTTCTCATTAACATGCAGGCTCTCTACAATTAGCACTCTCATTTGCACTATGTAAACAGCTTCTAACTGTGCCTTTTACCTCTTTGTTCAAACAAAGATTTCTGTTAGCAAAGAAACAAGAAGGAAATTAGTAGCAGGTGAGAGCTTATTTTTAATTATATTGAGATTGACTGTTGTTCTCCAAATCTTCTCTAATTCCCCCAAGATATTTATTTGCAGACCAGAGTTTTCAATCTATTAAAGCAGCAGCCATTTCTGATCTTTATTTACTAAATGAAAACACAAATGGCAGCAGTAGATTTCTGGCTTGCTGCCAAGGGAGGCAGCATGGGGGGATGGTGCTGCATCAAGCTTTTATTTTTTAATTGTATCTTTTTTTTATTATTAAGGTAATGTTGGCTTACAGCACTGTTTATGATTTAGGGGTATTGGTTCACACCTCTCCAGAAGTAGATTACCAAACCACATCCACCTCCAAAACACCCATGAATCTCCTCCATCATAGTCCATTGGGCCTCTTCCCCTTTCTCCACCCCACTCTCATCCTACCCCTCTGGTAACCTCAATTCTGCAGTCAGATGTCTAGGACTGGTTTTGGTGTAGTTTTGTCTGTTCCTTTGTTTTGTTTCTTTACATCCCACATATGAGTGAAGTCATCTGGTATTTGTCTTTCTCCTTGGACTTATTTTGCTTAGCTTAATCCCCTCCAGTCCCCCAGTTCCATCCATGTTGTCACAAATGGCAGGTATCAGGCATTGGTCCAAGAAGCCCAGCAGTCAAAGGGAAGTCTTAAGTACAGAAAGTGTTGAAGAATACCATTTGGCATGCAATGGGCCTAGAGTCCCCAAATCTAGATTTTCTTAGTGCTAACTCTTAGTTCTATTACCTGAAGTCAAATTTAGATTAATCCGCAGAAGGGTTGTAGTATGTCTTCCAATGATGAAGTGACTGGGTTAGAGCATTTTATGATCAAAATATTTCAAAAATTATCTATTGGAATTTCTCACCAAGTGCTAGAATCCCTTTTGAGACTTCTGATACCTGAAGTTGTAAGAGCTCACCATTTCACTGGCTCATGGCCCTCCACTCTCATATTTTTCGTCCCTGAATTAACATCTTGGACACATTTCACCCTTTGGGAAATCTGCCCTGAAAGAAACTATTTCTCCTTTTGCATGTTAATCCCATGCTGCTGTATACACCTAAAGCTGGGGCATGTCCCCTGAGCCTTCCTCAGTCTATGTGACAGTATTTTTAATGGCTTTCCAGGCCTCTTATTACTCTGGTGGGTTTTCTTCAGACACACTGTAGGTGAGGAATACCTTATAGTGAGATGTCCAGGGTTGAATGCAGTGCTCCAAGAATGATCTGATCAGTGCAAAGTAAACACAAACACCCAGATGTTCCACAGCCATCCTCCCAGCTGCAGACAACACCCTGCTCACCAGTCTCTTGGGAGTTTTCATCTGTGTATGGAGAACATTAGAATACTCTAATTTCCTTTTTAAATCTACTGTCCTTTCCTAGGAACAAGAAAGTTTTCTTTGATGTAGATTCTTATCACATCTGAGTATATTTTATTTAGCATTTCTGAGCTATTTCTATTAGTTGTTCAATAAATTGCATCTCATAAAAAATTTTATTTTGCAAAGAACTTTCACAATAGCCCCAAGAGATAAACAAGGTCAAGATTGTTACCCCCATTTCACAAATGAGGAAACTAGACCTAGAGTTGTAATGACAATGCTATACAGAGTTGGGATTGGAGCTCCAGTACTTGACGGAAGGTCCAGACTTGTTTCCATTACACCACAGCTGACTCTTCTTAGCTGACAATTGTCTTGAGAGGAAACAACTAAGTTGCTGCTGCAACTACACAAGGTCTTGCTAATCTATCAAGGTCAGAGTTCTTTATCCTCTCATGTCGGCAGGTTGAAAAGAGCCCCAATGTCAACTTGGAACTATAAAGATGCAAGATTAGTCCATATTCATGGTCTGACTAGAGAAGGTGAAATTTAAGCTAATGCTTACATTGGACTTATTTATATTGCACTAATTTGTAATTTATACTCTGATTACTTCTAGGTGACCTAATGTGAAGTTACATTTTAATTAAGTAATTAATAAATTAAAGCTTGTATTATTTTTGTGAGAGTAAGTTGGTTAATACCATATATGATTTAGAAGTATTAGTTAATACCTCTTCAGATGTATATTGTCACACCACACCCACCAAGGCACTCATACATTTTAAAAGAACATGTAAAGGATTACCTAGTAACAGAAAGAGAAACAAGTGTACCTAGAAATCTAAGCTAGGAAGAGTTACTATCAGCTTTCAATTTCCTGGTGTCCTAGGCAAGAATAGAAACAATAGGTTAGCTCCCCTTTTCTTATAAAAGGAAGTAAACAGTAAGAAGTGATACCCACAATGATTGTAATCCCTCACTTTCATCATGTGTAAACAGTTCTGAACAGTGTCAGGATCCATGACTTCACAATGTAGGAACAGTTGGAGAATCCATGCAGGAGGTCTGGGGTGTGTTTTGAGAATCACTCTTTGCTCCCAATTGTTTCTGGTGATCAGTCAAATTAGGGAGTTGTCCTAATTACAACAAACTAGGAAAATACTACCTCAGAATGATTGTTAAAAATGTAGATTTCAGGCTCTGCCTCAGAGATCCATGTGCTTGAGATTCTTACCTCTTGCCTGCGCTTTTGATTAGAGTAGTACCTAATAACTGGTAGGTAATAATTGGGTCTCTCTCATGAGTTGTGGATAGAAGCTGTTCTTTATAGAGCCAAGAAGACAGAAGCAATGATGTCATCTGGAAGGTGGGCATCTGGATTTGTGATCTCACCAAGACAGGATCACTCCCTTTCAAGGACTGGTCAGGATTGCCTACAACATTGGGCCCAGATTTCTCTTATGTAGGTAGCGTTTTTGAGTTCTGATCAGTTGCTCAAGTCATTGTTTGTGGCCCACAAGGCAAAAGAAAAACTTCTATACAGGAAGATTTTGGGAGGAGGATCTTGTTAATCATTTGGTTGTTGACAAATGAAGCTTGACTTACCTCCTATGGAATGTTTGATTCTGCATAAAACTGCAGTTATGTGGTTCTCCGTACAATTCAGTGCCCCTCTGCATAACTTGATAAATTCGCCTGTTAAAGTTATTTAACTTTGTGCATATGAATTCGTAGGAGTGTCCACGCTTTGGAATTAATGTCAGTCTTAGACTTGATAAATGTGAATCTAGTGACTCCTCTGAGAAGCTTCACTAGTACCATTTTATTGTTTGCTGTCTCAAAAGCTTAAATCTCTTCTGCCTTCAGTTCATAGGATAAAAACATGTGAAATCCCTGGGATTTATATAGGCAGATTTGGCAGCTCTTTCAATTTCTACTTGGACTGTCAGATATAAATCAACATTACAGTACTCTTTCCAAGAATGTGTTAGAATGTGCATGTGTTTGGGGAGCAGACATGGTATTTCTATTATAATTTTGTTTGTTAGGTGTGATCTGAATTGTTTGGTTTTGTTTTATAACATGTACAATTTATGGTTATTTAATTGGTTCTCTTTCATTATCTCCACTGAGTGACTGGTCGCTTTTTCTTTTCTCTATGCTTTTATTCCTGCCCCAAATGCCCACCCCCTCTTGCTCATCCATTAAGACCTAAATCTGGAACACCTTTCTTGGGAAAATCTTTTTGGCTATATCTAGTCTATATGGATTTTTCCTTAAAGTTCTTAAAATTTGTCACTAAGACTATATATTTAAATTTTACTTACATTTCCTAGCTATTAACCATTTCTACCATTAAACTTTTTAAAGTAAAATTTTATTGATTTACCTATTATTTACAATACAATATAAATTTCGGGGGTATGTCTTCACTACTATGTGTGAAAGAACCTCACCACACCCATCACTAAATTTCTAGTTCCCACTATCAGATCAATCTTTATATCCTCACATTTCCTCCTCCCCCATCCCTCTGGTAACCACCATATTTTTTGCAGAATCTAGGAGTTATTTTTGTTGTGATTTGTTAGTTTGTTTGTTTTGTTTATATTTCACATGTGAGAGAAACCATCTGGCAATTGTCTTTCAGTTTCTCACTTATTTTGCTTAGCACAATCACCTCATGTCCCATCCATGTTGTTAAAAAGGGCAACGTTTCAGTTTTTTTAAAGTAGCTGAGTAGTATTCCATTGAGTATGTGTACCACAACTTCTTACCCAATGCCCTCTTGATGAGCTTTTAAGTTGTTCCTATGCTGTGGCTATTGTGATAAATGCTACCACGAACCCAAGAATCCCATATCTTTTTGAATTAGTGTTTCCATATACAGGAGTGGTGTGGCTGGGTCATATTTAAATTTTCACTTTCAGTTTCAATGAGAGTTCCCTTTTCTCCACACCCTCACCAACACATGTTGTTTCTAGTCTTTTTGATATGAGCCATTTTCACAAGTATAAGGTGATATCTCATTGTGGTTTTGATTTCTAGCACTTTATTTTCTTTTTTAAAATTTCTTTTATTTATTTTTTACATCATTTTTCATTTTTGCACAATGTATGCATTTTCGTCTTGGTTATATTCCCCATATAATTCCCACCCCCCTTGTTTTGATCCTACTCCCTTCCCTCCCTGCCTCCCCACAGTGTGTCTCTGGTTTATAGTTGCTTGTTGATTTTTACTTTTGCTTGTTTATTTTATTATAATTATTCTTTTTCCTGGTCCCTTATTTAGGTTTTCTAAATTCCTGCTATGAGTGAGACCATCCGGCATTTTTCTTTTTCTTTCTGACTTATTTCGCTGAGCATGATCCCTTCCAGCTTCATCCATGTTGCTGCAAACTGCATGTGTTTATCTTTTTTGATTGCTGAGTAATATTCCATTGTGTATATTTACTACATCTTCTTGATCCAGTCATCTATTTTTGGGCATTTAGGTTGTTTCCATAGCTTAGCTATTGTAAATAGTGCTACTATAAACATAGGGGTGCAGGTGCCCTTTTGAATTAATGATTCTGTGTCCTTTGGGTAAATTCCTAGGAGTGGAATTGCTGGAACATATGGAAGCTCCATTTTTAGCAGATTGAGGAATATTCACACAGCTCTCCATTGGGCCAGTTTGCACTCCCACCAGCAGTGCAGGAGAGTTCCTTTTTCTCCACATCCTTGCCAGCATTTGTTGTTGCTAGTTTTTAAATATTTCTAGCACTTTATTTTCAACTGCTCTGTTGACAGCCCTTTCACAAATCTAATTATTTTCCCAGTTAGATTTTAGTTCATTGTGGACAGAGTCCACCTTATATCTTTTTTTTTTTTAATACCACTCCCTCCCCAACTGTGTGTGTGATCAGGGCTAAGAGCATACAGATATGTTTTATTCAAGCTGCTATAACAAAAAGTACAATGCACTGGATGGTTTAAACAGCAGACAGTTATTCTCACATTTCTACAGGCTGGGAAGTCTAAGGTTAAGGTGCTGATTCCTCGTGAGAGCCTGCTTCATGGTTCTCAATGGCCATCTTTTTGTAGTAGCCTCACAAGACAGAAACCAGAGAAAAGCATGTTCTCCCATATCTTTTCTTAGAAGGGCCCTAAACCATCACTGGGAGTCTACCCTCACTACTTAATTACCTCCCAAAGCCTCCATCTCTAAATAGCATACCCATAGGTACTAAAATTTCCTTATATGACTTTGGGGTGATTGTTGACCCCCTTCTGTTTGCAGAATCAACTTAAGGAGTAACAGTGACTTTGATTATAAACTCAATGAAGGCAAGAACCATGTACACTCTTATTTATCACTACATCTCCAGCATATGTCTTCAACAACTTGCAACAGTTGCTGAATTAATTTGCTGAGTGACTTCTTTTAGCTAAATCCAACCTCATCTGAATACATCTCACATGAATCTTATGTGTAGGAATGGAAAAGAAGTATTTATTTCTGGTGAGATATTTATTTCTGGCAAGGTAGAAGCTTCTGAAGTTTGAGATGAGCTTGGACTTGTTCTTTTCTTGCTACTTTCTAAGCTCATCATTCCCTGTCACATCCCAAAATGAACAAAATAAAAGTGCCAAAGGGGAAGCTCTGATTCCATGACATTATAGGGGCAGTATCTTCTTCCTTGAAGAAAGCCCCAATGAAGTCATTTTTTTTTTTTTTTAGATATTTAACCATTTGGACTTTCCTGCACCAGAAAGAAATTTAAATTCTTTTATGTTCTCTTACTCAAGGGTCTAACATGAAAAAATCCTATCTATATTGATTTAATTTACCAGGCAAGGTATAATCAAATCCTTGATAAGATGTCCTGAATGTGGAGAAAAGATTTAAAAGCAGTGGGAACAAAGAAAAGTCATTATGTAAACAACTTGCCTTTCAACTCTGGGGGAAAAAAAGCAGGAACAACCAGACTTAAAAACCTTTCACTCTTAAGTTTTCATATTAGACATGCAAGTATTAGTAAAAGGAAATATGGGAATGTCCCTTCATCAACCACTCAGTTACCAGACTTCCATTTCTTCAGTGCATATTTCCCATGTAGTCACAACCAGTTCAAGAGAACTTCAAAGTTCTGGTGGCCTTCCTCTGTTTGGCTCATTTTACTTCCCCTAAAAAGAGGATTTGGTTGGGTCAGCTTTTCAAGACTCCCCCAGTGTGGAGTCCATCCTTATGGGTCCTGTTCACATAAGATGCTTAGCATGGGCACCAACCTTAATACCAATTCACAGTGATGAGGGTAGCAGTTTGAGTTTCACTTCTACAGCAGGTGATTTGCCAGGGAATAGCAAGAGAAAACAGGAAAGTTGGTTGGGGTTTCTTCCCCCAGAACAAGTTTGGCAGCTGCTGAAGTCTTTCGGGATTGTTCAACCATCCAGTTCAAGACTCACCCAAGAAGTTTAGGGGCAAAAGTGACAGGACTAAGGATGGCAGGGGACAGGACAGGAAGAATGGTGACTGGTGTACAAGGAGGAGGTAGGAGGCAGAGCTTCTTGAAGAATACCTAGGAAGGGATGGGTTTCAGAAGAGACACCCAGAAACTGGGAGTGGCTATTCTCTTCTTTTTATTGGTGAGCAATCCCATTTCTCTGTTCCCACTCTTTTAGGGGTGATTCATAGATAATTTTATTCCAGGTTAAGGGATTTGGGCTCATTTATTAGATGTTCTTTTTGTGTCTACTGATGTGCCACTGACTAGTCTTTATGAGGACTTAAGCAAGTTGACATTAGTGACCAGGATGAATAGAGAACTCAAAAGCATATTCTGAAATACTGTTAAAAGTCCTCTTCGTCATCAAGTCTCAGAAGGTCATCATGGGAAGGTGGAGTTAAGAGTGATTCTGTGCTACTTCAGAGGCATCATGAAAACCACTTGGTGCAGGATGCAGGGAGGCAGATTTGGACTCAATACAAGGAATTACCTTTACTTGAATTTGTTCTAGTGGCCCTTCACTAGGGTTGTTGGGGAAGAAATTCTCTTTAAAAGTAACAGTTTGTCTTTAGTCTCTACAGTAAAGGCTTAAGAGACAATAAAGACAAGAGCAGGGGTAGGCCTTTTCCCTTTTGAAGCCTCAGTTTCTTCCTTTCAAAATGAGAAGGCTGAGCCAGGTACCCTGGGAGTTCAGGTGGGCTCTGCTTTCCTGTGCTAATGCTAACAGTCCAGGTAACTTGCCATTCAGTTTTGAGGTGACATTGCACAGCCAGGTGGTGTGTCAGGTTCTTTGACTACCTCAATTCTGTCCTTTGGCATAGCAGTGGGAGAAAGTTGAGCTTTGGTTTTCATGACCTCTTACAGCGTGCATCAAAGACCTTGGAGATTGTTCTTGGCAGCCTGCCAGTTTTCTTGGCCATTTCACATCCTAGCTTGCGTGTGTGCACTGGGGACCTCAGCCAATGCAGGCTTTCAAGGAGCAGTTGGGGACTGATTCTGTTCTAAGAGTGCTGGGATTTCAACTCTGATCATTTGACATGTTCCTAAATTGAAATTTATAGGAACTTCCTTACCCCAGTTCTAGGATAAAGAACCAGGGATGGATTAAAGAGAAAGCCTGTGTTCCCATCACCACACCTAATGAATAACACAATGCCTGCTGCGTTGTGGGTGCTCAGCTAGCACTTGCTGAGTGAAGGATCTCTGTCAGCATGTTGGTGCATTTCCTTCCAGTGTTTTTTCTCTATGAAATATATATGAGAGGGAAGGGGATATTTTTTGTTCCCTGATTACATCCTAAACATTTTCCCAAGTCATTCGAAAAGACTTCGCATTTTGAAATGATGCTGGAGCACAGGGAAAGGTACAATGCATCACCTGTCTCCTTAATTTGAAGGTCCTATGATCTTGGGTGTGGCTAAGGGGAGGCTGTGGTGCTGGCCTCCCTCACATGTGTTGCTACAGAAAAGAAACTGTAACAGCTGCTTTGTGACTACAACAGCTTACTAAGAGCAGATGGTTTACAAAATCCTGAAGTCTACTTAGGAAGATCCCTGCCAGAGACCAGGAGACTAAATAATTCTCACTTTCTGAAATGACTCTCCTGGTTAGCTTCACAGAGGGGTTTTTAGGCACCAGAAACTCAACATGTCTCAAACGTCTTCTCTCTCTGCCTTATGCAGATCATTTAAAATCCTCACCATTCTCTTAGTGATTCAAGCTACAAATTTTGGCTTCCTCTTTGACTGCTCCTCTCTCTCCACATTGGAGAAGTTCTGCCAGTTCTGTCTTTGGAAACTCCTGAAGCCTCTTGCCTCCATTTTCCTTGACCATGACCTTGTCCTCTGACCGTCAGCGTTCCATCTGGGACCACTGCAGCACCTCCTCACTTCCTGCTTCACCCACTCCTAATTCAGCCATTATGTTCTAATGAGTGTTTTCCCCCCAATGCAGATTTGATCATATGTTTTTTAAATTTTCTCCTCAAAATCCTTTAAGGTTTCTCTTGCCATTGAACAGAGTTCTTGCTCTTCACTAAAGCATTCAGGGCATTTTATCCCAAGCTGTATTTCCAGTTGTTTTTTTTTTTCTTCTAGTATAAAATACTTAAAAAAAAAAAAGTATCGTCTTTATTACTAAAAGATAAACATGGGCCAAGTCCCTGGCTCCGCCCCTTCTAGGTGGTAACTTTGGGCACATGATGTTGTGCCTACAGAGCAGTCACATCATGAATAAGGACTCAGGAACACCTCCACCTGGCTTCACCTCTTACTGATGGAAAAATGACTTAACACTCTCTACAACTCATTTTCCTTATCTCTGAAATGGGCTTTGCATCTGTTTAGTTGATTGCTGTGAGGATTAAATGAATGAAAACGGTTAAAGTTCTTAGAACAATACCCAGTACATAGTGCTAGATAGGTGTTTGCTATTATCGTATGAGACTTGGTTTCCACATTTGTAAGATGGGAATAGCATTACCCACTTATTACCTAGGGATATTCTGTAAATAAAATAATGTAAGATTGCTGATGTGGAAGCGCCTACAACCTCCAGTACAGATTAGATGTTCAATTCTCTCCATTATCAGACTTCAGCTGGTGGATAAAATTCATTTCTGGCTCTCGGGAACTTCTGTTAGCCCTTTGTTGATAGTGTCAATACAATACCAATTGCTAATTATAATTTTATAATAAGATTAAAATGGTATAATATATTTTCTGTATATATAGTACTATGTATATGCATACACACATGTGTATATGTGTATGTGTGTAAATATATATGTGTGTGTGTATATATATATATATATATATATAGAGAGAGAGAGAGAGAGAGAGAGTACCCCCTAAATTGTTAGCTTCTTCTTGAAGGAGAGGGCTGTGTATTGTTAATTTCCATATCAATAACTCCTGACTCAGTCTTAGGCATGGATGGGTGAGGCAGTATAGGCAATGATTACCAATGCAGCCTCTTGAGTCATACAGACAAATTCAAACTCCAGCCCTGCTTCATGCTGGGTGGAGGGTCTTGAGCTGTTACTTACCCTCCCTCCAAGACTGCCCTGCATGTGGCTCTGACTGGAGAGTAGATGAAGTAATTAAACATCAGGCACAATATCTTTATCATAGTAAAAGCTCAAAGAATGTTGTCTGGTAACAATAATGTATAGACATTTGTTTATTTTCATTATTATCATAGGAATGCATAGGTTTCAATGTTTTAATTACCTAAATTCATTTTTTATTCCTTTAGATTATGAAATGGATGGGTGTAAGATATGAATTTACCATTTAAGTTTCAGTTATGACTTTAACTTCTTCTAGAAGTAGGGACATGATGTAAGGACTGAAATGGGAAACTCTATACTGAAGGGCAGGTTGAGGAGAACCTTCCTGTATTTTCATCAATAAATAACAAAGGGAGACCATCCATGTGAGAAAGGAACAACCTTTTCTAGCATTTCTTTGTTGAAATTGAAGAAATGAAATGAGCATTGACGGGGATGGGTGATGTCACGCTGTCATCTGCCACCTCTGAAATACCACTTCCTCTTCGTGGACACCTGAGGACCCAAGACACAAACAAACACAGCGTGGTCACTCACCGAGGGGACGTCAGCTCTTCAGATGCTCATTTTTTTTCAATAAACAGTGATTTTATTTTAATTAAGGAAGTGAATATTAAAATATTTATATGCACTCTATTTGTAACAGTAACATTATAATAAAAACATTTTCAAGCTCTTAACATTTTTATGTGCATACATATTCCCCTAGAACTATAATATTTAAATACCTTCCATTTACAAACAACTTTAGATGCTCATTTTTAATGGGAAGGTATCATTGCCAGACACGTGGCTACCTGCTCTTTGGGGAAAAATAGATATATGATGAAGTACATAAGACATCAACATACGGCCTCTTACTTCTCAGATAAAGTCTCTGAAAGACCTGATCTGTTATGTACTTCCCCATCCCCATCACACGTACACGTCAATTCAATTTAGCAAAAATCTCTGCGCCACACATGTGTGGGCATTGTTCTAGATGCTGTGGGCAGGCACCCTGGGGTCATGAAGAGATTTCTCTGATATTGTAATGCCCTCAAGAAAGTTTGTGATCTAGTGGGAAGACAGAAGTATATTAAAGTCATCAATAATCTAGAAAGCAAAACATCATAAACTAGTGAAAAGAGAGCAAAGAACCATGGACCCTGAGGAGGGGGGATCTCTTAGAAGGAGGAATTAACATTTGCTAAGCCCCTACTGTGTGGCATGTGTTATGCTAACAGTTTTACATTTATTCTATTATTTCTTTCACGCACAAAAAAATCAAATGTGGTCAGTGTTATTAACTCCTTTATAGCCGGATACATAGAATCTCAGAGAGGTGAAGCAAAAAGCTCATGTCATCTTGTTCACATCAGTTGGGGTGGCATCCGGTTCCGAGGACATTTGGTGACAGAGTCTTGGCAGTTTCCTTTCCTTCCTTTCCCGACAGGAGGTGGCTTTTGACCTGAACTTCAAAATTCTTTCAAAAGGTGGGAAAAAGGGAGCTAGAGGGAATATGAAGAAAAGGATTTTTACCCTGAGGAGAGGATAGTGTGTGATGAGGTATTTAATAACCATGTTGCACCCTGCCTGTCTTCCCTGTTCCTTCCATAGCATCCATTCTACCTTCAAACATACTGTGCTGTCTGCAAGTCAGGTCCTGTACCAGTTGCAGAGAGGTCTGGATGCATAAGACAGAATCCACCACCTCACTCATGAGTGAAAATATACGTGCAAGTGTGTGAACTACATGTAGCATTTTGAATGCCCGATATGGCACTGGGGAGCTATGAGTCATGGTTATTTTACCAAAAAGAGCCCATCAAGGGGCACTGGACTGTAATTAGGGGGACCTGAATTCTAGTCTTGATGCTTGTTATTTCTTGACTTTGTGACTTTGGACAGATCATCTCTGTTCTCTGGGTCTGAAGGTTCTTCATGGAGGGACTGAAGATTAGTTTATGGCATTTTTAATTTCTTCCTTGCAACTCAGAGCATACACAGAGGAGCTTTGCTAAATTTACCCTTTTTTTCCTGGCAGACTTTTCTCTTCTTTCAAGTTTCCTTCCCTGTATCTCTCCTATGATGTCCAATGATCCAGCTTAGGATCGTTTACTGCAAGCGCCCAACCTACCTCAGAGTAAGGGAGCAGAAGGGGAAGAAAGAGGAGGAGGGCTGAGCAGAGGCGTTGTCTCAGAGGAGGAAGGGAGAGTTGGATAACAGCTCAAGGCAGTGTTGCTGCCTCCCTGGAGGTGAGCGGACTGTGGCTGGGAAGCCCAACCCAGAAAACCTCTTGGGTCTCTTCATCTCTGACCATCTGTAGCTCCAAGAATGGAAGTGGCACAAAATGCTGGCATCATGTCCCCAGACACCAATTGTGTTAACAAATATGACTTGTAAATTCTGGATAATTGATCATATCTGGTTAAAACAGGAAGCCACTATTTTGTACTTCAGCTCATGGGGATGACAAAAGGGGAAAAACAGATTTGTCTGAGGCTAAATTTTAGCAGTTGGGTCATTTATTACCACTGAATCCCTAATTCTCTCCCCACCCCCAACCCATGGTATAATAAATACAAACGTATTGTCAGATTGGTAAATACACAAACCAAATAGTCTCTTCCCAGGTACTCCATTGAAAGGTGGTTGCCTAGGAACTATAGGGTTTTACAAAACATTTAAAAAGCTTGTATTCATTCCAATCTTACTAAAACACTTACTCTATGTGGCATATTAGACAAGCTGCTAGCCCCTTTGTGCTTGAGTTTTCTCATTAGTAAGATGAAGAAATTGGGCAAGATTAACGATTTCATTCATTAGCTTTAACTACCTTTTTCTGCTCATTGGCCCCATATTTTAAAGCATTGTCCCTCTCTAAAATTTACATTTATTAAGTGATAATCTGTTTTTCCTAGTGCTTTCATTTATCATATATGTATAACATGGGTAGTCACAACTTCTTGTCACAATGAAGTGCCCGGTGTAAACATACTGAGAGGATAACATTCTAGAGAAGAATTCTAGTGAAATCTAGAGACGAATTCAGAGATGAAATGGCCTTTGACCTCAGTTGGGTAGCTTCACCACAGGAAAACTTCTGGAAAGATGCTGAAAGGTTGAAAAGAGCTGGAGGAATCAGATTGACAAAAACATGAACAGACCTAGGTTTTGAATGTTTTTATCCAACCAAAAGAAATCCCATATTCATTAAGCAGCTCTTCCCCCTTTTGCCCCCAACTTCCCACCCAGTCTCTGGCAACCACTTTTTGTCCGTATGTTTGTCTGTATTGGATGTTTCGTATAAATGGAATCATTGACCTTTTATGTGTGGCTTCTTTCACTTAGCATGATGTTTCCAAACTTCATCCATATTGTAGCCTGTAACAATACTTCATTTCTTTTTATGACTGAATAATATTCCAATATACCACATGAAGTGCTTTTTACCTTAGAGGCTTCTTTGAGGCTCTGACTACACACACAACAGTACACTCCATTTCTTACACGATTACAAGTTCTTTTAATGCATTAGCACAAACCCTTAAGCCCATTAATGTATCCCAGAGGAAGAACTCTTGTTCAAGGAAAAGACCATTTCTTTTATTTGTTCATTCATCCAGACCATTTATTCATAATTACTAATTGAGTTAATTTCTGGGGGAAATAAAAATGATTTTAAAAAGCAGACAAGAATTTCCTGCACTCATGGAGCTTCTTTCCAGTGATGGGTGACAGTGAACAAATAAATCATGTGTATGGTATATAAGAAAGCCATACTACCACTGGAGAAACAAAGCTGGAGGAAAGGGAAGTGGGAAGTGCTGAGGACAATTCATTGCAATTTTAAATAGAGTAGTCAAAGGAAGCTACCCCAAGAAGGTGATCTTTGGAAGAATATTTGAAGATGCAAGGAATTAGCCTGAGTTTAGTTGTACCTATAGGAAGATCTGATTAGCAAAGAGGCCTAAGAGGCCTAGATTAATGTTCCTTCTTCCTGTTACAGGAGAAATTCTATCTTTAAGTTAGTGTAGACATGAATGTCAGCGAGTCTTCCTTTCAAAAAGTCTAAATTTTATATGTTTCATGGTAATTTAGAGCACAGGCTTGGGATTCTATCTTGCCACTAAAAATTTACATGTTTTTCTAGAAAATCATTTATAGCCATTTCATTTGTAAAATGGTAATAATAATAACAATCCTATATAACTTATCCTTTTTATCATAATTCTTTTCAAAACACCTAGGACACTCCTTGGAGTATAGATTTGCTCAATAAATGGATAACTTTATTTGCTTACAGAACACGTGCTGAATGCTATTCTCCCCTGAAGTGAAATGCTTCTGCATGTTGCTGAACCAGAAGGAAAAAGGAAGTGTTCTGTTGCATGTGTCTCAGTGAGAAAAAGAAGGAAGTCGGACGTATATTATGGGGCTTGAAGAGAAGGAGCCCAACTAGTTCAGCTCTGTAGATACATGTGGGTTGATGTCTGTACTTCAGGTATCATTCTGGATTTTCCTGGGATTTGAGTTCTTTTTGTAAAGAATTTTAAAAGAATTTTGTAAAGAATTTTAATGACATAGTAAAGTATTCACCAGATACTAAGTGAGGAAAAAAATGTACGAAGTTCGGTATCCATAGGATGATTCTAGTTCATATGAGTAGGAGATGGGGCTACTACAGGGACTACATGTGAAGGGATTTGAGTTCTTTATCTCTTGTTTTGGCCTCAAAGGCAGAAATCTCTCTTACCCTGTTCCCTCCTTCCATTCTTCCAGGTCTCTATTCAGAGACTCCTTCCCTGGACTCAACTTTCACCTCTCCCTCCCTAACGCTATTACTCACCACCACTCATTATGCTTTATTTTTCTTGAGACAGCACAGTTTCTTGAAATTCCTAATGCACAGAACCATGCTTAGCACTAGTGGTGACTCAAGAATGATTTGTTGAATAGGCAAATTTAATGAAAATTTAAGAAGTCATGAACTTTGTGCATTCTGTCCATTTGATGTTAGGTATGACTCAGTTATTTATTTAAAGCAAGATTATGTATGAGTGGAAGTGACACCAGGTCATGCTTGGGTAGAAGTTTAAGGAGCTGGGGCATTCTTTTGCCTTCTCTTTCCTTCTGTCAGCCAACTAGCAATACAATGCCTACATAGTTATCCCTAGTCCCAGAGTGATTATAATGAATGGAGCCTCTCTGGATGGACATGTATTATGGGCAAGAAGCAAACCCTTGTTATTTTCAGCCACAGAACCATGTGGCTTAAATATATGTTGTTACCGCAGTGTAACCTAAACTGTCCTGTTATAAGTACCAATCTTATAATTTAGTCTTTTTATTCTGTCCCCAAGAGAGAGATCTGAGAATCATTTATCTCTAATAGAAGACCTATGATCAGAAAAAAATGGGGGTGGTATTAAATATCATATGAAGTCCCATCTGAATTATTCAAAGAAGTACATAGGACAACCATTGCTGAACACCTATTGTACATGCACTTTAGGCACTGGAGAAATAAGATTTAGTTTCAGAAATCATTTTCTTGAGGGAGCAGATGTCTCTCCGCATGAAACAGACTTCCTCTAGCCCCAACTCTAGGCTGTTTGTTCTTCCTTAGTTTCTGCTTCCCAGATCAAGTGTCTCTGCCTCTGATCAGTTTACCTCTTTAATGTTAGTTAGATAGCAATTAGCTTAATGCTTGATTTTAGGTTAGATGTCTAAAGATTTAGTGAGGTGAGGGCGAAAGCCCCGAAGATTTAGCATTAAAGGATTTTATGAAAGTATCTACTTACTAACTCTACGATCTTGAGTAACTTGCTTAATTTTCATGAAACAAAGAATCCTGGTTTTAAAATTGGGACGACCAGGTGAGTCCATGATCTTTCCCACCAAAACTCGTTAGAATTTTTCATATCTCAGAAAGGTAATAATTTCATATAATATGGTGTGAGTAGCCTTCCAAGAGCAGATATATTAATATTTCTGTAGCACAATCTGTTGATATTTGAGCAAATAGAATATAGACTCTGAAGAGGCTCATTTAAGGCTCAGGTTAGTCTTTGTTATCATATGAATCCCCCTACCTCTAATTTTTGGTTTTTAGAGTTTTAAAAACTGATGGATAATGTCTTGTGAACCTGTACCTTTTTCAGGTTGTTATCAGGAATAGGTGAAACAAGTGCATAAAAAGGATGTAGTGTACAATGCCACCATAAAAATGAGAATTATAACACAGAATTGCTGGTTTATTCAATACCATTAAATAATAATATTTAATGAGCATGTCTATGTGCTTGTCATTGTTCTAGGTGCTAGTATTTAGGTCATTAATAGAAGCAAAGATCTATATCTTCCATTTGATCTCTTTCTCAGAGGATCAATCCCTCCCAAATGGGAGCACATATAGAACTAGTCGTTTGATAGTTTTTTAGGCTTATTAAGACACTTAATTATTTGGGGCTTCATAAAGATGTCAGATCAATTAAATTTCCTACTTTTCAGAACAACTTAGCCCTGGAAGGTCTTCTGGTGAGTCACATTCTGAGGAGGGAAATCTGGTATTGAGGCATAATTAACATTCTGGGTTGCCCCCAGTTTCTATGGAGATGAGTCTAGCCCCTCAGGGGAGGTGTGATGGATGTGTAATCTCCAAGAAAGTAACTGACAGGTAAGAAATTTTCCTTTCTCAAATGCATTAATTATTCACATTCATTATTCATCAAACACTGTGAGTTTCCATTTAGAAATTGGACCAAAGAGTTAGAGAAATTCTCCCCTGTCCACCCTCTTAATCAAAATTTTCTGGGAATATTTGAGCATCTGAGCAGGTCTGCCGTTTGGTCTAGTTTAATGGCAAGTTTTTATCTAATATCACAAGGAGATGAAAGAAAGACTGCAGTAAACACCTTGTTGACTACAGTAGCAAGACTTTCAACTCTCCCAGCCTTAGCAATATTTGACACAGTATTTATATTGTCATCCTGGATCCTAGAATAATGACAACAAATTGAGCCTTTTCTGATATCTTGTGATGAGCAAGTCACATGAACCAAATGATATATTTTACTGTTGTTTCCTCCCTCTACAATGTAACCTTAGTAAGAACCCAGACTTTGCCTATCTTGTTCACTACCATATTTCCAGCCCTTAGAACAGAATATAGACACTTGATAAATATCTATTAAATGAGAGAATCACTGGACAAGATTTAGGTAAGGGGATGGTAGGGGCCATTGGTGTAAATGCATTATGAACTGTCATGTGCAGATACAATCCTAATTCTTTGAGAAGGATTACTCCCACACCTCCCAGCCCCAGCTAAGTGATAACATAGAATGAGGCATAGGGAGAAAGCAGCTGGGGCAAGATTCTTAGCCCATTTCAGGATAGGCACCTCTTGGCATCCTTTAAATCCTTTCTTCTAGAGAACACTGCCTTTTCAAAATAAAAAAAAAAAAGTCAATTTATCTGATACCACGTCTGTTCTTTGCCTGAAATGTATCCCCGAATCATGATTACTCGGGAACTGTGGATTGCCTCAATTGACCAAGCTGTGAGGGCCACATAGTGCCTAGTCCCAGTATTCAATCTTAGGTCAAGGTCAAGGTCAATTATTCAAGAATTATTTGCAATAAACAATTCATTAAAGGTTGATTTGTCCAATAGCTGATTTTCCAAAAATAAGTTTTCTGCTACCAACTTACAAGGTAGGAATGCCGTGGTGTTCCACGGTGTGCTTGCAAAAACCTTTTTGTTTTTCAATTGTGTCTTTTTGCTCCACGTTACTGTTAATTTTATGAGAGTCACTTCTCTATGGCAGGTCAAGTTTTCTTGGTTTGTGGACTTTGGATATGAGGCTTTTTTGTGTGTATTTCAAATCAGGCAATGTGCATGTCTTAAATGTTAAAGATAGTGTAAATATAGAGTTGGTGTCTTGTCTAACACATTCTGAATCCACTTTACTACTTGTTAACTGGTTCAAACAAATGAACATATTGTTTGGGTTTCGAGCATTAGAGAATCTAAATTATTAAACACATAAGAAGTTGGTGTTCAGGCTCCCTAAACAGGAAGGGCTAAGTCGCTGAGGAGAAACAGTTGGAGGAAAACTAAAAACTAATTGTGCTTCTTCATAGCACAATCTTCCTTTAATTAATGAATTAATTCAACATATATGGAGTCCTTTTTTAGTGCCAGGCCTTGTTGTAGGTATGTGGAATAAAAGAACAATAAGAAATGGTTCTTACCTTGGAGATTATTTATTATTTTGAAATCTGGTAAAATGTAGGATGCAGTCTTTTGAGTTCATTTGACTTTTGAAGATGAAATGTGTGATCATTCTTTTAGCCTATTTTACCTTCTGCTTTATTTATTTAATTTAATTAATTTATTTTATTGAGCTATCATTGTTTTACCATCTTGTATATGATTTAAAGTAATAGTCTCACACCTCTTCAGATCTCTGTTACCACATCATACCTACCACCAAGGCACCCACAGTCTTCTATCTGCAGAACATTGGGCCCCACCCACTTTGTTCCCACCTGCTCTCCCCTGCCAGCCTCAATTCAGCAACTTCAATTCTAAGGTTTGTTTTGGTTTAGTTTTGTTTGACCCCTTTGTTTTGTTTCTCTGTATTCCACATACAAGTGAAACTATTCATTTGTCTTTCTCATTTTGATTTATTTAATTTAGCACAGTCTCTAGTTTCATCCATGTTGTCATAAATGACGATTTCATCTTTTTTCCTGCACTACCCATTGTGTTTGTATACCGTATCTTCTTCATCCACTCATCTGTCTTTGGGCACTTAGGTTGCTTCCATAATTTCGTTATTTTAAATAGTTCTGCAATGACCTTTGGAGTACAAATCTCCCTTTGAATTAGAATTTTTGCATTCTTTGGATAAATACCAGAGAGTGGAATTGTTGGATCATACAGTATATATCTTTTTTATTTTATGAGGGACCTCTGTATTGTTTTCCATAGGAACTAGACCAGTCTGCCTTCTAATTTTAACTGGTATAACTTAAGTGTCTTAATCATACTGGGTTTGCTCCATGGCCTATCTTAATTCTCATGAAACTGTCCTTTCTCATTAACCCACTTAACAGATGCAGAGTCAGACTTTCCAAAGGTCAAATGATTTGCTGTGTTCGCAGTTGGCAAGTGAAAGAACAGGACCTGCACTGCTCCTCAGATTCAGGAGACCTCTTACAGGACAGATCTGCTAGGCAAGAGCAGGCAGAGAGGTTGATGAAACAAAAACCACATCTCTAAGAAGCCGGTTAGGCTTTATAAGATGAGAAAGGGCATTTTCATGAGAATTAAGATAGGCCAGAAAAATCAATCCAGTGTGGTTAAGACAATTATTAAAAAGTTTGAGCTTTATTTATGGAACCACTGAAATAACTGTGTATGTGAGCCAGTGTGTGCCAAGCACTGTTGTAAGCACTTGTGTACATCAGAAGAAGCATAAAAAGAACACCCATGTACACAACTTAAGAAATAACTTAAGAAATCACCAATCCTTATAAGATCCTCTGTGTTCCCCTCCTCAATGGAATTTTTCTGATTCTCTAAGAATAACTCAAACTCTGAATTTGATGTTTGTTATTATCTTGGTTTTCATTATAGTCTTATTCATATTTGAGGAAACAGGGTCAATAAATATTTACTGGATAAATAAAAATACATGTCCCTGTGTGGGTGGTCTCTAGTAGCCTTTCTTTTAGAAATTTCTTCCCTCTTTGTTGTCATCATCCCAATGCTTTTACCAGTTCTGCATCCTCAGCTTTCTTGTTTTGCATGCTGATGCATGTCTTTATTAAATAGTTGTACTTATTATTGAAGCAAATTTATACAAATTACTCTCGGGACCCCTTTTCTTTATCATAGCAACTATTTATAATGTCTGTCTCTTCCCATCTTTATCCACATCTAAGTGGAGTCATTATAATGGTAGATCTTTTGTGTTAGTGCTTGAGCTTTTTACATCATGTTATTTTGTAGCTTCTGTATTTCTAGGTAGTCTTTGTGTTAATTATTTTTGTGACTTCCCACTATCCTATCAAGCAAATACATTATAATTGCTGAGGATTCAGGTCCCTTCTAATTTTAAACTTTTGTAAGTGACATTGTTATAAATGCCTTTTTACTTCAAGATTTTTTTTCCTGTTTTGAATTATTTCCTTAGGATATATTTTCAAAAATAAGATTATTCATGATTAATTTTGTGGTTCTTGTTCCCTGAGGGGCTTATTTATATTATAGAATTGTTTATTTTTTTGATTATAAAAGTAATTGTGTTCATTATAAAACATCTGGAAAATAAAGAAATGTATAAAGAGAAAATAAAAAAATCTTATTCTTATCTCACAAAGATAACCACTATTAACATTAATCTCTCTTAAATTCTTTAAACATTTTGACATAGTTCCACAAAATTGGAAACATATATTGTCTTATATCCTGCTTTTTAAATTGATCATCAGCTTTTCCCATGTCACTAAATATTTTCCAAAGAAGTGATATTTTTCATGGCCACAGTAATACTGTACTTTGTGGGTGGTTATGTATCATTTCTTATTGGACTTGCTGCTAGAATAAAATAATGCTGTAGATGTACAACCTGATATAAACTTGATGAGAATTCTGATTGTTTTCTTAGGACAAATGTTTGCAGGTGAAGTGTTGGATTAGGGATACAAATATTGTCAGTTTTTGATTCATACAGGAATCATGCATCTTGACTTATAATAGTCCTTTGCTGCTCTGTGTAAGTTTCCTATTACTGCACCAACAATTTGCTGCAAATTTATTTATGTTTTACAGTCTTCCTGATGTCTTTGAATATATATCATTCTTGGTAGTGCCATTTCTTAAAATTTGATGTGGGAGGTGCCTTTTCTATCTAGAAAACTATTCCTGTAACTTATAGGGCAGTTACAAATACACCAATGATTGTAGCTAAGTATAGCTACTAAGCATAGGTATATGGGAGTGTGGGGTAACTTAATGATGTTATTGTCTAGAAGCAGTGTGAATTGTCACAAATTTAATGGCTCAAACAAATGCAACTGCCTGATCTTACAGTTCTGGAAGTTAGAGCCCAAAATAGCTATCACTGGGTTAAAATCGGGGTCAACAGTGCTGTGTTCCTTCTGGAGGCTCTAGAAAGAAACAATTGTTTGGCCTTTCTACCCTCTACAGGTTTCTCACAGCCCCTGACTCATGATCACCTTCTTCTGTTTTCAAAGCCAGCAGTGTTGGCCCAAGTCCCTATCCTACCATTTCCTGCTCTCTCTGCCCCTGCCCATGATTACATAGTGCCTCCCTGGATACTCCAGGCTGCTCTCCCAATCTGATTAGGAATTAATTCCATCTGTAACTCTAGTCCCTCCTCCTCCATGTAAACTAATATGTTCATAGATTTTGGGGATGAGGACATGACCACCACCATGGGCTGGGACATTATTCTGCCTAGTCCTCAGTCTTTCCATTCTGAATTGCTTTCTGTCTCTCAATGCTTTGATATAGTCAGCTTCATCAGAAATGAATGGAAAGTCAAAAGGGTCTTGGCCCTTGAATGTGTGTAAGACATTTTACTAGATCCAAAGCCCTTAAAGAACTTGTTCTCTGATAGAAGAATAGCTCCTGCCACCACTGCCTTAATACAAGGCAAGGTATGACTCGTGAAAAATAGTAGTTTCAAGTAGCTCAAAGAACACAAGAAGATAGCTGATTTGTTTTCTCTTTATTTCCTGGCACTTGAATTGAAAGTTAATGATGGTAAAAGTTTTATAGGTAGAGATAGGGGATGATTTTTTAGACAGAAGACTGGAATGACTAAAGGCACACAAATGAAAAAACAAAGAATGTGTTCAGAGATTGGTGGTTGATCTGATAGAATTTTCTGTGGTGATGGATAAGTTCTTTGTGCTACTTGATTAGGTAGCCACTCACCACAAGTGGCCAGTGAGCACTTTAAATGTGGCTAATACAACTCAGGAAATCAATCTTAAATTCAATTTCAATCAATCTAAGTTTAAATAGTCACATGTGGCTAAAGGCTAACATACTGGACTACACAGATTGGCAGTGACTGAATCAGGGATCTTTGGGGGACAGAATTTTTGGAAGATTGCATTGGAAGTTCCATTGAGGGTATATAACAGAGGGCCTTGATAACCATGCTAGATAAAATGTTCTCAGCATGAAATTAACATGATCATAATCATGGCAGAGTTAAGAAAGTTTTCTGGTTACATTTGGAGGATGGGAAGGATGGGAGGAAGTTTAAAGTCAGCTGATACCAGGAATGATACATGAGTCCTGTTAAGTTCTCTACATACTTCCTAGTCAGTGTTAACATTTTAGGGTGAATTTATGTTCACATTCCAGGAATTGGTATAGAGATATCCAAAGGCAGCCTTTCCTGTTGGAGTCTCAGCGCTACTGAATATATCTTCTGTATAAAGCCCAGGTTATTATTTATATTATTTAGAATTTTCCTGTCATTGTTCTTCTTTTTTCTTTAAATTTTAACTTAAAGCAATGATTGGAAGGGCTGTGAGGGGTACATGTCATGTTTTTCACTGTGTATTTCCCGCTCCTTGAAGAATACTTGGCAAGGCATAATTGCTTAAGAAGTATTCTATGAATTAATGTCTTATCGGGTGTTGAAGATCTTGTGCTTTTGAAATGATGCCCCTGTACCTTTCCAACCACCTACTATCAACCACAGTCCTGAGCAACAAACTCTCTCATCCTTCTTATGTCACCAGATGTTCACTTCTCATGGCTGCTTGTCTTTCAAGGTTATAGCCTTCAACTAGAGCAAGTTCGTCCACTGGTCTTTCTGTTTTATCCAGGACTTCAAGAGATGAGAGATTCCCATGGTCTTTTGGATGCTTTCTCTATGTATAGATATGTGTAGTTTGGTAAGTTTAGGAAGTGATCTCTCTAATACCTGTGACTGTATATTCTGTCCATCCAAACCATGACCACACCTCAACAGAGACATGTCATCCTTGGTAGTGGAATGCTCCTTCCAGTATCAGTATCTGATTTATCTGCACACCTAGCTCTTCAGAATCCTTATTTTTTCACTTGGCCACTCATTTTGGCTCTATTTTATATTACCATTTTGTTTCCTATATCTATACCTTGTTCTTTCTTCTCTCTTTATTCTAGGATATATTTCTTAAATACAGGTGTAGACATAAATAAAGACCACTCTCGTGAAAAGTAAGTAAAGGCTATTTATTCATTGCTATATGGTGAGGGAGTCAGCCACCATCACTTGGGTTTGGCAGAGATTCAAAATCAGACAGGAAAGTGGAAAAGCTTTAGAGTAGAACAAAGGGAAGGTTTCAAACATGTCCTGATTAGAGGCTGTGGTTGGGGGAAGCTGGAGGCAGGCTAACTAGAAGTGGGGCTTCCTGTGTGATTGGTTAGGAGTTCATATTTGACTTCCTCTGGTTGGTCTTTGAAGCCAGAACAAAAAAAAGAGAAAAAAAAAAACCTGGGAAGCTGTGAGTTATTAATCAGTTACCACTGTTTTGGGCTGATTGCTATAGGAGTAGCTGTTGTAGATAATAGGTTGACTTCCTGGACTGATGATTGCAGACTGTGGGTCAGAATTCCATTTTTATGTGTGGTCTGACCATTGTAGTTTGTATATTCAGTTTCTTATGGAGCCATGCCTCATGTTTCTGTTATACCCGGTCTTCCCCCATGGTCTTCTGGTCTTCCATTTTTATCACATGCTCAGACACAGAACAGGTGCATGGTAAACATTTGACCGAATGATGTAGCAGCATATCAGGTAGAAATGAACACTGGGCTTAAGTTCTTTTGCTATTACTTTCTGACTTGAACAAGTCATTTCTATTCCAATATATGCCATTGCATCTGCATGCATAGTAGCCCTGTGATACGTTAGATCCTAGGACAGCTCAGAGAAGAGTGATACAAAAAATCCCTGCTCCCAAATAATCCTCAAAATATACCTCTGTAAACCTTAGGTTTTTATTTATAAAATAGCAACAATAATTGCACCCATCCCTCTGGGTTGTGAGGATAAGATCAGATAAAACACGTGAAAGCACACCATAAATCATAAATAGCTATAAGACATGAGCAAGTTTTGCTGTTTTAAATATTTAACAATTGTTTTCCTAAAAAAGACAGAGTACCCAGGAGATGATGTATCTTGATAAACTTATCCTCTGTGTCCTATGAGTATTGTTTATAGCATGATAGCTACACCAATTATAGAAAACCTCTGCATTTTCTTTCCTAGATATTTCCTGAGGGATCTAGGGTGTAATTATACCTCTGTCTTTTTAGGGGGTGATACAGTTACAAAAGCCTGTTTAAAGGATTTCTAGTTGCCAAGCTGTCCTGTGAACTGGCCAATACGATTTCTTGAATCGCCGCCCAGTACGGACCCAGTTTATATTTGGAATTTCATGCCATCTTGAAGGAACATCATCCAGTGCCAGGGTCTTCTCTGAGCTAATTGGGCTTTGGCAGTGATGTCATTCTGTGGTGGGCGTTTGTCGAGACTATGGCAGTGATAGCTCAAATCTCGTTTTTGGCAGCATGTGTCCATGTGTGCAAAGAGGCTGCTCCCCTCCCTCACATGTAATCCCTCTCCCTGCTGAAGTTTCACTTCTGGTCCATTTCTGAAGATGGGAGATTGGTGGGCTATTTATACCCATGGCTAGAAGCACGCCTCTCTTGCTATGCTGCATACAACTGTTTCTCCTGTTACTAATATGTCTTAAAATTAAGGGGAACAATAATCAAAATTATTCAACTTTATAAACAGGAAACAGTCATAGAATCCCAGTAGGAAGTACTGCCTAAAGTTAAAATTATAGGCATTGGAATCAAGCAGATGTGTCCTCAATGGCTGCCTAGCCACTTTTAGCTTTCTATGTTGGACAGATTTACTAACCTGTATGAACTTTAGTTTCCGCCTCTGTAAAATGAGGGGTTTTTTTTGCTTATAAATTTTTAGGTCAATTGTAATACAGATGCATGACTATTCCCTTCTATCTGCTGGGTTTATTTATTTATTTTAAATTTTTATTTTTATATTCCCCATACAATTGCAACCCCCTTATTTTGACCTCAATCCCTCCTATCCCAGCCCCCCACCCCCCATAGAGTGTCTCTGGTTCATAGTTGTTTGTTGATTTTGATTTTTTCTTTCTTATAGTTATTCTTTTTCCTGGTCCCTTATTTAGGTTTTCTAGATTCCTGCTATGAGTGAGACCATCCGGTATTTTTCTTTTTCTTTCTGGCTTATTTCGCTGAGCATGATCCCTTCCAGCGCCATCCATGTTGCTGCAAATTGCATGTGTTTATCTTTTTTGAATGCTGAGTAATATTCCATGGTGTATATGTACCACATCTTCTTGATCCAGCCATCTATTTTTGGGCATTTGGGTTGTTTCCAAAGTTAGCTATTGTAAATAGTGCTGCTATAAACATAGGGGTGCAGGTGCTCTTTGGAATTGATGTTTCTGTGTCCTTTGGGTAAATACCTAGAGGTGGAATTGCTGGATCATATGGAAGCTCTATCTTTAGTAGGTTGAGGAATCTCCACACAGCTTTCCATAGTGTTGGACCAGTTTACACTCCCACCAGCAGTGCAGGAGAATTCCTTTTTCTCCACAACCTCACCAACATTTGTTGTTGCTAGTTTTTTTTTTTTTAATATGTGCCATTCTCACTGGTGTGAGATGGTATCTCATGGTAGTATTGATTTGCATTTCCCTGATTGCAAGTGATGTTGAACATTTTTTCATATGCCTGTTGGCCATTTGTATTTCCTCTTTGGAGAAGTTTCTTTTAGCTCTTCTGCCCATTTTTTGACTGGATTATTTTCTTTGTTTTTGTTGAGTCTTATCAGCTCTTTGTAGATTTTTGTGATCAGTTCTTTATCATTAGTATTGAGTGCAAAATTTTTCTCCCAGTTGGTGGGGTTTCTCTTTGCTGAGTCTAGATTAAGATTCAATTCTGCCAAATAATCCTTATGTCCCAAGAACACTGAGGAATTCGAAAGAATTTTCTGTTGATTTCCCAGGGAAGGTGGGCAAGGGATTTCATCACATGTCCCACAATGGGATTTCCACAATCCCTAAGACCTCTCCCAACCACTGCCCTCAGCCTCTTCTCCATTATTTCTGAACACTTCAGTTCTTCCCCAGACTTGCATGCCATTGTCCAGTACACAGTCATCTCACCACTCAGCTGGACAAAAGCCCTGCCATTAAGTGAACACACCACTGTCAGAATGAATTTTAAATCCTCAAATGTTGTTACTTTGGTATGTCTTTGGGGCCTCATCTCTTATTCAAATGACCTATCAAAATGTGACTTCCAACCATATTCATATTTCCTCCCAGATAGGTACTCTAAAGGAGAATAGAAAAATAACTTCCTCCATTTTTACACATTAGTTTTACAGTATATGAAACATAAAACACAGACAAAGGCTACACAGAGTGATGCTCAACTAACAGAAGTTCATTTTAATAAATTAGACAAAGTAAAGGCAGTGTAGTAAGATACACAGCTTTGTTATATCTGGAACAATGGCTCTCCTTAAGAATCTATGTTCTGCATCCATCTTTTAATTGTTAACATTATATTAGAAAAGGTATTAGCACCTCTAGCCAGAGGTATCCAAGGCATGAGAGGCAGCAAGGGTGCATCACTTTAGGCTCAAATTCCCATTGGGAGACAAGAATTCACCCCACACAGACAGCACAGTAACTTAGGAGTGACTTCTCTGGCTCCCTACTTCTTAGGCAAAAATGAATCCCTCCCATCCTGTGCCTCCCACCGTGTCTAGTTGTAAAGGTAGGGGCTAGAATAAGTACTTGACTGCCATTCTATCTTCTCCATAGGCAAGCTGCATTGACCCAATCTCATGGTCTTTCAATAGCCTCAGTGAATAGTTACAGATGTGCTTAGCTAATTTGGTTGAGAAGACTCTCCTTTGTGGGTCATAGTGATTCCACTACTACTGCAGGTTTGCCACCTTCTTCTGGTCACCTGGTGACTTTTATTCCATTTAGCTACAGAGAATGTGCTCAACCAAATAATGCAGTAAAGGACGAGAGAAAATACAGTTCTCAACTACAAGTCTCATGGAGTGGTCTGTTCCGTATACTTGAAGCGCTGAGCATACAGAGTGGTGCAGGATGGAAGGGATTCATTTTGCCTAAGAAGTAGGGTGCTGGGAAAGGTATCAGGAGCCTTGATGCTTGATGTGGACCCTGAGGAACCAGTAGAGATTTTCTAAGCCACAAATCAGATGATGACAAGCGTGCCAGATTTTTCAGGTATGTCAGCTGGAATCAAAGTGAGCACTACAAGAGGGAAAGGAAACTCAAGGGGACAGAACGAAGACTTTTTCTTCCATCATCTCTTCCCATGTGGAAACCCAGCTCAAGACCTGGAGGAATTTGTATTTTTCTTAAACAGGCAAGACCATTCCCTTAGAAGTGAGGGTTCTTTCCCTCATTTGCATAAAGTGGTTAAATAACCTATGGAGAGTGGTTAAATAACCTGTTCAAGTTTGCATACTTAGTAGGTAATAAGCAGAATTTTAGCCTAATAGCTATCACAGGGCCTTGATCCTTGTTTATGGTCAATAACCAATATTTACTGCATGAAACAATAAAAGAGTAAATAATGAATTAATAAGTGAACCAATCCTATTCTCATTCCCATATAGTATGACTTCTTCTACTTGGGCTTGTTATTGTCAAGCCCAAGTCACTCTACAAGCAATCACTCATTATTATCACCATCCTTAGTAGCACCCCAAGGGAAATATCTTGAGATCTTTGTGAGTAACCAATATCATTAAAGTATCTCTAACATACAGATTTTTCTTACTGTGAAGCTTTTACATAGGGCAGGAGCTTGCTATTATTCCTTCCTCTAGTCCCCAAACCTTTCACTCTCTCCTACCCAGGGTCATCAGGGGTGTGTCTTAATTGTACCTTGAACCACACCCTCATGTTCTTCCCCTGTGGACTTTCTATGGCTTATGGGCTAAAATTGCTTCCTGAGCCCGGGTTTATAATCTGCTCCTGCCTTTTCATTCTTACCTTTCACTTCATTTATTCCTGTATTCATTCAGCAGCCACTTGTCAAGCACTTCTTGAGAATCAGACCTCATGCTGGGTACTGAAGATATAGGGGTAAAAAGGAAAGGTACATAGTCTTGCCTCATGAGACTCACTAGTAGAAGAAGCAGCAGTAGAAAGTGAATGTTATTTAATGCTGTGTATTATGCAATGGCAGTTTTGTTAAGTGCCACAACATCGAAGTATATGGTGATGAGGTGGTTCAGCAGGATAATCTTATGTATTTGGGAGGGTCAGGGCTAGCTTCCTTGAGGGGCTATGTTTAGGGGACTAAGAAATGGTTCAGCAAAGGGAAGGGGGAGCACTTTCCTGGCAAATGACACAGCGTGGGTAAAAGCCCTGAAGTAGGACAGAACTTGGCTTTCCCGAGCAAATTTGAAAAGCCCCACATGCCTTAATGAATTGGCCCAGCAACAACTTTATAGTGGCTTCCCTTGATTGAGAACAAAATCCAAAGTCTTTTTTTCCTAGTCAATAAGACCCCACAAGGTCAAGAACCCTCTTACAGCTCATGTTGCCTGTCTGCAAAAATAACACATGGTTCATTTTCTAGGCACCCGTGTTTTATCTCCCTTCCTTTTTGACATTCTCATATGATATATCTCCATAACTCACTCTCATTCCATTTGGATTTGTGTTAGAACTTTATGTTATCAGAGGGGCTTTCTCTGCTCACTGTTGCTACACTCGTGATCTTTCCTGCTCCCTGCCCCACTACTCTGTGTCTTGCTGCTCCTCACACCTACCACCTCCTGGCATATCATCCTTATTTGTTAATAACCTGAATCTCTCCATCCCCTTGTAAGGGTCATGAATAACGGTACCTTCTTGACTGCTTTATCTCAGCACCTAGAGCAGAGCCTGACTCATCACTGGCACTCAACAAATGTGTATTATTGACAGTTGAATAAGAAAAGTGACACAAGGTCAGACTGGAGAGAAAGTCAAGGACCAGAAACTGACATGCATCATGCACTTTCCTGCCTCTGGATTTTCCCTCCACCTGGAATGTTCTTCTCCCTGCCCTTCCAGCGCTATCTCTGCCTTTGGAGTTTCCATTAACATTGGAATTCTGTTGCTTGAACTTCACATAGCATTTATTTAAGTTCTCTTTATATTCTGGAGAGTGGGGTAGATGTTTGATTTCTGTCCTCAAATAGACAGCTGGGTAAGACCATATCACATCCTTGCCTGCCCCAGCCCAGCATAGAGCTTGGTTCAGAGGAGGCACGCAGGAAAGTTTGTTTCACTTTGTGACAGGAGGGCAATAATCAAAGAAGTCAGGGAGCTGAGTGCAAGTTATGGTTGGGTTTGAAGGAACGACTAATTAAGAGAATGAACTCAGCTGGTTGCCTAGGTTTTGAGTCTGGCTTGGTCAGTTACTAGTGATTTAACCCCTGAGCACCTCAGCTTTCTTATCTGTAAAATGGGCATAATAAGACTACCTTTTCCCTTAAATTGTTATGGAATTTACCTTAATCACTGTATGGAAGTATTCAGAACAGAGCGAGGAACATGATGTGCTTGTGCTTTAAAATAAATTGAAAGCCTGAGATGTTGTCTACAGGCATGAGATCTCAGAGTCCAGGAGAGGCCTGAAAGAACTTGATAGAGGGCAGCATCTGGAGAAGCACTTGGGAACCTGGGCAGGACACTCAGAGACAGGGAGATTCTGGAAGCGAAAACCTAACCACAGCCAGTGCTTCAGTCTGAGTCCAGAAAGCATCCTCCCCACAACTGCCACTGTGGCGGAGGAATGCTGGCAACTCAAGTGATCCCCCCTCCACTTTCCAGTCTCATGATCTCCCTGCTGTTTCTTCACAGTTTCTCAGTGGGCACCAACAACTGGCTTTTCAGATGGTGCCTTGTTATTTATTTCCCTCCTGTTTCTCAGACCAGTTGTGTTAATTCATAGGAAACAACAGAAGGTGAACTACGAATTAAAAGCCAAATCAGCACTAGGAAAGATAGAAGAGGCCAAATGATGGTGAGGTAGGATAGGAAACAACATAGATGACCAGCAAGACAAGGGTCTACAAAGTTGTTATTTTCATGTGCAAATTAAGTTCTGAGCTTCCTAATGGCCCAAGTGAAAAGAGACATATGGTGAATTATATAAATAGAAAATGAAAGTGTTTTCCTAATTCTTAGTCCTGAAAGAAATTTTTCAATTATACCAGGCTTTCAGGATGACATTTTAAGCAAACATTTTCTTCTGATGATCTCCATTCCATGTACTAGGGCTGACTTGGCTGATGGATTGCCCAGATTTCTTCCTTAAAGATGGTTATAACTTCTGGATTTGCTTGAAAAATCTTAGATCCTCATTCTAACTTTGTTGTGATTATGGGGTTCTTCCAATCAGTCAAGAACTACATTTATGATTCATCCTCTTAGAATTTCATGGTCCTTAAAGTCCATAAAGGTCACTAAGTCTAACATCCCCATTCTACTCACCTTCTGATAATTGAATCTTCTCTGCAAGAACTCCATCAAGTGGCCATTCAGTTTTTCTTGAATACCTCCATTGACAGGGGGCTCACTACTTTTAAAGGTATCTCATTTCATTTGGCCATGAAGTTTTTTATTCTATTGAGATGACATCTGGATCCTAGCCATACTTATTGAAAGAGAATTTCATCACTAAGGAAAGAAATCAAGTCAAATTTTGCCAGCAGGAAGAAACTCTGGGAATCCTGAGCTTCATTAGAAGTAGACTTTTGTTCAAATAAAGTGTTAAAATTAAAGCAGTATATATCTGAGTGGGGCCAATTGGCATTAACTCCTCACAGCATATGGTGTGCTTCCTTTTATATGCATGTTTAGCAGCTAGTGGGTACCAAACCTCACACAGCTCTCAATTGCTAGCACTAATGAAGGATCTGTTTGCTTTGGGGGATAAAGATGGTATCACTGATTCACAGTTGTTTTTCCAGGAGTGATGAACAGATTTCACTTCCTTATCCACACTCTCTTGCTTGGTCCTTTCTTGTCCCCACTACCGCTGCCCTACTTCAGGCCTCTTTGTCTCTTGTCCGGACTGTTCACATGCCTCTGATTGACCTCCCGCTTCACTCTGACACTCCCTGGTTCAAGGTCACACCACCAGAGCCATAGCACTTCTAGCTTGAACTCCTTCAGTGGCTCCTGTTAGTTCCAGTGTGGACTCTAAGCTTCTCAGAATGTAAGATAGGCTGGGCAGGGTGGAGGACCAGGAAATAGGACAAAGCAAATTGTTTCTCATTCTGGGATAGTTGAGACCCTGAAGTAGCGTAAGGCCTTCTGGAACAATAGCTCACATCTGTATAACTTTATAATATTCATTCTACTCATTGAAGAAAAATAATTTCATTTCCAGGTAACGAAAGAAACAGAGACCCTCTGACTACCACTACTAAGACTGTTACTGATGATAACAATATTGAATATTCTTCTAGCACTTCCTGTGTGCCAGGCTCTGTTTCTAAGCACTTTCTGCATACAATTTCCTTCACTCCTCACAGCGAGGCAAAGGCACTTCCCTGAGAGCAAGTAGCTCCTGAATACCATGCCTGGTGCGTCCTCATCCTTGTCCCAGCCCTGGCAGGACTTGTGTGTTGGTGACACATGGAGTAGTTTTGAGGGGAATCTCCAAGTCTGGTCTGAGCAGAGGTCAGCCTTGCTGCTGGCCAGAGCCTCAGCAGGATGAGCCCAGAGTTTGCACTCAAGGTAGGAGAGCCAGGAAGCCTTTGGACAGAAGGCAGCATGGCGGAGAGGGAGGATCACAGGGCTGTGATCCAGGTTCCCACTTGTGATGTCCTTCTCCATGGCGCCTCCTAGCTACAGTGTGACCATGGCAGTGAAAGTACCTGGTGGGCTGCACAGAGAAGTACTGAGGCAGCATGAGGTGGCGAGAGGGTGTGCAGGTGACCGCCAGCAGCCTGGGGTCAAGCCCACCCCCAACACTGACTCACTCAGCGAGCGTGGCACACAACTTGCGCCTTCTTGGGAAGACTTCATATCTCATTAAGGTGAATGAAACAACTCAGCTTGACAAAGACAGCTGAGCTTCACATCCACAATTAGGAGGACAGCTCCCGGCCCACCCACCCAGCCTGCAGGCGGCCACAGCCAGAAGCAGCATGGCCTTCGAATCAGAGCCCCCACCTTGACAAATGTCTCCTTCTTCCACAGCATCCTGGGACTGAGCCCCACCAGCGCTGCCATCATCCACACTTCCCCTGGGTCTTAAAACACGCCACTTCTTCAAAGCTTGAGGCCACCTTAGGAAGTGTGAGATCCATGTTGATAACTAGCTAGGAGGCTAACTGAAAATATTTTAGGGTTTGCATGTTAGCTCTGTCAAATCAAGTAAAAAATCATTCTTATCTATAGTAACCAGCAGTTATGCAAATCTGCCAATGGCATTAATTAGAGGACTTCCTTACTTCTCAGACATTTATCCTAAATGAGGAACAGAAACATTCAAGGGGCCTATTTCATTCTCTCCAGCAGCCACAACCCCCACTAAATTAATGCCATGTGGGGAGAGTCCACTCTGCAGGGAGGGGTAATTTGACTCCTGTGGATGGATACCTGGGTGCCTATTTGCATTGCACTGTATGGGACAGGCCGCCCCCCAAGTGGACTGTCCCACTTCCCACATTATCACTGGAGAGCCAGGCTTCACCTTGACCCTGTGTGGTGGGCAGAGTGGATCACTGTCCAGAACCACTTAACATTCAATGTCATTTTTTCATTTTCACTACACCTCTGTGAATTGCGGATGAAAAACCTAAACTTCCTTGCTCTAAAACAGGATTGATCAAATTTTTTGTGAAGGGGCAGGTAGTAATTATTTATGGCTTTGCAGGCTCTAGGTCTATGTCAAGACTCTCAGTTCTGCCAATGTGGCATGAAAGCAGACCTAGACACCCAGGGGAACAAGAGACAGGGCCGTGTTCCAGTAGAAGTGCTACTGAGGGCTTAGGATGATACCCAAGCTTCTGGAAAGAACAGATCCAAATTAGGCCATGCAGGAGCCAGTTGGAACGAGACAGGTGGTTATAAGTGGCAGAGAAAGAGAAGTTGAGGTGAAAGTTGTCCCATGGCACTGAGTCATAAGGAAGGGGCTGTCTCAGGGCTGTGGCTACGTGAAACATTAGGTTGCAAGTCATATTGCTGTGGCTGCAACCTCTAAGCTCTTGGTCCTGTGCCAGGGGGAGTTCCCCATATGCATAAACAATAAGGATGACCTCACTTTGGGCTGCTACTGGCAGGGCTTTGAGATCACAAGGCATGTTCCCAACCTTTATTTGTTCATCTTCCTAATAAAGGTGATGAAATTGAGGTTTGGAATAATGCTGTTATGCCCAAGAATTGGAAGTTTGAATCTGGCACTTTTTCCTAATTCTATACCACACCATAGTATGTGTGCCCAGTGTTAGGTGAAGAGTCATGGAATAAGAAAGTATCCGGCAGGATGTTAAGCAGGAAGAGCCACAATCGTGGACTTCAGGCTCAAAAGAAAGCTGTGGAAAGAGAAAATTTCCCACCAGTTGGAAGCTCTAGGTTCCCACGGAGCGTGCTTTTGTTCTTGCTGAGTTGTCTAGAAGGACCAAGCGTGATGGGGGGCGACACTACCTACTAGTAACACATCATCCACCCCCTCGTCCCCAGGACATGGGTGATGTGCTCGGAGCACTTCTGGGCTCTGCCTCGCTGGTGTGGAGATTTTACTCTCAACCTAGTCTCTCTGGCTTCTAATTCTTTCTGACCGGCATCTTTGGATCAGTTATTTCTTAAGGCAGTTCTTCAGGGTTCATCTCTGAGAGCATCCCAAGCCAGTGTCTATCTAGATGGCCCAAATGCCAGGACTCACATTCCTGATGTGCCTCCCATGCCTGTTTGCAGCATCAGCTCCAGGCCAGGTTCTGCCCACAGCCCCAGTGAGGCCCTGCCAGACCTGGGAGAAGGTGCATCGCACCACTGAAAGGCACCTCTCTTTGTAAGACTAGAGTCCAGCTTATACAGTATGTAAATCAGTAATTTATATGACTGCCTTTGAAGAATAAACATACATTGCATTGTGCATGTGGTTTAAAAGCCATCAATTTTAAAAAAAAAAAAAAGCTGATATTTCATTTACGCTGGTTTACTTGACCCTGTTTTTGCTTTTTTTTTTTTCTTTTTATATGAAATACCAAAAGCTCAAAACACAGAAAGACTAAGGATTTCTCTTGACTCCCGAGGAGCCCTGGAGTTCCAACACCCCAGTTTTCTGGGAACAGAAATTGGATGGAGAATTCTAGCCCTTGCCTTCTGTCCCGATCCTGGTTAACAGAACAGCTCTCTTCTCAGTCTCCTAAGCTAGAACCCCCACCCCAGTGCCTGCTTCTGCCCACACGGCCACTGCCTTCATCTGGTCTTCTTCATTTTTCCCTTGGACTGTTATTTAAACATTCTGGGACGTATCCTTCTGTTACCAGTTTCTTCCCATGCACTCCATTTTCCACCCTGCTCTTAGGGTGATCTCTATAAAAAGCAAATCTAATCATGTTCTCCCTGGCTGAAAACCTCAGTCCTTGGTTTTATTCCCTGCTGGGGTGGGGTTCATTGCTGCTATCAACACCCATGGTAAATTCTCACACACAGGAATCCTTTCACACTGGGGGACAGCTCTCCTTTCATTGTCAGAGAAGAGAGGCAGCTAAGGCCAAGTTCTCCCTGGTGTTCCCTGCCCTGCCCCGCCAGCCTCCATCAGACCAGTCAGCCTGACGATGGTGCCAGTGTATGAAGTTTCTCCCAGATCTGAGCTGGGACATGCAGCGTCAAGATACAAAGTCTGGATACTTACTCCTTGTTCTTTTTCAGCACATGAGAAAAGGCCTTAGGTCCTTTTAGAGATGTCTGCCTCTCTGCTCCTGGGTTTGTCTCTCTGTGCAGTCTCCCCATGCTTCCCTTTTCAGTGCTTCAGTGTGGCGTCCTCACTGTACACCTTTGCCCAAGAGGCAGGTCCACCTCTTTCGGATCTTGCAAATTTGAGTGACACCTCATATCTCAGTGGGTCCCAGAGTGAGAGGTGAGGGTGGGCTCTGGCCCCTGGGTGACTGTGAAGCCACAGTTCCAGTTCACATTCCCTCTGTGGGGAAAGGTGGCTGACTTCTTTACATGGTTGTCTAACAGGCAACATAACTCCCTAAGCAGCAAGGGTTTTTTTTGGTCTGTTTTAGAAATGAGTCAACTCCATTTCAAGCCCCATGGAGGAAAGGGTTTTTCCTCCCATTAGCATGCCTTCACCTGGCCCTTTTTAGAAACCTACATGTCCTCATTGTTGGGTCTGGTTTTAACTAACAATCCTGGCTTTCCATGTAAAGAAGCCAGACTAACTGTAAGTGACTGCTGTCTCCGCTATTCAGGAAGGACACCTGGCCTGGACCCACATCTGATAGAAAGGGGAAAGCGAGGGGCTGATGGCACACCAGCCAAGCAGCCTGAACTCCTGCCATGAAGAACTTCCGGCCATTTGCATTCATTTCCCAGGGCTGCTGTGACAAATGACCACAAACTTTGGTGTCAAACAGCAGGAACATGTCTGACAGTTGTGGAAGCCGGAAGTTTGAAATTGAGGTGGCAGGCTGTGCCTCCTCTGCAGGCTCCAGCAGAGAACCTCCCCTGGACTCCTCCAGCTTCTGGTGCCCCAGGCAGCCCTGGGCTGCGGCAGCCCCTCCCCCGGCACTCCCATCTCTGCCTCTTCATTGGCACAGGCTTCTGCTTTGTTTGTCTTTCCCTTCTCTTGGGTCTCAAAGCTCCCTGTTTCTTTTAAGAGGATTCCTGAGGTAGTGAGCCAGGATAATCCCGGATGATCATCTCACAGTCCTTGGTTTACTTACACCAGCAAAGATGCCTTTTCCCAATACAGTCACCTTCAGAGGCTCCAGATGTTAGGATGTGGATGTACCCTTCGAGGGGCCACCATTTAACCCTATGCTGTCCTGACACAACCATGTCCTTTCACAGCTGTGCCTTCGCATAGCTTCTCTTCACTCTACCTTTGCCGTCTGCCCATCTGTTTTCCTCAATTTATGAACTTGTTTTAGCCTTAGAATATGAATGCAACCTAACTTGCTGAGGGAAGCCTTTTCTCCTCCTTGGATGTGCCGTGTTCCCTCCTGTGGGCATTGCGGTGCTCATGGGCCTGGAAGATTATTTCCAGCCCGAGTCTGGAAAGAAGCAGGTGAGATAAGAGAGCACAACACCAGGCAGGAGAAAGCCTGAGGGGTCAAAACAAGGGAGGGGGGCCTCCCTGGTGGCACAAGCGGTTGAGCACCACACTGTGAAGCTGTCCGAAGCCTCTGCAGCGCGGGTTCTATCCTGGCTGGCCCGCGAGATACCCACATGGCATGCAGACCTCTCCTGTCTCGCCAGCTGCTCCCCTCAGCAGTGTGTTTCGTCAGTCTGCCTGTTCTGTTCCCGGCTCTGTCTCTGGTGAGTCCTCTCACCCTCCCACGCATCTGGCCTGTACCCCGATTCTTGTATAAATAAATAAATCTTTAAAAACAAACAAACAAACAAAAAACAAGGGAGGGACCAGCACAAGAGACTATGGTGATGGGTCATGGGTGCTGTGGTGGTGGGAGAAACTATGAGGGAGGAACTACGGGGACTACACCAGAGAGGAGAAATCAAATAGTGTCCAAAAATTAACAAAGATATAACATAATAATTAAAGCTATAAAGATATAATTAAAGGTATAAAACAATAATTTAAAAAACCCTCTCCTCTTTTTCACACAAACTCAGAAATTCTTGATATAGAAACAACCCAAGGGCCTATGATGAACAGTGACGAAAATGTGTTACACACATTGGAATATTAACCATAAAAAGGAAATTCTGTCATGTGGGATAAGCAGAATGAACCTGGAGGACATAATGCTAAATAAAATAAGCCAGACATAGAAAGACATATATTATGTGATTTTACTTATATGTAGCATCTAAAAAAGTTGAACTCACAGAAGCAGAGAGTAGAAAGTTGATTGCCAAGGGCAGGGGGCTGGAGGCCAGGGTTGGAGAGATGTTGGTCAAAGTGCACAAGCTTTCAGCTATTGGATAAGGTCTGGAGATCTGTGTACAATGTGGTGATTGTATTTCTTAATACTACATTGCATACCTGAAATGTGTTAAGAGTGTAGATTTTAAGTATTCTCACCACTCACAAAATATAATGACTATGGAGATGATAGATGTGTTGGCTTGATTATGGACATGTACAAATCATGACATTGTACACCTTTAATATACACAATTTTTATTTGTCAACTATACCTAAAGTAGGGCAAAAAAGAGAAACCTTTAAGAGGAATAAGGTCTTTCCCTTCCTGTCAAAGGTAATATGGGAGAAAGAATTGTCCCCTTTGTATATAGTTTCTATCAGTGCCTTCTCAGTTAGCTGTGGAGGCAGAGAGCAGGCGGACTCCTGAAAGATGGGGTCGGGGGTTGGGGAGAAGGAGATCACAAACACCAAAGATATCCAGGATGTTAGTTGATACTGCTTAGCCTCAACTCTCAGGGCTGGAGGGAAGAGGCAACTTGCCGCTGAAGAATGAATACTGAATTAGGAAACGTCAGTTTTAAGACTGAGTTCTGTCCTAACCTCTCATGACCTTTACTTTGCTGGGCTTTGCTTTCCTTCTTAGTAAGATGAGAGGGTGGATCAGGTGAGCTACAACAACTCCCTCGTTCTAGCAGTGCTGTCATCAGGAACATTTTGTTCTTTGGGATTGATTAGAATGTTTATACAAGACTGTCTCATCACATGAACTTTTAAGACCACAGCGGAGGAAATCTCCTCTGTCTACACATTTTTGGGAATCACTGGAGAGTTAACAAATACTTGATAGATACAAGGAGGCCAAACTCCAAGTGGCACTCAGGACAGAGAGACCATGCTGGCTCTTGAAGGACTTTATGATCTAATGCACATAGCTTCAAGAATTAGTATAATACAGGTCAGATAGTTATGCATGATGTGATACAGCAAATTAGGGGCAATCCAGGAAGACTTCAAGGAAGAAGGGACATTGTAGTTGGATCTCAAGTGTGAGTAGGAAGTAGGCAAACAGCAAAGGAGGAAAGGAGGGAGGGGCTTTTAAGCAGAAGGATGATTATTAACAGAATTCTTGGCGAATGGGCTGATAGGTTATGAAAGATGCTAAAAAATGAGCCCAGAGGGGTATATTGGGGTCTAAATCAGTTACAGGAGGATTATTTGCTTAGGAAACTGAAAGGTCCAGGAGTAGAGCAGAATTCAGAATTCATCTATTTCAGTGGCTTAATTGTGTTCTTATAGTTTGTCTTTCTTTTTTGCCTTCTGCAGAGTCAACTTCATTGAAGAATGGTGCCCCTCCAGCCAAAAGATGGTTGCTAATTCACTCCTCCCTGTTCTTCCTGGTGGATGAGTCTTCAGTCCAGGAATAGAGAGGAGATTGCTTCTGGGAGCTCTGTTGGAAGGTTAAGGTAGTTACTTTCACAGAATCCTCAAGCAAATGTCTGCTTTTATTTCACTAACCAGAACTGGTTAGCAGACTGGTAGTTTGCTCATCTCTGAACCCATAACTGTGGCCAGAGGTGGCAGCTGTGCTCATCTGCATACACTAACTCACACGCACTCTCTATAGGTTGAGATAAGAGTTAATTTCTTCCAAACCCAGTGGGCTGCTAGTTTACAAAAATCAGCATGGTCACTAAGGGAGGAGGGATTAGATGTGGGTGATACAACACTTATTGCAGTTAAGTGATCTACTTGTGGCTAAAGACCTGCCACCAGGAGGATGCAGGGAGCAAAGGGAGATGACTGTGTGGGCAGACTGGTGCTTCTGACAGACATGGCGTCAGAGGCATCTGCTCTGGGGTGACTGTGATAGTGTTTCTCTGCACAGTTATGCTAGAACTAGCCCATGGAATGGCTGGAATCATCTCCTGGAGAGTTTTCCTCCTGTATGTGTTGTTTCAGACTATAAAACACCCAAGTCTTATTCTTGGGCCCTCCTGGAGATTCTGTGAGGTGTGTAACACCCTTTCATAAGCCCCTTTCTGTTTATATAAAGTGGAGTCTGTTGAAGACTTCCTCCATGGAGTTAGATGGTGAAAAGTTATTTTTATGGTAAAGAATGTGATCCTTATCCTTTTATGCAAAGGACAAGAAATATTGGCAGGTTTTAAATGGGAAAGTGGTAATGATGGGAAAGATCTTATTCTCCTTTTCAACACACCATTGCACTGAAACCACTTTTTTCAAGGTCAAAGTGAATTCCATTTTGCCAAAGCCATTGGTCACTTCCATTGCTTCTTTGGTTTTTGTTTTCCCCACTAAACTGCTTAGCAGCACTGATACAGTTAACTGTGCCCTCCTTCTCACTGCTTTCTTCTCCTAGTTCATTATGTGATACTCTCCTGTTTTCCTTCCACTTCACTAAGTGCTCTTTCTTACTATTCTTTGTTGGTCTGTCCTCTACTGCTAAACCTCTCGATATTGGAGTGCCCTGGGGTTCTTCTCATCTCTTTTTATCCCTTCTCTCTAGAAATTCTGTGTCTTCCAGTAGCAGGCATGTATACCAATGACACGTAGGTATTTAGCCCAAACTTTCTGTTTCTATCTGGATGTGTACATCTAGCTATAGACTTTTCCTTGATTGCCCAATGGATACTTCACAGGTAACACATTCAAGGAAGAGCCCTCATTTTTCTCCTTCATTGCTCACAGTCAAAATGGAACCTCCATCCACTTAGTTGTTCAAGCCCAAAACTTGGTCATCCTTGACTGATTTTTCCTTTTCCCCATGCCACATCTATCAGAAAATATTATGAACTCTCTCTCCAAAACATGTGATGGGCCATCTTTTAATTTTATTTTCTAGCACTTGCATCCCAGCTTCTACTCCTCCTTTCTTACCTCAGTTCCCACCACTTCCCCCTTTCACTCCAGGGTCTTCTTTTTGTTCTTCACACAGCTATACTTATTTCTATTTTCCAGATCAACTCTTTGCTTTATCTGGAAATTCTCTCAATTCTTTGCACAATTTCTTTCTTGTCTCTAAGGCCTTAGTTCAAATAAGACCTGACCTACCACATAAAGTATCTCCCAACCCCAGTCTTTCTCTCCCAAGACCCATTTTCATTTCTTTTTATTGCTAACCAGTTATCTGAAGTAATCTTGACTATTTTGTTTACTTGATTAAAATTGTCTTCTCCCTCTAGACAAAAGCAGGTACTTGCCTGTCTAGATCACTCATCATACCCAGAAAAGTGGCTGGCACCTAATATCAACTGAATATATAGTTGCAAAATAAATGAGGGCATGCTTTAGAAAAAAATCACTCTGCTGACAATTTGGAAAATAGACTAGAAGGGAAGAAACCCTGGCTTTAGAAAGTTCCCACTGCTTAGAGTGTGCAGTGTGGATTGAGCTTGGAAACAGTACAGTCTCTTGGAAAACCAAACCTTATAGGTTGCTTGGTGAAGTGAATTCAATAGGATTGTAGCCCAGAAATGATTGAGGAGATTTCATCATTGATTCCAACAGCTGATTTTTTTTTTCTTCCCCTGTGCTATTGCCTTTAAGTGATTAGTTAAAATGTGGCCAGAATAGATTTCTGTACTTGGGTTGCCGACAGACACCACAAGTGTGTGAAAGTGGAATTAGATACTTTTCCCGTGGCAGCTCCTGACCCAAAAATCATGGACAATTGCTGTGAGGACAGAGTCACTCTCTGAGAGTGGTCTGGCAGCAAGGGTGAGGGGAATGAGCTGCTGTGAGTGCGCGTCTCTCCTCTACTCAGAGATGCTTTTGGCTGGCCCGGTGCTGGATAATGTGGGGACAATTCTTTTCTGTCCATCTCTTCATCACTGCACAAAAGAGCACACAGATCTTCACAGAAAAGGGGTTAGCCAGGCTCCGTAACTCTAGGATCCTTCTTTCTCTCTTTATCCCAGAGCCCGAGTTCTCTTGCTCTTTTCAAAGCACAGTAGAAATAGAAAGGATGCTTAGAAAAGTGGATAAAAAGAAAACAGAATAGAAATCTCCCAAAGCTGCCAGTTTTTTCTCCTGCATCCCATTTTATGCAGAATTTATATTCAGTAAAAAAATTTTCCAGGACAAATAAAAATCCACCCCAGTGGTAACTAGTCCCTTCTTTTTCTTCTTCTTCTTTTATTTATTTATTTTTTGGGGGTAGACTTTATGAAGTGATTTGAATTCTTAGGGCTTTTCCTACTTTCATTGTGAAGACTGTTAATTGTAAACCTCGTAATCAAGAGTGCTGGGTGATCTGAAAGGGCGGCTAAAGTGGACTTGAGGAGCTGACATAGTCCCCGTGCAGCCATGTGGAAGCAGAGCTCTGCCAGCCTGCAAGGACAGTGCCCTTTCTAAGGCATAAAGTGCTGGATTTGGCAGCAGACATAGCAGAAAAGCGTAGAATTAGAAGGAGCACTGGGACCATGGTCTTCATGGATGACCTTGGGCCAGCTATTTAAGTTTTCTTAGTCTAGGCTTTCCTGCCAAACAGTGGGAGTAATAATGCATCCTTCCCCCAGGGGCAATGCTATTCTGAGACTTAAATGTATGTGTGCAAGTGCTGAGGAAACTGGAAGATCTCTGTGTATCTTAGTCATTATTTTCCAGTTTGTCAAATCAAAGTCTTAATCTAGAATGGATAAATCTATTCACAGTGAATGTTCATTCATTAGACACACTGATTGATGATGAGTTGGGATTCTGGATTCAAACCAGAAGACGGAAATAAATCTACTCGATGATATTTTAGAGCCTCTCCAATTTAATATGACTTAATTTGCATGTTTAGTATAGAACTTGAGTATCAGATTGGGCTAAAAACTTGGCTATTGAGATTTAGTGAGAAAAGATGGTTTTATTCATTCAGTATTTACTCAGTAAATATTTGGGGGGGCACAGGTAAAGTGTTTATAATAGCACTTGGCACATGTCAAGTACTCAAGATATCCTCACCATTTTCATTGGTGGTGTTATTTGCCTGGTTCGGGTTAGATTTGGGGTTGTAGATATACATAGCCATGGTCTGTCCCCAGAAACTCTGAGACTAGTGAGGGAGACAGCTATGTGGGTTGGAAGTTACAGGAAAATGAGGCCAGTGAGGGGCAGTCAGTGACTTACTGGAGTCAGCCTGTCTATGCTTCAGTTATGCTACATTATTCATTAGCTGGGTGAACCTGGACAAGTGACTTCACTTTTCAGGGTTTATTTCCCTCATCTATAAAAATCAGAGAATAATAACTTTGATCATGAGAGATTATTGAGTGAGTAAAATTAGGTAATTATTCATTTGCTTATTTATCAAGCACTTGATATATCTTGAGTATCCATGTCCTAATCTCCAGAACCTGTGACTATGTTAAGTTACACGAGAAAGAGGCATGAAAGTTGTAAATGGAATTAAGTTGCTGCCAAGCTGACCTTAGAACAAGAAGGTTATTCTGGATTAATGGGATGGGGCAGATGTCATTGCAAGGGGAGAAGGAGGCAGGAGAGTGATCAGAGTCAGAGAGATTTGAAGGTGCTTCCCTGTTGGCATTTAAAAATGGAGAAATAGGGCCTCCCTGGTGGCACAAGGGGTTAAGCACCACACTACGAAGCAATCTGCGGCCTCTGCAGCACGAGTTCCATCCCTGGCTGGCCAGGGAGCCACACACATGGTGCAGCAGACCTCTCCTGTCTCGCCTGCTGCTCCCCTCAGCAGTGTATTTCGGTCAATCTGCCTGTTCTGCTCCCCACTATGTCTGTGGTGAGTCCTCTCACCCCCCGCATCTCTGGCCTGTACCCCAGCTCTTGTATGCATAAGTGAATAAATCTTAAAAAAAAAAAAAGAAAATGGATAAATAGGGTTATCAACCAAGGGATATAGGTGGCCTCTGGAAAGTGGAAAAAGTAGGGAAAAAATTCCCCTATAATCTCCAGAAGGAATTCAGCCAAGTCTACACCTTGTTTTTAATCCATTGAGACCCACTTCAAACCAGAGCTGTACAATAATAAGATCATGTTGCTTAAGTCACTAAGCTTGTGATCATTCACTACAGCAGCCATAGAAAACTGGTACAGTCAGAGGGTCTTTGAATTGCGATGGCATTTGAACAGTAACCTGGGTTAAATGAGGACTTGACCATGTGGATATCTGGGGCGAAGCAGCCATAGGTGAGACAGCTCCTCTCTAAGGGTCATTCCAGAAAAGGAATGCACCTCTGAGCCTTCAGGAGCCCCAAACCCCAGCCGCTGAGGAAACAGATGCCTCAGTCCTGAAGGAGTCTGATTCGTGGGCCATAGGCAGGCACAGTGGGACTGTGCAGCAGGGGGTCAAGAGGGCAAGGTAATTTGTTCTAGGATGTTTGCATGGGAGAAGGGGAGAAATAGCCAGATTTAAGATCTATTTTAAAATAGAAGTCCCAGGATTTGCAAATGCATCAGCTAGAATTGAAAGGGAGATGTGAAAGCTGACAACAGGGAAGTGGAATAGACTTGCTACTGCCTGAAATGGACAAGGGCAAATTTCAGGGACAGCAATCAAGAGTTTCATTTAGACATATCACATCTGAGCTATTTGGTGTCTCCAATAAGGGGATGTTGAGTTTGGGACTGAGGAGAGAGGTTAGGACTGGAGATGCAACTTTGGGAAAAAGCTGTGGAAATGACCTCATAAAAATGAAATGACAATTCAAAAACTTCAGGAAGTGGATGTAAGCAGAGATCCAAAATTGAGTCCCGAGGCTCCCCAGCAATGAAAGATTAAAAAGACTAGAGAAGGTTCCACAAAAGCTCAGTGTCAGCCCCATTGTAAGTGCCCAGGACAGGGTAGCTCCCACGGTCTGGATTGTGTCTCCTCTCCAATTCATATGTTGAAGCTTGACTCCTAATGCGACTGCGTGAAGATAGGACTTTTAGGAGGCAGTTTAAGTTAAATCAGGTCATAAGGGTGGGGTCCTGATCTCATAGGATTGGTGGCCTTAAAAGAAGAGGAAGAGAGAGGCCACCCTATCTCTTTTGCCATGTGAGGACACAGTGAGAAGGTGGCTGTCACTAGCAGGTGAATTGACTGACACCTTGATCTTGGACTTTTGCCTCCAGAACGTGGAGAAAATAAAATTTCTGTTTGAGAAAATGAATGTCTACTACTGAGACTGTGGTATTGTGGGATGGCCGCTCAAGCTACCAAGAAATTAGCGGTGCAGGCTTGACAAAGGGCAGGGGTGGCAGGCTACACAGCATCAGGAGTACCCGGAGGATGCTCACTCTGTCCCCAACTTTTAAATGCACATTCATACATATGATTTAGGAATGGAATTGTTAGAAAACATACTGCATCCAGTGGATTTTAGAAATACCTTTAAAATGAAATTGTTGGGACCTCCCTGGTGGCACAGGGGTTAAAGACACAGTGCTGTCAAGCTATCACCAGCCACTGCAGCACAAGTTGATTCCCAGCCAGTCATGGAGCAACCCACATGGCAAAGCAGACCTCTCCTGCCTTGCCCGCCGCTCCCCTAAGCAGTATATTTCAGTAGATCTGCCTGTTCTGCTCCCCACTCTCTCTGGTGAATCCTCTTACCCCCCCCCCAACTCTGGCCTACACCCCAGTGCCTGTATGCATAAATATATAAATCTTTAAAAATAAATAAATAAAATGTAATTGTTTATTCTGGTAAATTCTGCATCACATAACAGCACATTTTAACCACTATCCATTGCCAGAACACCTTCATTTTCCCAACTGAAACTCTGTATCCACTCAAGAATAACTCCTCTTCTTCCCCCGTCCCTGCCAGCCACCGTATCACTATCTGTCTCTATGGGCTTGACGACACTCAGTCACTCATATTAAGTGGACTGGCACAGTATTTGCCCTTTTGTGTCTGGCTTACTTCACTTGGCATCATGTCTCCAGTTCATTCATGTCATAGCCTATGTCATAATTTCATTCCTTTTAAAGGATTAATATACTATTAGTCACGTAGATTTGAAATCACAAGACCGATGCCCAAATTCCAGCTTTTCTACTTATGATCTCATGTGACCTTGACTGTGCCCCTCTGCTTCTCATTTCCTCATCCTTAAACAGTGAAAATAGCACCTACTTCATAGACAGGTTGGGTGGAGAATTTGAAATAATGGATGTGAAACCTCTTTAGAAATACTATGATGCATATGGCTATTTTTAACTCTAAGAGAGCAGTGGGTTGGCTGCCAAGGGTTAATTCTTTCCCTTGGTCATCCTAATGATATCTTTCCAAACATTTCCTTGGCCCGGCTACATAGTTGATCTAATTCACTTATCATGGCAGTCAAATAAATGGACTTGGTTATTTCCCTGTCTGCTTCTCCATGTGTCACATCGGCACAGCTGAAGATAAAGAACCTCTGTCTCTGACCCAGACTCTTTGGACCTGGGTGCTTCTGTTGTATGCCAGGAATGTACAGCCCTAAGAGCTGGAGGAAACTCTCCACCCCTTGGCTTTTTCCTACATTCTAATGCAACATCAGGCTCTTGGTTTTGGGCCTGACTCTGGGAGGCCATTCATTCTGGAGAGGGTAGGAGGATGGATTAGTGGGAAGTGACATGAAGCCGCACAGCTTGGGAGTCTGGGAGCTGAGGGCCAGGCCCAGTTGCCTATGGACTTGCTATGTGACCATGAGCTAGACGATTCCCTCCTCTGGGCTGGCCATCCTTCTCTGAATGATGAGGGATGGGATTTGATGCTCTCCGGGCCATTTCTAGTGCTAGACTCCTGTGAATTAGGAATGATTTATAAATTACCATCCCTCTTTCTGTCAAGGACTTTTGATCTTTGCTTCACCCCCGCTCTTCATGTGCTTAATGGATCTCCAAGAGCTCCTTAATCAAACTCAAAGTTTATCCTTACCCCTAGAACTGACCCTATTGCTTCCCTGCCTGCTCTTCACTTTGATTTCCTTTATGGTCCAATTTTTGCCATCCATTGGAGCTGGCTTTAGGATCAGTCACTTGAAAGACTACAGATCATGGCTTCAGTTTTCATTTTACTTGCATTTTAGGAGAGGAGCAATGCTTCAATCTCAAAAGAGTGGCTTTACCACAGTAGAATCTAGATTCAGAGTGGGGAGATATGCTTAAAAGTAATTGGGGCGGGGGAGAGCAGGTTATTTAGGCGTCTGAAGCGAAGCTAATTGGTTGGACTCTATCCAATGGCAGCAGGGAGCTGCTAAAGGTTTGGGGCTGTGTCTGAGCTGTATCTTCAAGAGATCACTCAGGCAGCTCTTCAGAGGCTGGATTAAGGTGGAAAGAAAGCAGAGACAGGCAGGAGAGGGAATCTAGGATCTAACTGGGAGAGACCAAGGAGAGTGGCGGTGGGGATGGAAAGGAAAAAATTAATCTAGAGGTTTCAGAAAACCCTCTTGATTTGGACCCCAGGAAACCTGGGCGTGAGGGAGAAGGAGGGGTTGAGAATGGCATTTGTAGCTTAAAGGGTTGATGTGGTTTTGTCTGTAACTCATATAGAAAAGTACGTTCCCTGCCAGTCTCCCTGGCTCACGCTGCTGCTGCCATGTCCAAATCTGCTCCTGCCTCAGGACTTGGGGGTCCCTGTGCCCAATTTTAGCTCACTGTTATTTATGTCTTCCAAGAAACTTCTTTGATGACCCAGTCTAAACCAATTTCTCTGCTCTCTTTTTCCACCTCAGGTATTTATTCACCTCTTTCTTAATCTCTAGCTGGGGTGAGCTCATTTATCTATGTGTTTACTTCCCCTAGAATTTAAGTCCTACATGGGCAGGGGGCTTCTGTGTTTCATTCATGATGTATTCCTGGCACCTAGTAATAAAATAGGGTTTGGCATAGAGCAGGTGCTTTGAAATTATAAGTTTGATGAAATGGAAGGAAGTAGGGGAGGAAAGAAGGAAGCAAGTAAGCAAGGAAAGAAGAAAGATTAGAATAAGATGTGGCAGATTATTTCCAAAGATGGCTGGCACAGTATCTCCCACTTGCACGCCTTTTGCAACGAGACTTCTGCTCCTCTTACAGGTGGAGTCTGCTTGTCTCTCTTGAACTTGGGCTGGCCCTGTGATTTGCTTTCACCTTTAGAATGCAGCTCAAGTGACATATATGGCTTCAGAATCTAGACTTTAATACTTGTGGCTTCCATTTTCACACTTTTGCAATGCTTTTTCTTGGAATGGTGTCGAGACCATCATGTTGTGTGAAAGCCCACGGCCCTACAGAGGGAAACAGGACATCCCATCCAAGGCACCACTAGAACTGACCATCCCCCAACAGGTCCGTCAGCTGAATATGGCTGCATGAATAACACCAGGCAAGAAGAGCCACCCAGCCAAGCCAGAGTTGTGATATTTGGGCTTTGAGTTTAAGGAACTGGTGGGTATCCAGGTAGAGATCTACAGCAGGAATTGAATATAACTGAATACAGACAGACAGACAGACAGACAGACACACACACACACACGCACACACACAAACAACTATATCATATATGTGTGTGCATAGATATGTAGATATGTATGCATTTCAGGCAGAGAATGGTTTGATGACCTGTGTATGCGTGTGTGTGTGTGTGTGTGTGTGTGTGTGTCTACCTTTAATATGATGAAGAAAACATTTTCTTTGGTTTCTTGATTTGATGGTAAAGGAAATTGCAACAACAATGTTTCCTTGCTCCCACCCTGATGTTTTTTCAAATGGATGAAAAGAGGAAGTTATAGTCAGATGAAAGAAAATCTCTCCATCTCTGTGATGTGAGGAGCATTGAGGATCCTGCCTTCCTGAATTTTCTGCCTCACTGCATTCCGCTCCTGACACCACTCCTCTGCCCTTTCTGTGACTCCCTCAGCTGAGAGTTTGACAGTGGATGCAGAAGCATTAAGCCCAGGCCACTTTAGAATCAGGAAACATGCCTCTGGCGCTTTTTACCTTACAGAGCAATTTTCCCATCATCATCTCATTTGGTCCTCATGGCAACTGTGCATAGGTTGTGATTTCTTTTAAATGGGGAAACAGGAGCAAACTGAGTTACACAGTGCATAGGTAGCAGAACGAGGATGGTTCCAGCACTTTCTAAACCCCTGGACCAGCATACTTTCACAATCATTCCAACAGAACAGTCTATTTGCTTCTTGGAAACTGAATAACAAAGAGAGTGACCTTGGTCTTGAAAGCCTTTCATTGTCACAGGAGACACTGAGATACCATCTTTGGGCAAGGTCTTCACCCACCTCGTAATTTAAGTAAAACTTTCATGCTAATTTCCTCTCTCTCCCAGTGCTAGCCCTGGCTCCTGGGAAAGGAAAGGAAGCGCTTTCACACTTTATAGACAACCTTGGCTTCAATCACATCATTTGCTCCATTTTTTTTCTCCTATGAAATATGAAAAAGCAGATGTAAAGGCTTCTCTGTTTCTCTTTAAAGGAAGAAGATAATAGTTGTTTTGCACATTTTAATTTAGCATATTTAAAAAGATTGAGAGTTGATTTTTTTTAATTGCAAGATTTATTTTGGATAAAAAATTAATGTGGGATGAGCTAAGAATACTTATTTTTTGAGTATTGGGAGACAAGGAAACGACTCTGGAGATCTGTTTGCAAACCTCCAGCAGCCTTCATGATCTTCCTGAGACAAGACAGACACAGATGGGCCCATTCTGGTATCACAGGCACTTGGGCCTCAGTAAAAATATTTGATGGGGGGAGAAGGGAGTGACCTTCCTCAGCAATTTTCTATATGGCATGAAAGGCCATCTCTGACTCTCCTTTTCTCCCACCATTTCATGATTCATCCAGCTTTTTCTCACTATGGAATTCCCCACCCCTCTCACTGTGTCCCTGAGTCCTACTTATGGTACCCCGCTCCCATTCACCTCCCTCGTTTGCTGAGATCTAGATTGTTCTATGTGGACTTCCCCACTAAAAACAACTTGTGGAACTGGGAAAGGAGTTGGCATTCTCTTAGATCTCGTATGTTTAGACATTATATTTTCGTACTAGTTAACATTGTAATTTACTTTAATTTCATTCTGTTTGGCTCTACAGTCCATCATCTCTTCTATATCACTGTCATCTCATTGATCAACCCCCTCTGTCCAGTCTATCTACACCAGCAACCATAAACAGCAGAGTCTACAAGCTGACACCCCCTCAGCCAGCCTTTGCCCATATTCTCCCTTTGCCTGGTCTATCCAATGCCTGACCGGGCCCCTTAGTTCTTTAAGTCTCAGTTTTCCTAAGGCCCTTTCTGACGTTTGGGCTTTTCCACAGCTTCCATAATCTTCTATGCATACTTGCACCAACTTGCTTTATGCTACCTTCTTTATCTATCCTCCCAGTACGCTGTAGGCTTCTTGAAGTCTCATTCAATGTTCTGTCGCTCTTGCCCAGACTAGTGTCATGTACCTAGATCGTGCTAGGAAAAGCCTTAGATTTTGAATTAAGAACCAGGTTTCAAATCCTGTCTCTTCCATGCATTATCCCTGTGACACAGAAAAGCTGCCTTTTCTGCCCGAGCCATGCTTCCTTATCTGTAATTATTCTATTCACCTTTCTAGGAAAACATTGAAGACCAAATGAGATAATAGAAATATTCCTTGTAAACTATCTATCTTCTATCAAAGTACTGTGAAATATTTTATTACTTGGGAATATGTAGAAACAAAGAATCAAGATTATGGATTCTGTACAAATTTTTCCAACTTCCATTTATTCAAAAATCTACACAAGGAATTTTCTATCAGTGTGGTAGTCTGCAAAGAGCAGTGAGCGAATTTTCTCTTTGTCTTAAAAACCTAGTCAATATGCTTGGAGGTGCTAGAATCAGACCTGTGAAAATAATCAGCTAATATTACTTAATAGCTGTGACAAGAGCACTAATTTAGCTTCAACATTAGCAGAACATGAGTCTCCAGAGAATCTTAAAGAATTTATGGCATCACATCTTCTTTTCTCGGTGCCTTTAGATGGCTTTTCAACTCTTCCAAATGGCAGCTTTTATACACTTCTCAATTCTGTGTGAAAATCGGGCTGTGGAGAAGGGACGATTCAGAGGCTATTTCACAAACCAATCTGATTTACCTTAAGTAAATGCATGTCATTTATCCAATTCCTTCTCGATTACTTGGCAAGAACAGAGGAAAAAACAGTCCCACTCGGCAAGGGAACCTCCCAGTTCAGATAAAAGACAATTAGAAATAAATGGCCAACAAGTCACTGGGAGTCATCTTCTCTATCAAGTCAAATTTTTGTAGAAAATGGAAGCTGGAAAACTCTTAGTTCTAGGTCATGCAATAAAAAACTTTGATAAACTAAAAGCATCAAGCAAAAGGAACATGAACATTTCCTTTTGTGGAACAGGGGTCAGTGCAAGAATCCCCAGACAGGGGAAGTTATATTGGGTGGAGTCAGGCCAAAACCTGGGCTTTGGAGGCAGACTTGGCTCTGCCACCTACTGATCAGATGGCTGTTGGCAGGTGATTGTGTCTGTTTGACCTCAGTTTCCTGCTGTGTCACCTGGATCTATCACAAGACCTGTCTCATAGATTGATTGAGAGTGAACAAGCAAGCAAGTGAACCTGGTCTATATTCAAGGAATAATAGATATTGTTTAAACTTACCTTTAAAGAAATGCAAAAATGCAGGGGAATAAGGAAAGTTTGGAAAGAAGTGTTGGGGCCAGGCTATGCAGCTCTTGAACTCCAGGGTATAAATTTTAGATTTTTGTTTAGATGAGGGAGAGACTTTGAAGGTTACAAGCAGAAGTATGACGCACAGACAGGTGTGCTCTTTTGAAGACTGATCTGGAAGCAGCACATGGAGTAAACTTGAGAGAAAATATCAAGAGGCAGAAAAACCAGGAGGGGAGTTACCATTTTACTTCAGTGAGAACTGAGAAAGGCTGACCTTGGGCAGTGTCATAGGGACAAAGAAGAGGGATGTGGCTGGGACAGAACCAGCAAGAGGGAGTTGTTAAAGGCCCCTGTGTTTCACACCTATGTGACTGAAGGGTGGTGGTGCTCTTCATTACAGAAACAGGAAGCATGGGCAGAGAAGTGGGCTCAGGAGGGTCTATAAATTAGGGTTGGACTCAGACTCACGTGTTTTGGAGGCTGCTAAGCTGTCAAGGCAGAAAGAGCCAATAGACATTCAGTTTATATAGCTGACTAGCACTTTGCCTATAATAGTTTTTTGGCCAACTTTTGTTGGGCGATTGGATCCTTTGGGAACCAGTGTCTGAGGAGAACACAGGCCTCTGAGGAGAAAAATCTGAGGAGAAATACTCTTTGGGCACTAGTGTCTGAGGAGAAAAATCTGAGGAGAAATGACTATTTAAAAAGAATCTATGTTTGATTATTTAAAAACACAAATCAGGAGGAATATAGGATTCACCAACAGAAACACCCTCTATAGAAACCCTGGCCAGAGTGCACACCTTCCTATTGAGTAACTGCTTCATATTTCCCAGCCCATTGCTGTGCTCCCCAGGTTAATCACATTTGTCTGCTGTTGGAAGATGTTTGACTCTCAGCAAGATCCCACGCAAAACTCATCTCTCTTTTCTTCCTAGGATGTCTGTGCTCTATTCCCCACCCAAATTGGCTGAAAACATGAGCAAATCTGATCCCAGTACAACTACGTTGAACAGTCTGTTCCTTCATTCTCCTTATCAAAGAACTCAGTCTGGCTGCGGAGGCTTAGCCTCCCCAGGGAAGGCCACGCTGAGACCTAGTGTCACATCCATCTTATCTGTGTTGTACTATTCTGTCCTTCTTTAAACTCTCCATCTGTTGTCCTGATACCCAGGTGAGGCTTAATGGTCTGTAATCCCCACGTTCCCAGTGGTGCCTCTGAGAAAGATTGGACCCACATTAGCAACTTTCCAATTACTGGCAACAGTGCCTTTGTAACCCCATTTCTCTGTTGACCATTTCACACTTCATGTCCAGCCCAACTCCAGGCCAGGAAGTATGGGTTTCACTGTCCTTGCTGATCATATTCAACTCCCTAGGATTTGTTGTTGTTTTTTTTGAAAGAGGCTTTAGTATATTAATCAGTTTATCTTAATGTGTATTTGGATTTATTGTGTGCAAAGCATTGAAGTAGATAATGCTGGAGGCCTTCAAGGATGAAGGAGACATAAATACTTTTTGTTTTCAAACTGGACCGAGATCCAGTGGGGAGGTTGAGACATACACATTGGGAGCAGTGAGGCTAGGTGGGGTGGGCATGTGGAGGAGGAGGTGGAAAACTAATTATGAGTTAAATCTTCAACTTATCAGCTACAAGACTTCAGTGTTATATTGAAGATAAGCTACTTTTAAACCCTTTCTCTTCAGAATGGCTGATGGTATAGTCCAAAAAGACACTGGAATCAGGCCGAGCACCCATTTCATTGCCCTCTCTCAGGCATTTTAAGCAGAGAGTGTTCTGTTCGCTGGAAGAATGACCCAGAGGTCTGGTTAAAAGGACCGTTTTGCTTAAGTGAAAACAGGGCAAACATACAAAAAAGAAGTTGAACTACCATTTTTAATGAAATATAAAGGACATCATCTTAAGTAATTTTTTTTTTTTTGGTTTAAATCTAGAACCCAAGTAAGGTTTCTGTTAATTAGCTAATTAATTTTTTGGACTTTGATAGTTTTCAGACTGAGGATCTCATTAATGCAACCTCTAATGGAACACACATTTTTTGGGTAATATTCCTTATATTGTGTGCAGAATGTATGTGAATTTATTGCATATTAAATTTACATTTTCCATTTGATCTTCATCCCAGTCCTATAAACAGAGCAGGTCTTAGCTCAAAAAATTATGAGGCTCACTCCAGTTTCTCCCTAACCAGAGTGTAATTTTCTGGAGGTTAAGAACCATCTTGTGTCTCCAGGGGCTAGAAAAAGAACTAAACAAAGAATCTGAGACAGAGCTGCCTCACAAGTTTTTCTGCCTGTGCTCTTGTTAAAGAACGGAATAAGCAACCAGTTTGGGTATAGCGGGTCAGTTGGGACTACATCTAAAAGAACATCTCTGATGCTGGCGACATCACTAGAAGACTAAGGTGCTTAGCGGAGGTTTCAGCATGACCAGAAATTCAGAAGTTGCTGAGCTCAGGCAGGAAAATGAAGACTCAAGTCTATAGGTCTGGGCTTAGCAAATGATGAAGCCAGAATAGGGCCAATGGATCATAGCTCCGAGGCCATTGATATGTGCCCCTTCCTTTAAAAGACATGTTCAGTCTCAACTGGTTTGTCTTTAGGTTTCTATGGCCCATTTCACTGTCCTGACCAGTAGGGCAGGAATTTGGGGAGACAGTGGGAATGCCAAGCACTTAAAACATCTCGGAGTCCCGTAAGTAGAGATGCATCCTTATCCATGTCTATATGCTTAGTTTAGCCAAGGCTAGGTCCTTTAGTGAAACTTGAGATCCAGTAGTTTGGAACATGTCCACAGTAATCCTGGTAAATTGTATTCAAAGATGGCAGTGCAGATTAAGTTCGGAACATTCACTAGGGAAGAATTTTCCTACTCCAGGGCAGGGTCAGAAAGTGTGGCCTCCATTGAATTAGGTTTAAGAATTGTAGTTTAACACTTAGGGGGCACTGGTTCTTAGAACCAGGTCATTAGACAAAGTGTGACAACAGTACAGGAAGCCTGTACTAATTAGGGAACATTACTGGCGTTAGATATTATTTTGGCCTAAGGCCCATAAAAACATATAAATTCTGCCTTGGCTCAGAGTCTTCTCTTCCTTATATATTTTAAAGACATACATTTACAGAGACCAAAAGAAAAGAAAGGCAAATTCACATGTTATTGTTAGCTGAACGTGAGACCCAGTCCAATGCAGAGAGCTTTGGCAGGCTGGGATAGAGCACTTTTCCTCAAACTATGTAGAACTTAAGAACAAGCAAGGGTCACTTCTATTAATAGAAGGGCAAAAATAAGTAGGGAGAAAGAGACTCATCTAGGGGCCAAGCTGCCTGGACCATCACTGTTAAATTGATTAGTTTTTTATTTTATGTTTTATGTATTTTGTGTCTGGAGTAAACAACCTTTGCCTACTTCAAAGTCTCAAATGTTTCTTTTTATATATCCCTATAGGAGTGTTATAGTTTTGTGTTTTGTTCTATGATCAATATTGGGTTAATATTTGTGTATGATGTGAGGTGAGGATTGAGTTTCATTTTCTCCCATATAATTATCCAGTGATTCTTGCAAAGATAAAAGATAATATATGTAAACAACACAAAAAGAGTTACCCAGTAAGTGGTACCTGTCATCATCATTATTAGTAACTATTGTCACATGAGGACACATGGTAGCCTCAGCGACAATTCAGATAAAATTGTATAGGTTACTACTTACCCAGAAGCATAAAACTGGGGGGAAGAAGCTTAGGAAATGAGGGGTGATGATTAGGCAAATTATTGGAAAGACTTGATATCTTAATACAAGAAGGGAATAGAGCTTTAGAGATCTCAGAGGTTTGATGGGAAGGTCCTCATTCCCAAATGTGGAGGTGTTCACATTCTTAGAAAGGAGCAGGTTTTCAGAAGGTGAGGTAGAAGAGTGCTATATATCATAGGACAGATACTTGAATGCAGATGCATTGAACTGTGAGTCAAATCTTGAGAGAGGCAAAATATAAAAGAATATATTATTGATAGGAGGGCATCCTGGAGATCAGCCAGCCAAATGGAAGAAACAGACCTGACCCAGGTGGCTGGCCTGGAAAGGAAGGAAGCTATGTAAGAGCTGCATCTTGTTGTGTCCAGCTTGCTTTTATACCATCTCTTGAAGTCCACTGCTGCGCTGGCTCTCCATTCTCTCATCCATGTCTCAGTCTCTTAGAGATGCCCACAACCACTTTTCATAGAAAGACCTTATAGTTGACTCACTACCCCCTCCCTCCCAGAGCACATGTTTGTCTAGATCGAGGCACCAGAGTGTGTTCAAGTAAAAACTCCCCATGTTGGATGTGGAACCTCTCTTCCACAGAATCTCATGTTGCATGACTGAGTCTGACCAGTCTTGCAAGACTTCTCCTCTTTTAAATTCAATTATCTCCAAGAGATCATGCAAATATTACAATTTGCTTTCTGTTGAGCATCCCTGCCTTGCCGCTTACTCTGAATGCTACTTATCTGCTTGAGTTCTTTTCCCAAGAAACTTTTCAATTCCCATAAAATTCAAAGGATAAAGCTAGAAACCAGACAATGTCAGGCATAAACAATTTTCAAATTCTACCTAGTTTCTAGTAATTCCTTGCTTGTCCTACATTATCTTCTCCCAGCAAGTAGATGAAGTACTGAGATCCTCTTATATACCTAATTGTGATCAGAAAGGAAAGAAAGGGCTTGTTATAGCCATGGGGGAAAAGAAATCCAGAAACAAGAGGTGGTTATTTCACAAGGTTTGAGAAGGTCTTCATGCAAGCATTCTGTCCATGAAAGTGTGTACAGTCCTGATGAAAAAGAAACAGTGGTGGTCTCTAAGTGGAAAGAATCCCTGGGCTTTATAGGAAGCTCTATTTGAGCTCAGATATTCTAAGGACAGGAGCAGAAACCAAAGAATGATTATAAAGGATGATGAAGATTTGTTCAGGTGACATCAGAAAGGCAAGCATTCAGGATAATTTGTGACTTGTGGTCCTTTGAGGTGAACCAGGCTGGGCCTTGTGGTGTGGAAGGATTCAGAGATCTGCACCCAGATGGCTGTTCAGAGGATCAGGAGTACCTCTAACCTGAAGTCAAGTTCAACACAAGGGTCCAGGAGAAGAGTTAAAGGGCCAAGGTCCAGGAGTCCTGTCCACCATCACTGTGATGGACAATGGTAGAGCAGGAGCTCAGAGGTGAGTAAATGTGGAAGCAAAACTTGAAGTGAGCTCAACATAAGAACAAGGTAAGAGAGTGGCTTTTGTCTGTGAGGGGTGCAGAGGCAAGGGTCTCAGAGCACGTTCTTCCTGGATTTCTACTACAAGGGGTAATGAGGTTCAGATGAGTCGAAAAGGGTCGGTTTCCCATGGTGGGACTACTATCTCTATAAGAAGAGAGACATTGAGTGTGAGGACACTCAATGAAGTGGTCATCTGCAAGCCAGGAAGAGGGACCTTACCTGAAGTGGAACCTGCAGGTACCTTAATCTTCCCGGTTTCCAGAACTGTGGGAAATAAATGGCAGAACTTCAGGGGAAAGACAGTGCCCCCCCAATGCCACTGAAAGGGAGCAGCCAATGGTACTTTATTATAGTAGCCTGTGCTGAGACGGTTGTCAATTTTACCTTTTTGTTTTAAAGTGACAAAGGACACATAATGTAAACTTCAACATCATCACTTTAAATGCACACTTCAGTGGTATTAAGTTGTTGCTGTTGCTGTGAACAGAACTCCAGACCTTTTTCTTTTCTCAAAACTGAAACTCTGTGTTCAAAAAACAACTCCCCATTTCCTTTCAATTTTACTTTTTGAAAGAAAAAATTTATCAAAGCAACTAAAGAGAAACACTACCAAGTATTAAAGAAACTGTTACAAGAGCAAAAAAAATAAAGATGGTATAATTTGGGATACTTTACATTGTACTGATGTATCAATAGCTTAATTCGTGTATTCCTTTTCCATTTATTTTTTTGAAGAGAAAAAAAATTCTTTCTCCCATTTACCTACTTGAGTAATGAGATCCTCAGGTTACTGGAACCCAGATTTTAGCTCTTGGTAGAAGGACTTTCACAGCTAAGACTGGCAGGTGGAATAACCCTAGGAGAATGTGTCTTATTTTTTGTTTTTAAAGAATCCCTAATTTCTATTGTTGCCTTCCTTCTTGCTACTGAAGAAATTTCCTGGAGTTTTAGAATGTCTTCTCCCTAGAGTTCTCTTTTTCATATTTCTTGCACATGGCTTGACCAAAGCTCAAAGAAGAGATAACTGTTACCTGCGTTCCACAGTTTCTAGCATGAAGCATGGTCGTTTTCTTTGCCCTGATGAAAATGAATTTTCTGAAGTCTATTTACTAAGCAATTTCTCTACATATGTAACTCTTGTAAATTTTAGTGGTGGTTGTTGATGTTTTTAAATATAGATTGTTATTTAAAAGTGCCAAGAATTATTAATCTGTATAAGCAACTTTTTTGGTACAAATAACTATTTTCTGAAAATACAAGAATGCTGTAAAAGAAGTCAAGGATTGGAGTAAAAATGAAAGCACCTGCCATTTTATGTCTTAAAAGAAAAAAAAAATTCAGTTAAACTGAATGTAACCAGAACTCCCTGTAGAAGGAGCCATTGATGCTGAAGCTGTGGTAATTAGGGTCATGAGTCCAGAGTCAGGACACCTTGGCTGGGCTGATTTCTCCATGGCTTTCTAGCTGTGCACCCTGAAGCTCTTTATTTCGCTAAGCCTGTTTCCTCATCTCCAGCGTAGGGATAATTACTGACTTGTGGGATTAGGTGCCACAGGACATCCGAAGCCCCTGGCATTAGTGCCTGGGATATAGTAGAGGCTCAATAATGGCAGTATCAGAATTATAACTAAATTATTTTTTTTTAAATTGTGGGAAAACACACATAACCTAAAATCTACCATCTTAGGAGCCAGTTCATGCTATTATGTTGCTGTGTAACCACCACCACCATCTAGCACAATAGTCATTGTTAATATGGCTTTAATACATCATTCTGGAGGAAAAACAACAACATGGATTTACTTCCCTCCGGTGTGAGGCTTTAACAGCATAGACTTCTTCCTAGTCTTTCAAAATCTTTGCAATTGGGTCATATCTATCTGTGGCTAAATTTTGAAAACCCCTTCATGTGAAGTGTTCAAGGTATTGGACTGATGCCAGTTTATCTAGCTCAGAAGTGGGGGCTACACGGACCTGCACAGCTACTCCTGGGGAAAATTAATTCCTAAACGCCCTCCCTGACACTTTGCAGTGTCTTCCTCAGCAGACGCTTTTCTGACTGCTGCAGGCCTAGGCTCTGCTAATGGAGGTTTATAAAGGCCTTCACAATTCCTATGGTAACCCAGGAAAAAGGCTGTTGCCATGGGGACTAGCGAAAACTATATAAACCTTCCAGCTCCATCAGACAGATGAGAACGATGTGAGAATGAATCCTTTACTAGTTCACCTTCTGAAATTGCTAACAATTATCTCCGTTTTTGGAAAAGGATTCATCATTTCTTTCAGGTGGAAACTCATTCATGTTTTCAGCTTTAAATAAGTATTACTTAAAAGCTTGCTTGCTGATCTTGGTGTCAACTAAAGTCACCCAGAGAATGAAAGGGCTGGTGATGGAACTGTTTCCAAATTTCTACAGCGTTACCAGCCACTGAATAACATTTGTCACAAGCGTATGAACTTCCTATTGTTTATAAAAAATACTGTGTTTCTTTTAAATGTATTAACCCTAAGCATGTATACATTTCCCCCATTTTTTTTCAGTTAACTGTGGGAGAATCTGAGCTCCTTGAAGGCAGGGTCTACGTTCCTTTGCCTCCTTATCTCCACAGCTGGTTATATCACAACATTAGGGGTTCAGTATGTACACCCTCACATTGATGAAGGGAGAGATAGCTTATTGGTGTTCAAGTGTGTGATAAGTAGAAGCTTTTGAAAATATTTATTCACTTGTTAAGAGACAATCTGTTGATGCCTACCAACTTTGTTCATTCAGCGAAGGCATTGTTCCTGCTTTTAATGCACAGAGCTAGCCTTTCGGTACGGCGCCCTGAACAGGACAGGTGTCCTCTTCCTGGAGCTCCTGATCTGCATGCAGGGAAAGATGGATTCCCTGTCAGAGCAGAGAGACATCGGTGTTAGAGTACAAGTGCAGTTGCTCAGATCATACTTGATTCTGACTGAGGCTCAGGGAAAGAGAGTGTGATGTTTCTCTGGGCCTTGAAAGATGAGTAGGAACTTCACAGGCCGAGGAGACGGCAGTGGCTGTGTGTGGACAGATGAGACCTGCAATCAGGAGGAGCAGCAAATGTTAAAAAGCATGGCATCTGAGGGGATGGTAAATCTTCTCAGGTGACTGTGAGGAGAAAGCACGCATTGTACAAAAGGGAAGAATGATGTAAAATAGATATAAAATAAAATTTAAAAAATAAACTAAAAAAGAAAACAAAACAAAACAAAATCTTCTCAGGTGGCTGAAGTATAGGTTTTCTGAGGGCGGAAGCAAGAGGCTGAACCGTGGCCAGATTATTCTGAGCTAACGTGCTATTCTTACCATTCTCCACCTGGGCAAATGGGTACCTGGAGCCTGGGATTTGGGAATCCGAGCTGGGGATTTGGGAATCAGAGCTGGACGAGGGCCTGCCCCCAGATATAGGTGTAGAGGGAGAGGGTTCACAGAGCGCTTCCAGGACGTGGAGGCAGCTCAGGCCCGGAGATACAGCACAAGGAAGCATATTCAAAGGGTCAGGCAGTTGGGTACCAGCCCCAGACCTCAGGAGTGGCAGGGTGGGGAAGGCAGAAGAGGTTGGGCTGGTGTGTAGAACTAGATCTCTTTTATTCTTTCTTTTTTATTATTATTAATTTATTTTTTAATTTTCTTACACCGTTGTTCATTTTTGTACTATATTTGATTTCTCCCCTCAGCTGTATTCCCCATGGTTCTCCCACCACCACAGCACCCATGAACCATCACCATAGTCTCTTGTGCTCTTCCCTATTTTGATCCTTCTCCCTCCCCCTCCTTTACAGTGTGCCTCGGATGTATGGTTGGATTGCCTGCAAGTTTTGTCCCACATCTGTGTAAGAGGGAGCCTCTGTTCCTGCCTGAGATAGGCAGGCCTGGATGGAGACAACACTAAGGAATATACTAAGGAATTTTTTTTCCAGAAGAGACAAGACATGCACAGAATTCACAGAACTCAGATGTGCGCTACATACAGGCATCCTTCTAATGCAGGCAGTAAACAGAATGGGCAGAGGGGAAAAGCCTGGAGGTGGCAGCCCATAAGTAGCTATTGCAGAGAGGAGAAAGGCATTTTTCTCCTTTCCTTCAGTTATTTACTGACGGCTTATTATTTGCTGTGGGTTGTGGCAGGTGCCGGGAATATTGAGCTAAGAGACAGGCCCCCCCAGTCTACTGAGAGAGACACACAAGTAGAGTATAAATTATTAAGCCTAGTGGTATGTGAAGAAGTATTTCAGATGGACTTGATGTATGACTGGCTTTTAAACCTTTATTGAATGAATGAATCAATTAGAATTGATAATTAGAATTAGAATTGATGTTTGGTGTAGGCAGTGGTTGAAGTGAATCTAACCTAGTTTCTGTGACTGGGTAGACAGTGATCCAGGAAGGCAGAACTGTAGGAGGAGAGGCAATGCTCCCCAAGCCCAGCGTGATAAGGGGGCAAACTTCAGACATCTTGGAGAGTGAGGGTCCTTACCTACTTATTCTCTCATGCGTAAGGCAGACTGTGTCTCACCTTTTTGGGAAGGACAAATACTGAAGGTGGCTGTTAACCATGCTGTCAGCAAGAAATACTATTTTTTCTTTGTCTTCTCCCAACCTATCTCTCTTTTGCCCTCCTCTCTCCAGATCACGTGACTTCGCACAGCCAGAGCATTCCCATATGAGCTGATTTCATTACCTGACCTCTTGAGGATTGCGTGGTAGGTTGGGGTTCCAAAGGCATTAGGTTCAAACTCCACCTACCCACTGTGTGGCTTTGGGCCAACTTACAACCCCTCTGAGTTCAATTTCCCTTTTTGGTAAATGGGAATAAGTGCCTGACCCCCTCACAGGATTCTGGTAAATAAATGAAACATGAAAATGCTTTGTAAAGTGAAAAGTACAACTCAGTTGGGAGTTGCCAGCATTATTTAGGAAGCTCTTTCCTTACCTGCTTTTATTCTACTGCATTTGTCTCAAGCAATGTGTAAAACAGACACGCTGAGTCTTTGCCTTACCCTCAGCTGACATGCTAAGTGGAGGTTTCGGGGGGTGGAGATGGGAGGTGGGGGGGGGGAGGGGGAGGGCATCAGGTAGTTTGGGGTGGGAGTAAGGATGTCTGTTCTGTTTTGTACATTACTTGACCTCCTCCGCCCAAAGGACAAAAAGCTTGTTTTTTTAAACTACATTAAAATGTGCTTAATTTACATGGGCTCATCTAATATGTGAAGTATATTTAGGGCAGAAACAGGACTGATGGAAGCTCCCCAAAGGATGTTTTATTCCATATTAATGATAAAAAGTCCCAACAGTTAGGTTCCTGGTATTTTGTAGAGTTCTCAATAAATTAACTATCGTATATCTTATGGTAATTTCCTAGAATTTTAGAGCAAGAGGGGATCCAAGTTATGCTGCCCTCATCAAAATGATTAAGAAAATATAATCTCTTTTTCTAAACTCTGGAACAGAGTATATGACATTGGAGTCATTCTTTCTCAAATGTTTGATATAACTTATCTGTGAAGCCATCTGTACCTGGAGTTTTTTCTGTGGGGTGATTTTTGATAGCAGATTCAATTTACTTAATAGAAATAAGAATATTCACGTTTAAAATTTGCATTCTGGAAATTTTACAGTTTCATCTAAGTTTTCCAATTTACTGGTACAAAATTTTTCATAAACATTCTTTTAAATTTCTCTAGATTATGTAGTGAGACCCTCCTTTTTTTTTTTTTAATCCCTGGTGATATACAATGTCTATCTCTCTTTTTTTCCTTGATGAATCTTATCTGTTGCTTATCAATGATATCAGTCTTTTGAAGGAACCAATCTTCGGTTTGGTTGTTGCTGGTTTTGTGCATTTGTTTTCTATTTCATTAATTTCTCCTCTTTATTGTTTTCTTCTTTCACATTTAAAGATTTTATTTTGCCGTTCTTTTTTCTAGGTCTTTGAAATAGATACTTGGACCTTTGGTTTTTAGTCCTTATTATTTTCTAATATAAGCTTCAGACCTATTTTCCTCTCAGCTCAGTGTTAACACCCCCCAAGTTTTCATGTGCTGCATAATTATCATCTTTCAATTCAAAATATACTCTAATTTCCGTTATCACTACTTTCTTGATGCATGGGTTATTTAGAATTATATTGATTAATTTATAAACGTGGGGTTTTATAGTTATCTTTTCATAACTGATAGCTAACTTAATTTTGCATGGTCTTGCCAGAAAACATACCTTAAATGATTTCAATTCTTTGAAATTTATTAAGGCTTGTTTTATACTTTAGCATATGTCAGTTTTATGACTGTTCCTCATGTACTTGAACACATATCCCAACTATATCTGGGATGTTCTATATATGTCAATTCAGTTAGGTTTTTTAGTTGCATTATTTAGGCCTTTGTTCTTACCGACTGCTTGAATAATATTTGTCATTATGAGAAGTATATTAAAGTTTTCCACAATGATGAACATTTAACTATTTCTTTTAGGTTTGTAAAATGTCATCTAATATATTTGGAAACTATGTCTTGCATGTGTATAAATTTAGAAATTGTCATATCTTCCTGGTGAAGTGAACCTTTTATTATTGTCAAAAGTATCTGTATTTTGGCATTAATTTTTTTCATTAAACTTTTTATTTTCTTACATTGTGTTTATTTTTGTACAATATTTGATTTCTCCACTTATGTGTAGTCTCCATAAATCTCCCACCACTGCCTCACCCGAGCACCATCACCACAGTCCCTTGTACTCTTCCTTCCCCTGTTTTGACCCCCTCCCTCCCCCTCCCCTGCTGGGTGCCTCAGATCTATGGTTTGTTTGGAAGTGATTTTTAACTCAAAACTTACTTTGATATTTGTAAAACCACATTAATGTTATTTTAGTGCTTGTACAATGTATCTTTTTTTTTTTAAGATTTATTTCTTTATTTACATAAGCACTGGGTACAGTCGGAAGTGCAGGAGGGTGAGAGAATTCGCCAGAGCCAGAGTGGGGAACAGAGCAGGCAGACTGATGAAGTACACTGCTGAGGGGAGCAGAGGGCGCAGCAGGCGAGGTCTGTGCGCCATGTGGGACCCTCACCCAGCGGCTGGGAAACAAACCGGCGCTGCAGAGGCTGCTGGCAGCTTCCCAACCCAGCACTCAACCGCTGTGCCACTGGGGAGGCCCACAATGTATCTTTCTTATATTTTTTACTTTCAGTCTTTCTGCGTCCTTGTGTTAAAATGTGACTCTTAAAAGCACCTACACTTAGGTGCTTATATTTAATTTTTATTCAGTTTGATAATCTTTGTTTTTTAATAGCAATTTTTAGTACTGTAAATTATATATCTCTATATATTTTAGTTTATGCATATAATTAAACATTTTTACAAATAATTTTTTCCATTTGTTCCACCCATTTTATAGTTTATCTTTTTCTTAAATATATATATATATTCATTTATTCTGGATTAATAAAATTTTTTGTTCCATTTTTGTTCCATTTTTCCTATCTAATGTGTGTTTTCATATTTGTATTATATATGTTTTTAATATATTGCTTGTGTTGTATATATTGCTTGTTTTTAATGGCTATTAGAAAATGAAATGACCTATTACGGTCAACTATAAATTAGTACTTTTGAAATTAGCACTTTCATCATCTCACTGACAATGCTGGGGCCGCAGAGCACTTTATTCCACATTTCCAGCCACACCCACAGTTTGTATTACTTTACATAGCCCACACCAGACAGTGTCACCATCACACTCAGCGTTCATGTATATTTGCCCACCTGTTTGCTCTTACCATTGTTCTTCATTCTTTCTTGAATTCCATTGTTTTGGAGGAATCAGTTTTCTTCTTTATGAGGAAATTCCTTTCATATTTCTTTCAGCTCAGATTTATTGGTGATGAATTCTCTCAAGGTCTTTTAGGTCTAACAGTTTTTTAATTTATCTTTTTTAAAAGGCTTTTTTTTTATTTTAAAGACTTTCAAATTAAGAATATTTTTCACTAATAGTTTAGGGACTTCCCATATACCTCCACTCAGATCCTCCAGCTGTTAATATTTTGTCACATTTGCCTCTCTCTCTCTCTCTCTCTCTCTCTATATATATATATATATATATATATATATATATATATACTTTTTTTTTCTGGACCATTTAAGAGTGAACTACAGATGGGATGTACCAATGCTCTTCAATATTTCAGTGTCTGTTTCCTAAGAACAAGGGCTGTCTCCTATGTACCCACTAACCAACCATTAAAATCTATAACTCCTATTAGAAATTTTCCAATTGTTCTAATATTGTCTTTTATTAGCCCAATATGCAATCCAGGGCCATGTGTTGCATTTAGTTATCATATACTTCAGTAGGGAAAGTTCTTTTCTCTTTCCTTATCTTTCATGACATTCATATTTTTGAAGAATGTAAAACCATTACTTTGTAGAAGTCTCTCAATTGTGATTTTTCTAACATTTCCTAATGTTTGGATTCAAGTTATTTATATTAGTCAGAAAAATCACAGAAGCATGACATGTTCTTCTCAGTGTATTGTGTCAATCAGGTAGCACGTTATGTTGATTTGTGAGATGATGGTGATATTAGGTTATATAATTTGGTTAACATGGTGTCTACTAGGCTCTCCACTCTAATTAATAACTACCTTGTATTTAGCAACAATTAAGTATTTTTATATTTACTACTTAGTAAGTATTTTATAGGGTGATTTTTTGAGACTATGTAGATAGCTTGTTGCCCATCAGACTTTTACACATTAACTTTAGCATTCATTGATGATTTTTCCTGAACCAATTATTATTGTAAAGGTTGCCAAATGACAGTTTTTAAGTTTTATCATTAATTCCACATTAGTTGGTATTCAGTTTTCAGGTATAGCTTCCCCTTTGCTCCCATTTTTTATTCATTTACTCATTTGTGCCTGTATGGACTTACAGATTCTAGTTTTATACAATGGATTATAATAAATGACAGTCATTACTTATTTTGATGCTCAAATTTTCCATGATTTGACCAAGCATGAAGCATGGATGTTTGATAGACTAGAGACAGGTGAAAGGAAGAAGCCCTTTCAAACTGGTCTGGTGTATTTGGTACATTCTGAAGAGTTTTGAGCACTTCTTACTTTTTGGAGCCAAAATATGTTCCTGGCTTACCTTGTACTTTCATTGTCCCAACCCTATAATCCCCCATCTTTACACTGAGCTCTGGTTCATTTTAGTGGAGAATAGTATTTTAGAAACCAACATCTGAGTTACTAGGTGTGATCATTGCTATTCCTGTGTCGCGGATTCGATTCTCTTGGTAGAAAGAACAAGGCAATATATTGACATACACACATCCACACTTCCACATAATTATCTCTCTGTGAAAAACCATGATTTCACACTGATATAGTCCATTCCATTCCAATGTCCTTTCCATATTTGAAACTCCTTTTTTAAAAAGAGAAATCTTGATCACATTATCTGCCATTTATTTGCTTACTTAGTCAGCCCTCCCATAGGTAGCTAATATACTCATATGGTATTTTTGTAGAGAGTAAGAAAAGATGCCCCTCTGAGTAAATTCAGTCCTAACTAGGATTCATGACTTCTAAGAGATGCAGGATTCAGGCCCCACTAACCACTCAGCTGGTTGCCTGTGTGCAGTGAACAACATTCATAGTCTACAGCAGCCCTCTCAATTTCAGAGTCGTTGCTCTTGACAGTTATTCCATAATTCTTCTTTTAGTATAATTAAAATTTATGTGTGACACTGACAGAAATGTCATAAATAAAAAGCAATTTGAGTCCAATAAGCCATCTCGTTTTATCTCTGCCTAACTAAAGTCTTGTGTGTGGTTTCTTCAAAGTTAATCATATTCTTCAGAATAGAGAGCTCAAGGAAAATTTGGATGTGTTACCCCGCTCTGCTAAGCCCTGGTGTTACTGCAGCTGGCACATGGCATGGCTTTGGGCTCAGAAAGTTTAGAAGAGATAAAGTTAGAGAAAAAGCTCTAAAGCTTAAAAACAAGGTTGGGAAGATATGACATATAAGGAGAGAAAGAGAGTGAGCTAAATATACCAGTCTGAGCATATATAAAAGGAAGTTGAAGGGGCCCTGACTGGTTTATAAAGAATTTAAAGGGGATTATGTAATTCTTAATTTCCTCCTTTCCTAATTTTCTGATTAACACTCAAAAAGAGAGGAAGAAATTTTTTATAGTCCAACGTTAATGTCATTGCCTTCATGAAATCTTCCTTAACATCTACTGGTGCATTCCCATTGCCCGGGCCCAAATCATGGCCGAAATTTGGGTGTGAAGTGACAGGAACCTGAGGCAGAGTGGAGAGAAAGGAAGGAGTAATCTAGAATTAGAGAAGGCACAGTGATGGCAATAAAAATATATTGGGCACTAATTATGTGCACTTACCACGTGCTCACATATTTTTCCCTCAAAAATGCACTATAAATGGGTTCATACTGTCATCCCGTGTGTAGATGTGACAATTAGACACCCAGTAGTTGAGTGACTTGCCCGGGGCCAGATGTTACTGAGAGGTCACAGGGTCGTTCTAGAGCCAGGAGACAGCTTGGGTAGCTGGTGTCTGGGGCGTCATCAGGGTATCCTGCTCCCCTGACAGTGGGAAGATCATGACACCCTTTTCCAATGTCACCTTTCCTAAGCTATTCCTGATTGTCTAGAAGCAGAGTTGCCTGTCAGCATGGATACAGGTGTTTGGAGAACCAGGGCAGGTGGTAGGAGGGTGTTAAACCAAGACAGAACTAGGGATAGACAGACTTGTGGGCAGGCACCTTTGAAAGGGGAATCTTTATTAGTCAATTTATTTTCTTACCTTATTAATTTTTGGACAGTATTCGATTTCTTCCCTCACGTGTCGTTTCTGTAGTTCTCCCACCACTGTGACCCTCATGGTCTTTCTCCCCCATCCCATGTGCTCCTCCCTCCCCTGGGTTGACCCCCCTCCTCCTTCTTTCCCTGCTGTATGTCTTTGATCTATGGTCATCTTGCAAGTTTTGTTTGGTTTCTCTATATTCTGCATATAAGTGAAACCATCTGATATTTATCTTTTTTCCTTCTGACTTACATTGCTTAGCATAATCCAAAAGAGGGGAATCTTCAAATATTTGTTTGATATTTTAGAAGGTTCAAGGAGAAACTGGTCCTAGTAATAAAAATGGTGTGCCTCTTTATGCTAAAAAATAATTGAATATGTTTACTCAATGTATTCTAATGCTTATCTAGAATTGGCTAGGATTGTGCTTTTTCAGAATCAGAAAGTTTTTGGAGAGGTATATTAAAGAACTTAGTATATGTGCTGCTGAAGCGAGCACTATTAAAGGACTTAAAATTTAAATAATAGAAGGAAGCATGTGTTCCCTGTGAGCAAATGGGGAACTGCACTGTACCATTGGGCTTTAGGATATTAACTAGCTGGAGACAGAGTAGGTGGTGCATACAGTGGTTGCACTGTGCCCTCTGCATATGCACAGAACAAAATTCACCTGGGATAGATTAATACCAGCTAAGAATATTTTAAAATTTCTTTTCCAGTGTACTCTGTTGGTTTCAACAGGTCCACTTTATATTTAGCCAGTTATTTAGAGGATTTGTGTGAAAATCTGAGTTAGCTGGCACCATACTTCCCTCTATTCCAGCAATGTTTTATCATCCATCATAGGTTGGTATTCCCATCTAGCAGCAAAAGCCAGAACAGATCATAGCAAACTGTAAGAAGTCTCATTGTTAAACTTTTCTAATATATGTGTGAAAGTTTGAATCATTTCCTTTAGAAGCCATCCATCGGCTGGCCCCCTCCGTGGCTATGGTGAGCAGGTGAGTGAAGCATGTGGTGGGAATTTGAACTTGTAGATAAATTTTGTCTCTCCTAAATGCTAGCATGTGTATAGAAGCTTCAGGACTAGAAGAAAGTGCCTCAAGGAAATATGTAAGCCCCTTTCAATTCATGAAGTGCAAGGATCAGGTGCTGAATCAAAACAGTTGATAGATAAGCAAGTTAGCTTCACCTTCATGGAGGTCCCAGTCCATTTGGTAAATATATGGGTGCCACATCCAAAAGTCGGGAAAACAATGGCTTCCCAAGTTGATCTAGAAAGACTGTGCCTTGTAGTTGCATTACAGCTGGCCTGTAATTCTTGGGACTTATCTCTATCCATCTTCCTCTTCATCATCTCCATCATCAGCACCACATCCCCACCATTATGAGCATTTTTTGAGACATCTAATGTCTGATAAATGAACCCTGGGGGTTCTGAGAATGGCAGTGCTTCTCAACTTCAGCATCAGGAAAGTCACCTTGGAAGTCTGAGAAAATGAAACTGCTGGACTGCACCCTTGGGTCCTGGGATCTTCTTTTCACAAGCCCCGCAGGTGGTCCGCGTAGCTGGCACACTGCAGGGCTCAGTGGGTAACTGAGAGCCACAGGCGCCGCAGGCTGCTGGCAGGCCACTGATGTCTTGACAGCTTGGGAGCTTTGAAACCTCATTTTATACAAAGCCCTTGAAAATCAGCAAGGAGTGATTTACTCCTCGGGGAACCCCAGGAAATTGCTTTCCGTATACATACAGAGTGACTCAGACCTGTGCAGTATCAAGGTCATCGTCTCAGATTTGCTGTTCCACAGGTTGTTCTGAAGTGTTACATTCTGCCACCTGACGTTGCTGAGTGAGGCTACTGAGGGCTTATCTGAGTGCATCCCAATTCCTGTTATAAGTGACAGTTTAAACAGCAACCTTGATTTCTGGAAGTCTTGGTGTAGGCACTTACACTAAAACACTCAGACACCAAGAGTTAAGAAAATGGAAGGCTATGCTTTATCAGAATGAACACTGGGTAAGGAATCCTTCTTAACTGGCTCCCGAGGTTTTCATTTGCTAAACGGGATGGTTGGGTTAGGACATCTTTGAAGGTCTTTCCACAATATTTGTAATAGTATCTGTCATTTATTGCATGCCTACTATGTGCCAAGAACTATTTTACGACTTTTCCTTTATTGTTTCTAGTAGCTAATTCTTGGGATAATGTGACAACATATCTTCATGCTCCCACAGAGCAGTGTTATTTGTTTAGTTAAATATCCACTGACAGTTTGCTGTGTGCCAGGCGTCATGGCGGACAGAACACTTGGCCAGGCACTGAGAAGTAGTAGGAGGGGAATCAACCTTAGATAAGTCAAACTGAAGTCCCAACTCCTTCTTCCTCTCATACATTTCTTCTAAGATTCTATGTCTATAAAATACATGGAGATGAGTGACTTACCCAGTTCCAGTTCCCCCTGGTTACACATTAGAATCATCCGAGACCTACATTCAAGCCAATTAGATAAGTATTTCCAAAGGAGGAGGAGAGGAAAGAGGAATCAATATTTGTTTTAATAATTCCCCAGGTGATTCAAATGTGTCACTAAAATTGAATACCAAACCTTGTAGATACTAGCTATTTTTGCTCATTAACGTTGTTCACAGAACATGACAATTGCCATCTTAACTATTTTAAAGTGTACAGTGTCCTAAGTGCACTCACATTGTGGTGCAACCAATTTCTGGATCCCTTCTTACCGTCTCACACTGACATTCTGGACCCATTAAGCAATCTCTCCTCATTTCCCCTCCTCCTAGCCTCTAGCAACCATCATGTTACTTTCACTCTATGAATTTACCTATTCTAGGCACCTGATATAAGTGGAAGTCTTTTTGTGACTGGCTTTCTTCATTAAGCATAATGTCTTCAAGGCCCTTTCATGTTGTATCCTGTGTCAACATTTCTGTCCTTTTTAAAGACTGAGTAATATTCCACTGTGTGCCTATACCACATTTTGTTTGTTCATCGATAGGCACTTCCAACTTGTGACTGTTATGAATAATACTGCTGTGAACATGGATGTACAAATATCTTTTCATCTTCAATTTCTTGCTTTCAACCCTATCTACCCAGAAGTGGAATTGATGGATCATATGGTAGATCTATTTTTAATTTTTGAGGAACTGCCATACACAGTGGCTGTGCCACTTTATATTCTCAACAGAGCACAGGGTTCCCCTTTCTCCACATCCTCATCCACACTTATATATTTACTTTTTATTTTATTTTATATATTTTTACATCTTTTTTCATTTTTGTACAATGTATGCATTTTCGTCTTGATTTTTATAGTAACTATCCTAGTAGGTGTGAGATTATAGGTTCTAATATTTAAGTTCAATCATATTTTTGTATGGGAATTTATTTTAGCACATAGTTTTAGTTATTTATCTGAATTTTAAAAATGACTTCACTCTCATTTGGCATTATTTTTCTTCCCTCATTTGGAGAATCTCTCTAGGTTCAGCACTGATCATGCTTCTCAGAATAAGGAGGGAACTGGTGTGGAGGAGGCAATAGCCAGGCTCTCTGCTTTTAAGTTGCTGGCTGATAACTTACTTTATAGTCATGTATTTTGTCTTGCCTCAAGTCATACCTGTTCCTACCAGGTAGCTTACTGATTTATTTAAGCCCTTGAAAGACAGATGGTTAAATACACTCCGTAGCCAAGTGTAGCCAAGTACCCACCCAGGTGAAGGGTGAGAAGATATTCCACACAGAATCAGTGGAGTGAATTGTGGAGCTGGGAATGGCCATGGTATTTCGGAAAGAAGATGAGCCTAATTTGGACTAAAATTCATGTTGGCAAAAGGTGGGAGGTAATGTCAGATTAATTAAAGTCAGATTTGGGAGAATCTTGAAAGTCAGGTGGGACACTGGGGATTGTTGGGGCCGTAATAGGGCTGTCACCCAGGGCAGGACATGGCACCCATCATTGTGTTTGTACAGGTGGGATGGAGAGGTGAGGCCCAGTACCGGGTGAGCAGTCGACACGATACTCACTCAAACAGGAACACTGGCAAGGACACCAGACTGGAAAGGCAAATCTAAAACTTATCTTTAAGGGAACAACTGTGAACTTCAGAAACAAATTGTACATGGGGATTCTGAAAGAGAAGAAACTTATTTCAAAACTATGGAATGTTCTAGAGCAAGGCAATTATCTCTTCCAAGGGGAATAAAGTTGTGGGGGATATGAAAACCCCAACATTGCTATTAGTGAACCCTACACTTGATTGCAAGGGACGGAAAACCCAGAGTATTAATGGTTTAAACAAGGTGGATGTTTCTATTTCCGTCCTTAAATCAATGTCTAGAAATGAGTATAAGCCAGAATAGCTTACTGACAGAAAAAGCAGAAAGTAATTAGTATTGGTGAGGATTCATATAGCTGGCTGGGCTTCCCACAGTCACATCAACTTCAGGGCTGTCCTCTTACCTACCTTTGCTCTTTCACTTTCATCTGACTATTAAAATCCAGACCGTATCCCTTTCTGATTCCCTACAACCAGCCCAGAGTAAATGGCATTGACCATCCACCACATATTTGTGATCTGCTCTCCTGCCCAGCTCTGAGCTCAGCTCTCTCTGGATTTTATTTATTTATTTTGCCACAGCCTCCTCAAATGGCATCCCATCTCCTCACCATCCTTCTTGTGGCTGCCAAGTTAACCTTTCTTCAGCACCCATACACCTCACTCACAGCCTTCTGATGACCTCTCCTACAGTTTTTAGAATAGTTAGAGCTCTTTATCTTGACAGTCTAGGCTCAAGCTCAAGAAACTAAAATCTTGCCACCTGAAACAATTGCTTAATTTTACTTTAACATCCTCATTTTAATCTCATCTAATTTTCAAAGCACTCTAAGGGAGATGACTTTGAGATAAATTTCTCTTTAGGAGGGTTAATGACTAGGAGAAACCACTTTAGTTGAAGTGTTTTCACATTCAAGGCCAGATGACAAGCTGACTGCACTCCACCTTTTCCAATGTAGTCCAATTTTGTCTTATTAGATCAAGACTATTTTTCTAGCTTACCAAAGATCAATGAGATTTTTGGAGTCTCTTTTGGTCCCCACAGAGGCAGGAAGCTAGATCTGAGAAGGGTCAGCTTGACACCCAGAAACAGGACTAGACGAGGTCCTGCAAGTGCCAAAGGCCTGTCCGGCTCTGTGTGATGCTGGGAAAGAGTCCTGACATTCCTCCCCTGCCACAGGAGGGAGTAAAAGCGGGGGGACACGGGGAGAACTTTCATGTTCTTTGAGGTTGTGTTTCTGGGCCTGACTTCACATGGATGTGGGTTTGAATCTCAACTCTACTGCTTACTCTCGTGATCTTGGCATTTGCCTTGTATCTCTGGCCCCAGCGGCCTCCCCTGTAAACTGGAGACTTATCACAGGATTTCCTACGCTCTTGTGTTGTTGGTATAAATATCAAAGATACAGGATGAAACCCTTTCTAACATAGTCTATGTTGTGGGAACTCTGGAAAGCCGAAGCCAAGGTGTTAAGACCACCTTTATGCTCTCCAAAGGCTCTAGAGACACATCCTTCCTTGCCTCTTCAGAGCTTCTGGTAGTTGCCAGAAATCCTTGGTGTTCCTTGACTGCATCATTGCAATCTCTGCTTCCATTATCCTGTGGTGTTCTTTCTCCTTAAGTGACTGTGTCTGTTTTCTCTACTCAGTAGGGCAGCAGTCATTGAAGTAGGGCCCATTCTAATTCAGCCGGATCTCATCTTAATTAGTCACACTTACAAAGGCTATGTCCCAAAAGGTTCACATTCTGAGGTTCCAGGCAGGCATGACTTTTGCAGGGACACTATTTGGCACAGCACATACCCTTATTGTGGGCTAAGAACTAAGTATGTCAGGCTGAGGGCTTGTCACAGATGCTACAGAGAGAGCACTGAGTGGGGGCCTCCTCCATGGGCCCCTTTCCCTGTGCCTGCCTGCAGCACCATGGCCTCGGGCTGCCATCTTCTAGACACTTCCTCTCCAGGCATGAAATAATCAGGTCACTATGAATTGAAAAATCCTCTTCTACAGGGAAAAGCTTTCTTTTTGTGAGAGTGAGAGAAGACGCTGAGGACCAAGTACTTCAGTAAAATGACCCATGAATGGAAAATTTGAGAAGTATAATTTTGAGGGTCAGATCATCACTCACAAAAATATGTCCAGCTTTCTTTCTAACAACCCTATGTGTAGTACATTCATATTTCACAAGCAAAGAGGGCTGCCACCTTATTCTACCAGTAGTCAGTGCAGCGCGGGTAGGGTTGGCTTCCAGAGGGCCAGAAGAAGCCACCCGGCAAAGAGGAGACTGACTTAGGGAGACTTAGGGAGGGGCCAGCACAGGGGAGGGAGACAAGGACCAGGTACTCAGGTCCCCATCCTGCTGGCTCTGCCCTGACTCCATGTGGAATCTGGGGTAGACCCCCCTCTTGCCTGGGCCGCAATTTCCCCATTTAGTAAATGAGGAGCTAGGCTCTGGGAACTCTAGGATTACAGGCCCCTGAGTGACTTGGGAGGAAGAGGATTAAGGAGAGTCACAGACAGCTTTGTTCTAGGGCTTAAGGAAAGCCACCTGCCTCGCAGATCACTTATAAAAAATGGACATTCATAATAAGATGCTGCACAATATATAAACTTCTCTCATCTATGTATTATTTTGGAATAACTACGGGGTGGGAGTAGGCACATTAGGTGTTAACATCCCCACTGTGCAGATGGAAAAATTGAGCTTTAAAGCAGAGTGTCCTATGACACTGTAAATACAGCATTTCCAAGATGCCACATGGCAGCCACCCATTAGCTAATGTCACCTCACTCTTGGAGTGGAGATGTCTTCCTGGACTCCGTGTCACACAACATGATACCACACGCTGCAAGTGCTCTGTGAATAGCTCTTCATGGTGGATGATTCAGACTTTGGGGAGGAAGAAGAAACTAGTGAGCAGGGTGTGGCTCAGCCAACACATATTTATCCAGCTTCTACTACCGCGTGCCAGGCACTGACCTAGGCTTTGTGGGCTCAGCAGTGATCAAAACTGCAGAGCTGCAGGGAGACAGGCCCTTAGCGTGCTATAGAGGAGCGATTCCAGTGCTTTTGGTACCCAGAAAAATAGAGTGATTCCCTGACCCTGGGGAGGATGGGAAGGTTTCCCTGAGGAGATGAGGCTGCAGCTGAGCTCTGTCAAAGATTAGCGGTGAGACTGGGGCTGGCACTGAGGTTGGCCTCAAGGGTTACGGGAAAGCTGGAGGAAAGACCAAAACAAAAGTCCTGTTTTGCTTCTTTTGTTATAACTCTAACTTCCTCAAAGGGTACCTTAAAAAAGAGAAAATGGTTTCAGGGCCTGTTATTTTTTTGCTTCCTTTCACTTGAAACTGAGCTGGGTGGAGGAAGTTTAATGTAAAATTTTTAATGTGTTTTTTGGGTGTATTTATTTTTTTATATCGCAGTTAATTTTAGGACAGTGTTTGGTTTCATCCCTCAGGTATGATCCCCATAGTTGTCCAACCATCACCACAGCACCCATGATCCACCACCACAGTCCCTTATGTTCTTTCCTCCCCTGTTTTGACCCTTCCTCCTCCCCCTCCCCTACTGCATGCCTCAGATTTATGGTCAGCTTGCAAGTTTTGTTTTCTTCCTCACCCTTTGTTTGGTTTCTCTAGATTCTGCATGTAAGTGAAACCATCCAATATTTATCTTTCTTCTTCTGACTTCACTTAGCATGATCCCTTCCAGCTCCATCCATGTTGCTGCAAATGGCATAAGTTTATCTTTTTTTGATTGCTGAGTAGTATTCCATTACTATACATTACCACATCTTCCCGATCCAATTATGTTTGGGGAGCATTTATGTTGTTTCCATATCTATCTTGACTATTGAAAGTAGTGCACTTTTAATGTGAAAGCATTTATTGTCAAAGTGAAGGTCCCAGATTTGTTTCATCCCTTGATGAATTGAGGCCCTTGTTTCCACTTGTGAGGCACACCCACTTACAGTGGTCCCCAGAGATTCAGGGACCGGCCTTTCCTTTACCTTAGAAGCCAGGAGGGTGTAAGAACACCCTTCTTGTGGTCTTGTGTGTTGGGCTGGACAGCAGTCACTCCATGCTGTAGTTTTCCTCTCTGTGTGCACCTGATGCTAGGCTTCTCACTGCTGGGAAATCTAAAGGATTGTGGTCTAAAATCCCATAAGATATAATAGAGGCTGTCCAATGACAGTGGAAGTTAAGCGCCTATTCCTGATGAATCTGGAACTGGGCCATGCAAACAGGAGACATGGCCGTGACCCCTTGAGGCCATGTCGTCATCTGACCCCGACACTAGGGTGACCAGCAAGACTATCCAGTGACTTAAGAAGTCAAGGGTTCAGATCAGAACACATGACCTTTAGCTGCCCAGCACAGAGGGAAGTGGAGGCCTCTCCTGCCCTCTGTTATTTAGCCTGAAATCATGTGATAAGCATGTGGTTGATCGCTTCTTTCCCTCCACAGTCAAGGCTATTCAAGGGGGCAGGTACAGACAGACACTAGAAACATAACTGGAGAAATTTTGCTTTGTCTCCATTCTTTCCTTACTAATTCCATAGGCCTCACCTGTAATGCAGGGTGATATTGCCTACTCCATAAGAGTAGTTCTTTGAATTTTGCTGATTTTGGATTATATAGCTATAGCAATAGGACTCAGAAAATGAGGGGATTTGTAAAAATTACACAGCTCATAGCAACAATCAGCAATGGAGCCCTGGTCTTCTGTCTCTAGTTCCTGTGCTCTTTTCACTAACAAAATTCACCCTGTGGGCCCTGGCTTTGCTGTGCCACCAATAGGTCCCTAAATCTGACAGTGTTAATCCCCGGGAATGACCAGGTGAGAATGGGCTGCAAGAAAAAGAGGGTGAGAAACACTGCAAATAGGACATAATAGTGAAAAATAAACCTCAGCTATGCTGGTGTTACTCTTCTGCCATATCATTGGTCATAGATTTTGTTTTTTGCTCTTTCTGTGACCAGTCACTGGTTGGAAGCAATTCGCTATTAGAACACTGGCCGAGGCTTAGCACATGCTTTCAGGCTAAATAACAGAGGGTAGGAGAGGCCTCCACTTCCCTCTGTGCTGGGCAGCTAAAGGTCATGTGTTCTGATCTGAACCCTTGAAGTCAAGGGTTCCACTGTCATTGGGCAGCTTCCACTGTCATTGGGCAGCTCTAATACATGTTATGGGATTTTAGACCACAATCCTTTAGTGAGAAATCATGGATGACTGAGTCTGTGTCATCTTTTTTTCTTCTTTTTTAATTCCCTTTTTTAAAAAATGAAAGGATGGGAGAACTTTAAGTATTTTGAAAGAGACAGTTAATCAATACACATTATTCTCCAAACATTCTAGGATATTCAAGGAAATTATAAAGTACCTCCTAAAGACCTCTTCAGATATCTGTGTGCCTGCCCTTCAGATAGAAAGTTTCCTCTTGGCACATAAAGAAGTCAAATTAGACCCAGAAGAGACTATCCTTGTTGGAGTGTGAATGTCAAAGAAACAATCTTCAGGAAAATAGCTTTCTCTCTCAGCACACTCTGGATGGAAGAGTAACTTTGGTTATTGGTTAACGCCTGTGTAAATCATACTGAGAGTTACCGGGAACCACAAGAATTGATATTCGTGTGAGATCTGAATGTCTTGCTAAGGATTTTCACTTATTCCATCATTAGTAAGGATAATTCACCTCAGAGGGATTTGGAAGATGCAGAAAGAATAATTTCCAGTCCCTCACAAGCCAGGAGGGAAATCCTTTCATCAAGGCTCGAAGCTTCCTTAGATGGTTGGTACAAAATTGACCCATCTCTTCTGCCAGCTTCAGGACGAGAACATGTTTTGCTTCTGAGGTCAGGACTTTTGTCTCCAGCCCAGAGGAGAGAACACTTGAAGGATATTTGCGAACACATTCCTGGTGACTAGCTTCCATAGCTGAAAAATTTCAAGAGAATTAGAGAAAGAGGTAGTTCCTAGGCGTTGCAAGCTAAAGAGTTTCACAATCGTTAATGAAGCTAAAGTTCATCTTTCCTGTCGGTGAATCCCATGAGGCCAGGCTGGGCCAATAGCCTGGAATCTCCTGTGGAGAGACCCTTGTATGGCCTGAGAAGACATTACACTAAGAGGAGTGAGAAGCACACATTTCTTGAGGCAGGAGGGTAATTGCTGGGTTAGAGCACCAAAGTGGTTTGAGTAAAATGAAGTGGGAAAGAAATGAAATTGAAAGGTAGAGGGAAGCCAGATCAGCTCAACTGGGATCTTGCAGAATATGGTTAACGTTGGCATTTGTTCTGAATGGTGCAAACTATTAGAAGTCTTGTGACTGATCTTTTTTTATCTCCTTTATCTTTAAAGGGTAGCTCTGGTTGCAGCAGGGAGAATAGGCTGTAAATGGGAAGGCTAAAAGGAAGACCAGTGAAAACTCTTGGGTAGTCTTCCAGACAGTGTTGTGTTCATCATGTGTTTTGACGTAGAAGTGAAAGTATGAGGAATGGGTTGGGTCTTGGTGGGACTGGATAGAATAGAAGATCCAAAGATGACTCCCACTCTTTTTTTTTAAATAAATATTTTATTTGGAGATAATTGTAGATTCACCTGTGGTTGTACAAAATAATACAGAGACATCCCATGGGCATGTAGTAAGGGCTGGAAACAGCTTTGTTGAATAATTTATGAATGAATATAGTATAGGCAACTCTATTGCTTTAGCACCTATTATTTATATAACCCTATTTACATTTGCCAAGTCCCTCTGGTACTTAAGCAAATTTACCATCCTTAGAATATAAGGACACATCACCCAGAAAAAAATATTTACTAAAAGCATAAAACGTACTGTGCTAGGTGTAAATAATTTTTTCCCATTTAGTCCAAGTGGTGAATAACCCCAGCTTTTGTTCTATTTGGAGCACCTGTTTAGCCTTATGGTAAGATCTTGAAGAACTATACTACAGTGTCACAACTTTTTAGTATGTTGATACAGATACAGCCAAGATAAAGAGCATGTCCATTGCTACTAGAATCCAAAGATAAGACATATTATCTTTGCTTTATTTGTATATTTATAAAATGAAATTACATAAATGCAAACATTCTATTTTTTCTTTTCAGCATAATTCTTTAGATATTTAACCAAGTTGTTCCCAATTTTTTTATTTATTAAACTTTTTTAATATTTTATTTATTTATTTTTTAAGATTTATTTATTTATTTATATAAGCATTGGGTACAGTCAGAAGCTCAGGAGGGTGAGAGAATTCACCAGAGCCAGAGGGGAGAGCAGAGCAGGCAGACTGAGGAAGTACACTGCTGAGGGGAGCAGCGGGCGGCAGGAGAGGTCTGCACGCCATGTGGGACCCTCGCCTGGCAGCCGGGGATCGAAATGGTGCTGCAGAGGCTGCGTGCAGTTTCGCAACCCAGCACTCAACCACTGCGCCACTGGGGAGGCCCTTAATATTTTATTTTATATAATTCTTACATCATTTTTCATTTTTGCACAATGTATGCATTTTTATTTTGGTTATATTCCCCATACAATTGTACCCCCCATTATTTTGACCCTAATCCTTCCTCTCCTATCCCCCCAATATTGTGTCTCTGGTGTATAGTTGCTTGTTGATTTTGATTTTTACTTTGTATTAATTAGTCTTTTTCCTGGTTTTCTAAATTCCTGCTACGAGTGAGACCATCTGGTAATTTTCTTTTTCTTTCTGGCTTATTTTGCTGAGCATGATCCCTTCTAGCTCCATCCATGTTGCTGCAAACTGCATGTGTTTATATTTTTTGATTGCTGAGTAATATTCCATGGTGTATATGTACCACATCTTCTTGATCCAGTCATTATTTTTGAATATTTGGGTTGTTTCCATAGCTTAGCTATTATAAATAGTGCTGCTATAATCATAGGGGTGCAGGTGCCCTTTGGAATTAATGTTTCTGTGTCATCCCACTCTTGCTCTAAGCAAATCAAATGGGTAAATGGAGTTGTTCTTTACTGAAATGAGAGCAATTTGTACAGGAAAAGGCTAGAGAGGTTAGAAATCAAGAATCAAGTTCAAGATAGCTGTCAGATAGCAGAATTAATCACTGTGTTTACTACTCGTGTGTGTGAGTGCTTGGAAGATTAGCTGAAGGACTTGCTTTTCTGATCAGGGACACAGAAAATATCCTAAAGTCCGTGATCACAGACCTGAAGCCATGGGGACACCCACAGAACCGACTCCCAGAATGTTCATTCTTAGGAAAGATTCAGAGCTAGCAGGAGGAAGGCTAGAGCAGCTAAATGTTAGATTGCATTAGTGGTGAATATGTGAACACAGAGATGTTTAGATTTGAATATTTTATGTCACTAGAAAAGGAAAAGGAAAACTTGGATTCACATACTGCTTTACAATTTAATAAGCATCATATTGCTTTATTTTAATAAAGCATCATATTGATGCTTTATGATATATATTATTATCTTCATTTTTAAGATGAGGAAGTGGAAGTTCTGAGAAGTCCAATGACTTACCCAAGAACACACAACTAACAGGTGAAGGTATCCTCAAATGTAGGTTTTCTTACCCCCAAATTATTTCCATTTTATTGTATTATATTCATTCCATGATGGTTGTTTTAAAATAGCCACATATTAATTCCATCAGGAAAAAAAAATGAGTCACTAATACCTAAGAAAGGTGCAAAATGTCCTTTTTGTCCTTTATTCACCCCATGTGGCCCATGTGCTTAGCTCCACCCCAGGTCTTCCTGTCCAATCCAGGATGCTCTTGCAGCTTTGCTTCCTTGGCAACCAAATGGCTAATGAGTTTCACGCCCCTCCCCCCAACTCCCATCTCTTTTGACAAATTCCTTTTTATCAATGGTTCATTTGCATTGAAAGAGGTTTTCATGCCAAGCAGTATTTTTGGGAACATTTTACAACTCCTGTGCGAAAGTTCTGAAAAAAGCTGCTTCAAAAAGGCCCAAACCCTTTTCCCCATTGGATCATTTCAAAACCCATTTGGAAGAGAATAGTTTTTCAATGAGTATTTCAGTCACTCCTGTAACGTACCACTTAGTCCTGATGGAGACCACAGCTGTGGATACAGAGTGCTAAACATCTGGATGAAAAATGAAGATGGAATGCATCGGGATGTTAAGATTGGGTCAAAGTCAGCTTTGATATCCTGAGACACTTAGACCGTAGGGTCATACAAACGCCCTTCAGGTCTGGTCTCAATCATGGCAGTGTATAAAGAAGGAGACAGGCCTCCCCTGGTGGCGCAGGTAGTTGAGCACTGGGCTGTGAAGCTGTCCACACCTCTTCAGCGCCGGTTCGATCCCCAGCCACCGGCGAGGGTCCCACATGGCGTAGCAGACCTCTCCTGCCACGCCTGCTGCTCCCCTCAGCAGTGTATTTCATCAGTCTGCCTGTTCTGTTCCCTGCTCTGGCTCTGGTGAATTCTCTCACCCTCCCACACTTCTGACTGTACCCAGTGCTTGCATAAATAAATAAATAATAAATCTAAAAAAAGAAAAACACTTTAAAAAAAAAAAAAAGAAGTGGACAGAAGAAACACGAACGAGATGTCAGCCTCGACTTTGACACTTCCTGGTGGGTGATCGCACCCTGCCTCAGCTTTCTCTTCTGTGAAATGGACACACGTTTACCCTCACAGCTTCCTCAGACATTTATAAAGAATAAATGAAGCAAATTTTAACAAGGCAAAGGTCATATTGTATTTATCTTTGCATCTCCTATACCAAACATGGGCATGTAGTAAGGGCTGGAAACAGCTTTGTTGAATAATTTATGAATGAATATAGTATAGGCAACTCTATTGCTTTAGCACCTATTATTTATATAACCCTATTTACATTTGCCAAGTCCCTCTGGTACTTAAGCAAATTTACCATCCTTAGAATATAAGGACACATCACCCAGAAAAAAATATTTACTAAAAGCATAAAACGTACTGTGCTAGGTGTAAATAATTTTTTCCCATTTAGTCCAAGTGGTGAATAACCCCAGCTTTTGTTCTATTTGGAGCACCTGTTTGTAATCCATGTCATAAATATTTTCATGACTATTGCTTAGTAGTCAATGAGTTTCTTTGTTGGCACAGAATTTAAGATATTTCCCTAATAAGGACACCCAGTGTTAAAGCAATGAATTTCTATAGCTATGCAGTTCAGAGAGTTACCTAGGAGATGAAAAGCTAATCTGTCTGGAATTTCTGCCCTTGAGACCAAAGATACTATAAATTTGCTCGGGAGGAAAATAATCATGGTAAGCATCTTAATTTCTTCCATCTCGTTTCCAAGCAGATGTCGCCGTGTTTTAGCCTGGAATTCATCATCTCTCTGATACATCAACATTGACATATTACATCTTCATCTCTTATTATAGAAAATGGAAATGAAACCAGAATGTGAGCATGTTGAATGAATTGGACTCCCCAGAGACTTGGGGGAGAAGAAAACCTCCCACTCGCCTTTGACTTTTGCATTTCTTGTTTCCCTCATGTTTAGATTGCACTTTGAGAAGTCCATCTGGAAGTTCACTTTTTATGTTTTGCAAATGCGAGTCAGGCTTATTGTCAAAAGACCAACCCCTACCTAAAGGATGAAAAACAGTGGGTGGGTGGGGGGTGTTGGAGAATCACCTCAAAAATCCAATAAGAGTATTTAAGTTTTAACTCCAGAGATGAAACTCCATTTATTTCTGGACTTAACTTTGCCAGTCTGCTAGTTTGAGTGAATGCATGGATATGTTTAGCCACTTGCTTCTATCTATTAAGCTCCCCGTTTAGAGGATGAGTTTGGGTAGGTGTCAACACCTGCAAATGTCATCAGTCCCGTAATACCTTTGTAGCCCCGAGTTATCAATGTAACACTGCATAGTCTGCCTGAGACTTCAGTCATCCCACAGCGGGCACTGGTACACATCTCTCCTTTTTCTGGCCTTCAGAAAACATTCTTAGGATTTTAGGATCCTATTATATGTTGAGTGAATTGCGTTCTTCTTGAATTCCTTATGAAGTCACTCTGGTCCTTGGAGATTAGAAGTTTAAACTTTGAAGGCCATACCTCAATGAGTTCTCTTCACCTTGACTCCCCAGCCATTTCTGTGGCAGCCAGACTTAATCCTCTTCAGAAATATCTGGTAAACCATCAGTCAAGGTGGTCTTTATTTCCTTCCACATGCTGCAGAGATTAAGGCTGCCTGATTTTCTCATATATTCCCTGGCACCCTGACCACAGATTCAGCTGCTCTCTGTGGTTGATGTAAATAATGTTTACAACTTGGCCCAAACTTGATGGCCATTTACGGGAAGAAACAATCTTATCCTAGAATCACAAAGGCTAATGACATCTTGGCCATAACAGGAGAGCGGGATCGAGTATTATCACCCTAGATTCCCCTCTATGTATAAACCAGGAAGGATAATGAACTGTTTGCTTCGGTAAGTCTGGGCAAATCTGGCAGCATTAGGCAGAGAGGCCTATAAAAACAGCACTGGTTTTAGAGTTGAGATACAGTGCAGAGGTAGCTACACTATCCCCTCTGGTAGTGTGCTCTTGGACAATGAGCTCAATCTCCCTGGGCCTATATTCTCTGGAAGATGGGAATAGTATCAATTGCCCTTCATGTATCATTAGATTTGAGAGCATCTTGAAAATAGTGAAGTGTTCTTTATGAGCTATATTGAAAGCTCCCACTATTGTCTCCTACCTCACATTGTAGGTTGTCTGATGACTATTTATTGCAAGTTTTAGGACAGAATTAAATATGTTGAGATATTCCTTATCTGCTTCTTTGAGCCTCAGTTTTCTCATTGTAAAACGAGGTGGAAATAATAGTGCATAGTTCACAGATTCCATGAGATAAGGAACGAGTGGGCCTGGTAGGCACTAGCCTGAGCACTGATAGAGTAGATACACATTGCATATTTTTTAATCCAAGCCTCCCACAAGCAACTTCTTAAAAGCTGTCTGGTGATAATGTCAAAGATCTTGGTTCTCCACTGCTGAAGACATTTGAGATCTTAGCAAACAATAAAGCAGAGAATCAGCCTGTCTCCCTGCCCAAGGGTATGAATTGTCCTCTGTCTCCAGTCCTGGAGGTTCTGTGCATTCTGTTGTAAGAGGAACGTTCAAGTGAGAGCACAGTCAGTGGGGAGAGACCAAAAAATAGGGAGGGAATTTGAAATCAAGACAGATGAGAGATATTTAAGGGATACTGAATCCAGCGGGTGGAAGATGTAGGTTCTGTGACATAGTTGTTATCTGGAGGAATTGGTTTTTCAAACTTTTCAACAGCAACCCAGAATAAGAAATACATTTTATATCACAAGCTAGTACACACTTCCATGTACATTTTAGTTGTTTATAGATTTATAAACATAAATCTATAAACAACTAAAACGAAACTTAGAAAACTAAAACCTGTTTTTCTCAAACACGTTTGCTATGAACTCTGATATTTTTTATTCTATTGTATTCTATCCTACCCTCTCCTAACCTAACCTAATTTCATTAAATAGAATGCTGGATGTAATTCCAAAATTGAATTTATGATCTATTAATGAAAAATATTTATGTAGAAGACATGTGTGGTCCCAGAGGATAGAATTAAGACTTTGAAATGAAAATTAGAGCAGATTTCAGCTCAAGACAATGAAGAAATGACTAATTACTAGATTGATTCAAATACAGAATGGACCTTTCAATACAGTGAGAGCTTGTCCTTAGATATTTTGAAGATGGACCTAGTTTACATGCTGTGCCTATGAATTAGGAACATACTAATTCAAAGATTCTAGGCGACCACAACTTACATTGAGCTAATGGAGAAATTCTAGAACATAAAGCAGAGTTTGATCCAAAAAATCTAAAAGGAAAGAGCCACGGAGGTTGGGTGAAAGAGTTTTGAAGACTGTCATTCCTTATCTTCTCTCCAGTTAAGAGAAAACGCTATGTTACATTTCTGTTCCCTATTGAGTAAACCTCCTTCTTTCAAACACTTGTTGCTGTTGACAGTGTCAATTTTTAAAATTTTTATTTATTTTTAACTGAACTAATATTAGGGCATCCCCATCAGGTATTACCACCATGACACCATTTCTTCTAAGCTGCTGGGTTGTTCCTTTTTCAACTTTGCAGCCACTTTTCATCCTCATCACACCTTAGATGGTCTCTTTTGAATGATCTCACAGAGTCTGTCTCTGTCACTGGGCCTAGCAGTGTCAGGAGGAGAGTGCGCACAGATAATTGCCTATTGCGCTAATGAATGTAGACACCGCTAACTTTCTTTAAAAATGAGCATCTTTGAGTCACTAAGTAGGTATCTTAGTAGGAAAGTATGTGTTTAGGAATCAGTGGGAATGGAAATGATCATTGAAATGCTGACCGTCACAGAATTACCTCATATGCATATTGATAATATTATGTATCTAATAACAATACCTAACTCACATGACTATATAATCTCCATCCACATTTTACACATTGCATACATGTACATGTACATGTACTATATATTACCTGCACGTACACACAAATGCAAGGACTGTCACACTCATATTCATACCATCCTGATCTTCTTTCCTGTCCTTCTCTTTCTTTCATCCTTCAATAAATAGCTGCCACGATTGCCTCCCTTGCAGGCTCACAATTTAAAACACAAAAAAAGTTGTTTAGTGTTCATCTTTGGAGCAGCCCACTCTCACCTGGTGCCTTCTCAACAACTAAAGTCTGGGTAACTTCCTAGGGCAGGAGTGTGAGGATTTTTGTTTCTCTCTGATGAGGTTGGGTAGGGAGGACCCAGAAAAGCAGGGAGTTAGTATAAATCCACTTTCCACCGTGTGTTTTCTGAAAGACCAAATACTGTCTTAGTTAATGCGTGTCAATATCCATATTAACATTTTGCCAGTGAACACTTATGCTGTTACAACTGATAATGTTTGGGGAAAGGATGTCCTGAACGAACTCCACAAACAGGTTTTATGGACTCCACCCCACACCAGACCAAAGAGATCCAAGGCGCCAAGGACTCCAAATCCCATAATGCCATCATCACCAAATAAATGGAGGATTGCTGGGAACTGAGGGTGGAGTTAAGCAGCCAGCCTTGGTATATAAACAAACATGTGAGCCTTGGGGGTGCTTGGTTTTTCGCTCATTTTCAGTGTGCTATTGGGGTCCTAGCTCAGCAGAACTGGCAGGACACATTCACCAATTTATCTCTCCTCTTTCTCCCTGAGTTAGTCCTTTCTTCATTTTCCCCTTTTTGTAAATATATCCTATAGTAACCTTTTTGTGTGTGCCTGCTCTTGAGCCTCGTAAGCCTCTTTTAAGCACACAGGTGAGGACCCACAGTCAGGCAACCCATTTCACATTGGGGTTGCCCTATAACAATAAAATAGAAAAAGGACTTAACCAACATTATGATTAATAAGAGAACATAATCAATGAGTGTTAGTGAATGTCTGAGAACCACCAGAGCCTATAAATTAGGTTGGACCATACGAAATTGTGAGTTGTGAATTTCATGAAGTTTAATGCCTTGTGAGTTGTGAATTTCATGAAGTTTAATGCCTTCTCAGTAAAACAGGTGATATAAAAATTATGATCTTGTGGGTGTCAGCAAAGAGTTTGGAGTTATAAAGGGCTCCTAGGGCAGCCAGCCTCCAAATGGCCCTTCTGTCCTCACCTCACTGTGTCCACGTCCTCATAGTATCTTCTTCCCTTGAGTGTGGGCTGGACTTAGGATGTGTGTCTAGTGAATAGAATACTGCAGAAGTGATGTAGAGTGGTATGTCATTCTAAATGAGATAAAATATCATAAATAAAAATAATGATGAATTAAAAAATAATGCAAGACTTCCCTTTCCAGCCTCGGTGTGCACTCTGTCTGTCTCAGTTAATTTGAGGGAAGTCAGTGGTCACATCAGCCTGCACAGAGGAATTGAGGCCTCCAGCCAACAGTCAGTGAGGCCCTGAGGCCTGCCGTTACCCCAGGAGAGAGCCTAGAAGTGGACTCCAGACTCACTGAAGTCTCCAGATGACTGCAGGCTTGTAGGACTCTCAACTGGCCTCCCAGGTAAGTGTCTCGCATGTTCCCGACACTCTGGAATTGTAGGAGAACATAGATGTTTGTTCTCATAAGCTGCTAAGTTTTTAGTTCCCACATATGCTCACATATATCCTATAAATCTTACAAGACAAGTTTTAATTCTGCATCATTACTGAGGGATTTGAAGCAGTTATCCATTGCTAGAGAAAATACAGTGTTTGGTAACAGAAGGTGCCACTTATTACCTGTGTAAACTTGTAAATTATTTAGTTTCTCTGAGCTTCTCTTTCCTTTTAGACAAAATGCAGGTGATCATAATGCCCACTCCATCCTACTTCTTACTGTGAGCATCATATCGTGAATATACTGGATTGGCTCTAAAGGGCTTTTGAAATGTTAGTTTTCGTTGTGGACAGAATTAATCATCTCTCAATAATGACAGTTTGATCAAGCTCACCTGGTATAAGCTAGGAACCTACACCAAAACCTCCAAATGTTAAGACTGGGGTGTATATAACTTTGGGCAAATCACCTTTACTGTATGAGGCTCCGTTTCTCCATAAGGAAAATGAACAGGTTGGACCAAGTAAGGCAGAGTCTTTTTAAGCCCTGAGCAGGGACTGATCAAACCCAAGGAAAGAATTCTTGTCTAGGTGACTGTGTTCCCAGAAAGGCAGGTTGGGGTGTGTATCTGACTGAGACCCTGGGCTGGCCGAGCCCTGACACTGGGGGAGGCCCTGTGATGTGTGCCGCACGGGCTGCAGCCTCTGTGCCATGCGGAAGTTGTTGGTGCCACTGCTGGGGAAGATGGGGCCTACTCTTTTGTGCTGCCAGCCCCCACAAACCCCGGCAATAGCATCCTATCATTCGTCACTTCAAACCACATACACTTTGGATTTGTGCTGGTGCCAGGGGAATTCATAATGAATTCAGTTTCCCATTCATGCAGGAAAGAAATGCAGACTTGGGGGAAAAATCTGAAAACATTGCCTTAATAGAAGATGATGAGCTTCGCATTTTGAATGGGGCTCAGAAAGTCAGGATCCCAGTTCCAGAGCTTGCACAAGCCTGACGACGGGACTGTCAACCAGTGTTTGTAAGGCACTCTACAGTTTACAAAGCACATTCAAGTATATTTCTTATACTGGCGCTGATTATGCTCTTTTGAGCTGAGAAACTAAACCTCAGGCAGGCCAGGTACTTTGTGGCAGGCAGAATCAACTCTTGGACTTCCTTTATGATTTTTCTCTCTCCTCCTACCACTTGGGCTGCACTTTGTGGTAATGTTTCCTGTTTCTGACAGTGGTGATTTTGTTATTGTTGCTGGTCTTGTCCTCTAAGAGTGAGAACTCCTCAAAAGCAGACTAAGAAGAAAGATGTAGCTGTGGTCCCACATTATGAGAGAGAAGGTTTGTAACTGGAGAGATTTAAAAGTTGAGTTTTTGCAGAGTGTTTATGGCAGATTTCAGCTCCCGTCTATGTACCGCTAAACATCTCCATGAGTGTGGAAAATCGGTGTTTGATCTTACAAATACATGGCTTTGTGGTTGGAGATCAAGGGTCTCTTTGTAGAAACCAGAGGAACTGGGTTTGCTCTTTTGCTGTTAATGTTGATGTGGTCTTGGCCCTGGCAGTCCAGGCCTGGGAGGTGCACTGTGGAGCAGGTCTGGGATCACGTGGCTGGGGAGGCTGCCAGCTGCAGCTGATACTGCTCGAGGGTTTGTTCTAGCAGATCTGATCCAGCCAGCTGCCCGTCCTTGGGCAGATCATTCCCTGCCTTTGTCCCATGTTTTCACAACTAGAAATCATCTTTAGAACTATTACCTGTCCAGTGTACCTATTTGTTTTGACTGATCCATGAGATCTTATCCTAGACGGGGGTCATGGAGCAGGGGTTCCCAAATCCAGCTGCTGCCTGTTTCTGTATAGCCCATGAGCAAAGAATGGTTTCGCATTTCACATTTTAAAATGGTGGGAAAAGAATCAAAAGAAGCACAATATATTGTGATCCATTAAAATTACATAAAATAAAATTATATTTATTTTCTTCCATCACAGAATCGTACATTGATAACAATATATGCAATTATATAACATATAAATGTAAGGATATTATATATTATAGCATAATGATATCATGTACACTATTTTATATATTGCTTTTCTAATTTCTATGAAGTATAAATTATGTTTATATACAAATATAAAATTAAATTTTAGTATCCATAAGGAAAGCTTTATGGGACCACAGTCATTCATTTACTGTCTTTGTGCTTCTTTCATGCTACGCTAGCAGAACTGAGTCACTGTGACAGAGACATCTGTAAGCTGAAAATGTTTACTCTCTGGTCCTTTATAGAAAAAGTTGGCTGACCCCTCCTTTAACAGGCCCGAAGTGTTCATATCACACAGTCAAGGAAGTGGAGAAGTGGTGTTACTCTTTTTGACAGCACAGAAAAGAGACACTATGAGAGGAAAAGTGAATTAATGTCGCATGGTTTAAAAAAAAAACACAGGGGTTTGTACTGGAACTGCAACTTTCAACTGCAAGTGACAATCTCTTTATTCACGATTAAAAATTCCTACACACATTTTTTTTATTTTGGTTAAATGGTAGACAAGTCGAGGGATTAAGTGGTGTCAAGGAGATTAGTAAGTGCAGGAAACCCAAACTGTGTTTGGGCCACCAGAGCAAATTCTGGCAATGTCAACGTACACAAGAGATTGTGACCAGTAACAAACTTAAGGAAAGTCTTCCAACCACACCAGTGATTAAAGAAGGACATATTTTTTTTAAGTAAGATACCATCATGCATTTTAAATTAGCAAAAATGTTAGATATCATGATACCAAATATAGGTGACAATGTACTGAAACTGAATACTTTCATATTGCTCAGAGCAATATAAATTAGCAAAAAATACCCAGCTGAATTTAATTTGACACTATGCATTTAGGGCCTTTGAAATGCTGTTGTTCTTTGATTCATGGATTCCATTTCTGAAAAGTTCTTCTTGAAAATAATTCCAAATGGGGGGAAAAAGCTCATTGCAGTGCTTTAGCATCAATTTAGAAGTAACTAGGTATCTAAAAATAGAGAGCTGGTTAAATAGTGACATATCAGGTTGAGGGGATATTATGCAGCCACTGGACCACTAGAGACTAGACAAGATGTAGACTCATGTTTTTGTAATGTGAAGTAAAAAAAAAAAAAAAAAAAGCAGACAAAACATGTATTTTCTACTGTTTTTACTGTGCAAAAGTTTTATTTGTATTGCAACAGGAGAAAAGAAAGCAGGTGATTTCTTAAGATGATAGAACTCCAAATCCATTGTTGCTATAGCAGTGACCAGAAAGTAGAAAAACTAGGGTCTTCTCTCCCAGAGATTAGGTCTGAATTGGCTGAGTTGCCATGTTGCCTACATTTACACTGAGACCTCACGCTCCCCTTTCCTTTGGGCCAGGATAGGGTCCAGAGCAGGGGATCAGGATGAGCTCATAGCTGGGATTAAGAAGGCATTCCTGCACAGAGAAGGGAAGAGGACCAAAGGGGTGGGCATGTCCCTGTTAGCAGAGATTCATGTGGGACTTTCAGCTCGCTCGGTGCTTGTGCTGCCTTAGGAAGGTGCTAGAGGTAGAACCAAAACTCTGTGACCCAAGGCCAGATTTCTGAATCCGAAGGGCTTGCTCAGGAGTGTGGAGATGTGGGTGGGAGGCAAGGACCAGTACCCAATTATGGAGAAGGACACTGGCTGATCATCTGCTGGGCACCAAGGAGACAGGCAGGATGTGGACTCAGCTTTGTTTTGGGAGCCCCAAAAGATGGCAATTACAATAACAGTATACTATAGGGGGGGAAAGAATGTGAAATATACCAAATTTTCCCAGAGGAGGAGAGCCCTCTAGCCCAGTTTGCACATCTGTGTTCTGAGGCTCTTCACATGGCCTAATTGATGGCTGTTTCTGCACTGACTGTGCACTACTGTTTCTTCTGCATTCACATTTAGCTTCTCCTTATTTATGAATTTTAATCATCTTACAAAACCTTGTGTATTGGAAGCCCTGTGAGGATACTTTGCATCTTTCCTGGGTAAAGACTCCCCACAGCTCTTCTATTGCTTGGTTTCTTAGACTAGACTGTATTTTCCCTTCCTGAAAATCCTATCTGACTGTGGGTGAACTTCTGATTCAGAATTTCCCTGGTTTTAGTAATTTAGCTTTCCTCTTCCTGTATGGGTCATGGTACCACCTTCCCCAAGTCTTCTCACCTTAACCCTCCCTCTTAATCTGCCGGTGAGGGTAGCAGGGTCTCTGTTCTCTAGGAGCTGTCAGGGAAGAGAGGGAGCTAAGACCTGTCAGCCAAGAACAGGAGAAGCACAGAGAGTGAGTAGAAGATGGGTAGGATTTGGGCAAGAATATGAGGGGCTTATTTGGGGAACAGTGAGTGGGTCCCATTGGAAATAATCCAAGAGTAATATTTTCTGGAGTGAGAACCTGGAATGAGATATGGGATTTATGTTGGAAGATGCCCTAGAAGAAAAGTAGATGAAAGGGAGGGACTCAAGGTGTTCCCTGCTTGGTACAGTGGGCCCAGGAAGCCTTAGGACCTGCTTAACAAGTTGTTAAGAAGCAGTGACAGTCCAAGAAGGGCAGCAGTAAAACTAGATGTTCTTTAAACAAGTTCTTACACTTCTGTAATAGAATCATCATCACTGTGATTATTACCTGTTGAGTGATTCTGTGAGGTACTATTGCCGCCATCTTACAGATGAGAAACTGAGGCTCACAGAAGTTAAGAGACTTGCTCAGGATCACACAGCTGGAAGGACTCAAACCCAGGTCCACCACACCTCAAAGCCCTTTTGACCAGTCTGTTGCCTCCAGGCATATGAGTGGGTAGATGGCTAGGATTAACCACTTACCACATGCTTTTCTCCAGGGACTGAGGGAAATAAGACATGCACAGGGGTATTTTGAGAAGTGATCTGTGGACTAGACACCTAGCAAGCTGTGAGCTTCAGCTGCAGAGAGTGAACACCCAGTTGCACCGTCTGTGAAACAGAAGCTGGGGTCACTGGGGCATGCCTCTTGGAAGCAGGCTGGTAGAAGAGCTTGGGCCCTGTCAATGGAAGAACACTCAGCTGCTAACAGCTGCCTAAATGAAAGTAGGGATGTAAAATCAGCTTACTTCTGCATAGTTCTGTGTAGTTTAGGGAGCTCCGCCTTTCATCATTTCATGACCACTGAGGTGATAATTCTGCTTTTACAAACCAGGGAATAGAGGCTGGGGTGCTGTGTGTTTCTCCTTAGGTCACATAGCTTGTTAGCAATGCCATTTGCACTCAGGTTTTCTAAAGCCATCTTCTCACCCCACCCCCATTTCCATTATATTTCTGGAGGGGTTTGGTGACCAATGGGAGAAATCATGATGATGCTTGTCAAGAGGTTTGGGGGAAGTAAGAAGAATCAGATGGAAAAAACAAATAAAATCATGAAGACTAAACACCAGACACAGCAAAGAAACAGCAGGGTCAAAGGTGTTCTTTCAGAGGACAGGTTACAGAATGGGCTCAGCTGTGGCAGCTAAATCGAAGTCCACAGAAGACAGGAGAAAGCGGGTTAGGAGATACATGGAGAAATGAAAGAAACACACATCAAGAAAAGGAACAATGAGGAAAGGGGAAGGCTGTCTGGAGAACAAGACTCATTTATTCATTTGTGAGGGGAACTTGGGAGTCCAGAGCAATTCTGAATGACAGAAATTATTGTCAAGATATGGGTGAAACCCAAAGATGTGATAGAGCTCATATATAAACAGAAATTGGAGATCTGTTCATAATTAAGGCATGATAGCATGAAAAGCTGTATGCACTCTTATTACAATAATTATGGCTGACTTCGTTGTTAAAGGCACTATTGGGAATGAAAAACAATGAATTCAGAGGTCACTAGAGCCAAATGTCCGGCTTTAGGGTGCTGTGAGAAACATTTAATCCCATGCCCTCTTGAGTCCCATTTGACTCCTTGATTGGACCGTTAAGGCCACAGACCAGACTGCCAGGACTGACTATTTCTGGCTATCAACCAGGCGTTGGTCCCTTGGCTGTGCTTTTGGTTGAATTCCATAAGCTGCGATGAGTAATATTCATGAATCCTATTCTAAAGATGCTAATTATTCTTTAAGAGTACTATTATTGGATATCTCAAACCTTTTTATAGAAGTAGCCAAAGAACAGTTGCATCAGTCCCACAAGCCCCATAACCTGGAAGAGGATGTTTTAAAAGTAATTTACTTTTATATTCCATGAGAAGTTTAGCAATTTCAGTATCAGGGAACATTGCTTGATTCATTTTCAAATTTGTTTTTTAAGACATCCCACAATAAATTTGTTAAAATCCGTGATCATTTAAGAAACTCTGGGGCCTCCCCAGTGGCTCAGCGGTTGAGCGCTGGGTTGCGAAGCTGCCCGCAGCCTCTGCAGTGCCAGTTCGATCCCCAGCAACCGGAGGAGGGTCCCACATGGCGCGCAGACCTCTCCTGCCGCCCGCTGCTCCCCTCAGCAGTGAACTTCGTCGGTCTGCCTGTTCTGTTCCCTGCTCTGGCTCTGGTGAATTCTCTCACCCTCCCATGCTTCTGACTGTACCCAGTGCTTGCATAAATAAATAAATCAATCTTTATTTTAAAGAAAAAGAAAAATGTCTAAGTTTTTAATTTAATCGAACATTTAAATGCTCAATTTTTAATTGAACCAAAACTCAGGTTATTAGAGTTTTTTGTTCTTGAATTGTACAAGTTCCTTACGTTTTTTGGATATTCACCCTTTATCAGATATATGATTTGTAAATATTTTCTCCTGGCATAGTTTGTCTTTTTACTTTATTATTTCCTATGTTGTGCAGAAACATTTCATTCTGATGCAACCTTTATTTAGCTTTGCTTTTGTTGCATGTGCTTTTGGTAGCACGTCCAAGAAATCATTTTCTAGGCCAATGTATGTGTTCTAGGCCATGAAGTGTTTCTGTTTTGTTTTCTTCTAGGAACTTTTTAGATTCAGGTTGTACATTTAAATTTTTAATCTGTTTTGAGTTGATTTTTGTGTATGGTGTCGAATAGGGTCTACTTTCATTCTTTTGCATGTAGATATTCATTTTCCCCATGATTTATTGAAGTGATGGTGGGTAGAGGGAGACAGTGGTAGCACTAATTTAGTAGAAGCCTGGAGCTCAGAGTGAGCCCAGTGTGGAGCTCAGAGTGAGCCCAGAGTAGCTGACAAGGCAGTGAGAGGAGTGGGTAGAAAAGCAATTTGATGATCTTTTTGGCAACATGTTGTCTATTTGAAGCTGATAACAATTTAACTTTGATTGGATAGAAAAACTATACTTTTGCTCTTCACCCCATTAATATTTATGTTATTGAGGTCACAATTTACAATTTCATATTATTTGTCAATTAACAAATTATGTAGCTATAGCTATTTTAATACTTTTTTCTCTCAACTTCTATACTGGAGTTAAAAGGAATTTATGCACTGACATTAAATTATTCTTAATTTGACTATATACTGACCTACTGCAAGTTTTGTGTTTTCCTGTTGCTAATTATTGTCTTTTCATTTCAACTTCAACTTCTTTTTATAATATTAAGGTAGCTCTGTTCCATGATTAAAGTAGATCTGTTCTATCTTAATAAAGCCTTTTTCATGGTTTTTTAGCTCTTTGTTGAACTTTTCATTTTATTCATGTATTTTTTCTTGATTTCATTTCATTGCATATCTGTATCCTCTTGTAGCTCACTAAACTTCTTTAAAGTAACTATTTTGAAGTTTTTGTCAGGTGGTTTGTAGATCTCCATTTCTTTGGGGTCAGCCACAGGGGCTTTATTTTCTTCTTTTGTCAGGGTCATATTTCCTTGATTCTTTGCATTCCTTGAGACCTGGCATTGTTGTTTTATATTTGAAGAAGTAATCACCTCCTCTAGTCTTTTTGGATTGGGTTTTGGAGAGAAATAACTTTCATTCAACCTGACTACATATGTTAGGTTTTTTTCTTTTCTCCAGACCTTTTCTAGGAATGTATTCCCTCCACTCTTCCTCCCTGTTGTGTGGAAAATTGTAAGATTGTATACATTCTCCCAATCCTGTAGAGCCACACCAATTGCCGAGAGCCTCTCATTTCCCCAGCTAGTGCTGTGCCTGAAAATTTCAAGGTTGTGATGCATCTCCTCTTGCATCAGAACCAAACTGGCTGCTGCTATCTGTGTGCTGTTTGTGGGAGCTGACATAACTCTCTATGGAGGATTCCACGTATCTGTGAGCCCCTACCCCTTTTCTCTGCTCCTAGTTCTTTCGAGATGATTCACTCACGCTGATTTCCTTAGTATTCTGGGAGAGGTAAGACAAAAATTAGTCTTTTGGGCAACATCCCATAAAGTTGGAAAAGTTGAGTACTCACTTTGCTCTCAACATTTCCTCATAAACTAAGGGGATCTCTCTTGACCCTGAGCTGTGCCACCATGGGGGAGTGGTAGCACAAGTAAAGTAAGACTGTTCTTCTAATCCTCCTCAGTGTATCTATTCTCAGATATTTTGCTCATCTGCGTGTTGCAAACTCTCAACTGCACTCTTATATATAAAAGTATTCTCATGAAAGTATCTCATCCATGAATAGTTGTTAAGATAAGATCCGTGTTTCTATGGGAAGTATGAGAACTAAAACCTCATACTCCACCATCTTGCTAATGTACTTTGATTATATTTTAAGAAAACTAAAAATAAAAGAGAGATTGCCAAGGCCAAGCTGAATTCTGAAAGTTTCCAGAAGGCTCTAAAGCTAGGTAAATTACTTTGAGCTTGGTAAGGAAGGCTAAGGGGACTAGCACAGTCCAGAGATATAAAGCGAAGAGATTTGATAGTGTACGCAGCTCTCAAGTGGTCTCATGGCCTGATTCCTAAATGGCTTCAAATAACACTAGACTTTTTCCGGGCAGGGTTAAGGGAAGTGTGCTCAGTGGTTCAAGAGGGCACAGTTTGAACTGGTGGAGGGGAGATATAGAGGGTAGAGTCCAGCTCTGTATGAGAAGACGCTTTCCAGTAGGGTTTTCTGAAGACTGGAGGGATCCTCAGAGAAACCAAGCCAGCTACAGGGGTGGTGGTGTGCAGACACAACACAGGGCCTACCTTTAGGGGACACTTCAGGGCACAAGGGCAGCCACTAGCCTAATCCCATGAAATGGCCCTTGTGCTTTGACTCCACTAATCCCCTCTTGCAAAATTTCAGTCCTTTTTTCTTTTTCAGGTAGGTTCATAAATTCATAAACTTTTATCTTTTCTGTGGCAGCAAATGATATTAGAAAGCTAATTAGCTACAGAGCTAATTTTCATGTCAGAGTAAAATTATAGGTTTCATGGTATAGAACAAAATTATCTTTCAGTCCCTCCTCATCCTCCACTCCCCCACCCACTTCAGTTTCTTCTTCCAGCACATGTATATACTCCCCTCTTCTGTCTGGTCACAAATGTCAGCAGAGAGGGGTGGCCACTCAGAAGTCCCTTTCTCTTCTGTGTCAGGCATATTTGCATTTGCAAGCAGCTTTAATTGAGTAGAGTTTTTCATTACTCTTTTTTCTTGCTCCTGTTTTTAAATGCAAATGTTAATGTTTGGTTAGCATGGGTTCAGAATTAAGCCCCTGCTACCTGTGGCTGCCTCCTTCCCTAGGTTCTAAATAAGCACCAGTGGAGTATCAGGACCTGCTGAGAGCTTGTGAGTACTGGAAGGCTGGAGTCCAGCTAATTGCCAGTCATGCTGAGAGGGCTGAGCAGAGCCTTGTCTCACTTACCAGCTCTCATGGAGTCCTGCTTCCTACCAGCACGAAGGAGAGAAAATTAATGTACAAGGTAGAGAAAGGGAGGTGGGGAAATGGCTGCTTTTTGGAATTAGGTTCTAGACTCTTGCCATCACAATTTTGTAGACTTGATGCCATCAGAGGCCATCAGGTTTGAGTCCTCAAAATTGAAATCTCTGACTGGGTTTGTTGTCAGATCTCTGCTTGAATACTCCTCCAGATGGAGGGCGGCCTGTTCCTTCACTAGGCAGCCCTTTGCATTGATAACTATTTGTTAGAAAAGGTATACTTAACATTGAGCCATCTCCAGCCAATGGCTTCTGTTTTCTCATAGAAAGCAGTTGATCTCATTTCCAAAAGACAATCTTATAGCTATTTAGAGGCAGCGCTTACAGAGCCTCAACTGCCTTTTCTTCTACAAGCTAAAGTTTCCCAGTTTCTTCAAATCTGTTACATACCTTACTTTTCATCCATCCTGCTCCTCTTCCCATTGTGGATCCAGGTTATCTGACTTCCATAAAGCAGGAACTCTGGCAATCTGCTAATCCAACTATGGACTGACCAGCACAGTGTAGAATGGGGCTGCCCATCTCCTTCCCATTCATTAGAGCTCTACCCACTTACGAAGTCTGCCCAAGATGCTGTAGACTTGCTAAGTGGCTATGTCGTATTATCCATCCTGTCTACACTTACAGCTAATGCCAGCCCCAAGCTCTTTCTTAAGACGATGTCTTTTAGCTGAGTAAACAATGTATAATTCAACCCTTAGCTAGGGACCACTGAGTTCCTCATTTAGTGACAAAGAAAACATTTTCTTCTAAAGTGTCAGATTGAGCTCTAATCCAGTGAGAAAATCTCACAGGGGATATAAAAATATCATAGAGCATATGTTTACAGTGTGTCCAGTTTTCTCTTTTAGAAATCATAAGCCTGGATGCTCAGAAATCTTAGCAAGGGACCACGGTGATGGTACATGGGTGAGTTGGAGGTGGGAATTTCTCGAAGACTATAACCGAGATAAGAAAGCATACATTGTACAAAAATGAAGAATGGCGTAACAAATATATAAAATAAAAGAAAGAAAGAAATCTTAGCAAGGGGAGTGTCCCAGAAATCTATGTGTCCCACTTGCCTTGAGCCTGCAGTACATGATTTTGGTAGTGAAGAGGAGTCAAATCTGAAACCTGAGTCTAAAAGAAATGAATCAGAGAAGGAACATCTGGAAGTGAACTACTTTTGGGAAAGAGGTTACAGTGGCTTTAACGTAGAGGGCCCAGGACTGTTAAAGACTGTGTGATTAGGAGGGGAGAGATAAAGGAGACAAGAGAGCAAAGAAGCTGTAACCAATAGCAATTCCTATTTTACTCTAGGTGGAGTGCCATCCCATCACCATAACAACCCAGATGAAACCAGATGCGGTATTTGTAAGAGACAGGAGGAGCAACCTGGCACTGTGACCTTTGTGCCTGATTCAGAGATGTTTGTCTTCCGAGATCTCACCTAATTCTATATTTTTTTCTGGACTCTGGACATAATGCATTATAAAAGAGCCTCAGAAAAGCCCCATCTGCATTTGGCCTTTCTGACATCTTATTAGCAAGGATATTTCTCTTAGATTCATATGTGAGCTCCCCCATATCTACAGCCAAGAGATAAGATGAATACTCACGTTGTGTAAATTCTGCACATTAAACAGTGGAAAGATGTAGGATCCATGCTGTCTGTTTTTGACTGGACCCTACACATACATACACGCACAGTGTGCAGAAATATTCTGAGGCTCTCCCAAGTGGTTTTAACCATAGATAAGGAAATGGAGGATGCTGAGGCACTGACAACATTGTGAATAAAGGGAGTTAAACACTGGATCTTTACACAACTGCCTAGGACAATTTGAACCAATTCCATGGTATATAGCCTTTTATTTTCATCATCTAAACACTCCTTTTGCGAAAATAAATACATTCAGGGTATATTGACTTTCTGTAGTAATGGATGGGAGGACATTTTATTTTTATCACTATTTCTGAACCCTCATTGTAGATACCATTCATGGTTCTGGCCCTGATATTCTTGAATGATTCCATTTGTGGTTCAAAATTTGAACTTTCAGAGACTGCTGCCTGTTGCAGGGAAGAGTTCTTGTGCTGGGATGAGGTTTGTGAATAGAAATGCTGTGGATAGGCCCGACATGGATGGAAAGGAAACAGAAAAATAGTGGTGCTTGTAAGTGGAGAAGAGAAAGGAATAATCAGAGGAGCACAAAGCTTCCTTTTTGTGTTTTAATCTACCTCCAAATTTTCTGGGTAAATTACTTCATTGAGTCCTTACAATAACCTGTGAAATATAATAGGCATTTTTCATTTTTTTAAAAAAAATACTTGTTGAAAAACATAAAATGACTCTCTGAATTAGCAGCGGCTAGAAATTGGACCGGCACGCAGGACTCCTCCCCACAAATCCTGCACTCTTTTTTCTACTTTTCCTTGAGTTGAAAGTCTAAAAGGGTGACCTGGTTAAAAAAAAAAAAAATCTATGGGTAAGTGCTGGATACTCTCAGTTAGCTTGGAAAAGAATCTTCACTAAAATCCCAGAGTAGGGGCCTCCCTGGTGGCACAGCAGTTAAAGACACAGCTCTGTCAAGCTGCCACCAGCCACTGCAACATGAATTTGATCCCTGGCCAGGGAGCTAACCCACAGGCACAGCAGACCTCTCCTGTCGCGCCGGCTGCTCCCCTCAGCAGTGTACTTCGGTCAATCTGCCTGTTCTGCTCCCCACTCTGTCACTGGTGAATCCTCTCACCCCCCACACCCCAGGCCTACACCCTAGTTCTTATCTGCATAAATAAATCAGTCTTAAAATAATTATTTAAAATCCCAGAGTAAAGCTGCTCTCAAGGGCTGGATTTTAGCTGATCTTATTGGTTCAATTAGAATTTCTTGACTGCTAAGTGAGTCCAAGTCACTGGAGAAATGGGAATGAATCAAACATGGCCCTTGCCTTCAGAAAAGCCAGTTTGGAGAAACACAGATGACTTGCATGAATCATTATACACAACCTAGGGTCACATATATGAAATGCAAAAGAAGTGAGTATATAGACAATCAAGTAGGAGTCCTGAGGTAAATGAGACTAGGAAGAGCAATGAGAATCAGGAAGGTTTCCTGTGCATGGAGGTTGGGAGAGAAAATTTAAGGGACAGGAGAAGTTGTGAATAAAGATTCTGAACTAAGCATATTGAAAGTATTTATGATGAAAGAGTCTAATCCACCCAGAGCATGGCATGCAAGGGAGAGGTAGAAAGACTATCCTCTAGTTCCCCTTAACTTGTTTGATTTTAAAATATTTTATAAGGTGACTTACCCCTCTGTGCCCTCTACATGTTCTCAAAACCAATGGGTAAAGAGCTAAGTGGAAAGATGAATAAATTCATATTTTAAAAATCACTGCAAAATGGCCTCCACAATCATGTCATTAAAAAGAAATACACTTGACTGCCTTGCTCTAATTTGATGGACTCTGCCAGAGGCCTCTTCGTTGAAAAGTTATAGACAAATGGCCTTGTCTCAGGATGCTGTGGTGTGGTGACATCTGCAATGGTGCACTAGGAGTGATTTCATCATTTATTTCCAATGCCCCAGCCAAGGCACCAAATTAAGCCATGCACACAGTGGGATGCATTGTTTCTGGGTTGGTGGTTTATCATAATGGGAAATGAGAACAATTAAAATTAGAAAAAAAAATCAAAAGCAATTTCTAAGGAATAAAACAAGTCTGATACGTCCTCCAGAGCCACAAACTGATCAGTTAAACTAATTAATTAATTCAGTAAAGTTACAGTATATAAAACCAACATGCCAAACTCATTGAGAGGATATTTCATATTAAATGTTCTTATCATAATCATAATCATAATAATAAAGGTTATATACATGCAAGCCCCTTCTCTCTGGACCTCAGTTTTCTTATCTATAAAATGAGCAAACTGGACTTAGTGATGCTAGTTCCAAATGTTAACCTAAGATGTTTTTTCCATATTGGCTCCATATGCTTAGAAGAGAAATAGCACTAAAAGGGTATACTGGCCAGCTCTTAAGTGAAACTTTTAAATATCTAATATGAATTAAAAGGAGCAAAATTTTCTCCTTTGTTTTTTATTATTTCTCCCCAAATTAAAATAACGCTGCTAGAAGCAGGAAAGCCACCCACAATCTCATTCCCTATACCGTTGTTAACATTTGATATTTCATTCAGGACTGTTTGTGTTAGGTTTCGTTTGTTTCTAGTTAAACTCATACTGTGTGTGTATAATCTGGGGTCCTATTTTTGGTTATTTTTTTCATTGATCCAACCAACAACCATCAATTGATAATATTTTTTTGTATTAGGTGTGATGCTACATATTAAGGAAGCAAAGATGAACAAGACAGAACCCTAGTTCTAAAGAATCTCATAGTCTGGATGAGAAAATAGGTAAGTAACCCAATAACTACAGTCTAATGTAATGAATTCTTCAGGAGGGGCATGTAGTCCAGTGGAAGCAGAAAGACTTCTCAGAGTGCAATTTGCAAAATCTTAAGTTATAACAAATATGACTTAGCACAGGGATGCTCAGCAAAACACATTTCATAGTCACCTTTGAAGTCAATTTGGGTGAATAACTAAATTATGGCCACTGAAGTGTGGTTGGATGTAATATATTTATATCTGCTGAATCCTTCCCTATCCCTTTAGTCCTTCATTGTCGGCTCTGATGGAAGGTGCTGGTGGGACCAGTAGCAACCTTAGACAATCTTAGATGTAAGCTGCTTAGTGGGGATAGTAAAGCAAAAGGATGAGAGGAATCAGGGTTCCTATACCAGTCCTGAATTGCTTACACTTAGATTGCTGCATTAGGGAGAAAATAAAAGAATCTACTTTGTTTAGAAGCCACTGTAACATTCGTGTCTTTGTTACAAAGCTGGAAACTCTATACTTGTTAGTACAGATGGCAGGAGATGGGGTTTAGTGAAGTAGACAGAGATGGGGGTGTCAGAGACAGAGGAGCTAGTAAGACATTCTCAGATGTTTGAACTTTATTCTGAAAGCTTGGGAGAGCCATTGAAGAGTTTTAGACAGGACAGTGCCATGATCTAGATTGTATTTTTGGAATATTACTCTGGCTGCTGCATGAAGAATAGATTGAGGCAGGTAAGAATGGAGAAAAAGAGAACTATTAGTAGGGCATGGCCATCATGTTGATGCATGAAGTTAGTAGAGAAACCAAGGTATTGGAAAGTTACTGAAGGTATTGAAGAAGCACCAACATGTTTAGGATCACCGCATGTGACAGTGAGAAAGAGGAAAACAAATGTCCATGGTTCTTACTTGGATTCACTAACAGGAGGCACAAAAGGTAGATCATGGTTTGAGGGTGGGTTGACCTTGGGGATAAAAAGCTCAATTTTGGATATGTTGAGTTTGAATTCCTTTAGGCCATTCAGATGGAGGTATCCAGTAGGAGGCTGGCTCTATAGACCTAGCATTCTTTCAGGATAGCTGAGCTAGAGTTACAGATTTGGGAATCATCAGGATGTAAATGGTAACCAAAGACATGGAAGCAAAAGAATCCATCAGGGAGACAGCCAGATAGAAAACAAAGCGCCAGTGGGCAGAGCCAATATCTAAGGAGAGGGAGAGGAAGAGGAGCCTGCACACAAACCTGCACAAAGAACCCCCAGAAAGGCAGAGAAGTTTGTATTCCCAAGACCAAGGGAACGTGGCAGTGTAGATGACAGAGGCCTGACATGCCAAATAATGCAGAGGCCAATTAAGCCAGGAACACTGAGCATGGTGTTCTGTGAGCTCAGCGTTTACTCAATACATGTTGGAGTGAATTGCTAATTGGTAAGCCACTAAATTGATGCTGTTGTTTTTAACTTAATTATTTGCTCTGTTTTGGTTTTCATTAGAAACAGCACATCTAAATTGTATTTGTTGAGACAAAGTGGTAAGCCCTGCTCATGTTAATTCTTGTTTCTTAGGTTAAATAATGGACTTAAAACTTAAAAAAATAAAATCTTTGTTGTTTTGAGTGACTATAAAGATTCTCTATTCACAAAAGAAAATTTGACAAATATAGACAAGAAGAATATGAAGGCCATGCCAGGTAAGGCAGATGGAGGCTGGTGGCTACTTCCTTTGGTCACGGTCATAGTTCCTGGAAGCCACGCCAGGGAACAGAACTTGGAAGTTAATGGGGCAGCTAAGAACAAGTGATTTTCCTTTGTATGGGTCAGGGATGCCTCTGAGAATCTGATAAAATCTTTGGACCTTCTCTGCAGGAGAATATCTGTAGCATTTATGCATACAATTTTGCTTTGGATTTTGATGATACCTGGAGAGATCTGGGGACTTCCAAGCTCAGCAGGAATTGTTTCCATAGAGAGCCAGCCCCTCTGCCCCCCAGCTCATAAGCGGCCCTTCCAGATGTGCCCTTTCAGACCTCTTGCCTGGGCCTGGCCTTCCCCCTCTACTTGCGGAGTATAGACATGCTGGTCTCACTCGATGCCCTGACTTTTATCCACCACCAGCCACCACTGGACTTGGGACCAAGGGTCAGTTCAGCAAGGGCAACTATGGCAGTTGCCTGTGACTCTCAGCAGCTTCTTACAGGGGAAAAAGCACTAGGTTTGGGAAAGGAAGATGTGGGTTTCAGTTTCATCTCCCCTTATTCACTGCCTGATCTTGTATAAGTCACTCCTCACTCTGAGGCATCTTTGTCACATAGGAATACCATGGTGGCCCTATCTGCCTCGCCGAATAGAAATTCAGTGAGTTACCAGATGTGCTTTATAAAGTGAAAAATATGACAAATACGAGGGGTTATACAGAGTCATTAAAGTGACTAATATTCATTGAGAATTTACTATGTGCTCCCCTTACACGAAGTACTTTATCTTCATCTCATTTCATTTCCACAAAAGCTCTATGGGGTCATTACTCATTGTTTTGCCTTATGGAAAAAAAATAAAGAAGGCTCAGAGTAGTTAAGTAACTTGCCCGGACCTATCGCATGGTGAGTGGTGGGGCTGGAATTCACAAAGGCTAAGGAAATGGCTGCACTGTAGCAGTTGGGCCTTACGAGAGGTGAGGATCAAGCGTGCAGGGAGGAAACCCTTTGTGGGTGCTTTTAACCTATCAGGTCCTTCACCATTTGCCTTGGGGCATTCCTGAGTAGGTGGCGCATATTTCAGCCAAGGCAGACCTCAACAATAGTGCCCGTGCTGTACCATGTTATGCCATCAGTAGGTATTAGGTGTTAGAATCGTAGTGCGGTAACGCCCATTGTACAACAAGAAATCCGAGGCTCAGAGGAACTAAGTGAGCTGGCCAAGAATATTTACTGGTCAGTAAATAGCAGAGCTGGACTTGGTATTTGAGTGTTTGGTGACTTGAAATCCATACACTTTCTACTGCCACACACTGCCTCTTGTAGAAAAAAAGCTGGTGTATATTTTCCTTAGATCCTCTACCCTTCAATCACACCCCAGGGCCTGGAAGTTCCAGGATCTGTGATCCTTAAGCACTGCCTGCTACACTCTTTGGAGTCACTATGCCAAATCCCCAGATTCAAGAATTGGTACCATCCTGATTAGACATTTATTGGCCAGATTCCTTGTCTGTCAATGTGCCAGCTGATAGCTGACAGGCACAAGCCTCCAGCCCTGGGGACTGTCTGGTTTGAACAGCGAGCCGTCCTGTTAGCGGCTGGCTGGCCCCACAGCCAAGCCCGGAAGGCTGGAGGGGAGGGTTGGAGGGATCGCCAGATGACGGGTAGGAGACAGCGAGTCTGCACAGGGCGTAGAGAGGCTTTCTCTCCAGCTCTGGTTTTATTTATGCATCATTTAGGCCCCAACAACTTCCCAAAATAATTTGACGTGGCTAATGGCTAAGGTTTATCTAGTGTTTCAGTTTACAGAGCACAGCTATTTAGTGATCTGAGTCATGGAAACATCTCTGGAGTGGTGATATAACTTCCATTATACAGATGAAGAACATTGAGGTTAGGTAGGCAAATAATCTATCCAAGGCCACATAAATGTATAACCATCAGGGCTGAAGCTCAAATCTAAGGCTTCAGGCTCTACAGTTGTATTTCCACCCTGCGATGCTGCTTTCTAATGAAGTATCCAGTGGAGATGGGGTGGGAAGTGCTTGAATAGAGGTGGAGGGTCTGCACCAAGGCTGAAGTCAGTGTGGGGGCTGGTAGCCAGGTAGAGACATGTCTGACTTCCCCTAGCATTTCTTCCTGGGATGCGGGACCCTAATGGCTTGACCAGGTACTGCTCCAGCGTCCTCTGAGGGCCTTGCTTTGGCCAAGTGTCCTCTAAGCCGATAGTTTGTTAGCTAAGTTGGAAACTATAGCCTGCCTAGATATCTTTAACAGAGGCCTGTGGGAGCATGGAGCCTCAGGAGCCTAAGAGTCCGTAGGGGCTGCTTTTGCCTGGGATTCTGAACAGTGTGAATTCTGAGCAGCCTTGCTCTCTCCTCCTGCCTGCCTTGTTTGAGATTAAGTCCTTTTTCCTAAGCTGGAGTCAGGAAGAGAGGATTAAAAGTCACTGGGTCTTATCCTTAATCTTAGACAGATAGGGAAACTGAGGCTTATAGAAATGACAGCATATATTTCCTACACCAATCTTGTAAGATACTGTGTTTATAAACGGTATTGCCGAAGTCTCTGGGCCATCGGCCCAAGCCCTTGGCCTTGGCCTTGCTATTGCTTGCACCCTAAATAGACTTATAATGGTCTAACTGCATGTGCAGCTCTAGTCAGATCTTTGACTGGCCTTGACTTGACTTGACTGGTATGACAGCCCTGTTTGTAGATCCAGTCTGCTGTAGTCTCATCAGAGGCAAGGGTTCATCCCAGCCAAGTTGCCAGAATCCCAGTGCAAAGTAGCCATCTATCTTTGACCTCTCCTGTTCCAGGAGCTAGTGAATGAGAGAATGAGATCAGCGTTAGTGAACACAGACTACTGGGATGGGAAATCCATTCCTCCAAAGCCTTCAGATCCTTCATATTGGGGCAAGACACAGTGGTTTCACTGCAAGTAATCATCTCAGATCCTTGGAGCAGTGTATCACAGTCCTTTCAAATGAGTGTGTGTTCTGCTCATATTTCTCCATTTGTTTTTGAATGGGTCAGGGTAAACCCCATGTGAAGTCAAATGCACTTTAGTTCTCTTAAATATAAATGACTGCAAGGAAGAATCAGGGATCACACTTCACAAAGGTGTTGCAAGTTTTTTTTAATATCCTTCTCTGAAAACTAGAAGAAAATGGTCTAAAATGAAAAAATATGAATGTATCTTGCAGAACATGCTATAAAATGGAATGCTGATTTCATTCTCAATATATATAAAAAAAAATCCTCCAAAGTGGTAACAAGTGCTGGAAAAGAAAGAACTGATTATGTTGTTAGGAAATTTTATTTTGGACAAATGCTCCCTTCTCCAATATATAATTAGTGATTTAATTTGCCTAATCCAAAAAAAAAAAAAAAAATTAGTTGTTCAAAGTCAACAAATGTTTAGTGCTGGGTTATGTACCCAATCTCTGCTGTGCAGGGATTCAGAAGACCCATTACCTGTCCTTCAGGAGCCCAGTTTAATGGGGTAAAGCCCACACCCAGCATTTCAAGGTAACAATAGAAATAAACATAATGTACAGAGGGGGCTTAGGGAAGGAGTCAAGGAAGCCTTTGCAGGGGCCTGGAGTGGGAGCTGGACACAACCCGGTATGCTTAGCCCTGGGAATGTGAGAAAAGCAGAAAGAACAGGGACTTCAGATGAAACCGGATGTTTAGATGATAACATAATATGATATATATATCCATCAGATTGTTTAACTCCGACTCTGCGTCAAAGTCTAGATAAAGTGCAAGTAATGGCAAGGCCAAGGCCAATTCAATTGTAAATAGTTGAACTTTTTATATTTATTATTGTAAAAATAATTATTAGTGTTGTTATTACTGACATTAGGGTGTTCAAATGACATATCAAGGTTTTTGAATTTATAGTACAATTTACAGAGAGTAAAAGTCATGTTTTATGGTATCCACAGTTCTACAGGCTTTGAAGTACACAGAGTCCTGTATCTTCCACAACAATCATTAGAGTAGTTCCAGCTCCCCAAAATATTCACTTGTATTCAGTCCTTATTCTCACTCCCAGCCTTGTTCTCTGTCTCAATTGTTTGACCTTTTCCTGGACGTTATAGAAGTGGAAGCAGACAGTTGGTAGACAGGCAAGTTCAGAGGTTAGCATGCTTTCATAAAGTCAGAGGGAAGAGAAAATAGTGGGATAGTGAAAAGTTAGTGAATAGGAAAACACAACTTCCCATTCTGCTCCCAAATCATTGATAGATTGGATGAGCCAGAAAAGTCCCAGCTGTGGAGTCTTATAGACCTTTAATTCCCTCCATCCAGGTTGCTATCACTGATAACTTATACCTCCTGCACATATTTTATTCAACCTCTAGCTGTGTCCCCTAAGCCCTCCAGTCTCCTCTTCTTTGAGCACAAAAAGATTGCAGAGATTCGGGCAAACGCCTTGGGACACGTCACTGGTTTCCATTAAGGAAATTTTCCCAGTCGGGACTTTTCTCAGAAAAGAGAGCAAAAGGTGGTTTGGTTGGACTTGTTGGGCCTCTGTGCCAACTCAATGGGATCATAGATCCATGGGCTAGAACCAAAGAAAGGAAGCTCTGAGATCTAGCTCCACAGGTCCAACAATTTGAGGCTCAATAAGTAACCAAAGGCAGGTGGTTGATGTAGAATGAATTTAGGATTTGTGAATCCAGGGCACCCAGAAAGCATGTGGTCAAAGAATTTTACATGCACTGGGGACAGCAGAGTCACAGAAGACAATGGCAAGGATGGAGAGGGTCACTTTTATCCCAGAGTGGAAGTCCTCAGGTAGGAAGAAAAGAGATTAGGTGAAGACCGCTTGGATATTTTTCTTATATTCATTATTATCATTTATGTTGTAAAAGATTTATTAATAAATCCAAATATATAAGACAAAAATCAACTCTGGGTGATTTTTTGTGGTTTTTAAAATATATATATTAGAAGTAGTATATTCTCATGGCAAAACATTCACACGAGGATAGACGGCGATAAATAAAAGCCTCTCACTCTCCTCCCTATTAGCATTTCTTGGCAATTAATTTCCTTGAATATTCTAGAAAGTTTCTATATTAGCTATTCCAATTTATCCATTCCTATAAGATCAAGTGAGATCATATTATTCAGCACAGCAAACTTGCTTTATTTTTAAAGATTTATTTATGCATACAAGAACTGGGGTACAGGCCAGAGGTGTGGGGGTGAGAGGATTCACCAGAGACAGAGCGGGGGACAGAACAGGCAGACTGACTGAAATACACTGCTGAGGGGAGCAGCGGGCAAGTCAGGAGAGGTCTGCTGCGCCATGTAGGTAGTTCCCTGGCTGAGGATTGAACTCAAGCTGCAGTGGTTGCGGATTGCTTCATAGGTTGTGTTTTAACCCCTTGCACCACCAGGGAGGCCCCGACTTGCTTTTTACCATCTGTTATCTTCATGTATGTTGCAGACCATTCTACATGAGAATATACAGCTTAACCTTCTGTTTTTAAACAGCTGCATGATATTCCATAATATGGAAGTATCACAATTTATTCTAACCAGTCTCCTATGGAAAGAGATTTAAATCATTTCCACTTTTTTCCTATTACAAATAATGCTGCAATGAGCATCCTTGTACGTATGTCACCATATACTCTTTCCAGGGTGCTGCCAAGTATCAGCATGAAGAAAACAGTTTCTTGAATCCAACTTCTATCTATGCTTCAATGTTTCTTGTCTTTTGTTTCTATGATGCTTCTGTCACCAGGTCCAGCCACCGTTGGAAACTGATCTTTTAATAAGTCCAGTCTCTTTTTGTTTCTCTCTCTCTTAACCTTTTCTCTGTGTAGAAAGATCACCCAGGTTTCTCTTGAATTCTTCATGTTTTTCTTCACCATTGGTCTGGATCTTTTAAAATATATTCATGATTGCTTCATATATTTTTAAATTCATACAATCTAAAATAGAGAACTCTGTTTATCTGATGACCTAGCTGGTCCCTCCTCTCTGGCTAGAGGATCCTGAGTGGGTTGTGAACCTGGTTGGGTGGTGGGAGTTAGATATAAGAAGAATAAAAGAGAAATAATTTTCATATTTCTAGCAAGAGTGTTGTGGAGCTTCAACTTCCCATCAGCTGGGGGAGGAGGAGAGTGAGGCTGGGAAGTCTGCCACAATATTTGGCATGGCTGGGCTTCCAGATTGTATCTATTTTTGTAGCTGCACAAGTTGGGAGGAGATTAGAAGGATAGTCAAATTTCCTGCTCCAGGTTGTAAATTGATCAAGGGGTGCAAGGAGCACTAGATTGGGAGTCAGAAGACCTGGTTCCTGTTCCCAAAGTTCCCAGATATTAGCAATAGAACCTCAGAAAAGTCTCTGTCCTTCTCCAAACCTCCCTCAGCTCTGAACAAAGGAGGTTGGATTAATTGATTCAAAGTCTTTTCATCTCTAATATGTTACTGTTCTGAAGTTCTAAGAATGTTTACCCCATTTAAAAAAATTATAAATTGTAAGAATGCTTACCCATTTATCAAAAAGATTAGTTAGGTGTATCTTTATTAATAAATAAATCCGGAGGTGAATTGGGCGTCACACTTCATCCAGGGGACCCTCAATTTCAAAGCTTTGCATCCGGCAGTAAAATTTGGGCTGATGAGATGTGCAAACTAGTAGAAGAACCTGGAGCCATGTAGGAACCTCCAGAAGAGATTGGTCAGATGCCCCAGAAGCAGAGAAACCTCATGGGCTCCAAAGAGAAGCTAGGAGGAAGGGAGGTCTGTGTAGGGCTAGTGATTGGTGCCACCTCTTTGTGGGGTTCCTCTCAGAGGAGGCATTTGGAGAAAGCTGATGCGAGCACATGTGTACCTCATGTTCCTGGCAGGAATCTTCAGCCCTGTCTGAGGACACCTCCAGACCTGGCCCTGCCTGAGCATGACCTTCAGGGCTCTCCAGAGTCTCTTCAGAGCCCACAGCCATGGTGCACCAGTCTGGGAGGGCCCTTTCTCACTTAAGGGGACCTAGGGTGCTCCCAGGACCCTTTCTCACTTAAGGCATTCCCTGTGCCTTCAGTAATGAGGCATTTTCATCAGATTATTCTAAGCCCTAACACCTCCCAAGGGATCTTTGACCTCTTGGAAAATTGCCAGGTTTGGTCTACACAGCAAACTACATTTGTTGTTGTGGTTGTTGTCTATAGGGTAACTCACACACGGTGGCTTTTAACAAAACTAAAAAATTTTTCATTATCTAAAAATGAACAAGGAAATGATTTCTGTGAAGCAACATATTCTTTTCTAAGGAAAATGTTATTAAAATACCAAATTTCAATCACTAGCAAAGAAATCACTATGTAACAATATGTTATAACAACAAACAATGTATTCAGTGTCTATAATGTAAGCTCCCTGAGGTCACCGGCCTCTTCTGATCTGTTAGACGCTATGTCTTCAGTTTCCTAACAGTATCTGGTGTCTGGCAATTGCTTACTATGATCCAGTTGGTTATTACTATTGTTTCCATTTTATAGATAAGGTAACGGAGGCCTACTGGTCAGAGAGATGGTCTTGCCTGAAATTACAGGACTGGTAACGTTAAAGCAAGTGACCTCTATCAGCATGATGCTAAGTGAAGTAAGTCAGACAAAGAAAAATACTGAGATATATATATATCTTTGTCTGATTTACTTCACTTAGCATCATACTGATAGAGGTCACTTTTGCTTTAACGTTATTAGTCCTGTAATTTTATATATATATATATAATTATATAATTATATATATTATATAATATGTATATATAGAGAGAATCCAAAAGAAAGGCAAACTCATGGAAACAGGGTAGGAATGTGGTTGCCAGGGGCTGCAGGGAAGGGAGAAATGGGAGGATGTGGGTCAGAGACACAAATTTCAGTTCTAAGATCCGGGGATCTTTGTACAGCGTGGTAAACATGCTTAACAATACTGCGTCATGTATTTGAAAGTTGCTAGTCTATATGCTAGGTCTTAGATGTTCCTACCATGCATATACACAAATTGCATTATGTAAGGTGAAGGACGTGTCAAGCATTTTGTAATATATACTTTAAGTGTGCTTTAAACTTACATGATGTTGCATTTTAATTCTATCTCAATAAGGTTTAAAAAAATTAATGGACTATATTGAACACATAAAAATAATGTCAATATTTTACCCTAATTTCAATGGGAGACTAAAAACTGAATCAATAAGGGGGAAAAAAAAAAAAGGCCACATTGCTACTTGTTCTTCCGTGTTTCTAGGTCATTTCAAGCTCTTCAAGGTGAGAGACCGTATCTTGGTTTATCTTGTAGCTACTGTGGACGATGGCTTATTGCGTTGACTAAGTGATCACCTTTTGTAAATTTCCACTCTTGCAAAAATCCCACTGGGCAAAAGTAGAATTTTCTTAAGAAATCAAGAACATCCCACATATGACCACTGTGGGGAATGAGAAATTGGAAAATAAGGAAGTAGAATTTTCTGCTTTCTTCAGAACTATTATTGTTCCAATTTCTAAGCAGAGATGCTGATTGCTCAGAGAGCTTTAGGATTACTAACTTTCTTGTGAAAAGCCTATGAATGCTGGATGTTAGAAACACCTAAAGTGAATTTCTGAAGGCTGTGTATATTTGGGAGAGAGACTTATTAGAAATCTCATTCTCCGCCTCACTCCTCACATGCTAATTTGATGCGTGCACTTACCCAGAAGATGACTGATTTGCTCGGCGGCTGATTGATATTTGGCATCACCCCCACACTGCTGCTCCTCACTGAAAACGCAGGAACAATAATCAAATGTTAAGTTTCTCAAGAACCTTTCTTCCAAAGAAAATCAAACCACTTGCCCTTTGTTATCTCAATTATCTCCAGAGTACCTTGGAAAGAGCTTATTTTTGCCCTTATTATCAGGGAGGAACGTGTGATGGGAAGGGAACCAGGTTTAGAAGACCCGGTATGAATCCTACTCTGTTACTATGAGGATTTAGAAAAATCACTTTTTTCTGCCCTTTTGAGTACAATGGAAGAACCTACCTCATAGGGCTTATGAGGTGGCTGTGTGACATGCTGTGGGGAGAATGCAGTGAAATCAATGTGCTGATACAGGTCAGCGTGTTGTAAAGAGCATGGTCTCTGGAGCCAGAAACCCCAGGAGCATATTCCTACTCTGTCTCTTATTTACTGTGTGACATTAGGCAAGTTCCCTGACCTCTCTGTGCTCCATTTTCCCTGCTTGAAATAAAAGTTAACAAAAGTATTCCTGCCTTGATGAGTTGCGCTGATTAACTGCGATAAGGTAATAAAGGTGACAATAGCAGTGTCTGGTCCAGCGTTAGTCAAAAGGTTATGACAAATACTGGCTTTTTGTGAGGAATAAATGAAATGGTTTATATGAAAATACATGTAGATTGTAAAACACTGAACAAACAGTCATTCAGGGAAGATCCATCGAGCTGATGGGAATAGAAAGAGGCTCAGACAAAAGTTCTTACCTTCTGCTTGCTGCAGCTGGCATGGGAAGTGGGAGGGTGGGGGTCACTGGGGGCAGTGAGTGGCAGGTGAGGGAATTCAGCCTCTTGAAGAGGTGTTCTACTCTGGCCAAGTAACCTTCCTGCTGGCTACAGTGACCTTCAGAGAAAGCTTTATTGTTTGCGAAGCACTTTCATGAGCTGCCTTACTGCTGCCCCTTTCCTTGGCTCTGTAATCTGGCCACAGGATCAACATATTTCTCAGGTGGGGGCACAAAGGTTGTGGTTTTCCTCAGGGCTCTGTGCTTCTGAGTGACGGAACCCGGGCTCCCTCTCTCTCTTTCTCCCGAAAACATGCTTGGTGCCCTCCGTCCCGGGCCAGATCTTGTGAGTGTTCTAGGGTATGTTTTTTTCTAGTTCTCTGCAGTACCATCATGGTTATTAGATCCAGACAGTCTTCTCACAGGAAGTGGTGTTGATGAGGGGAGAGAAAGGGAGCTGGCAGGTAGGAGGCAGGGATGGGAATTTCATTGCCCTATGAGCAGACCGGGTGGGAGTGATGCATTCCAGAGAGATCAGGTGTCTTTGCATCATGGAGATCATCTCCATAATCTTCTACTTCCTCATTGGTGAAATGGGCTAATAAAGATCTCCTGACCAGTAGGGTCTACCATAGGATTAAAAGAGAGAAACAATAAAGAACCTTCAAACTTGGGGTCTCTATGACTGAGTCCTTCAGCCTACCCCTCCTTCATGGAGTCAGCACCCCAGAAAACTTCTTTCCTAGTCCACAGTCACCACATGGGTTTTGGTGAAGGTACAAGGTGGAGGGGAGCTTCTGTGACCCCATGGAACACCCACAAAAGTTCATCTCAGGCTCTGGTGAAGGAAGAGGAACTGGACTCTCTTACTGTTTTTTGACCTCTAACTCATCCCCCCTGTTTGTTTCAGCTCCATCCCACAGGCAATGGTGTGGGAATATCATTGAGTCATGCCTTATTGCAGGGGTCACAACGTAGAGGTCATCTAGACCAGTCACCCCTGCATTTACTATTCACACTTTCAAATTATCCTTCCACATATCTGAGGGTTCAGGACATGTAGGTGGTGTCTAAGAGACCTCTGGGATCAGACACCAGAGTGAGAAATCCCTTCTGTATCCTCTTGTCTCGCTGCTCAAATCACTCAAATGATAGGAGGTGTGATTAAGTTTTGTGGTAGTTATTTTGCATAGATTTGCATTGTCTTTCTTTTTTTTTTTTTCTTACTTTTTAAAAAGAATAACACTAAGATGTTGTTGAGGTAAGAGGAATTTGTAGTTACTGATATGAATCCCGGTGCTGAGTTCCAGCCCCTTCCACAATCTACCTCTTCAGGAGGAAGCAGCCAGCCTGACCCCCCCCCACTTGTCTCCACCATGGTTCTGGATAGTTCCTCAGGCATTGATGGCCAAGCAACCTGGCAACTCTGGTCATTACTGATTGTGTCAGTCAAACTCCAAACTGGTCAGTGGCAAAAAAAGAGGTGATGTTTTTGATTGCCACATTTGGAGAGTATTGGTGGCATCTACTGAGTAAAGGCCATGGATGACACTAAACATCCTATAAGCCACAGGACAGAGATTTTCTAAAAGATTAATACTGTTGCCATTGAAAAACTCTGGTTTAGATCATAATCATCAAAAGATAATAAAATATTATTGACAGAAAAAAAAAAGGTGATGATGATGACAAATTGGACAAATCCAATTTTTTTCTCTTGGGGGATTGAGTGAAAGAGTTTAACATAGTAATCCATTAGTATTTGCAGCCAAGACAGAAACACACATGGAAAGAAGCAGGGAAAGAGACAGAAGTCAGCTGAATGGAGAGGCCAAGGCTCAGGGTCCTGTGTTTCCAATGTTGATGGTGCCAGACCTGCCTGTGTTCCAAGCAACTTACAATTTCTGAGCAGCTCTCTCTCATCTCTGAAAGGCAATCCCTCTTTTGCCTGGGAGTCTGGCTGGGGAAAGTTTTTTCCCTCCATTTTTTGGGGACTGGGCCCAGAATAGTGATCTTAGTTACTTTATTTCCATGTATATCCTTTCAGTAAATTGCTGATCCTTTGAAGTTACCCAAGAGATTCTTTATTCTTTGTAACATCAGGCTTGAAATGTCAACTGCCAGTGAGTCCCTGTCCTTTGCTGGGGGGGACCAGACAACAGAGAAGGTGTACTGTGCTGTCTTGAGTACATTGCCAACTGACACCCCTCAGAGCGGCCTTCCTGACCACCCAGATGCAGGTGGAGATACTCAGCACCATATTCCTGAGGACGGTGGCTGACCGTCCAGCTGAGAGCCGCAACCTGTCCACAGTCGGCCAGTGACACCATCAAGTCCCCTTGTATTTTCTTCACAGACATTTACCATCATCTAATATGACCTTTGTACAGCTTTTCCTTGACTTACAATGGGGTTCCATCCTAATAAACCTATCATAAGCCAAAAATGCATTTAATACACCTAATCTACTGAACAGCAGAGCTCGGTCTTGCTGACCTTAAATGATCTCAGAACACTTACATCTGCTAACACAAAGCCTATTTTATGATAAAGCCTAGAATTTCTCATGTAACTTACAGAATACTGTACTGAAAGTGAAAAACAGAATGCCCTAATTCCAAATTCAAAGTACGGTTTCGACTGAATGCTTATCGCTTTTCACACCATCGTAAAGTCAAAAACTCGTAAGTCGAAGACTTGTAAATATTTGTGGCACTAATAAATGAATGAATGGAATGGCATAATTTCCGAGGCTCCTTCTGTCTGGATTCAGATTCTCTTTTGGATCTTCTCAGCCAGTGTTCTCTAAGTCAAACTGTTCTGCGGGGTGCTATTTCTGCAATGCCTTATGAAAAAAAAAAAAAAATCCTGTGGTCAAGTAAGCCTGGGAAATACATTCACTGTATTTTCTTAGAGATGGTCAGTGCACATTAGCATATTAAAGTCCCTGAGAAGTTCCACAATTCTAAAGCTTATTTGACCAGAGTTATTTTTTTTTCCCTTGTTATATCCTTTATTAACATCCCACATCCACAAGGAACACTTTTCTTGTTGGATTGCATCTTTTTTTCCCTCTGACCTTGTTGAAATCTTGCTTCTCTCCCTTTCTCTTCTTCCCTGCTTCCTCCTTCTTCTTTATTTCATCCTGTTTTGGGCCTTAGCCTTCCTAACTGTTGTGAGTCCCATTTGGCTTCTTGGCCTTCCCTATGGGTCCTTGTTGGAGAACACGCTCTCTCTCTTGGACACTGCTTTTAAACGTCCCCATTGCATTTCTGAATTCATTTTTAGTTATTTGAATCTAATCTATTTCTATCTTATGGATATTTTTTTAAGTCCAGGTATTTCAAAGAAACAAGGGAGGGGTATTTTCTGATGTTTAGATATTTCACAAGTAAGGATCAAAAAAAATCAACCCACTGACAGTTTACCTACCAAATCGCCTTACCTGAGTCTTGGAAGAATTATTTTTTATGATCTGGAACTTGCTTAATTTTCTGGAATTGCTGATCCTGGAGACCCAGTCACCAAGACCATCTTGGTCTTCTAGCAGTGCGGTCACCTGTGCTGTATACTTCACTACCTGAATGGGGTCAGAAGAACTATTGTGAGAATAGACACTCATGCTGTCAGAACCCCATGTCCGGAGAAGTTTGTCCTCCCCAAATTAAACTCTAAACTTTGAACGACCTTGCAATTCCTGGCGTATCTCCCGGATCCAACCAGTAGAAGTTAGGTCCCACAACAAGCATGTTTGTATGTAATCATATTTCTCTATTATTCTATTGTTCGTAGTGCTTTCACATGCATTGTCTTGCACAACTATCTCAGTAGCACAATACCGGGTCCACAGATGAACAAACAAAAATGCAAGTTCATGCAGTCTGTAAATAGGGGACATTCAAGACTCAACTTAAGATCCTTAGACTTTGCCAGTGCTATATTTATATAAATAGAAAGAAATGAGCAAATTATCTGTAAAGTGCTTTTATGCTTGCAGTACATTTCTATATTCACTCTTGTTTAATCCTTGCAAGTGTTCTGTAGAATAGGCAGAGCAAATATTTTAATCCATGTTTTATAAGTGACAAAAATGGAAAGGCTGAGGCTCACACCACATAACTAGTCAATGGCAGGGACTAGATTAAAAACAGACTCCCTTGGACCCGAGGGTTTTGGAGGCCTCATTACTGGGGGGAGGGGGAGAAGAAACAAAAATATCTGAAAAATAGAATCTAAGGTTGAAAAATTCCAAACAAGCTTGCAGTAACAACTAACTGAGGTGCTGGAGGTATAAGCCATAAATGCTCGGGACCTTCATTTTTTCCTAAACTCAAGGTGTCTAGCTTTCAGAGATGGGGTTGGATGTGCAAGGCCCTTGCAGAGTATTTCAAAGGTAGAGTCAAAGAGTGAAGGGAATTTTACCCCTTATCTCTATTCCCTATTCACTGTCTATCCTCATTGTCAGGAAGTTCTTTTTCATTTGTAAACGAATTCCCTTTTGCTGCAATTTGAATCCGCTCCTCTTGTTCTGCCCCAGGGGAGAGGAGCCTGGTTTGCCATCAGACCTTTTCTGTTCAGCCCTGGCTAGAATATACTTGCAAGTTGTCTGAATTTTAGTTGCCCTAGTGCCTGTCCCCTCACCTTGAATAATTCACTAGAGAAAGCCCTTTCTTTACAGCTTTTGGGAATCTCAGTAGTTAATATGAAAACTATTTTTTTAAGTTATTAATTACCCCCTGGAGCAGGTTGGAAAAACTCCACTAGGGACAGGATAGAGGCTGGAGAGGACTCAAGGACACAGAGCAGGGCATGAGCTCTTCTGCCTCCAAAGTTAGATTCTGCCAAGGTCTCGCACAAGGCCACGTGGCCGCGTCTCTGTCAGCGCGTAAGATGAACTTGGGCTCTGCCGAGAGTGGGAGTCTCATACCCTGTGGAGACTAGTCTTCTCCCCTCCAAGAGGATTGTGTTTCTGGAGGGAAGTCACCCAGCAACTCCACATAGGGAATTTTCTCCCCTCCCCACATGGAATGATTTATGGCAAGCCCCAAAATAAGCTCCTTAAAATATCCAAACGTTGTTGTTGGTTTTTTTCTCTCCCCCACCCCCAAGCGTTTTACATCCAGGCCTCCATCAGGCAAATTTCGGATAAAAGGTGATTAGTGTTTTGGCAGGATTTTCATGAGGCTTTCTCTTGTATTCCTGCCAAAGAGCTTGCCAGGCCCAGATTTGATTAAAATGGCAGTGGGCTCTGCTACTTGAATGTAATTAGAACCATTCATTAAAGCTTTTGCTGACAGTTTGGCAACCTGTGCATTTTTCAGAGTATGGCCAGCAGCCCATGGAAACGGCTCAGAGGAGGAGCGAGGGCCCGGCAGGCCGAGCTCGAGGAATGGGGCATCCTCCACGGCCCGGGCTTTCTGCATGGCCAGACTGGCATTCACAGCCAGGGAGAGCGCCTTTAATTGGATTAAGGGGGATAGGCGTGCTGCCTTCTCACTGAAACCAAAGTGAGGCGGGAGGTTTGGTGGTGCCTTGCAGAAAGAACACTGAGTGCTGAAGTTCTAGTGGCACACACCCCAAACATAGCCATCACACAAGCACAGAGCGCCGAGGCCCAGCCACCACTGTCTTAGCAAGGCCAAGGTCCTATTCTTTCTCCCTCTGGTGCCCAGTGTAAGATCTGACACTTCGTAATGTTTGTAAAAAATAGTCAGATGAGAATACTAAGAGAAAACGGGTTTGTTTTGACATTGGTTTTCAGAGGTGCGGCTTCCCTGCTTCCAGGCTGGCTCCCTTCAATCCAGTCGCCACAGCGAGCTTTCTAAAATGCCAGTCTGGATATCTTGCTGCTTAAAACATTTCAGTAGCTCACGTGGTCCTTACCACGAGGTTCACAGCATGGTCTCCAGGGTCCTGCAGGACTCTTGCCAACCTCTCTCTCTGGCTATAGCTCTGCCACCCTCCCATCTTTCCCCCTTGCTGCCTTTGCTCTGTATGCTCCAATTCTACGCTGCTCCTGACATTCTTGCCGCTCTACCTTCTCCTGATCACCTCTGCATATTTGGAATTCTTGGCCTGGCCTGGCCTGGATGTCACTCACTTCTTCCATGAGGTCTTCCATGTGTCACTCAAGTCTACTGTCCCCAATAGAGTGTGACCAACACACACCATTAAAACAATTTCAAGTCCCACTAAAATGTTACCCTCCTGAGAGCAAGGGACTATGCCTGGTTCACCTCCAAATCCTCCTGAGCCTAGCACAAGACTTGAATTTGGAAAATGCTCAATAAGTATTTTGAAATGAGTGAACGAATGTGGTTGAGCATAATGAATGTGTGTGTGCTCAGTGATTTGATTTCACAATCTTAGCCATTGTGCAAAGTGACTCCGATGTCATGACTTGGCCTGAAGATGATTGGTTCAACCTTTGGCAGATGGTGCCTTTAAGACAGAACAATTGGGGAGGCGTGTGTTTGGCTCTGCAAACCAGGCTTCACGTCAGGGAATCACAACCCACTGGGATGACTTGGTCGACCATGCAAATTCTCCAGAGCCCCTATCCCGCCTCATCACTGTGTCGGCGTTGACTCTGGTTTGTGTTTTGCTCAACTCTTGGCATTGCCCATTTTCCCTCCAGAAAACTGCCACAGTGGCTTCACTCTGGCACCCTGATCTGATCTCTTAGAATGCTTTTTGCCTATTGTTCTTCTAGCACTGAAACCCCAAATTTCAGCCACACCATACCACACCTTGCTGTCCCCTTTTGCAGGTGGTACGCTCAAAAGGCTGGATGACAGCACCGAGAAAGTCAGCAGTGCAGCCAAGTCTCTGGACATAATGTGTGTTGTGTGCACCATGGCAACAAGCAGAAAGTTGGAGGTTGTGCTGAGTCATTCTTAGCTGGGAAGATGAAGAAACCTGAAAGGTTGTAAAGAGTGATTCACAATGGAATTGCAACAAACGACAAGGTGTTTGAAGTCACTTGCCTTTGGCAATAATTTTAATTATCTTTTGTCCCATATTTTGCTAAGCATCCTTTTTGCCTACTTCATCTGTGGGTGGGCCTTCTGGGATAACCTTTTCCCTTTATTTGATTTTTGTTTAGTTTTAAAAATGATATTTGCCCAGTTCATTGAAGTTAGATAGTGGGGAGACTATATCTTGAATCAAATGACTTCAAGAAGGTGTAGTCACCCAGGTCGACAGAAGCTGTGCTGGTTCTCATGAACACGTGGCCTTTGTCACTGAATGCCCAGTGGAGATTATGGTGTGAGGTTTCCAAAGATGAAGATCTCCAATGAGGCAAAGGTCTTTTTCACAACTTGCTTGATGACTCCTAAGAGCATTCCTGCTGATTGTTAGGGGGGGAAAAGGAGGAGGGGAGCTGCTTGGTGATGGAGGCGTGGAGTAGACTGAGAGGGGACCATGATGCAATGCAGAGGGGCTTCTAGCCTTTAATATGCTGTGATGGTGTGTCAGCTATGGGCAGGGCTGGAACTATCCTTCGCCTGTTCCTCAATACCAGCAGGCATCATGCAGTCACTGGAATTTGTCCTTCTCTACATTGACCAGGACCCTGGAGAGTCACACAATGGAGGGGAACCCCAGCTACTGATAATAGAGATTTCCACCATGTTAATTACTTATCAGTTAATTACTTCAATTGAAAAGGGGTAAGAGGAAAGGGGTACGTGAGTGTGAATCTAAGAGTGAAGGCTTTGCTTCAAATCCTGGATTCACTTCTTGCTGCCTGTGTAACCCTGAGCTTCCTGCCAGTCTAAGCAGCTCAGTTCCTGTGTGACAAATGGTCCCCATCTCATATAGTGCACGTGCCCTTAACACTTGCATGACTGGGGCAAGGGTCAAAATGAAGACTTTCTGCCCATGGGCCCCTTACTCTTCGCCCCCCAACTTGTGTGTCTCAAGGGGCCTAACACATAACTTCAAGAGCACACGCATTCACACACACAGACACACAGACACACACACACATATTTCCCTCCTTCCTCACCCCTTGGAAGCCCTGTGGCCAGGATCCGCATACCAACAGAGTTTGAGGATCTTTACACTCCAGAGAAGCACATGGAAGAGCACTTGGAGAGACGCTAATTGCAAAAATGTAATTCACATCACCTACGGCCGTGCATCTGAGTGTGCAAACCTATCTGAAAGCTCTAGGGCTGAAATAAAAGAGAAAGAAGAAGGGAGGGAAAAGATGAGGCTGGAGGAGAGGGAGGAACACAGCAGACTATGGCAGAGGACCGCATATGCTTTGGTGGCAGGAGAGCCATGAGGACCACAGCTAAGGGGAGAAATCTTAGGCTGTCAAAATATTAACAAAGATGGGCCTCCCCAGTGGCACCGCGGTTGAACGCGGCGCTGCGAAGCTGTCCCCAGCCTCTGCAGTGCCGGTTCGATTCCCCGCCGGCCAGGGAGAACCCCACATGGCACAGCAGACCTCTCCTGCCTCGCCTGCTGCTCCCCTCAGCAGTGTCTTTGGTCTGTCTGCCCGTTCTGCTCCCCACTCTGGCTCTGGCAAATTCTTTCACCCTCCCATGCTCCTGACCTGTACCCCAGTTCTTGTATAAAATAAATAAATGAATCTTTAAAAAAATTAACAAAGATGTAAAACAATGATACTTCATTACTTTTTTTTTAAAAAAAAAGGTGTTCACAGATGATAAGGTGGTGGGAGAACTATGGGACTATAACAATGTAAGGGGAAAAATTAATTAATTAAAAAAGTGTTCTTGCCATGGGAATGTAGGACAGAGCATATGGCTGGACTGTGAACCGTATAACACTGGCTATGAGAAACTCAGAGACGTCCCCAGGCCTGTCTTAACCTGAGTCTTGGGAGCAACTGCTGGTCCTACAGCTAAACTGCAGATACTGAGTTATTTCCTCTTCGTGAACCTCAGTACCTTCATCTACAAACTGGGGGGAAAGATGCCTCTTGTACTACCTCACCAGGCTTTAGGGAGACAGCGAGAAAATGGAATAGAGTAGTATCCTCTGAACATGCAGGGTGTTCGCTGCTGTTGTTGCGCCACTCTTTTTTTTTTTAAGATTTATTTTTTATTTACTCATACAAACAAAAACTAAGGTACAGACCAGAGGTGCCGGTGGGGGGCAGGTGAGAAGATTCACCAGAGTGGGGAGCAAAACAGATGGATTGACTGAGGGGAGCAGCGGGCGAGACAGGAGAGGTCGGCTATGTGGGGCAGTTCCATGGCTGGGGATTGAACTCGTGCTGCAGTGGCTGGTGATAGCTTGATAGCTCTGAGACTTAAACCTGCACCACTAGGGAGGCACCACTGGGATGATCTTATCCTCCAGAGGAAGCAACAACATCTTGGAGGCCCTGGGATGATCTCATCCTCCAGAGGAAGCAACAAGAAGAGCGCCTGTGTGACTTGCTGATCTGGTGGGGGAGACCAGAGGCGGCACTTTTCTGCCCTGCGCTAGGGCGGCTTCGGTCCATGACAGTGAGTCTGAGGAGCTCTTGTAAGCTGGAAGCTTCCCCTGCTTCTCACTGTGCATGTCTGCACTCCCTCTAGGGCCCCAGGGTACAGCTGAGGTGGATGGATGTCACAACTAGACCAAGGCCTGGTTCCTAAGGACTCTGCTGGTCTTTCTGAAAGAGCTTCCCAGTCTTGCAGGCAGAGATTTTCTCCTATCCTCTCAGATCCTGCATAGGATTTGATTCTTTTTGCGCCCTGGTGCTACCTCTGATAGTAGTAGGCAGGTAGTTTGCCCGGCTTTGAAAGCATAAATCTCTCAATTGTTGAAGGAAGATGGGGGTGTTGGTAGGACAAAGTGACAGGCACTTACTTGCCAATCTCCGGAGGAGCACACAGATCTATTGTTCTTGTGAAAGACAAGCCATCTAAATGGATACATATTTTTGCATATTTGTGTGTACATATGCCTATATCTATCGAATTATATAAATAGATATATTTGTATATCTAAACATATGTCTAAATAGATATGAAATAGGTATTTTAAAAGCTTGGGGAAAATGTAGATTGAAGGACTCATGTAGAGAGGGCACTTATGCATATTTATAGACTTCATTAAAAAAGGATTTGAAATGATGCTTTTGACTTTATTTTTGGTGTTTTTCTACCTTTGTTTAGCCATTTTATTTCTGAGAGTCTATTCTAAGAGGATAACTGGATCTTGTATGTAAATTGTGTGTATTTATAAGGATGGTCATCATGGCATCATTAATATATAAAGCAAACACTGGCAATAATATAAATATTCAACCATGGGCACTGGTTGAAAAGAATCATGCTATTTCCTTAGAATGAATTCATGGAGCTCTGAAAAATAATGTTGTAGAAAAGTATCTATTGATAAGTCACTCACGATCTTTTGCCATGTGGAAAGAAGTATGAAACAACATACTATAGATGATGATATTTTTGTTTACTGAACATATACTCTCCAAGAGAGACAAGGTCTGGAATGGAGACAACAAAATGTCTGTGATGCATCTTTGGGAGAAAGGTTGGGAAGTATTTTAATTTTCTTTTGTGATACGTATTTTCCAATTTTTCTACAATGGAAAGAAGAAATCACATTTATAATAATTTAAAAAGTTATAAATCAGAACTGTGCCGCCTGGAGTTTAGCACAAACATGGGGCTCCAACTGGGGCTCTGCCATTGCCAAGGAAAGCGGAGAAACCAACTGTTTGGTTTCACACATGATGTTGGCGAGACTGCAGCCAAGGGCAGCATTTGTGTGTGAGTGTGACCATTGAGACCAATGCCCGGGAACTTGATCATCACTCACGCCCACGTCCTTCCCATATTGTTCCCAGTCTGGTTACGATGAGGCTCAGAAGATGCATATTTCACTCAGGAGAGAAAAGTCGGAATCAAATTGGGTCCTCTGCTTGCTACACCGCACACTTGCACCAATATTTATCCCATCTGTTCTGAGAGTCTGCTCCCCATTACTTACCAAACTGTCAATGGCTCCCCATTATTTACCAATTCTTTGGCCTGGCACACAGGGTCTTCTGAGGTCTGCCCCCAGCCTACTTTTCCAGCCATCTCTCCCTCGAGTTCCTTTCAAGTACCTTCTGCTCTAACCAACTGGGTCTGCCATTTTTTAATGACTCGGAATGATTTCAGCTGCTTTGATCAGAAACCCAAACTGACTTCTGTAGAAAAGAAATATATTCTCTAACATAACAGAGATTCCAGAGATTGGGTGGGCTCTAGGGATAACCAACTTCACAACTCAGTGAGGTCGTCAAGGACCCCACCTTTCTGCTCTGCCTTTCTCAGTTTGGATTCAACCTCAGACCAGAAGCTAGTGGTTGCAATCTCATCCAGACTTGGTGACATCTTGAAAACAGAAGAGACACTGTCTTTCCTATGGTTAGACCATTCAGGAAGCCCTCCTAGGAAACTCCCCTCTTGGCTCACTGGCTCATGACCTTCATCATGAATCACATTACCCTTGACCAGTCAGGGCAAAGGTGTTGGTCTTCCCTAAGGCATGTGGTTGCATGAGGAAGGGGCAGAAAACAAACAAACAAAAATATTTAGGGTTCAGTTAGGAAGAAGGGAATCTTGAGTAGCTGCTCCATCAAAATGACTCATTCTTTCCTGTCTTGTGTATTTCTTCACACTGCTTCCCCTGCCTGGAATGACTTTTTTCTATTTCTTCTTGTTCAGATTTCAGTTTAGTTCATCTTTTATAGCCTGACTTAAGCTCCATGAAGCTGAATCAGGTCTCCCCATCTCCCCCCGCCCCCGCAGTGGTAATGTCTTCCTTCTAAATGAAACTGCGCTATGTATTTTATGCTAAAGATGTCTTTAACATAATCTACTGTACACAGTGCTTGTTTGTGAATGTATCTGTTTTTTAAACATGATTAGGGATTACAAGATGAATCAATGTATTTATTAGAATGATTAGAACTCAAGGTCAGTGTGACCAACATGTAATAACTCATGCAAAGAATGGTCTATGTGCCTCTGTTCTCTTCTCTCATGTGTATGACAGATGGAGTTTATTCTAGCTCTATTTCTAAATAAGCCTGCACTGAACCTCAGAATCATTCTCAATACAGTATTCCAGGAAGCCATTACTAGATATTGTTGTTAATGCTGAAAATCAAGCCTAATTGTCTTTTTTGGCCTAGTTTTTATAAGGTCCAGGTCAGTCTTTAAAGGCAAAAAGTCAGTCAGGGCTGAATGGATACAGAGATGAATGGTACATAGTTCCCTGCATCCAGGAAAGTAGCCAAGAAAGCTATCCATATACAGATTGTTGAAAGGCAAGGCAGGAAGTGATGAGCCCCATGGAGACATACAACTAGCCATGTGAATGTGGGACACTGGGGGAGACTTCCTGGAGAAAGGATCCCTTCAGTCATTCTGTGTTCACCCAGAGTAAGTGTAAACACACCTAACTAGCCCCTGTTGCTAAGCAATTAGGTTATTTCTAATCGTTAAATATGAATAATAACAGTAGAATAAATATCCATATAGTCAATTTTTTTTAAAGATTTATTTATTTATTTATACAAGCACTGGGTACAGTCAGAAGCGCAGGAGGGTGAGAGAATTCACCAGAGCCAGAGGGGGAGCAGAGCAGGCAGAAGGGCCGAAGTACACTGCTGAGGGGAGCAGCGCGTGGCAGGAGAGGTCTGTGCGCCATGTAGGACCCTCCTCCGGTGGCCGTGGTGCAGCTGGGGATCGAACCAGCGCTGCAGAGGCTGCAGGCAGCTTCGCAACCCAGCACTCAACCGCTGCGCCACCGGGGAGGCCCATATAGTCAAATTTTAATGATTTTTAAATTATGTGATAAATTCCTAGAAATAAAATGGCTAAAACAGAGTTTGTAGATCTTAGGGATATACATTTATGCAATTGAGACCCAAAAGGGAATGTTAGATCTCAGTTGTGTAAATATATCATAGTTTATGCACCCGATTACTTGGCAATTAAACTGTGGTTCAAAATCCAGAGGTCATATGGAAAAATTGCTAGAGATGCCTAAGCATTATAAAAAATTTAAAAATTTTACAGCAAGAACATATCAAAAGATAGTAAAAGACAAATGACAAACAGAAAAAAATATTAACATGTCACAGATTACAGGTTAATATTCTTTATGTGCAAAGAATTAAAAATAGAAAAGAATAAGGTCAATGAGCTACAGAAAAATTAAACTGCCATGAGAAATTGTGCATAATTTTTTTATTTTTGCTAGTTGGTATGATTGGGTCAAAAGATTACCACAGATATGATTTTTAACGATATTGCCAAATTCGCCTCTTTTCCCACCAGCAAAGTATTACTATGCCTATTAAGTCTTGCCAATAGTCAGGTTTTTGGAATGCATCTCAATGTCCTTGCCTTTGGTTTTCCCTAATTTCTAGTTATCTGGAGTAATTTTCATATAATTGAGAACCATTTGCTTTTCTTATCTCACGCCAGTCTTGCTTATTTTTCTGTAGGTCATTGACCTTATTCTTTTCTATTTTTAATTCTGTGCACCTAAAGAATATTAACCTGTAATCTGTGACATGTTAATATTTTTTTTCAGTTTGTCATTTGTCTTTTACTATCTTTTGATATGTTTTTGCTGTATAAAATTTTTAAATTTTTTATAATGCTTAGGCATCTCTAGCAATTTTCCATATGACCTCTGAATTTTGAACCACAGTTTAAACATTTTTCCCATTCCAGTGTTATAGAACTGACTTTCTTTTAGTACCTATACAATGTTTCTCCTTTTATTCCTCTATTTTCTTTTTTCTCAACATATATACCTCTATTCCAATTAGATTTTATTTTAGTGTATGATGTGAGGAATGGATCAAATTTTATCTGTTTCCATCTGGCTATCTAGTTTATCTTGGATCATCTCTTCTTTGTTGATTTGTCTCATCATGCACTAAATTTTCTTATGAAATTGGGTCTATTTCTGAATTTTCTATTCCATTCTATTGGTCTATAGATATGCCAATACCCACACATTTAATTATCCAACTTTGAAATGTGTCAGATACCTGATAGTGCTAACCTGCTCCCTAATTGCTTTTATTTTCCAGAGAGTTCCTTATTGCTTTTGCCTGCTTGTCTCTGAAATGAATTTTATAATCTACTTGGGGAGAAAAAATAAATATCTATGATATTTTTGTTAGGATGACAATAAATTTGTAGTTTAACTTAGGAAGAATGGACTTCTTTATGAATTTGAGTCTATCTAACCAAGAACATCTTTCTGTTTATTTGAATTGATTTGTGTGTCTTTGGAGAGTGTTTTTTTTTCCCCTTTGCATTTTCTCAAAGTTTTAAAAACTCCTTGCTAGATTTATGCAAGACACTTTGTGTAAATAGGCTCTACCTTTCATTTTATCTTCTAACTAGATAGTATTTGTAAATATGAGGGTCTTATTTTTTTATAAAATTTTTACTTTGATATAATTTCAGACTTTTAGAAAAGTTATAGAAATAGTACAAGGAACTTCCATCTACCCTTTACTTGGATTCATTCATTGCTTACATTTTGTTCCTGTCTCTGTATCTGTGTCTCTCTTTCCGTCTGTGTATTTTGTTTTGTTTTGTTTGTTCTAAATAATTTTGAGAATAAGTTGGAGCTATGATGCTCTTCTACACCTAAATATTCAGTCTGTGTTTTCTGAAAAGAGAACATTATGTTTCAAAACTAGAGTATGGTCATGAAGTCCAGAAACTTACAACTTACAACATGAAGTCCATATAACCTAGAACTGATATTTAACTTTAATCAACTGAACCAATAATTATTCAGTATTTTTGCCTCTCTTCCTCTGCCCTCTCCCACCCTGGTCTAGAATCTAGTCCAGGATTACTTAATGCATTCAGCTGTGTTTCCTCTTCATTCTGGAACTGTCCCTTGACCTTTGGTTTTTCTTTGCCTTTCTTGACCCTGACATTTGGGAAAAATATAGGTCAGCTATTTTGTAAAACATGCCTCAATTTGAATTGATACTCAGTCTATTTATAATCAGATTTAAGGAAATCTATTGAGGTTTCTATATTGATTTTTATAACAGGTTACTGTACTATGATCTCCTATTGTGTGTGATAGTTTTGTTGTTGTTTTCTTTTTCTGAAATCTCTTGAGTTTTCCAGATAAAGAAGCAGACCCACTGCGTAGAGTGGTAGTTTTCTCTCTCCCTTTCCAGTTCTCATGCCTCTGTTGTCAGAGACCCAGAAGGGAAGGGTGTTTGTTTTTTGCCTACTAGATAATGCTTACATATTTTCTGACTGTCTCTGACTACTGAAGATTCACTATTTGGGAAAGACTGAACATTTCCAAGAGGAATTTGCTTTTCCTAAAGTGGGCAAGTGTTGGGAAGGCAGTGGCCGTGGTTGGTGGGCTGGTGAATACTATGCTCATCAATTCTCCAAATAAAAAAAGGATTCAAGGGGAGAGGTACAGGATTATTTGCTACAAGATAAAGAGATGTATTCCTTTAGTGAGAATATTTTAAAATATTTAGTGAGAACATATTATGTGTCACAGCTGTTCTAGGCAATAGCGCTATAAAGAAGTTTTTGATTAGCATGTGTGGGATTATTTAACCCCATGCTCCTTGCCTGTGGTCCTGATTCCCTCATCCTGCTCACTGCTGTTCCCAGGACACTAACTCTGAAAGTGTGATACAGTTTATTGATGCTTTGTTTGTCACTCCACTAGAAGGAAAGTTCTCTGAGTACTGGATCTTTGTCTTCTTGTTCTCTGTTGGAACCCAAGTGTCTCTAGAATATTGTTTGGCATGAGTAGTTTCTCAACAGACATTTTTTGAATTAATAACTAAAATGCTTAATGTTGTGTGTTGCTATCATAGATTTTTTTTAATCACTTTTTGACTACTGACTTCGGCTTTCCCAGGAATTATTATGCATCTACTGGACATTCTACTTCTTTGTTTACCTTAAAAGGTTTGGGGTTGCTTCTCTTGGATTTTTAGAAAGTGAAATTTTTCCCTTTTCCTTTTCTATGAGAATTCTCTTTTGCAAATATTTCTAACTGTACATCATCTTTATATTAAAGTCTATAATAACCTGTTCTTTCAAAGTTCATGCCTTCCTGAGGTTTCTCCATTGAGGCTAATGTAATTTGCTTATATGTGTATTTTATCTGTGTGTGTGTGTACCAGCTCCTAGTCTTCAGAAATTGCCAAAGACTCTTACCAAGTCCATGGTGTCGTGTGTCTCCTGAGAAGCACTGTGATCTACTTGAAATACCCAAGCTGTGCCAACGAAGCCAGTTCTATCTCACTGGATGTCTGAGCTCTTTCCCACCTCTAGGCCGATTTCGCTCATTTATAAAATGTGAACTTGGCCCAGATAATCCAAAGAGAACTGTTTGTTACATTCTAATATAGCCACAAAACCTAATCTTTCCTGCTTTGTTTATTGATGTGATAGATTAGGCTAATAATTTTCCTTGTGTTGAACCAATTTTGTCCGTTTGATAGACTCATTCCTTACTATAGTCCCTGACACATTAACTGTGTTCCATGAATGTGTATTGAAGGAGAAAGGAAGGAAGAAATAACAGTGAAAAGATCATGAGATTTTAAATAGAAAGAAACTGGGTTGAAATCTAATTTCTCCTAGATACAGGCTGTGAGATTTAGAGTCTCTGTGTCATCTTTTGTAAAGGGAGATACTTATCTAAAATATTTATTGTGACAATTAAATGTGGTGGAAAATGTAAAAGAACTGAAAACTGTAAGATGTCATGAAAATATTATTATTATTGCAACAAAAATATAATGGCTTACTAAATTCAGTATATTCTATCAGTATTACTAATTGAAAAAAGAGCATCAGATTTTTTCCAATTTTAGCCTGTGATATATGATTTGAATATATCTGGCTTCCAAGTACCCCCCTTCACCTAAATAGCCACCACTAAATCTAATTTACCAATATTATTGATACTCTTCCCAGATGTCCCACATCTTCTCTGACCCTATTGTGAGAACCAAGGGCATCCATATTTTGGCAGCTGTTGTATCTGACATATAGAAGCACTTAATACTAGTTAACCATTAATTGACTGTTTTGACATGGGTATTGGCATTTCTTGGTCTTGGGTGAGAAATTGACAAAATCACATCGACTGAGGTTACAGTCAATGTTCACTATTTACTGCTTTTTTCTTCTTTCACATGAAGTTGGGACATGCATTTTCATCGAGGTAGTGTATTTCCTCTCAAAGTAAGGTATTAAGCACAGCTGGAAATGTCTTAAAAAGATATGCATCTGTAGTGGAAATATCTGTGAACCAAGGGTTAGGGAGCCTGATTTTCCTCATTCCCAACTCCACCCTGGCTGTGAGAATCTGAGCAATTCTCTTAACACCTTTACTTCAGTTTCTTCACCTTTAAAAGAAGAAATTTAGAAAGGATCTTGGGGGCCTTCCCAGCTCTGAAAGCTATGATTTTAGGTAATGGAATGAAATCTCAACACTGAAAACACTCTTAAAACCACCCAAACAAAAGTTAATAAAATTTAAAAAACAAGAAGGCAATATCACTCTAAGGTAGATTAAATCTAAAAAGGAGTCAATACACTTTAAAAGTAATTAGTTGAAAAAAGACACTACACACAAAAACTAAGACTCAGCCACAACCTGAGAGCTATTAAAACAATGAATAACTTCCCTGAGCATAGAGTAGTTGACTTTCAATACCATAAAGGACTGAGAAAGAAAAAAAAAAGTAAATTAAATTCTTAGTTCTCTAAATCCAGGTAAAACTAATCCAATATCACAGTAAACCACATTCAAATGGTACAGACAATAGAATTAATCTAGCGCAGCCCAAAGACACTACCAGAGCTAACCCTGCCCTTTGCATACCACTTGGCATCTTGAGTAACAGGACACTGGGGGCAGCTGGCAAGAGGGCACTGTGTGGAGGAAGTCCCGAGTCTGAGCACCTTGGACAGAAATCCCCTAGTTTAGCAGGAACTGGGAGCTTACACAAGTGCCTGCTGATCAAGCAGAGGAGTGTCAGGCACAGCTGACCCCAGCACAACCGGTCCTCTCCGGGTTCATCAGAATTGGACATGCTGACAGCTCCACATACCTGTTAGGTTTGGAACTCTAACTGCTCATTCCCTGGCAGTTGATAAAAGCCTGGAGCAAATATGACTGAGAAGAGCTTAGGCAATGTGTGAGGACACTTGATCTAAGCCCTCTGACAGTCTGGAGAAATGGCAAGAATGTCTTACACAGCTAGTTAGCGGGAATCCGCAAGTCTTCCATTTTGCAGCTAGGTTTACAAAGTGGTTACCTATGAGCAGGAAGTATGAAAACAAAGTGAGGCAAGCTGACAAAACAACTTGAATCAATGCCCTGATTTATCTTGAGGAACAGTTCTCTCTTCCACCCCAAACGGAACCTCCTGTCTGGGAGGAATTACTTTTAATTTGGATGTAGATGGACTATGTGTTGGACAGGAACATAAACTTCAGGGATACACCAATCATTCATTTGTTCAACATACATTTATTGAGCATTTTCTGTGTGCTGACCATGATCTATGCTCTGATGATGTTTATGATGCGGATTTCTGGGACACCCATTTTTATTAAACACCCTCATTTTATTGTACTTCTGGTGTTAATATTTGTAACAAACACAAGCACACAATATTTCATAATCAATTCATGATGTGTTTATACTGTGATGGTAATATATGCAATCTAGACTAGGGAATATTCACTTGAAAACTGCAGTTTTAAAATTTTAATTCATTGCCTAAACTACATTATTGTAACAATATTAAAAGAAATCAAGATGGCATTGTGGGACCTGGTAGCCAGATGTGAAGGGAGATTTGACATAGCAAGTGAGGGAACATTGCAAGGATATAAACTTAGAGTGTTCAGAAATAGCATCTTTTGATAAAGGATATTTCAACTGAGTCTGAAATATAAGAGGAATGTACTGGGTAGAGAAAACAAAAGGTACAAAAGAACAGATTTAGAGGGAGGAAAAGTGAACAAGGTTACATGAAGTAGAAGTGTGAAGAAGAAAGGGCCTCCCCTGGTGGCACAGCAGTTGAGCGCTGGGCTGCGAAGCTGCCCGCAGCCAATGCAGCGCCGGTTCGATCCCTGGTCGCAGGCGAGGGTCACACATGGCATGCAGACCTCTCCTGCCGCTCCTGCTGCTCCCCTCAGCAGTGTACTTCTTCAGTCTGCCTGTTCTGTTCCCTGCTCTGGTGAATTCTCTTACCCTCCCGCGCTACTGACTGTACCCAGTGCTTGTATAAATAAATAAATCTTTAAAAAAAAAAAAAAGAAGTGTAAAGAAGAAAGAAAAGAGAGTGAGGGAGGCCAGAGATGACATGGTGGGGCAATGGGATGAAGGGGTAACGCCATAGGATTTTTTTTTATTTTAAAAAGACTACATTACACTTCTAGTGAAAAGCCTGTTTGCTATGGGACCCAGATTGTAACCTATTAAAACAGTCCAAAGAACGTAATATAGAGAAGAAAACTGCATCTCCAACAATTCTCATTAGGGCAACCACTTCGTAGTTATAGCTAAGAACATATCTGCCAAATTAATGAATTTGAGATCAATTTCAGAAAGGATGCTGAGAAATGGTAATCACCCTCCAGACTTTAGCACAGACCAGGTATCTCTAAAAGTAAAAGAGGTGGCCCTTGTTTGTAAGTTAGAGATTTACTGTGAGCCAGACCTACTTGCTCGCTGAGTGATTCGTCCATCTAAAATTCAGAAAAAGAATACTTCTGAAGATAATTAGAAAGAATATAACTGGACTGAAGCTGTCAGCGACTGCAGATCACTTCTCTGCAACCACGTCTTTCTCAGGCAAATAGCAGACTTGAACAGAATGGTCCCTTCTCAAAGGAGAGGTGAATAATAAGACCCACTGTGAATCCTACATATAAACACTACAAAAAGGAACAGAATGAGGGAAGTTAAGAAGTGATAATTAAATGATTAATTTCCATCTGACATAGAATTATTCCAAGCTAGGAGAGAAAATCAGTTCAGAATATAGAAAAAAAATGATACTTTTCAACCATCAGAAAAGCTAAAAACTTTTTTAAAGGTTAAAAAAGAATATGTATTTTTGAAAAGGAACACACAGCAGAGAAATAAAGAGCTCAAAGAAAAGATTCATTAATGATCAAAGGAGAAAAATTGCATTGGCAATTTTAAGAAACAATACAATAATAAAACTACTACAGAAAGAGAAAGTTATCTTCAGAAGCTACAAAAAACAGAATCTGGACTAGGAGTAAATTTAGAAAAAAGAAAAGAAGTTGTTGAAAAATTGTTAGAAAAACTATGGACAATAAATTTCAACCAACATAAGCATTTCTGTTTCTGGAGAACAGATACATAAGACATGAATATGTGGCAAGATAACATAGAAGAAAACTTCTCTTTAGTAAAGCAAGAGCTGAGATAGCAGGTTAACAGAGTACTCATTCCAGGAAGAAAGAAAAAAAGACCTTCAGAACAAAAAAACTTAGCATATCTTAAGTTACTGAACTTCATGAATAAAGAGTATTGTAGCCATAATTTTTATTCTGTGTAAAGTATTCCATGTGAAAATAAGTCAAGCTGGCCTCTGATTTTTTTAATTGCAGCATTTAATGTCAGAAGACTAGAACACTGTGTACGTAGTTATGGAGGAAGTTTTAACATTTAATATTTTCTATCCATCAAATTATAATTTATGTATGAAGGTAATAGGCAGACATCCATTAAAAAATGAATTCAAAGTGCAAGTATTTCTTGGGAAAAACTATCTATTTATAAACAACTTCCAGAGGAAAATCCCAGGATATAGACTGCTGACAGCAGTAGTGATATTTTTCTCCATATGTCCCTGTGTTCATTTAAACAATAATAGTAATAATAATAATAAAGTGAAGTGTTAATAATAGCAACAGTAGTAGAAATGTTAGTAATAATAGTAATAATAGCAACTATTTATGGTGATTCCTAAATACCAGACACTTCATAATCATTATTTTACTCCATACTGAAATTACCTCATGGAGTAATAGAATCATCACCCCATTTTATATTGGAGAAATGCTTATACGTCTGGAGAAAGAAAGCTTTAGAGCTAGCAAGCAGCAGATCCACATGTTGTCTTTTTATTTTACACTCACATCTCTTTTATCACTTTAATCTCTGTCTTTTCCCTTTCCATTCTCAGATGGTGCCTCAAGACCATCCTCTACATTACAGATCTGATTTTCTCCAAACTTAGTTCTGTCCTTTACCGCCTTTGTTGATTACCAAAGTACTCTGTGGCAATATCTTTGCACATATTTTTTCATTACTGTCTCAATACACATTAATATATTGTCATACCATCTCTCCTTTCTCATCTGTTATTTCTTAGAATCTTTGCTCTTTTTCCTCCAAGGTATAATGTAGATGCTATTTAAAGTTAACTTCCATGGCCTGCATGAAATATGTTACACCTGAAGGGGGAGATCCTATACTTCCAAAATACTAACAATGATGTAACTCCATGGCACTTCAAAAAATAATTAAAAAAAAAAAAAGAATAGTCTTTATCCCTGAGTACAACATTTATCTTCTATGTTGTACAAGGTTTTTTATAGCCCCTCTGTGGGGTGTGTGTGAGTGTGTGTATGTGTGTGTCTTTATTTTTTTTTAAAAAAGATTTATTTATCCATGCATACAAGAACTGGGATACAGGCCAAAGCAGAGTTGTGGGGGGTAAGAGGATTCACCAGAGATAGAATGTGGAACAGAACAGGCAGATCGACTGAAATACACTGCTGAGGAGAGCAGTGGGCTAGTCAGGAGAGTTCTGCTGTGCCATGTGGGTTAGCCCCCTGGCCGGGGATCAAACTTGTGCTACAGTGGCTGCCAATATCTTCGTAGGTTGCGTCTTTACCCCTTGTGCCACTAGGGAGGCACGTGTGTGTATCGTTATATCTGAAAAGTTGATCCTGTATTTGTCCAAAATCAAGGATGACTTCTTCTTAGGTCTTACTTGGATGGACTTAGAATCTTTAAGCTGACCAAGTCATCCTAGTTTGAAGATGCACTTGTCTATCAAAAGAAGAGGTCTTTTATCAGGGGAACTTCAGATTAAAAAAATTTTCTATGCCCAAATCTCTATCCCATTTAGCTTCCATCCTACACAGACGGACTGTCTGTGGCTCACCACCTTCGCATATGTCTGTCTTCCACATCAGAGAAAACCCAGCCATATCAGCTACAAGCAGAGCCACTTTAGAAAGACTCCTGAGCAGAGACACATCCTATTCTCTTGGGTTTTTCTCCTGACAGTGGGAGGTTCCACCTGGGCTATCAGCAAGGCTCACTCCCAAAGATTTTTCTAAGGTAGCAAGAGCACTTCCAGATGAAGTGGTTCCTGCTCTCTCACGACCCTGTCTGGCCTCCAGCCTATAAACCTCGGGAACTAGGGGCCATACTTTGTCTTGATGACATCTTTCAATCGGATGTCTGTTTGTTCATTTGAAGATCAAAAATGCCTCAAAATTTGTAATGTGTGGCTGAGATCCTTCTCTAGTGATGTTTTTTGCCCCTATTTTAACAGCTTTACATGATAATTTCACTTGGTTTCTTAGGAAAGCTTTATGCCTATATGCACAATTTCTTTCCCAATCCCCTGCTAATATTTTTGCTTTTGACAGCTGGAGCAACCTTTTCAGATGTTACTCTGTGGCATATTGGATTCAAATCCACACATGATTTCTGGCTCAGGCTATTGTCTCTATTTGCTGTGCTGGGGCCAGAGTGAGGGGAGAGCCCTCTGCTAACCACAGTTCAATGGCATCCTATAAATGGATATTTTTGTATTGAAAGTTTGGACATATCTCAAGTATTTATTGAGATACTAATTTTTCATATATTTTGAATAAATATTTGACATAGATCTTTGTCATAAGTGCTTCAATAATTTGTTTCCTTCTCTTTCTGGTTTTGTCGTGGGGGTGTTACATGTTTATTAAAGCTTTTAAATCATCTCCATCTACAAATAGAGCACATATGTAAGCAAAAGTCTCTTAGAGCAGAACTAATGGGAAAACTAAGGATCCCTTGATACACTGGGCCCTCACCACTGCTTGGGTCAACGCTACAGAGTCATGTTATAGTCGAGTTCATTGAAAACCCAAAAAGAGTTTAGTAACGCCATCTCCAGGATAGATTTCAAAATAGATTATACCAGGATGAAAGTGTTCAGCTCAGTTTTAAGATGCTTTGTGACCTAAAAGGGACCAGGAACTTGTGGAAATCAAAGTTAATTTAGAAGCTGAAACGTGTGTTTCCTTGGCAGAATTGAATGTGACTAAAAGATTCTGTCAGTGTGATTCAACCCTAGCTATTTGGTAGAGCCCTAGGCAGAGGTAATGATGGGAGAGGACACCCAGAAATAGAAACCTCGTCAATCATGGGTGCAACTTATCAAGGCCACAGTCAATTGAACAAACCTGTTTCACTTATATCCACTTGTGCCAAGATGGAGGCATTCCCGTAGATAAGGAGACAATATGCTTAAGAAAAGATCAGAGTGGAACAACCTTCTCCAAAGGAAAAGCTGAATCCCATGAAGGGGGAAAAATGGGCTAATGCTTTACGTAAAGGCAAAACTGAAAGTTATTGGGCCCTATATATAGCCGCCTCTCTGTTAGCATTTGTCCAGGGTTCTGGATGGATTCCAAAAAAAAGTGGTTCACTGTTCCGGTAGCCTTGGGGCTCTGCACCAAATGTCAAGGTGGGAAGAAGATGAGTGACTAAACAGTATAGTTGCTTCTTCTCTCCCAGGGCTTTGGCTGGACTCCATCAGAGGGATCCAAATATACGACAGGGTGGGGGCTCTGCTCCCATCAGCCGGCTGAGAGAAGCAGCTATTTGGAGTGTAAGGAGCACAAGTAATGGGGCAGCTGATCTGAGCTGGGACAGCTGATGTGACATCAGCCTTGGCAGGGGAGGTGCTGATGGCAGTGGTTGGAATATGGACTTGTGTTGACAGACACTAGAGTAGTGGGCAGGAGCTTTCGTGCGCTGTCCCCCATGCAATGTTCCTCTCCGGAAGAACTTCCAGTATGCATATCATCTACTGAATACTCGAGCCAAAAATGCATTGATGCTGCCCACAGTGATGGAAGAAATCAGCAGTTGGCTATCTTGTTTTGATACTTGCAAACAACCATAAGAAGTAGGATTTCTGTAATCAGGTGCAAAAGCAAGTAACTGCAGACATTTTATTATGGGAACTTATGTGACATTGATCCTATTTCTTCAAATAGAAGATAGTAATGGTTGTTTGACCCATGATTATTTCACTTACACAAGAAAAGGATGCTGCCCAATGAACTACAACGTACTAATGCTTGGAAGTTAACATTTCGGAAATGTTGAAATGAGAAAAAACCACGCACTTTACATGCACTGTTGATGTGACAAGAACATAGAATATGTGCAGGAAGATCAGTTAGGAGATTGTTGTAGCAATTTAGATAAGAAAGGATAATGATTTATAATAAGATGCTGTCAGTGGAAATGGAAAGAAATGAGGACTCCATCATATATTAAAGGGGACAGCAAATTAGCTGTTTTGTTTATTTGATTTTGTGTGAGGGACTAAGGGTAAAAGGATTCAATTGGCATCAAAGCTAACAAGAATATGAACTAAAGGAAATTCCAGCTACAGACTGGAGTCCCCTTCTGATATTCCGGTGTCCACTGTGGTGCAGAGAAAATAATGATTCCACACATTTAGATTGTTCTTAAAACACACTATTCTATTGGCACAAAAATGATTCCATTGTTTCCATAACAATTCATCCTCTCCAAATATAATTACTTTTCTAGATATTATTGCCATGACCATAGATAATTTCATGCTTATGGGCATACATTGTTCTGTATACTGAAGTTCTGTATACTGTGTTATGTTAAGCTTCTGAAGAAACATCCTAACAAGAAGCAGTCACTATGGAAGCTTTTAGCCATGAAGCACTTCCAATTTGTATGGAAGCATTCATTATGTGCATGTTTTAAAAATGAAAGGCAATTGTTGTCCTCAAAAGAATATCACTGAACTGAAAATAAGAAAGCCTGGTTGAATCCTCAACCTCTTAACTCATTGTGTGACATTGGGCAAGCCAGTCAAATAAATTTCATCTGTGGAATGGAGAAATAGCTTTCTATGTACCTTGCAGGGTTTGATGAACATCAAATGAATCCATGACAAATACTCATCGAGCCCCTACAATGTTTAGAGTCTAACATGGCAGAAGGGATACAGCGGTATATAGCAGAACCAGTGACTGTGCTCAGGAGAGGCTTATTACAGGAAGGAAGTGGTGTACTGTAAGTTATTATAGGCATGTGAGGTAGAACTCTGATCAAATGTTAGATGCATAGAATTTCTTACTATGGAAAGTGGACTTTAATTTAATTAATTTATTAAAGATTTATTTTTATTTATGCATACAAGAACTGGAGTGTGGGCCAGAGGTACAGTGGTGGGATGAGAGGATTCACCAGAGACAGGGTAGGGAGCAGAACAGGCAGATTGACTGAAAATACACTGCTGAGGGGAGCAGCGGGTGAGACGGGGGTGGGGGCGTCTGCTGTGCCATGTGGGTTAGCTCCCTGGCCTGGGCTAGAACTCATGACACAGTGGCTGGTGATAGCTTGATAGTGCTGAGACTTTAACCCCTGTGCCACCATGGAGGCTCTGGACTTTAATTTTAAAGGATAATTTTCAAAAAGGTAAAATTTTGACTCTTTTTTTCAAATATAAAACAAACACATGCCAAAGATTTTATTCAACTCATCCATTAATGAAGGACCACTAGGATGTTCAGACTTTCCAAAGAGCATTGGAGCTCTCAGGACTTTTAGCACTGTTAGGATTAGATGCTGGGTTAGATACCAACAGGACTATAATCCATCATTCATTAAGATTATGTGATCCACCCGACAAAAATCATCTGCAGCTCTATCAGACAAAAATCTGTTACAAGGCAGGGAGAGGGACACCCCAGGCCCTAAAAACCTGCCTGCTCTAAATAGGTTCTGCCATCTGCCACATCAGCACAAAACGTATGATACTTTAATGGAAAGGAACTTTAATACAATTAGTAAACAATACAGGAAAGGCAAAGAATATAGTTTTTAAATCAATCACCCAAAGTTACCCGTCCCCTTGTGGGTAAAAGACCACCCAAGCAGGATTGGCCCAGAACAAGGCCCCAAAGCCTGCCACAAGTCTAAAGCATCTTCCAGGGATCATGCTCAGTGAAATAAGCCAAAAAGAAAAAGAAAAATACCGGATGGTCTCACTCATAGCAGGAATCTAGAAAACTTAAATAAGGGACCAGGAAAATGAATAACTATAAGAAAGTGAAAATCAAAATCAACAAAAAACTATGAACCAGAGACACTTTTAGAGGGGCGGGGGCGGGAGGGGAGGGATTGGGGTCAGAATGGGGGGGCTGCAATTGTATGGGGAATATAACAATAAAATTTATTATCTAAAAAAAAAAAATAAATAAAGCATCTTCCAGTGGGGATCCACAGAAAAGGATCAGAAACAACCAGACAAGTCTGGGAGGAAAAGAGCAAAATCAAAATCAAGACAAAAACTGCCATTGTCACCTGCCCACGGGTCTCTCACCCACATCTGTGTCAACAGGCCACACCAAAAGGCAAGCACATTTTCTTCACATGTCTCTCGGCTCCATGCACCTCCTCCAGGACTCCTTCTGGCTCTCCGTCCTGCTTCCTTCCTTCCTCAGTCTCCTCTGCAGCTTCTTCTCTCCCTGCTCAGCTCTACCCTCCTTTTAGATGAGGCAGAAAACCTGGAACCTCTCCCTTTCCTGGGGACTACCCTGTTATAAATCTATAAATTGTTTTCTGCCTGTAGACAGTGTTGTAAAATAACCTAGTTAATAAAAAGCAAACCTAATGGGCACACCAAGTAATCTGTATTTCCAAATTTCAATTCTTTTCCTGATAACCTCTAGTTCTCTTTATTTCATTCCTCCAAAGGTCACATGCAGGTTGAAATCTTTTGGAATAATGCAATTAAGATATACTTATGATGAATTTTTCCTAAGATCATAGCTAGGATTGGTTGACATTCCAGCAGATTAAAGTGATTAAATGAGGACAGAGGACTGTAAATGAAATGGGAAGTGAAGGCCTGGGAGAAATAAAATAAACAATTTGAGTGACCCAGGAATCTTCAGAATTTTCTGAGTTGCACAGCCTCTCTGTAGATGACTATTTTCTAACAAGACCTCCCCAATGCTCCATTGGAGCAAGCTATCGAAATTACCTGGCACATTTCCACCAGCATTTCAACAAACGATAATAATACTCTCCAGATGTCAGTTGGAGTTACTCTCTTCTTTGAAGATTTAAAATAATGTTGGCTTGAGACTTTACCCACTTTCCATGGGAAGTTCACTGTCCCCTCCCTCCCCTCCAATGTCTGTGAATTCTGCTCCCAACATCTGTGGCTTCTGTTCCCAGGCCACTTCTAGCTCTAATTCCTTCTCCTGTTGACATCGTATTCTCACATGTGGCTCACCTGTACCTCTGCCTATTGTGGTAGACTTTACCAAAGTAAGGTGAAATGAGGGATATGGTGTCTATCCCAGCTGAAGGATGTTACAATAGGAATCTGTTTTGTTTGCAGTTAGAATGACTGATTAAGAATAAAGCAATGGGGCCTCCCCGGTGGCGCAGAGGTTGAGCGCTGGGTTGCGAAGCTGCCCGCAGCCTCTGCAGCGCCGGTTCAATCCCCGGCTGCTCCCCAGCCACCAGAGGAGGGTCCCGCATGGCGCGCAGACCTCTCCTGCCGCCCGCTGCTCCCCTCAGCAGTGTACCTCGGTCCTTCTGCCTGCTCTGCTCCCCGCTCTGGCTCTGGTGAATTCTCTCACCCTCCCGCGCTTCTGACTGTACCCAGTGCTTGTATAAATAAATAAATAAATCTTTAAAAAAAAAAAAGGAATAAAGCAATGGCCTCAACTATCACCACATCCCAAAACAAAGTGTTGAACAGACTGCAGGTGTCTTGCAGAGAGGTGGCAGTAAATCAGTTTCCTAATTCTTAGCCTGTCATCCACCCTGAAGGGATCTAAGTGTTGAAGTTAGAGAGACAAAGAGCTGATCATGTGCCCTAGTATTTCTCCCCCTAAGCCACAAGAAGAGAAGTTGGGTTTTGCCCATTCACTGAGTGAGGGGACCATTTTGAAGAGAACCATTTGGTCAATTTAACTTGTGAGCCCTGACTTGTAGGGCACAGAATTTGATGCCAGAGTCAGAACTGAAAAAGAAAAATCCACAGGCTGCTGAAAGGATATATAGCAACAGAATGGAGAGCACTCTGGGAGCAAACTGCACTTCCATGATGTAGGGTAAGGAAAAATGTCAGGCTTTTCTGCCCTCCAGCCATCAGGATAGATGATGGATCCTTGCGGTCCTGAATGCATGCCTGATGGCGGGCACCTGGAGTAGGGTGTGTGCATAGGTAGATGGGATTCACCTGGGCTAAGACTGGGCTTTTAAGGTCGGCGTCACGGGGACGCCAGTAGAGCCAAGAAGCCGAGAAAGAAGTAGCAGAAGCCGAGAGAGAAGCAGCGAATGCCTGAGAGCCCAGATAGAGTGAAGACTTGCTGGGGACTGTGAGGCCTGCCAGCCTCCCGGCCCCCCAGCACCCCTGCCTGCCAAGTACCTGGTAATCCCAATAAAAGACCTGCAAAAAAAAAAACACTGAGGACTCTGACTTCTCCTTTACCCGGTCTGCTGGATTGGAAAACCCGCACTGTATCTTCCTGACCTTTACACATGAACAATGCAGTGCTGGGCTGAGGAGGCATTTCAGGAGTCACATTAAGGAGAAGGGAGGAAGAATTAGCCTAGAATCACCTTGAGTTCTCCCCCACTCCCAAAAGGGTGATGGAAGGGCCTCTAGGGCGTGAGGAGATGCTTCACTCACTTGCAGGGCCCACAGCCTGAGCGGGCAGAGGCATTGTTTCTGATTCCCGGGGGAGAAGCAATGAACAGTGGGATCCATCCTGCCCCAAGGGCACCCAAGTGCATCTTAGCTAGTTACAGAGCACCACTCCTATCCCTTACTTGTCTCTCCACCCCTCTCACTGTTCCCCATTTTATTTCTAACCCTGGAAGCCAGAGACAGCCCAGTGAGGGGGCAAAAAGTAGAAGATCAAGATGGGGAGAGAAAAGGAAAGAAACTCAAGGCTGACCAGGCGAAGGAGATTGGAGAGCTTCAATCTTAAATGAAACAATGTTTTGACAACTGTATTTTACTGGTCAAGGCAGAATGTCTTTGTGATTGAATATATCAGGACTTCTGATACTCAATGGTGCCTAGAAAGGTTGAGGGACTTGCTTAGACTTTCATCAGGGGAAGGAATGAGGCCTCACGGAGCTTGGCCCTGAGTGCTTGGGACGCTTGAAGGGAGGCTGCAAGGACAGATGAGTCTTACTGAACAGATACAGTTGTGGTTCTCTGGACTGGCTGTCTACTATTTCATGTTCTGTGGTTCTGATGAGGACAGTTGGGGCTGCAACAGATGAGCCCATAAGAGATGCAAGCCCAAGCAGCACCCTTGCATACTAAAAATCCCTCAAAACTTCCAACTGAACTCCAGCTGGTGGACTTTCTACTATGTTCCTCTGATGCAGATGTCTCTTTGACCTCTCTCTGGGGGTAGTCAGGGTCTGTTGCACCTCCATAAACAGAGTGGTGCTCTCCTGCATGCTCTCTCTCATTTAGGCTACCCAGCCTGAGCAGTTATAAAAGAAATGACATGCCAGCTCCTCTTCTTATAGGCCTCTCTTATTTTTGTGAATGATTGCAGAGGGGAAACATGTTACTTCAAGATATTCTAAAGGCAGGAATAGCCTTTCTTTGCAAAAGCAGCACTGCCCAAACGCCTGACCCTCTCCCACCTCCCACCCTTCTCCTATGGAGTTGGAACATGGGTGGTGGGTAGGGAGGGTGGAAGGGCTGATTCTGGAATCTGCACTCTCAATAGGTCGACATTGTGGCTGGGCGACGTCTCCCAAACCCCACTTGAGGAATTGGGATGCAGATGGGATACCAAGTAACTTTTGTTCACCACACAGGGCCTCAGTTGCAATTCTGGGACTCTAGGAAAACCTTCCTTTGACAGTCGTGTTCTAGTTTGCCAATGAAGACCCCCCCACCAGGACCCTGCTGGAACAGTCAGGTCTGTATCACCTGTTTCCAGCAGTGCTTGTAGCTTCATCCCTAAAACTATCCAAACACTTGAAAAGTCTATTCCTAGTGCTTGCCAGTAGCCATTCTTGAGTTAGTATCCAGCACACATCTATCATCTACCAGGTGAAATAGAGCTACTGAGAAACCAGCCTAGGATAAAACCAAAAGGAGAAACGATAGGAGTTTGAATCCTCTGGAGAGTTCTTTTATGTAAAGGTTAGGTGACTGTTTTCCTTTGCAGGTCAGGGCGGCTTGTTTTAAGAGGGCAACAATTTTAATGTTTGTATGTAAGCAACCTGAACAATAATGATTTCTTGGATTAGTGTAAATGGGCCTATTCCTCCTCTGTGACTAATTAAGCCGAATTCCTTGCATAAGGGAAGCTGCTTGGCATTTGCCCGTATCCGCGCTGACCCGCTGTGTTTGATTACCCACCATTAGTTCATAGCAGTTGGACTGCCCAGCCGACTTCCAGGATCGTCTCAATTATCAAGATACCTTGTCACCTTTCTGGCCAAGTTTTAACATCTTCACATAATCCCTATAGAGAGAGCGTGTTTGAAACTTGGCCTCATCTGGAGGATTAGTGAAAACATTGGGGCTTCCTCCTTAGGTGGCTAATGAAGGCCCCACAATGACAATAGTACAGATTAGTTTAAAATAGTTTCTATTTTTGTCAGTGCTAAAAATATTCTTTCATTTATATTTTCTCCCAGGCTTCCCATGTCTCTTTCCAAAGTGAGGGATGGAAAGCAATAGGTTCTGAGTATCACCTATTAGACTAACAATGCAACATTTAAGAGGATGGGCTAAAAATGCATCTTTGAATGATAAATAATGTACAATACAGCCGTATAATATAGTGCATTCTACAAAAATGCTTTTTTTTCTCAGGAGGTAATTTTTTTCCACTTGTGGATTTATATTAAAGTCCCAAGTCCTGGCGGGGAGATCGATGCACCGAGCTTTAATTGGGACTCTCTGGTGATTATCTAGATGGGCAGCTGCTGTCAATCAGCTTCTAAGGAAATTTCAGAGCCAATGATTAGTGGGCTCCTGGAGATGTTAGGCCTCTGCGGGAAATGTTAAAGCCCCCAATCACAGAGAAACCCTGAAGGACAGTGGAGTTATAATTTTCCAAGTTGCTGGCTTACCTGGCCACATACATGTCCCAGCTTTCTGGCTGAGTCAACTCAAAAGACTGATATTAGGGAATGTGCTGGAGTTACTTAGTTTTATAAGCAAAACAATGTCTGAGACTCTGTGTCCCTCACAGGCAATTGCTCACCCCATTGCTAGAATTTGTGTTCCTCAGATTTCACTTTTTCCTACTCTGAAATATTTCTTACATCTTTACATTGCTACCTGTTAAAAAAAAAAATAGTAAAACAACAACAGTACAATGACAGTGCCCCATGTTTGTTTATAAAACACAATTTCATGTCATGCATTTAAACCCCATTGATAAAATAACAATGTATTACTGTTCTTTTCTGGGGAAAGATACACAAAGTCACAAAATTTCTCCTCCCTCAGTGCACATAATATTGTTTTAGAAACACTCCTCATATGAATTAAAAATCCAAACCAGTTTTTGATTAATTTAACATTTTGTGATGGCTTAATCTTGTTAATTCAGATTTCACCAATTTAAATTTCATGATAATTCAAGTAGGACTGGGCTAAATTTGTTTTCTCCTCATCATTGAATTATGATGAATAATGATAAGAAGTGTTCTGTTGGTTAAAAATGAACTGCCAGCTTCTTATAAGGTTAAATGTACACTTATTTACTACATGACCTAGCAATTCCATTCTTAGGTGCTTTTCTCCCAAAATGGAAATATATGTCCACCCAAACACTTGCATACAAATGTTCAGGGTAGCTTTATTTGTAATAAATTTTTTTAAAGATTTATTTATTTATTTATGCAAGCACTGGGTATTAGTCAGAAGCACAGGAGGGTGAGAGAATTCACCAGAGCCAGAGCAGGAAACAGAACAGGCAACTGACGAAGGACACTATTGAGGGGAGTAGCGGGTGCAGCAGGAGAGGTCTGCGCGCCATGTGGGATCCTCGCTGGCGGCCAGGATCAAACCAGCTCTGCAGAGGCTGCAGGCAGCTTCGCAGCCCAGTGCTCAACCACTACACCACCAGGGAGGTCCTATTTGTGATAATTAAAAACTGGAACCAACCTAAACATCCATCAGTAGGTGACGAGGCAAACAAATTTTGGGTTATCCCAACAATGGAATGTTATTTAGCATTAAAATAAAATGAACTACTGAGACATGGAGAGGAGTCTTGAAAATATAATGTTGAATGAAAGAAGGACAGATACAAAAGATTATATGCTGTATGGTTTCATTTACATGAAATTAATTATAGTGATAGAAAGTAGATCATTGGTTACCTAACAATGGGGGTGGAGAGATCGATTGGGCAGGAACACAAAGGAGTATTTTTAGATGACACACATGTTCTGTATCTTGATAGATGTGGTAGTTATAAGGGTATATACAGTTGTAAAAATTCAATAAACTGTACCCTTATAATGTGGACACTTTATTGTATGTAACTTAAACATTAAAAAAATTAGGTTTTTTAAAAGGTACATGATATCAGATATATCTTCATTAATAGCATGATTCTTGTCCTACCCCTTGTGTCTTTCTTTGCTTCCCCTTTCCAGTGTGTTAATGTGTGTGTGTGCGTGTGTGTTGCCAATATCATTTTCAACATGCAAATGGTATGAGGAATTCCAGCTTGAGTTCAACAGATATCTTAAAAGAAAAAGAAGAATCCAAGCCTTCCACCCCATACCTAGTAAGTCCCCCAATTTTACTTAGTATTACTCCTAACTACAGTTCTTCTTGTGTGTGTTTTTGATTTAGACATGAGTCCAACCTTCATTTATATGGTTCTGCTTCGCCTTCTGTTTCTCCTTTATCTCCTTTCTCTTCCCCTCCCCCTCTTCTATTTCTTCCTAAGTTTTGGCTTGGACAATCTGATGAGATTTAATGTATAAGTTGATCTTTGTTTTATGGGAGATTTAATGGGCATATGTCTGGGGCACTTTTGCAACCTTTAACTTGGGAGTTTTGCTTCTGGAGGGGTGTGTGTGTGTGTGTTTGCATTTTCTATAATTTCCTTTTTGGATCAAAAGGAAGTGAGCCTCCTATTCTGAGCAAGAGTCGGCTTGAACAAATTCTGCCTGATTTGGACAAGCTCAACTGGAGGAGTTTCAGGCTTTCATGTTCCACCATAAACTAGATTTAGAAAAGGCAGAGACCCACATGATGGCACAAGGAAGAGCAGCTTCCCTTGACCCTGGTAGCTATAAGGGGGCCATGCAGAAAGAGGAACCTTGTGTGATCTATCATGAAAACCTCTCCAGAAAACCTGTCAGTTTTCCTTGTGCTCATTCATTTCACAATCAGTATATTAGATCTTGGCTGATGTAGCAGGGGACGTGTCCACCTTGCAGACTGCATAATTTGCTATCAGAAGGATTTCCTGGTGTGATCTGATCCTCATGATGTTTTGCTAAAGACTCACACTTCTTTGAAACTTGCAGGCATAAAACCCTGGGTGCATGACTCCAGAATGAAGAAAGCCCCAGAAGGCAATGACTTGGAGACCAAAACCCTTTGGTTTAATGAAACTGTTGAAGACGTGAGATACATATTTAAGAAAAAGCCAAAAACTGAATTTTTTTTCTCTTTCAGCTTCTGTTGCAGGATACCCAAGGATTAACATCCAGTGAACAATGGAAACCCTGAGATGATGAATAAGGCTATGAGTCTTCCTTGCTAATTGCTCCAATGAAACTTTTTTTTTGTCCTTCCAAAGCCAAAGTATGCATGATGGCATCTGAAAAATGTGACATCTGCTGTCATCACTCCCAGCTTTGGAAATCTGATTTTGACTTTATGGGGAAAAATCTTAGCTTTGATTTTGGCCTTTAATTTTTGATACTTGCAATTTGTGAGTTTTTTTTTTAAATATATAAGCTTACATGTTTGATATTTCCCTTTTGTGTTTTTGCAGACTCTTTAAACAGATACATGTGTGGTTCAGGTAAACAAATTGCCTGACTACTTCAATGTGTGTAGAACTGCCTTTCCATCAGGCAGTGGTGAAAAGAATCTAGCCTAAGAAAACTAAGGCTTGTCCTCTTACAGAAGAAAGAGAGAGCTCTGTGTCTTTGCAGTGGCAAGTAAAACTACAGTTATACAAGCTATTCCATGTGACTTAAATGGAAAAAAATCCTTTCTGTGTCCATATGTTGTATGTCTATATATCTTCCCTTTTGTGTCTATTGTCCTGGTCCTTGGAGGATATAGAAATCGGTATAGAAAGCACCTAAAGAAATGATGAAATTAAAAAATATATATAGGGCCTCCCCTGGTGGTGCAGGCGATTGAGCTCCACGCTATGAAGCTGTCTGCAGTCTCTGCAGTGCCGGTTCAATCCCGGCCAGCCGGCAAGAATCCCACATGGTGCGGCAGACCTCTCCTGTCTCACCTGCTGCTCCCCTCAGCAATGTACTTCGGTCCATCTGCCTGTTCTGTTCCCAGCTCTGTCTCTGGTGAATCCTCTCACCCACCTGCGCATCTGACCTGTATTCCGTTTCTTGTATGTATGAATAAATAAATCTTTTTTTAAAAAATAAATAATATATATTATATATAATATTATATATATATATATATTTATATAGGGAGTTGGTGCAAGTGCTTCCAAAAGCATGGTCTGAGATAATCTGTGGCTAATGAAAACTAATTTGGAATTTTGAAATTTAATGGTTTGCTTTGAAATCTGTATATCTTTGAAGTTGTGCTATGGAGTATAATGTTGTTATTTCCTTTTAATTCTGTCATTTGTGCTGGTATCTGCAGCTCAGAAGAGGCAGCCTGAAGTGAATGGTTTAAGTCACTAAATGGTGAATGAAATGGGAGTTGAGATATTAAAGGGCTTTGAAGGTTAAGAATTCCAGTTGTGGAAGTGAAATAATAAAGTTTGGTGAGAGATAAACAGGTTACTTGTGGAATGAAATCTAAGAAGATGGAAGGGTCTAACTCTGTTAGCATTGTGCTGATGGGATGTAGTCAGAGTTCTGATATCTTAAATTGTCACCATTGGGTGGAGTGTTTTCAGTTATAATGTTGAACAAATTTCCTTGTCACTATGTTATCATCAGATTTAATTTTGGTTATTTCAGAGTTTTAACATTTACAGAAATGGTCTCTGAGAAATTAGCAAGAGAAAGATCTTAACATTTCAAAACTCATGCTAATTGATAGGACTCAAGATTAAGTATTTTCTTCATAGAACTGAATGATCTTAATATAGTTTTAAAAATATTACTGGTTTTTTGAATCAGGAATTTTTTCTTTTAACTGATCATGATTTGAGTAATGTTAAATTGCATTTTGTGAGCAGAACTAAATTGTGTTTGCATTTTCTCTCTCCTTGATACCATCATAATATGGAAAAATGGTAATAAGCGTTCTTACTCCTTGTGACAATGTGTCTATCTTTGCGTTCTGTCAGTAAGATCTTTTATTTATTTCTCCTTAAAAACTGAGAATTGGAAATAGATGGTTACATTGCTTGGACTTTGATTGGAATGTCACAGTTGAAAGCTTCTGTTGTTGAGATTGAGCAAAACCCAAACTCAAAGGTGCAGTTTGCCCCAGTCCCTACCATCTACCTGCCCTTCACATTTTTCTCTCAATTCACTGCTTTCCTGACTGCCTGTAACAGCATTCTGTCCTGTATGTTTTAAGAGAATGATTTCTGTCTGTATCTTCACATTCTTCTTGGATTGTCAGAGGTTGGTAATAGAGAATGGCTACCCAGGAGGAAAAAAGGTGACGATTTTAGGTTGGCTTAGTCCATTGTAAAAGGTCTCTAAGAGCCTTTCCCAGCTCTGAAAGTGCCTTTTTGCAAGACTCGGGGTAGGATAGCATCCAGTGAGAGATTTCCCATTGATTTCCCATTTGTCAAGAGAAGCACAGACCCAGCTCGGAGATTTCCACCTTAAACTTTCAAAAGAAGTCACTTGCTAAAGGTTCTGGAGCTGTGGATGCCTGAGTAGCTGCTAAAAAGTCAGACAAGTTAGCAGAAACTAGATTTGACTTTTGGCCCCAGGGGTCAGAGAGATGGAGATGAAAGCTGACAGGCTCCTCCTTGACAAAGCCTCTGTGGAGTGGAAATGGGTGATTCTCAAATCAGAGTGGCACTTGCTCTCGTGGGCCACCCTGTGGGCAAGGCCTGTGCGTCCCACCCAGATCCTCCGTGCAAATGGTCTCCGGCCTACTGACTGGCAGGTAGGCCTGCCATCCCCAATGCAGGACACCTCTTTGGGCATATGGTTTTAACCTCAAAGACAACCAGAGATTCAGCACAGCAGATACTTCTCAAGAGTCCAAAAAATCAGTATACATTTTGTCATAGGCAGCCATTGGCATGAACCTTGTTTTCAGAGTAGCTTCTAGTCCTGGTCACCATTGATAGGCTGTGCAAACTTGCTCTTGAGTAAGTTACTTAGTATTTAGGGGCCAGGGCTTCCCTGCTATAAAAGAAAAGGTGCTCATTTTTTGTTTTGTGGAAGTGGTAGACATGTAAACAGCAATGATATTAAAGTTGGTGATAATGTGTGGGGAGACCAGATGAAGGCCAAAGTTATCCCATAGGGAGGAGATGACATTTGAATAGAGTTTTGAGGAAGATGTAAGAGTTTTCTAGTTGGATAAAAAAGAAGAATATTCCATACAAGCTAACACATTCCTAAACAGCAAGAGCAACGTGAAGGAGGGAGGATTTGATGAGGCCACTGTAGAGGAGAAGAAGTCAGTTTGAGAATGTAAGATTGGAAAGTTCAGAGTGTTTTAAATGGAAAATCAGTAGGTTCAATATGGCTGCCAACTTTCAAGAGAGGATGGACTGTACTTGGCAGCTGGGAAGATGATAATTTAATTAAATAAAACACCCAAAGCAGAAGAGTGTAGGGAAATGATGAATCTGATGTCTGACATGTTAAAACAAAACCGCCCATAGTTCAACCAACTGACAGGTCCAGTAGACAGCTGAGTAAACAGTTCTAAAGGGGAGTGGTTAAAGACAGAGCTCATAGACCTGGGTGTCATGGGCTTAACATTGATCTAGATCATTTCAAAGTTGCTTTCTGAATCTAAAAATCATAGAATTTGTGACCATAAATAGACAAGTTCAAAAATAAGCTTTTCTTTTCTCCCAACACATTTCTCTGAGATACTTGCTATGTTTTCCCTGCTTCTCTTCTTGTGGTGTTTATGTGTCATTACGGATGTCCATAGAGTTCTTGCTAAATCTTATTGTCTTGAGTTGCTGTCATCTGTAGTTGCAGTGTCTTGGACAGTGTAGAAGGATCTCAGCCCAGATAATTAAACATGAATCTAATAGCAGTGATGAATCCCAAAAAGGCTTCAGAAAAGACTCTCGGCAATTTTCATCAATTATCAGTTGTTTCCCATTTTATGATAAATAAAGTTCAGGCTCGTCGGTTTGCATTTAAGTCTCCCTCCCTCCCTCTCTCCCTCCTATCTCTGATTATTAGCTATGTCTTAAGCATGCCGTGGAGGGGCCCGTTTGGGGAGAAGCCCATTCTTTCAGCAACCAGCAACATGGATATAGGTTCTCCAGACCAATGAAACCTTCAGGTGTAACATCTTCTCACAAGAGACCCTGAGCCATCAGCCCCCAGCTAAGCCAGTCCTGGATTCCTGATGCTCAGAAACTGTGAGATGCTCAACAACCGTGTTGTTGCTTTAAATCTCCTAGTCATAGGGTAATTTTTAAAGGAGAGAGCTGGAGAAGAAAGGGTGCTCTTCTGATACACGGAAAGGTTTGCAATCATTTCAACACTTCGGAGGAAAGTTCAGTAAGGCATGGAAAGCCTCTGGGGCCCCCGCTTGACTTGTCTGCCTATTTGCTGAGTGGCCTTGAAAACATCTCATCGCCTGTTTGGACCTCATTTCCCTATTTGAAAGTGAAAATGGAAGCCTTGGTTCCAGACTCCATACTAAGCCCTTCCAGACATACATTTCATAGTTTACAAATTATTTTTTTATCTCTTGGTTGGGACCTGGAAATGACAAAGAATTGTCTCCAAAACTTTATAGTAAGGGAAATAAAATTGGCTTTTAGAGATTTAGATTCCAAATTAACACACAGGGTTGAAGACAGAAATATACTGAGGTTCCTCAAAGTCAAGTTTGAGTCCTTTCCACTCGATGTAAATTAGGTCCAAAATATAATTACTTTCTTCTTACCAGTGAATAATGGAAAATACCACAGATACTCAGTTTTTAGTGCATGAAAAGCTCGTAGGAGATTTCCTGGAAAAACACTAAGTACTGAAGGGTGCTACTTGTTATCTTTATTCATAACCAAGGGAAATTTAGTAAACTAATAAAAGGGTGGTTGAAAGATGTCAAGATTTGATAGCCATAAATAAGGGACATATTGCCAGAATTTTTATTTATTTATTTATTTATTTATTTATTTATATTTATTTTTGCATAGAAGAATTGGGGTGTAGGCCAGAGGTGTGGGGGTGTGTGTGACAGGATTCCAGAGACAGAGTGGGGAGCAGAACAGGTGGATTTTAATGAAATACACTGCTGAGGGGAGCAGCAGGCAAGACAAGAGAAGTTTGCTGCACCATGTGGGTTAGCTCCCTGGCCAGGAATCAAACTCAGGGCTCAGCTGTGACAGTGCTGAAACTTAACCCCTACACCACCAGAGATAGAATTCTGGCTGCTGCAAAGGATGCTGGGCAGCACAGCAAACTTCTAGCCATGTATGAACAAAAGAGAGCTAGAGTTCTTGAGAGCTCAGGCAGGCCACTTTATTATCAGTGCATCATCAGAGCTGTCATGAGTTGCTCATGATTTTCAATTGCTGGTATTCTTGAATTAATTAAAGCACTTTGTAAAATTTTATACAGTTGTTATTCTTATTGATACTTTTGGGGGGTAATTACTGCATTGTTATAATTCAAATTTTATTTTGTTCCTCTCTTATTTTTATCATGATGTTATCTATCAGGGAATAGAAAAGAGTAGGGTAGGTGATTTCTTGAGGCTTGCTCTATTTAATGAGCCAGAATAAGGAGCTTGAAAACATTGACTTAATGGCCTTTTTGGTCCAGACTTGACCATAATGTAAGAACTTATGAACCCAGCTAAAGCAAAATATGCCAGTCAACTGTGGGATAGCTGGCGGAAGTAGGACAATCTTACCCTGTCAGTGTCAATCCAGAGCTCTCTAGAAGCGAGAGAGCTTTGGTCAGCTGTCCCAAAAAAAAAAGAGCTTATCTAATAAGGATTTGACCAAAGTTATCTCACCTCTAGAGATTCAAATTGCATCAAAAACATGTATTCAAATAGCATGATTTCGTTCAACATCATTTTGTTATAACATTGATGGGAACAAAAAAAAAAAATCGATTCCCAGAAGGGAACTGTGTCTGTGTAGAGTTTGTGTGAGTTTCTTCCCACATCCCAAAAACATGCACGTGAGGTTGAGTTCATTGGTGTGTTGACAGGTCCTGGTCTGGGTGAGTGTGTTGTGTGTGATGTGCCTGCCACAGAGGGACGTCTGGTCCAGGGTTGGGTCGTACCTGGTGCCCTGGTCTGCGGGGACAGGCTCCTGCCACTTGGAACCCTGAACTGTAATGAATGGATTGGAAATGAATGAATACAAATTGTTTAATATTAAATGTGTTTTGGGTCTTTGTTTAAAAGTTTGGTAATATTTTTGTAATCCAAAACCGGGAACTTCACTCTTTTCGTATTAGTTAGCTTATAGGAGAATTAGTTTTGTTCTAAGTCATTTCTCAGACCTTAGATAAGCTCTTAGAATTTCCTTAGATAACCTTAGATAGGTTCTTAGAGTTTCCAAGAACCTATCACTGACTATATTAAGTGAAGATTTGCAGTATCTATCATTAATTGTTCCACCAGCTCTCAGAGCAGTTCAGATAGTCTTTCATTAGTCCCATTCCGTTCTCAGAAACATCCCTTGTCAGCTGTCAGCCCTCCTGTTCCAGCTTGGATAGGTGACCAGAATTCTAGATCTATTTATATCTAGGATCCCTTCTCCTTGAAAGCCTCAGGGTAGTAATGAAGAAAGGGGGAAAAAAGACCGGATGACTTCTGAAGTCCCTGCTCCCCATTCTGGAACCTTGGCGCAGTGATGGAGTGTTATGAGAAGCCCAAGTCAGTTCCAAGGATTGGCTGCGCGCCATACCCTTGGGCCAAAGCTACTCAGTCACCCCAGTTTGGACACTGAATCCTGGGTCCTGCCAGTTCCATCCCAGTTTAGATCACTGACTCTGACCTCTCATGTCTGCTGCTTTCTATATCTTGATCATTTCTGTTGTCTTGGATCCAATAATAAAAGAAGAGAAAGGGTCAACCATTTTAGCAGGAATTCCTAATTCCCCAACTCCAGCCTTGGAAGTGCCTTCATACTTTTTGCTCCTCCTTTGTCCTATTAGACACAAAATGATTAGTCCTTACTCCAAAAGTGGAGACTCCAAGTTATGAGGAAAACTGCGAAAGTTAATATCTTGTTATGCTCTTATCTAGGAACTGATTGAATTTCTGAAAGCCCTTGAGGTGCCCCTGCTGACAGCTGTAACAGAAGGTTGGAAGCAGAGAAACAGAGTATGTGGGGAAACACTTTTACTTCGTGATTTTCTTCTCACACCTGGCAATGGAATGAAATATGCAAGGGGGCAGTGGGATGGAAATATAAACACTACAATAATGACAGTAATGCTTTCATACCTGGTGTGGGGTCGAGACTCGGTTTGGTCCTAAGGAGGATGAGGCAGGGAGAGCTGCGGAAGAGATTGAGATGCTGAGGAAACCCAGCAAGGTGAGGCTCTCTTGGAGAGTGTGTTAAGAAGCCCGCGCAATGTCTGCCTGCTTACTCTAGCATCAAGGGCATTATCTATCCTTTTTGTTCTCATTTAATGTTATGTGTAGCACAACTGGAGATTAGGGTGGAAAAGATGCTCCTGGGGCTTCTCTGAAAGCAACGGCCCCACCCCCATGACAGGAAAAGGATTGATGCTAGGAATTACCAACTCATAAATGGAAATTAATACTCTAATTAGCAAGATAGGAAAATCCATCTTATTGTAAATAGTGATACTTATAGATTGTGATATCCCCCCTGGGACCGCCAGGTTATTTAAAAGGAATAAATCAAGAACCACATTCAGGCCCATGAAGAATATCAGAAATATTCAGAGCAGACAGGCACTTACATCTGACAATATTTTCACCAAGGTTGTAAAACAATGGATAAAGTCGATTTTTAAAAGGATACATACTTGTGATTTTTGACGCTTCTTGTTGGAAAGTGTTTTCAGATTGGCTTTTGAATATCAACATTGTCACCTAGACAGCTTTGTAACAAACAGAGTGGAGACATTGGATGAAAAGATTAGTCTCACAAAACGAGGAGATGAATACTGCATTTCAAATAAAAGCAAGGGTCTCCAAGGATGAAATATAAACATTCAATAAACCTGCCACTGGGATAAAAATCTATATAATGGCCTTACATTTCTAGAGCTGCTTAAAATGTGGAGCCTGCTCTCACATCCATTAACTCATTTAATTCTCAAAACTGCTCTTGTGTGTGTGTGTGTGTGTGTGAGAGAGAGAGAGAGAGAGAGAGAGAAAGAGAGATGAGAAGAGGTAAATGAGAGTTGTGGATTAAAAAAGCGCCTTGATTTTAGATGTGGAGCCTGGGAAGACTCAAGCTCACGCTGCCTTGCAGGTATTAGCAGACTGTGTGCTTTAATTTGAACCACCCCTGCATCAAGTTAAAATGCATGAACACTGGGTGGGGGTCAGGGGATGGGGACAAAGAGCATTCTAGCCACAGTGGGGTTGTGAATTCAAGTTTATGAGTTTGAGAACAAACTGACACAGAGCGGTTAGGAAAACTGCTCCTCTCTCTCCTTGGGAATACAGATTTAGGGAAAGCGGAATTTCATGGCATTGCCCCCATTATCACACCCACATTTGACAGGTTGGCTGGGGCTTTGCTAGTTACAGTGCACGTTGTCATGTGCCTTGAATCAGGGCTCATTGTGTGTGAGTGTCTTCCCTTCTGGGCCACAAAAGCCCAAAGCACCAGCAATCACGTTTATAATATATTGTATCCCTTCAATGCCCACCTCGGTAGGGGTACTTCATAAACCTGGGTGACATTGAAATAAACAAGGAAACAGACACTTTGCAATTCCACCAATTGGGTCATGATGTAGGCATGCAGACTGCAAGACAGTTACGGCCTCTTGGAGGGTTAGAGGTGTCATATGTTGCCCTTTTAAACCATGTAACCCCATTCTTATCCTTCTGGATAGTTTGATTCCATTTCTTGGGACCCTCCTCCATTTTCATATAGATTGAAAATGTGTATGAAAGTCAGATAATCAACTCACATGCTAAAAAGGGTAGTTCTCAGTTTCCATTTTCCCGAACTTTAAGCCCCCTCTCAGGAATGCTAGCCCTGTGGTGGTATTGGAAGGAAACACATATATGATTGCTGTGTGATGTTATGGCCTCAGCTCCACCCTAGACACACCCTCTGGCCCTATGCTCATCCAGTCTCTCACGCAGGACAGGACAGACTCCAAGCTCACTGGAAAGTCAGGGATTGGTTTGCCAACTCCAGGAGCATCCATGGAGAAAAACTTTGCAAACTTGAAAGGGAAAAACAGCATGTGGTAATTCCTATTTTGTACAAAAAAGGGTGGAGGGAGAAGGTTAAAGTAAACATATGTTAGCATAAACCAAAAACAAAAGAAATTTTTAAATGTTAAATTTTGGTTTGTTGAATACTCACTGGACTTTTTTTATTGCCTTAATGTAGTCACTTATTAAGCATCTTTAAATTAAATTCTTTTTAATGCTAAAATCCTCTTTGATGACCATCCTGGAGATGAACCAATCCTGGTTCTCCACCCCACTACCCAGAAAATAATCACATGCACTGTGGCATGCATTTTTCTAGAGCTTTTTCAGTTTGTACATATTTATATATATGCACATAGAAATGCACAATATTGTTTTGTTTCTACATAAATGACATCATCAATACAAATTCTGGAACTTCCTATTGGTATCAGTTACATATAGACCTACCTCAGTAAATAAAGAAGAAACCCAAAAAAATCCCATGAAATGGGGAAGCTGCAGTTTATTTAGCCCAGTAGTTCTGCACTGAGTTATATAAGCAGCCTTAAAGTCAAACCAAGGCTCCACCCCAAGAAATTATGATGCAATTTGTTTTGGTTTCCCCTCCCCTCTGGTGATTTTAACTTGTGCTGTTATAACAGTATCTCATTGTGCAACCCTGCACATGTGTGTGGGTGGTACTCCAGGAAGATCCCCCCAAAATGCATATATATCGCGATACCAACATACACTCCACCGGAAGTATGAAAATAACCCTCTCCTCATACACTTCTCCACCTTGAATATTATCTATTTTTAAAATTGTTTAACTTGTTGCTGCTTTGATGGATTAAAACAAATGGTACATTTATTTATTTTCATTTTGTTGATTAGTTGTAAGATTTACATCTTTCTATGTATATAGCAGGAGATGACAAGCACAAATTTCCCAGGTTGGTAGCTCAGCTCTGCCACTTATGAACTGTGTGACTTCAAGCCAGTTGCTTGACCTCTCTGTGCTTCGGCTCTTTCATCTGTAAAATGGGGACAATAATAGTGCCTATTTCATAGGCTTGTTGTGAGGATTAAATGATTTAATATAGATAAGGTTTTTTTTTTAAAGATTTATTTATTTCTACAAGAACCAGGGTACCCGTTGATGTGTGGGACGGTGAGAGGATTCACCAGAGACAGAGTGGGGAACAGAACAGGCAGACGGACCGAAATACACTGCTGAGGGGAGCAGCGGGCGAGACAGGAGAGGTCTGCCGCACTATGTGTGTTGCTCCACAGCCGTCAGGGATCGAACTGGCACTGCAGAGGCTGCGGACAGCTTCACAGCGCAGCGCTCAACTGCCTGCGCCACCAGGGAGGCCCCAATACGGATAAGGTTTTTAGACCAGTGTTTGGTAGAGACTAAATATGTAATCAATATTATTCTCTTGGGCCATTTGTACTTTGTTTACTTTGTTAGCATTACTGATTAATCAGAAGACACAATTTTTTATTTATTTATTTATTTATATTTTTTTTTGTGGGACCCTCGCTGGCAGCCGGGGAACGAACCCGCGCTGCAGAGGCTGCGGGCAGCCTCGCAGCCCAGCGCTTAACCGCTGCGCCACCAGGGGAGGCCCGAAGACACAATTAATTTTAAAATACTGGCCCATCAAGACAAAGCTAGCCAGGCAAGCCACAAATCTGTCGTGGTTAGAGGCCTCACATACTTTGTTCTTATCCTCAGTAGTAGAATAGGAATGGAATGGCAAGTCTGCACCTGCTTGAAGACCAGGTAGGTAAACATGTCCCTTTGGGGACCCTAACAAATCAAAGGTGATAGTCTTAGCCCATCATTTCATATCAGGAAGCAGAGTGCTTTTGTTTCTATCAACACATTAGTCTCCCACGCATGGAAGGACTTTGGACATCTTCTTCCAGATATTGTATTTTACATACCGGCTAAACTCCCATAATCACCCAGTGGCAGAATCTGACCAGAGCTCAATGTTCTTGAGCTCCAGGACACTTTTAGTTGGTTTCCTCTATTGCTCATTTGAGCCTAGGTCATAGTGTCTTGAGGGGCAATTTCCAATGTCAATATATATGTGAGAAATTAGGTAAAAAGATTTTCAATTGTGTTATTTTTATTGAGATAATTTGCTTTACAACACTGTGTATGGTCTAGGGGTATAGGTTCATACTCTTCAGATGTTACATTACCACACCATGCCTGCCACCACAGCCCCATGGCCCTCTGCACCCTGCCCCTCTGTGTGCCCCCTCCACCCTTCCTCTCTGGTAGCCTCAGTTCTGCAGTCAGAATTCTAGAGTTTGTTTTAGTTTTGTCCGTAACTTTGTTTTGTTTCTTTATATTCCACATCTGTGTGAAAACATATGGTATTTGTCATTCACCTTCTGACTTACTTCACTTGATGGAATCCTCCCCAGTTCCATCCATGTTATTACAAATGGAAAAATTGCACCTTTTTTCTTTAAATAGCTCTGTAGTATTCCATTGTATATACACCATATATTATTTTAAAGATTATTTTATTCATGCATACAAGAACTGGGGTACAGGCCAGATGCATGGGAGGGTGTCTCTGGATTTGCCAGAGACAGAGTGGGGAGCAGAACAGGCAGATCTACTGAAATACACTGCTGAGGGGCGCAGCGGGCGAGACAGGAAAGGTCTGCCACGCCATGTGGGTATCTCCCCGGCCGGCTGGGATGGAACCCATGCTGCAGAGGCTGCGGACAGCTTCACAGCGCTGTGCTCAACTGCCTGCGCCACCAGAGGAGGCCTCATATTAATTTTTGATGCACTAGTAAATGGGGTTGTTTTCTTGATTTGTTTCTCTTCTAGCTCATTGTATATAGGAATGTAACAGATTTTTTTTTTATATTGCTTTGTAATCTGCCACTTCACTACATTCATCAATTGTTTCTACTTGTCTAAAGGAGTCTTTAGGGTTTTCCATATATAGTATCATGTCAGCTATGAATAGTGATAGATATACTGCTTCCTTTCCAATTTGTATTCCTTTATTTATTTCGCTTGCCTAATTGTTCTGGTTAGGGCTTCCAATACTGTGTTGAAGAGTAATGGTAAGAATGGGCATCCTTGCCTTGTACCTCATCTTAGAGTTTTTCATCATTGAATAGGATGTTAGCTGTGGGTTTGTCATAACTTTTCATTCTATTGAGGTGTTTTGCTTCTATCCCATTTTATTGATAGTTTTTTAAATCATAGTGGGTGCTGGGCCTTGCCATATGCTTTCTCTGCATCTTTTGATAAGATTGTATTTTTATCTTTCCTTTTGTTGGTGTGGTAAATTACATTCACTAATTTGTGTATGATGAACCATCATCGTATCCCTGGAATAAATTCCGGTCATGATGTACAATTGTTTTAATGTATCGGTAATTCAGTTTGCTAAGATTTTTGTTGAGGACTTTTGCATCTATGCACATCAGAAATATTGAGTTATAGTTTTCTTTTTTTGTGTGGTGTCCTTGTTTTGGTATTAGACTAATGTTGGCCTCATAAAAAGAATGGAAACATTCCATTTTTAAAAAAAATTTGGAAGGTTTGAGGATAAGTATTAGTGCCTCTGAAGATTTGGTAGAACTCACTAGTGAAACCATCTGGCCCTGGGTTTTTGTTTTTTGAGAAACTTTTGATTACTGTTTTACTTTCCTGGCTTGTAATTTTTCTGTTCAGGTTTTCTATTTCTTTCTGATTTCTATTTCTTTTTATCTTTCTTAGAAGGTTGTATGATTCTAAAAATTTGTCTATTTTGTCTAAGTTATTCAATTTATTGGCATAAAGATGTTCGTAGTTGTCGTCTTTAATGATCCTCTGTATTTCTGAGATGTCTGTTGTAAATTCTCCCCTTTCACTTCTGATGCTATTTTTTAATTTTCTCCATTTTTCTCTGGTAAGCCTAGCTAGAGTTTGGTCCATTTTGTTTATCTTCTAGAATAAAAATTAATTTTACAAAATTAAGGCAAAAAGGTCAGAATAATTAGGACTTGCTATTTTTTATATAATAAGGATACAGAAGTATTTTTAACTATAATTCTCCTTGAAACTATAGTATTTTTAACTATATTAACTATTTTAACTAGTATTTTTAACTATAATTCTCCTTTTAACTATAATTCTCCTTATAATACCTTGAAAGTATTTTCTGTGATGTGGCGGTTATCCTAAGTAAAAGTTTCTGTGAATCCATCCATCCAATTCCATATTAAAATATTTGAACAAAAAATACATACAGATATAGAGAAATATATTATTTAAATAACTAGCAAAAATGTGGAGTCCTAATATGATTTTTTAAAAGTCTCATACTCATCCAAGGATTGGGGGATGGGAGAGTTAAAAAAACTTTTAACCCATAAAAAAAATTCAAAAAATTTTCCCAAATGACTGTGAAGCAATTAATTTTACAGAATGTTAGTCTTTTAAAAAGAATTACATGTCTAGCTCTGGTTTTGAAAAAGGCAAAGATTAAAAAAAAAACTAACAAGAAATATAGGCATCTTATTTTGTCAATAAAACTAATTATGTGAAATATTGGTGAACTTTTGCCATAATTTTTTTTTTGTAATGCCTGAAACAGGTGAAAAAAATCTTTATCTTTTATTTTCTCTCTGAAAGTAGAACCTTCAATTAGCGTATTCATAAGTCATCAAGGGGATTCAGTAGGCTTAGGGAAAAATGTTAACAAGAAGCTGGCCAGTCTGGATGCTAATATAAGGCAATGAGGTCTCAGGGGCGTCATCTTGGAGCACATCATTCTGAATCCTAATTTCCATAAGGCAGGGATGAGGGAAACAGTGCTGGTATCAGCCCTTTGCATTTCATTTCCTGGGACTTGAGATTTCACATCTGTTAATAATGCTGGATTAATTCTGCTACTCCCCACTTGCAGAAGAGACCAAGGGGAATGGTCAAGTGCCTTTTACAAAATATAGTAGAAATGCAAGGACCTGAAATTTGTAATTTTAGATACATCAAAATTTTCCCTTGCGTCAGTTGAGTAAAAGGGGTCAACTGTATGGTGAAGCATGGACTGAGACTTTTAGCGGAGAGCATATGTAGTATGTACCGAAGTTGATTTATAATGACATACATCTGAAACCTATGTAATGTTATAAATCAATATGACTTCTTTAAAAAAAAAACTTTTAAAAATTGTCCCTAAAATAGGTAAAAATACACCATTTTCAGTAATTATCTCATTTATTTGTATGTTATTTTTCTAGTGCTTTGTGACAAATTATTCCCAAACTGAGAGGTTAAAGAATTTAACATTTATTATCTCACAGTGTCTATGGATCAAGAACACAAAGGAAGCTTAGGTGGGTGGTTTTGGCTTATTATCTCTCATGGAAGACATGGTTTGGGCTGGGAATCTACTTTCAAGGTGGCTTGTTCAATTGAATGGCAATTTGGTGCTGGCTACTGGCAAGAGACCTTAGTTCCTTGCCATATAGACCTCTCCATAACACAGCTTGAACGTCTAACAGCAACAGATGGCTTTGCCCAGAGCAAGTGGTATAAGAGGAAGCAAGGCAAAGCCACAATCTCTTTTATGAACTAGCCTCAAAAGACACACATAACAATTATCACACTAATCCATTGCTGACACAAGTCAAGAGTTTTTGGTGTGCTAGGGAACCACACAAAGACATATTTACTAGTGACTGAGGATCATTGGGCACCATCTTGGAAGTGGCTATCAGACACTGGGCAGCAAGTTGTCTATGCACACCTCACAAAATGGATTTCTGGAGGTCTCAGAGTTGAACAAATTTACTCTCTTCTGTGTGCCCCCTAGTCTCATAGGAAACTTTTTGATAGAGTAGGTGGGTGTCCATCAGTTAAATGGAAGCTCGGGCATTCTTCGGCGCCACCACATATTGGGTGGGGCTTATGTCTAGCTGCTCCTTCCCATGGCCCCACTTCCACTCCCCTTTACCTATCGCTAAACAACTTTTTCTTCTACTCCACAAAGAGGTCCCTTTTACTGCTAGTGTGCTTAAAATATTGAAAATAGTTTAGTAACATTCCTATGCATTCAAAAAAGAGATGTATTTTCTGTGTGTTTACTTCAGCATCCTGACAAGAACAGCAGATTTTGACTTAAGTACTCTGAGTCCCCATTGTAAAAACACAAAAATTGCATCTACAAGGGTGTTGTGATATCAAATGAGATAATTCACACAAGGTGCTAAGCAAGGTGCTAGGCACAGAGTAAATAATTACTTATTGGGCATTTAATAAACATTTATATAGTGCAAAGCATTATAATCAGAATACTGGGCGCCATAACTCTTCCTGAACCTCAGTCTCTTCATCTGAAAAAATAGACTAGAGCAGGGAGGGAAAATAGGCTACCAGATCCCCACTCTTGTAAGAAAAGTACATGGGCTGTCTCAAGAATTCTGAGACTAAACTCAGGAAGGAGGACTGTATCACAGTAGAATGGTGGTATCTGCTAAGACCTGGGAATACAAAGTAGGTGACAGGTCTACTTTTCTTTTGCCATCTCTGGACTAGACAACCAATTGGACCTATTGAACTTCAGGAGTATAAGATTTCATGATCCACCTCATACCTTCTCACACACAGGGAAATGTTCTGAAACCCATTGCTGGGTTAGCCACAGTTTTCTAGGACCAGCTCAGTCATAATCGGCGTGGCTTGATGAGCTCTATTCTCTTTTGTAAATAACCAGCTGGTTACTTAATCAAATTCACCCAGTTGTTTTCAAAACAACCAGAAGTAGGACCAAATTCAGTCTTTTCTTCAAACTAGTTTTGCGTGTCTCTGTGAGTCGCTACATGACGGTATATGTTATTTTAAACTCTCCTTATTTTTAATGATATAAACAATGAAAGCCCAAGTAAGAGAAAGGAGCTAACACATTTATTCCCATTCTGCCATCTGTTTAAAGCTGCTGATGTAATTCCAGTTTGAAATTGCATTAGTGCCTGCCTCCTGGACTTCTTCCTTATTTCCTTTTGTATTTCAGGCCTTCTGTACTTAGAGAGCGCGGCCTCTAGGATGTTGGTCAGTTAATGAGAAGCTACAGTATAGCTCTGGCCATTTTCAAACTGGCCTCCGATTTGAATTTCCTTCACGATTAGCTAGAATGACTGTAACTGGAGTGTTATTTGCTTAAATGTATTTGGTATTTAAGGTTTGATTAGTGATGTTTTCAGCAATATCATCAACAATCAGCAGATTTGTTTACACTGCAGAGGATGGCAGAGATGAAGGGCTGTGGTCGTGCATACTCAATCATCACATATTGACTTTCTTTTGACTCTTATCTCTTGGATTATGCTTCAAAATTCAATTTTCATTTTGTTTTTGAAAATGCAGCTCCTGTATACGGGTTGGATAATATTGTGGGAGAAGGTTTTGTTAAATTGTGTGATATTTTGTGGTGTGTTGTCTTTTAAGAGGCTAGATCTCATTTAAAATTTTGAATGGGTGACCAGCGTGTACCTTTTTTTTTTTTTTTTTGGCTTGGATTTAAACTGGGGGCACAGGTCAAATCCTCTTTCTTTTTCCTTTCAAATACCCACCCTGTGGGGACTGGTGTTGGCTGAGGTGGTGTGAGGGCAGGAAAACCAGAAACTTGAGCAGCTTCCTGCTCTTTCCTGCACTTCATCCCACCTGGGATTATACTAACTGATTCTGAAATCTTTCCTGTCTAAACAAATTCTATTGATCTCCCAAACAAGCACTTTTCCCTTTTCCTGAAGTCACAGTAGTGGAGGAAACTGCTTGGGGGGCTTGAAATTGAATCCTGATGTCAGAGATTATCATCAGAATAATATACTGTTGGATGGGAGGCAATCCTAAGAATGCTTCCCAAAGCTCTTTCAGACTCAGTTGTATCCACCCTCAGAACCTGAGGGCATGGCCTACAGAGGACTGTATTCACTGAGCAAAAGAACACGGTTGGGCTACATTTATTTACAGTATCACTTTCCACTCAGAGCTATGGCTCATACCACTGTGACTCAGAATCGTCTGTGATTTTTTTTTAAATCAATGTCTGGGTCTTATATTTGACTTGCCAAATCAGAAACATTGGGAGTGGGGACCAATATTTGTATATTACAAAGCTCCCTGCTAGTTTTTGGCCATAGTCAAGGTGGAGAACTTGTTTTCTAGACATGCATATCACTAATATGCAGTTGAGTCAGCAGAAAGGGATCTGATGAAGTAATCCAGGCACCAGGGTTTGAGCCATGACCCAGAATTGAGGAAGTACAGAGGAAGGAGAGAAGAATAAAATAGCCAGGGGAAATCAAGGGAGCCTTCATGGAGAAGGTGTCTTTTTACTTAGCATGAGTAGGAATTTTCCTTTGGGAGAAGAAAAATGATGGTGCAACAGAGAGTGTGTGACAAAGCAAGAGAAACAAAATAAATTTTTTTTATTATCTACTCATCCAGAGACCATGTGAGATGCAAGAGAGAAATGGGCATATCTCATGTGAGATGCAAGAGAGAGATAGGCAAGAGAGAGATAGGAGGATAGGTTTCTCCTCCATGGAACCTTTGACTGGATCATACATGGATCAGGAAACTATCAGGAGTTATGTATATAAAAGTAATCTGTATCATTTTACTGAAAGTCATGACTTCCAGGTAATGAATGAATTTGGAATTGATTCTGTAGGCTGTTCACAGGTGTGAGGTCACAGCACAATAGTATGTTCCCCAGATGTGTGGGACTGTGGTAATGAATTAGTGGTGGCCATTAAAGAGGAGAAAAGTCAAGAAAGCAAGCTCTGGAGCCAGACTATTGGGATTCAATCCCAGTTTTCCACTTACCCACCACCACTTACCCAGGGCAAATTATTTCCCTGCTTAGTGCCTCAGTTTCCTCATTTGTTTACTAAAGATAATAATGGCATCTACTTCATCGAGTTGTTATGTGGATTAAATGTTTGTTAAACACTTAACAAACACAGATGTTAGCTATGTAAACATCATTGTTATTACTCTGATTGTTATTCTATAAGAGGCTGAAAAATCATGCACACACACTGCTTTATGTTTATTATAGTTCACACTCACTGCTTTATGAAATGGCAGCGCTGAAGGCAGGGTTAGGCATTGTTTGGGAAGTTGTAGACAGCCCCAGTCACATACTGGCCATAAGCGGGTCCCATGCGTGGTCTCCAACATGAACCACCACTGCAGAAATGTCAAGACTGCCCAGGCATACCCGAGTAAGTTGCCAGATAAAATACAGATAACCCGGCTAACTATGAATTTCAAATAAAGAATAAATAATTGTTTAATATAAATATGTGCCTATTATTGCATGGGGCATAAGTTTCTAGCAAAAATGACAAGTGTGAGAGAAGGGTCCATGTGACTCTTTGATCACATTTCAGGAGCCAGTGTTCCTGCCAGAGAGGCTGGCTCTCCACGGCCTCTCTGAAGGGGAATTCCCTCAGGCAGGAGAGGGAGCGTCTTCCCTGAAGGCTACAAGAGATTTTGGAAACACATGAGGGGTTGCAGCCAGCAGCGTGGCATGTTCCAGGGTGCAGAGGCATGGGAGAATTCACCATGCTTGGGAACCATTGAGAACATAATGGGGGTCAGAGCTTAAGGAGAGTCTCTGCTCTGGGGTGGTACTTAGAGGACATACAGTCAGGGAAGTGTTCGGGGCCCAGGAGATCAGGGGTTTAAGAAATCAGATTGCCTGAGTTACCACCCAGTTCCTGAATTAGTCATTTTGCTTCCTTTCTTAATGGATTTCATTAGACATTCAAGTTTCCCTAAGCATTGCTATTTCTCTTTCTTATTTTGATTAGTCTGTTTGTTTGTTTGTTTGTTTGTGTTACAATTCTTCTGTGTTCAGTTAGTGAAAGGTTGTCGATGGATAGGAACAGCAAGACTCAATGATTATTTAACAAGTAATAAACTGACTGCAGTCAAACGGGCTTATCATTGGGAGCCTTGCTCTGCTATCAGATGCAAACGTGGCAGATCTCATTTATTTAATTAGAAGCTGTTTTTACTGGACCCCTTCCAGGAGGACAGTGTGTGTATTCTGTGGCGTTTCAGGACTCCACAGCTTTCAGAGATTTCCCGGGTAGAAATTAAATGAAAGAGGACAGGTGAAATAAAAGCCTGTAACTGCCTTTTCTCCAGGAGGGTCTGTTGAATTCTTCCTTCCCCTTCAGCTGTTTGGGGATGAAAACCTTTATCCTCAGAACTAGGCAGATATAAATTACATAAAAATGTACCCAGTTCTTTTGGTGTTTTTCCCAGATTTAGAAGACATACATCTTGCCATTTCTTGATTAATTACTACATGGAAGTTGCTGAGAGGCAAGCTTGGCTTCACATAACGAAGGGCGCGCAGGCGACTGGAGAATGCTGCCAGGCTGGGCGAGGAGGCTTTGGGTTCTAGTCTCAAGGGCACGTGTCATTCTTTGTGGGATCTTGAATGAGTTGTTTCCCCTCTTGGGCTTCAATCTCTTCATCTCTAGAATTTGATGTGGACCTTTACATTTTTAGCTGCCCCATTGTGGAGTCCTGGGGCAGCATGGCAAGAAGGCTGTCCAAAGACGGGTGTGCAGGTGAGCCAGGGCAGCAGGAGGGGCCAGCTGAACAATGGTGACTCTAAGTGGGGCCAAAAGGAAGGACAAGTACAGATGTAAGGAGAGAAGGGCATATATTTATTCCAAGCAAATAATCACAGACGTAGACAAAAACATACTTAGACAAAGGAGATGGTGCTGCGAGGTCATTTGGCTATTAGTGTTTTGAGACTATTAAGTGAGTTTGTGAGTGTGAAGATGTAAAGTTCTTGCCACAGTGCTTCTTGTTTCTAGGAACAGCAGAATAGTTATTTAGACCAATCCCCCTGCTGAAAGCAACTAAAAATACAGATCTTTAAAAAAAAATCTTCTTAGAAGCATCAAGGAGATGAAAAGAAAATAAGGATTACTGAATGAAAAATACAGGGAAAATGAAAATCTCGTGAGATAAGCAAAAAAAAAAAAAAATTGCTTCTGAGCTGAACACATATGCCAGTCCCTCCAAATGAAAGTATTGTGCTGTAATGTCAAGGAGAAAGAGGGCAGAAATCAAAGCCCTGGCCACACACAGTGAGGCAGCTCCCAGGGGACCCTTTTCACAACATTGGCTTCAGCCTGAGGATGAGAGGGAACCAAGAGAGACCCTGCAGCATTACAGTCTGGTTCCAATCTCCTGAGTCCTCTTTTCATCTCTTATCACTCCAAGTTTGTCCATGGGCCCATGATAGGAGCAGCATCAGGGAGCTTCTTAGACATTCTAACTCTTGGGTGTCACCCCAGACCAACTGTATCAAAATGTATGCTTCAACAAGATCTTTCATAGAAGGGAATCTAAATCCTCTCAGGAGAAATATCCTGTCCTGTAGAGTTCAAATTAGTCCTGAAAATAGTTTCTGTAGTGCAATTTCCAGCAAATAGCCAAAGGTAATAAATAAGAGAGAAAATTAATCTCCATAAAAGAGAAGCAGCAGAAACAACAGACAATAGAAGCAGAACTAAGGGACTTCACACAGTGGAATTATCAGGTGTAGTTTATTAAATAATAATTTAACTCACAACAGTTACTGTGAAAATGGTCATAAACAGACTTGAACATGTCTGCAGTGAATTGTTAGCTATAAAAACATTCACAGCAGATTCGAAAAAGAACCATAGAAATTCTAGACATGGGTGTTTAGCCTGATTCTTGGAGCTCATCCACTGGTGACTGGCTTGGTGGGGTGAGCCACTTGTCACTGTAGGTATGTGAACAAGCTAGACAGCTGGTGATCAGCTTTGTTGAAGGGGAGTATAACATTGGCTGGGGTTGGTCTGGTCATCTTCAAGTATTCTGGTAGAGGTTTTAAGATATTTTCCTTAAAATGAGACATTTTCCTATTGGCCAGACTCCTTGGAATCCTTTCTAGTTTGACTTCTTATGTAGGTTTGCGAATTCCATCCAAAGTTGGTAGATCACCCACTGCCTTGGGGCAAGTAACTCCACAACTGTGTAATTTTCAGAGAGGTAGGGTTAATCTGCAGAAACTCCAGATGACACAGAGGGAGCCCATCTGGGCAACACAGCAGATGCCATGGCTCCAGGAGAAACAAATGAACTGTGAGCCAGGCTGACTATTTGCACAATTCTGCAGAAGTCTGAGCAAGCCCTGTCCACTTGTTCACATTCTTAGAACTTCATCCTCCTCACAAATAAAAGGAGAAAACACCAGCATCCTCCTTTTGGCCTTCTGTCCTTCTGGCTTTGTTTAATCCCCTCTCCTTGTTTCTCTACCAAACACTCCAAAAGAGAGGTCTATGACCATGTTTTCTGTCCATCTTTGCCCTTGGGAACGCCATGCACCCTAATTTCTCTACATGCTGTGAGCCTATTCAAGTTCTACTTTTTTTTTTTTTTTTGAGTCATCCTCCCCAGCTTATCTGTTCACCTTATTCTTTGGGCTCCCTCTCTGGGAATCACAGTTACCATTCTGGGAGCCCCCAAACTACTTTCCATGACATCATTTAATCCTCATACTAATCATATCAGATAAGCATTTTTGTTACTTCCATCATATAATAATATGCACTCATTCTAGAAAAATTAGATAATCCCTGGAAACGAAAAGAAGTAAATTGAAATCCTTCTAATTTACTACCTAGAGATAACTTCATTATTGTTCATATTTGGTATATTTTCTCCAGACTATTTTTCTATAAATTTTTTGCAAGAAATAAGATTTGAAAACTAAGCATATGATCTTGTAACCTGTTTTTATACACTGACATTAGATTGTGAACCTCTTTCCATGTTAGCAAACAATACACCTACAACATAATTTTTAATGCTTGAACAAAATGGATATATGATTACGCCATCTAGAAAACCTTCCATTGTTGGGCATATGAATTAATTCCACTCTTCACTACTAAAATTGCACCTTGTAGCCATATTTTTGTGCTTTTTCTTAATTATTTCTCCAAGATAGATTCCATGATGTAGAAATAGATTTGTGCTTCAGATTTTGAGAAATTTCTGCTCCAGAAAGTTTGTACTATTTTAGACTCCCAACAACAATGTGTGAAAGTGAGCATTTATCTGCACCCTAACATTTGGGTATTATTGTTTTTGTCATCTTGGTTAATTTCATAAGCAGCCTTTTATTGCTGTTCTAATTTTATTATAAATAGGGTAGGATATTTTCTCATGTTTCTCTACCATTTGATTCTTTTTCTTTTGTGAATTAAGCTGTTTGTCTTCTGAATATATTAACACTTTATCTGGCACATAGAATAAATATCAGCAGCAGCATCAGGATAGGTAGCAGCCCTTGTATGTTGCAAATAATTTTCTCAAATTTGTCGTTCTTTTCATTAATTCTATTTCATTAATTTAGGCCACACAGAGGTTGAAGTTTTTGATGTGAACAAATTAATAAACTTGATCTTTACGGTTTCTGCCTTTGGTTGCACGGTTAGAAAGGCCATTCCCACTCTAAGATTATATAAATAATCACCTTGGAGTATTTTTATCATTTCATCTTTTACTTTTAAATCATTAATACTTCTGGAATTTATTTTCATCTAAGAATGGGATAGGGAGCAGTGGTATTTCACAAAAGACTTAAACCGTTTTCCTACTCAACATTCTAAGTATCTTTCAAATGGAACCAGAGCAGAGACATTTTTGACTCGAGACCCGTGAATGGCTATATCTCTGAGTAGAAAGGAATTAATTACTGCATGTCAGAAATCAGCATGGGGCCAGAGCTATTAAACATACTAATGGCTTGGATGGAAGAAGAGCTGCAAAGCAGGCTGTGAGCTTCTCCCTGTCCAATGGTGATTTAAGTGGGTTACTTATAGCCCAAGATGACAGAGTGAGGAAAGCCAGACAGCCCTGGGTGTCGGGGAAGGGCGCAGCCAGGGTGTCAGCAGACAGAATTGCATCTGGTTGTAATCAGCCTGCGAGGCTCACCCAACTCTTTAGCCCTCATTATGAAGACGGGAGAGTGAGCAGGAGGCCTGAGAAGGGCCAGGGCCTTCAAAAGCATCCTCCCTTTGTGGTCAGGCCCGGAAAGCACACACCCCAAGGCTTCATTAGCTTCCCCCAGAGCAGCCCCTGCTCTCCGGGATCCCCTGCAGCATGGCTATCCTCTTTGCTTTTGCTCCATGGACTTCTGGCTTCTGCCTCGCTCTCCTACATCCCCCACCCCACTGTTTTCTTCAAGACACGTATTTCATATTAAAACCAGCCTTCCCTAGACTTCTCCCCGCACGCTGATGCTGCATGACTGTCCTATCACTGTATGATTTTTCCACCTTTAAACTGTTTTTCGTTACGCTGGTTTTTCTGAAAGTGGACCTTGGTTATTTTACAGGCAAGAAACATCATGATACTACTTGACAATGACAACTTGCTCCCACGTGTTTTTATATAAACCTCTGAGTAATCCTGACAGGTAGGTGGGCAAGATCGTGTGGACAAAGCCCACATGTGAGGAGTGTTTCTGTCTGAGGGACACAGTGAATCAGGCACAATCTGGAACCCCGCCATGGAACTCTGCTACCCCCCGCTGTGACCCTTTTCCTACTCATTGTGGTGGTTGGAAGCCCTGTTTTTCAATAAAACTCTAATAAATTTCTATGTTGCAGCCCCAGATAGGTTTTAAGGTACCCGGATAACGGAGTCACCCTAGTCTCCCAGCGGGTTCACTCCAGGAGTTTTGCTGTGGATTTCCCGTATGCAAAGTGAGAGGCGGATGAGGAGTGTTAACCCCAGCCAGGCTGCTGGGCAGCAAAGGCTTCATGAGAATACTGAATTTCTGCAGGTGGGTTGGGGCCTGTCATGAGATGAGATTTGGGTCTTTTAAAAGCAACTGTTGTCCTGCCTGACACTCACTCCCCACCTTTTTTCTGTTCTCTTCCCTTGCCTCCCCCACCCCTGCTCTCAGCTAATACAATCACATTCTCTGGCCACATCTATGGGGCCATGTTATTCCAGTGATACTTGACCCTAGGGTTTTGTGATACTTACTGGGGCGGGCAGGGGGAGGGGAGGATATGTCACTCTCTTCAAGGGGTAGCTGAGAGCTGGCGACCATCTTGGTTTTTTGAGGGGAGAACCTACCTGAGGCCAACCCACAGGGAAGAGCTGAATTGAGAGAGAGGGTAAGACTAAGTCTACGGGACATTGTCTAGGCTCTGAATCCAGCCACCCCTGGAAGCAGATGTGTGAACCAAGAGGTTCCTTTTTTTATTAAACTATTTTGAGTTGGTTTCCTATCACTTGCACCCCAGAAGCTGTTGACTAATACAGTCCCATCCAAACCCTCAGCAATGAGAGTCTCTGGCAAGCTGGAAGGTGTGATGGTGTCCATGTTGCCTCAGCACCTAGTACTTCTGCCTTGCGGGTTCAGCTGCTTGGCATACAGGAGAAGATCACCTGATCTTAAAATTGTCAATTTTAGTTCCTTGTGGGGTGAGTTTCTAGACTGGCAGGACTCCCAGGCCAACCCCCCTATAGAGGGGTCTAGCTGTGGGAATCTGATGTGAGGGACACTAGTGATGGCTGGGAAACCTTACTGTCTGTCTTTCTAGAACAGCACCCTCCCTTCTTCTGGAAAATAACCACTCCCCTTGCTCTAGTCACGTGGTTTGAATGGGAGCTGTCAGTCTACACAGCCATGTGGCCAAGGTGGTTGGTTTGGAGTGAACATCTGCCCAAGGATAGGATGGAGAAGACATCTTGGACCTTCTCTAGCCACTAGATGTCTAGAACCATCAGTGACCAGGTCCCTTGAACTATGAAAGACACAGAACTTGGCATGAAGGATGAAGCATAGAGATGGGGCAGGTGTTATGGGGTGATTTTCTACTCCCACATACCATTTGTCCTTGAGATCCTACCCTATGTTCCTCTTGATTCAGTGAGCCTTCTAATAAATCCCCTGGCAAATAGCTAAGCCATTGAGCTGAGTCAGGAGGCTGTCATTTGTAACCTACAGGGCTTTATCCAGCTGCTGACCTCCAAAGGCCAGGCCTGTCTCCAGTAGCTGACTAGCTGCCTGTTAGGTCAGGACACCTACAGCCCTGGCTCACCATAGAATTACACAGTGGTACCCAGGCCCAGCTCCAGACTTATGTAACAGGTCCACAGGTGTGTTTTTAATCTGCCCAGGTCATTTTAGCAAGTGTCCAGCACTGTAAAACACTGCAGAGATGGCCAACATACCCTCCTCACCACTTTCAATGGCAGTAAATTGTAAGGGAAAGACCATTCTGTGATCTCAGTATCAGAAGGGCTCAGTCCAAGTCCTTCACTAATTGGTCACTAATTCTGTAGGCAGGTCCCCATCAGGTCTAAAGTAGAAATAGTAACTACTGCTCTGTAGTTCTTGTAGGAAACAAGCACTCCAGGATCCAAATCCTGCACCTTCAAGAACAGAGACCGCACCTTCGTGTCACACACCCTTCACACAGTGGAGGGGAACATGGTGACATCATTGCATCTTTTCTGTAGTCAGAACTGAAGCCTCAGTGGGGAGAGAGGGCAACTGTACCTCAGCAGAGGAACACCCAAAAAGTGGGTCTCCACTGGGGCTGACACGGGATGTTTGTGTCCTCACTTCCTACCCCTCCCCCATGCCCACCCCACCTCCACTCCAACCCAACCCCATCAAAGTTCCTGTAGGAACACCTCAAAGATTCGTTGTTCAACAGCCAGCCTCCCATCAAGGCTACTTAATGATCAAATCAGGCTTCCTAGGCCTTTTCCTAGAGCATTTTTAATCTCTGTCCTTGTTCTCCCCTGGATTTTTTTCCACCACTCTTTGGCTTTAATAAATGCCTTTCCAGAAGGCTTCAGCCCGGCTGGAAGTATACTTGAACAGCAATTCTAAGTCCTTATTAGCTCTATAGTGATCAGGTGAAGGAATAATTGATCTCAATCAGGAACACCTGGTTTCATAATTGCACAAATGATTATAATTCAATAATAAAAGTCAATTTAACTAACTTAATTCAGATTGCTTTAACCTCTCACAGACAGTTAAGAAGTGAAGAAGCAAACCGGGGAGAAAGAAGAAAAGAAAAGAAAACAAAGCTGTGTCTAAACTTCCTGACCAAATAGGATGCTACTAGAATGGATTCATTTTTCCCCACCCATGGTGTGTTTGGTCTCCTCTGGGCCTTTGTTCATTATATTATTTGTGTAGATGCCCTTCCCCCATCTTCATGCTTCCAAACCCTGTCCATTTTTCCAAATCAAGTTCAAATACCTTTATTTTTTTCTTTTATAAAAGATGTATTTATTTATGCATACAAGAGCTGGGGCACAGGCCAGATGCATGGGGAGTGAGAGGATTCACTAGAGACAGTGGGGAACAGAACAGGCAGACTGACTGAAACACACTGCTGAGGAGAGCAGCGGGCTAGCCAGGAGAGGCCTGCCATGCATGTGGGTTGCTCCCTTGCCGGCTGGGGATCAAATTCGTGCTGCAGAGGCTGCGGATAGCTTCATAGTGCTGCCACGTAACCCCTTGCGCCATCAGGGAGGCCCTCAAATACCTTTAGAAAGCTTTGGGTGCTCAGAGTTGAGAAGATACCCAATTTCTCCATGGTCCTTGAATGGCAGGGGGATGAAGGGGAGGAAAATAATCCCGAGTAGCTATCACAAGTCAGACTTTCGCTCCTGGCATCACTTAGTTCTCAGAGAAAGGGAACTGAGGCTCAGAAAGCTTAGCAACTTACTCAGAGTGAATAGCTGGAGAGCAAGCAGAGGCAGGACTGGACTCAGGTGCTCCCTGTTCCAGAGCCTGTGCACTTTGCCGTGAGCCCTGGTTCCTTCCACATAGCTCTCCCCTTACTCTCTCTTGGCGCATGGGTGTCCGGGTGGACTTGCAGACCTCCTTAGCCAGTCACTTCAACCTTGCAAATACCAGAAACAGATCTTCGAGGAATATGACCTGGTGGATGAAGAAAAATGTGTCAGGCTGAGGCCCAGAAGTGGGGGAATGTCCAAATGCCCTACTCTGCCTGCTGGGGAGAGGGTGTGTGGTGTTTTGCTCAACTGTGCTGGGTGAGAGGGTGGGGGCAGCAAAGCAAGACCATATGGGGTTGTATTGACCCACAGCACCATTGAGGAAACATTCATGGAATAGCTACCAGACTCCATGGAAATTCTGAGCTTGCTACTGCTACGATTATGATTATTATTAATGAGCAAAACACACTCACTATTTACTGAGCACGATAGTCTGCTAAGGTTATGTATGTACTATCCATTTCAGTCTTATAAAGTAGGTATTAGTATCATCTCCCTTATCCAGATGGGCAAGCTGAGATTAAGGGAACCTTAATCATTTACTCAGGGTCACAGATCTCATTTGTGGTAGACACAGCCAAGAATCAAAACCAGGTATCTGATTTGAAAGACAGAGCTCTCAACCAGCCCTTTACAGAACATCTCTAGTTTGTCTCAAAGCATGGCCCTACTCTCTGGGGTTCATTGCCTGAAGAGGAATGTGGCATACACATGGATAGTAGGAACTCGGTATGAAAGTGCTGTAGATGCATATACAGGCTGTAATGGTAGAACTAGGGGGAAATGTAATTTATATGGGGCTAGAATTGAGGAATGATCTATTAGGGAAGGTTTCCTGTAGGAGGCAATATTTGAGCTTAATGCATAAGGCTATGTATTAAGGTGAGGGACGTTCCAGTAAAAATGACCAGCTTAGGCCCAGGCCCAGACATGGAAGGAAGGCTGGTGTGTTCAGGAAACCCTCAAAAGTCTGGTGCACTGAGTGGTATGTTGATCTGGTAGGCAAGCCAGGGTGGGGTAGATGAACTGAGGCAAAAGAAATGCTCAGTGTGTTCTCTGGGACAGTATGCTGAAATGCAAGGCCCTGATAAGTAGGGGTTTAAAATGATTGACATGGTTGCGGAAGACGCTAGTGGCTGGGCAGACATGGGTGTCAGGAGCCATGTGCAAAAAGGAAGGCCAGACTGGGATGGGAGGGGGACATATCTCCCTTGGGTTTCAGGCACACTGTGCTATTGACAGTGGCAGCAGAGGGCCCCCTTCTTCATGCCTGGTTGGTCGATCTGTCTCCATGGGGTCTCCCCTCTACGGCTTGCAAAGACTGAGTTCTCCTTTGACAAGGATGTACTTGCCAGTTTCTATTTTAGAACACCCTAGCCCTAGTGGATGTTGTTTCTTTGGAGAAGCTGTCACTGTCAGCTGTATTATCCCCCCTCACCCCACCTCGACGGTTCAGTTTTAAAGTAATTCATATTGATTGTAGGAAAATGAGAAAATGCAGATAAGCAAAAATTCTTTAAAATTCCCTGGAAACGCCATCACCCAGAGACAACTGCTGCCAGAGTGTTGGTGTCTGTTCATCCAAACATTTTCCGATGGTCATGGAAAGAGTGTGCATGGACCTGTTTTTCTTTTACAGAAATGGCATCACACTGCAATTCTGTGATGTGTCCTGTCTTGGTCATGTGGCGATACACAGTGAGTGCCTTCCTGAGAGATCACTCTTTAAAAGAATGGTTCCTCAGCCTTTGCAAACTTTGCAATTTGCAGCGTGGCAGTGCCTGGGTAATAATGTACAGTAGCAGTGAGGGTCACGGGGGACGAGCCAGAGTGTTTGAGCCCTGGTCTTAAGCCTCCCACTGGTTGGGAGCCCCTCTGAAACGCACTGCTCCCCCATTTCCTGGGGATAATCCTCTTCCCTTTGCAGACATCCCAGAGGTGGGGCAGTAGACGGGGCTAGAACTGAGGGAGAAATGTGCACTTCTGTTGGGGCGGGAGTTAAGGGGTGGTGTCTGTGTTGGGCTGGTGTAGACTCCTGTTACCAAATATAAGCGATCTCTGAACACTCTTGCCAAGAGTCCTTCACCCTTTCTGTTGTGAGCTCTGGGATGATACTTAAGAATCCCCAGATTCCAGGCGCATCCTATGGTGCCCATCAACCAGTCTTCCTGGCTGGTGATAGTAAGGTTCTAACATCAGGTTCTTCCATCAGGGAAGAACCATATCCAGCTGCCTGGCTTGCCAACCTTCTTTTTCTGCCCCATTTTCCAGTCTGTTGGCTCCTGCAGGCCCCTATTCTAAACAGGTTGGGCATCCTTCACAGCTCCCTCTTCACAGAGGTCTGGCACAGCACCCCTCAGAGGCTCCCTGTGCCTCCTGCTGCCTGTCACTATCTCCCTGTGGCTCTGCCGGCACCTCCCCACCTTCTCTTATCGCCTTTCTCCATGACTCCTGGAGTGAGTGCTGTCTGCTGCTTTTCAGTCCAGGCTCAGAATTGCCTGGCTTCTCCAGCCTGCCTCCCAGGTGCTCCTGTGGCTCAAACCGTGCCACCTGGTGCAGCTGAGTTTTGAATAGGCCAAAGGCACTGATGGCCAATTGCTCCATCAATGAAGCCTGAGTGGTGCCTAGACCATCCCCTGGATCCTAACAGAGCAGAAGGAACTAGAAGCAGATTCTCAACTGTTCCCTTTCCCTGCAGCACTCTTCCCAAAACATTTCCCTCCTGTGCCCCTGTTCCCACTTGCCTCTTCCCGCAGGTTTCCTCTATCTCATCCTCAGACTCACCTGGCACCTCAGGACCTCCCTCACCGGGCAGGACTACTTTAGGTGTTTTAGCCCCAAAGCACCTATGCTTGTCGCTACCATAAGACTTTCTTTTTTCTTGTTAACCAGTCTCCAAGGAAGGAAGGGATTGTGTCTTCTTTTCTATCATTTCCCAGAGCCCAGCACATCATAGATGCTCGAGACCTGCTTGTGGAATGAATGACCGAACACCCTTGATCTATGTCGGTCCCATAGGGACCAGCTTGACCGCTGGAGCACAATCTCCATTTGAGCTTCTGCAGAAATCTTTGGCATCTCAGAAATCCTTCCTTCCTTTCTCCTGTAGCTGAGTTATGGAAACATGCCACAAAGTCAAGGCTGACAGAAATGCTGCTGGTCTGTTGCTTGCCCCAGAAACTCAGATGGAGCCCTTGGAAATCTGTACCTTTTCTCAGGGGAAAGGCAGGCCCATGCCTGACAGGACTTTGCATGTCCACACAGTCTATGATCCGTGACTTCCTGGCCTACCTTCCCCAAAACTGCCTGGGACTGATTCCTTTTCCAAGTGAAAGTGAATTTTATATATATATATATATATATATATATATATATATATTTAAATTTAAATTTTATTTTTATATTCCCCATACAATTACAACCCCCTTATTTTGACCCCAATCCCTCCTTTCCCCTCCCCCCACCCCCCATAGAGTGTCTCTGGTTCATAGTTGTTTGTTGATTTAGATTTTTACTTTCTTATAGTTATTCTTTTTCCTGGTCTCTTATTTAGGTTTTCTAGATTCCTGCTATGAGTGAGACCATCCGGTATTTTTCTTTTTCTTTCTGGCTTATTTCGCTGAGCATGATCCCTTCCAGTGCCATCCATGTTGCTGCAAATTGCATGTGTTTATCTTTTTTGAATGCTGAGTAATATTCCATGGTGTATATGTACCACATCTTCTTTTTTTTTTTTTAAATTTTATTTTTATATTCCCCATACAATTTCAACCCCTCCATTCTGACCCCAATCCCTCCCCTCCCTCCCCACCCCCACAAAAAGTGTCTCTGGTTCATAATTTTTGTTGATTTTCACTTTCTTATAGTTATTCAATTTCCTGGTCCCTTATTTAAGTTTTCTAGATTCCTGCTATGAGTGAAACCATCCAGTATTTTTCTTTTTCTTTCTGCCTTATTTCTCTGAGCATGATCCCTTCCAGCGCCATCCATGTTGCTGCAAATTGCATGTGTTTATCTTTTTTGAATGCTGAGTAATATTCCATGGTATATATGTACCACATCTTCTTGATCCAGTCATCTATTTTTGGGCATCTGGGCTGTTTCCAAAGCTTAGCTATTGTAAATAGTGCTGCTATAAACATAGGGGTGCAGGTGCTCTTTGTAATAGATGTTTCTGTGTCCTTTGGGTAAATACCTAGGAGTGGAATTGCTGGATCATATGGAAGCTCTATGTTTAGTAGGTCCAGAAATCTCCACACAGCTCACCATAGTGGTTGGACCAGTTTGCACTCCCACCAACAGTGCAGAAGAGTTCCTTTTTCTCCACACCGTCGCCAACATTTGTTGTTGCTAGTTTTTTTAATATGTGCCATTCTCACTGGTGTAAGATGGTATCTCATGGTAGTTTTGATTTGCATTTCCCTGATTACAAGTGATGTTGAACATTTTTTCATATGCCTGTTGGCCATTTGCATTTCCTCTTCAGAGAAGTTTCTTTTTAGCTCTTCTGCCCATTTTTTGACTAGATTATTTTCTTTGTTGTTGTTGAGTCTCATCAGCTCTTTGCAGATTTTTGTGATCAGTCCTTTCTCATTAGTGTTGTGTACAAAAATGTTCTCCCAGTTGGTGGGGTTTCTCTTTGTTTTTGTTATTGTCTCTTTTGCTGTGCAGAAGCTCTTTAATTTGATATAGTCCCAGCTGTTTATCTTTGCCTTCACTATCACTGCTTTGGGTGATGTGTCTGTAAAGATGTCTTTGATGTGCAAATCACGTAGCATTTCACCTATATTTCCTTCTATGTATTTTATGGTTTCAGGTCTTATGTCTAGTTCTTTAATCCATTTTGAGTTGATTTTTGTTTATGGTGTGAGGTAGTGGTCAAGCTTCATTCTTTTGCATGTAGCGACCCAGTTTTCCCAGCACCATTTATTGAACAAACTTTCTTTGCTCCAATGCATATTCTTTGCTCCTTTGTCAAAGATTAGTTGACTATAAATCTGTGGGTTTATTTCTGGATTTTCTATTCGATTCCATTGGTCTATATGTCTGTTCTTGTTCCAATACCATGCAGTTTTGATGATTATGGCTTTGTAGTATAGTTTGAAGTCTGGGAGTGTGATGCCTCCATTCCCTTTTTTTTTTCAGGAGAGCTTTGGCTAATCGGGGTTTTTTGTGATTCCATATGAATTTCATCAATAATTGTTCTATTTCTTTGAAGAATGACATTGAAATTTTGATTGGAATAGCATTGAATCTGTAGATTGCTTTTGGTAGGATGGCCATTTTAATAATGTTTATTCTTCCAATCCATGAGCAGGGGATGTCTTTCCATTTCTTTGTGTCTTCTTCTGTTTCTTTTAACAGTGTTTTATAGTTTTCTTTGTATAGGTCCTTTACCTCTTTTGTTAGATTTATGCCCAAATATTTGATTTTTTTTTGTTTCGATAATAAAAGGGATTTTTTTTTATTTCTTCTTCTTCAGATTTATTGTTTATGTATAGGAAGGCTACTGACTTTTGCGTGTTGATTTTGTATCCTGCCACTTTACTGAACTGATTGATGAGTTGAATTAGTTTTTCTGTGGAGTTTTTGGGGTTCTTATGTATATTATCATATCATCTGCAAATAGTGATAGTTTGACTTCTTCTTTTCCTGTTTGGGTTCCTTGTATGTCTTTCTCTTGTCTTATTGCTCTGGCTAGGACTTCCAGTATTATATTGAAAAGCAGTGGTGAGAGTGGACATCCTTGTCTTGTTCCAGATCTTAATGGAATTGCTTTCAGCTTTTCACCATTGAGAATGATACTGGCTGTTGGCTTGTCATAGATGGCCTTTATAATGTTGAGGAAAGTGAATTTTGTTAATGTCCTGGGAACTTTGTGATATCCCTAAAGGTAAATGCAAAGATACAGCTCAGATTGCACAGGGCTACCTGGGAAGCTGACTTGGAATAGCTGGACTTCCTCCTTTGCGCACATGCTCATTGATTTGGTGCTCAGCATAAGGGGAGTTTCTGTCATGCCCCAGGTACCCGACTAGTGCCAAGCATGCAGTCTGCTCTCCTCTTAGCTGATGCCACTGGCTGAAAATCTCCACCTAAAGCCATTTCTTCTGTCGGTCAATTTATGTAATGACCAGTTTGCCTAAAACTCAACCTGCCTGTGTATTTTTTAATCTTTTTAGCTCTTCTGATTTAGCTATTCTTTTCAGTGATTTAGCTTTTTAGATATTCATTTTACTCTTTTGGATGGGGAGGGGACATTGAAAGATTGATTTTTGTAAAGACACTTCCTCTATCAATTAAGCTGTCAAATCTTTTTAGGAAATAAGGTAATTAAACAAAACTGAGGTTTGAAGACTGGAGTTGATAGAACTGGTGGACTTTTTAAGACTTTGCAATCCTGTTGCCGGGCTGCCGTGGGGACATTTATTTTTGGTGAAGGGGCGGGGGTGGTTTGGGAGGAAATAATTCAAGCAGAGAACCTCTGGGATAGGACATTGTCTGATTCCTCTGCAGAACTAAGAGATGGATCCCGGGAGGAGGATGCAGACGAAAGGTCCAGGGATCACATCAGAAAGGACTGAAAGGTTCTGCACGTACCAGGAGCCCAGCCCGAGGGCAGGAGGCTGCTGACCTCCACCCTTGCGCCAGAGGTACGGTGGGGTTAGCGCCTAAACCTCCCGGCACAAGTGCCCTGGGCTGCGGAGCTGTGTGGAGGGAGAGTCTGAACACAGCCCCAGACACCCCAGAACAGAAGAGGTGGCCCCGGGGACCAGCTGGAGAACTGCTGATATGCCCTGGTCATCCAGGTTGGGCGGGGCTCCCGGCCAGCAAGATCCGCTGAGATCTGAACTCTTTGGGTTCCAAGACACACTCAATAACATGCAATGTTTAAGGGCCTCCCCTGATGGTGCAGCAGTTGAGCTCTGGGCTGCGAAGCTGCCCGCAGCCTCTGCAGCACCAGTTTGATCCCCGGCTGCTGGCAAGGGTCCCACATGGCACAACAGACCTCTCCTGCCGCGCCCGCTGCTCCCCTCAGCGGTGTTTTTCGTCAGTCTGCCTGCTCTGTTCCCCTCTCTGGCTCTGGTGAATTCTCTCACCCTCCTGTGCTTCTGACTGTACCCAGTGCTTGTATAAATAAATAAATAAATCTTTAAAAAAAAAATGCAATGTTTAAGAACACATAAGAGAACATAAAGTCCCTTCAAAGAATACTGCATGTCAGATGAATATTATTTTGGAAGTCCAAAGTAAGTTGAAAACGGCCAATTTTAAAAGTAAGGAAAAGGTCATCTTTGCAATATATATAAAAAAGAAGAAAACGAGGCAGTGAATTGATAGATCATTAGGCACATTGACCTTGAAACTGCCTCACCCCACACATTCCGGAAACAGGCAGAACTAATGAGGGACCCAGGACATGGGATTGGCATTGGCATGTGGTCTCTGCATTGCCAAAAAGAGGAGGTCCAGCTGTTTGGGGCTACACTTGGAGCTGGAAAAAACTGAGTGTGGGGCAGGGCACCCTCCCCGTGAGCAGAGAGCAAGCAAAGGTAGCCAAGCTGCAGCTGGCGCGCAGGGCTGGGCTCAGACTGTGCTGTCTCTGGACACGGGCCAGCCCTCTCTGAGCCCTGGACTCAGGGCAGAGATCCAGAGTGCAGCGGGGAGAGCATCCCTGTGTGCCTGGAAACCCTTGGCCCGTGGGTGGTCAAGACCTCGGGCTACAAAGACCCCTAGGGATTATCTAGTCCTACCCCCTCATTTCCCAGAGCAAGTTGCTGAGGCCCAGAGGACAGGAATTGCTCACCGTCACTGGGAATGTCAGTGATGCAGGCTCCCCAAGCAGGGTTTGGTGTCCTATGCTGAACCCTGACAAGTGATCCTGAGTCGCCAGTGGGGTCATCACAAAAATCAAAACAATCACAACACTCAATATCTTCTAGTCACTGAAAAAGTCTAACTTTGCTAAATTCTCAGAGCATAAACATTTGCTAATCAAAGTATTTACCCAAGTAATATTCAATTAAAGCAATACTAAGGGAAATAAAATGTGTACTGACCACCTACGCATGATTTATATCATATTCTCTTTAATGAGTGTTAATGGCAGTTCTCACTGGCTGGGATTTGAACAGCAGGGAATGAGTGGGAACCTCTAGGAGGATCTGACAGGTGCAAGAAAGACTCAGAAACAAGAGTCAGGAGAGCAGGCTCCTCCCTTGGCTCTGACTCTGAAGGGCCCGTTGACTTTGGGAAAGTTCTTCAGTCTCCTTTCCCAACCCAGTAAGTGGTTCAGAAATGCCCTGCATGATGGAAGGCATCACCAGGGGCAAGATGGGGAGATGCTCCTGATGAAATTTTCCGGCTGTTCACAGAGACCCAGCAAGCAGTGGTCCCTCTTTTCTCCTGCTGTGATTGTGTCTGGACAACACATCTGGTACTGCTGTGGCTGTGCGATCACCCGTCATCTTGTCACTAGTTGTAGGGATAGTTGTTGGGTTCAGAGTCCAGAGTGCTGACCATTACACCCTGGGACAGTTGCAATCTATGGAAATGCTGAACCTGGAAGCATTGAGATCTTGCAAAGATGAATATTAAGTTGCATGTTCCCTGAGTATGTAAAATAAAGGTAAAAACACTCTGAAGGGCTATCCTGAATATTACTAATAATGATAGTTGGCATTCACTGAATACCTGTACCAGCTATGGTTATTAGTAATATTCAGAATAGCCCAGTTGCAGGTGTTGAGCCTGCATTAACTGAGTCAGATGTTATTTTACATGTCCATTTTACTGTTGAGAAAATGCAGGCAAAAGATGTCACACAGCTACTAAGTGATAGAGCCAGGCCTTGACTTTGGGCATTGTGACCCCAAAATCAATGCACTCAAATTCTATGTAGGGCATATTAGTTTCCTATGATTGCTCTAACAAATTATCACAAATGTAGTAGTTTAAAATGATACAGATTTATTACCTTATCATGCCAGAGGTCAGGAATTCTAAAATCAAGGCAAGGCTGTGTTCTTTCTGGAGGCTCTAAGGGAGAATCCACTCCTTGCCTTGTTCAGCTTCTAGAGGCCTCCTGCATTCCCTAGTTCATGGTCGCCTTCCTCCCATGACTCCAAACTGCTTCCTTCTCTCTCCTCTGATTCTCTTGCATCTCTTATAAGGGCCCTGTGATTATAATGGGCCCACCCAGATCATCCAGGATCATCTCCCCATCTCAAGATACTTAATCACATCTGCAAAGTCTCTTTTGCCACATATGGTAACATACAGTCACACGTTTCAGGACTGGGTGTGGACATCTTTGGAGAACCATCATTTCAGCTACCACATAGGGTTCTTGAATAAATAGTAAATGTTTGAAAAGCACTTCACCCCAAACAGGAACATAGCAGAAATCAATGTTAATAATACTGAGCATGTGGCTAGCTGGCAAAGACTGCCTGGCCAACCTCACAACTGTCAAGAACCAGCCACTTGAGTCACCAGCCTGAGGACAAAGCCAGTCTGAGGACAGTAGAAAGGTAGAAAGAACACAGACTCTTAATGATATCTTTAAGCTGCTGAATCAACCACACTTGATGCCTGCTTTTCCCTAAACTTCATTCTTTTAGAGAATAAATCCCCTTCATTGTTTGAACTAGTTTTTCAATATTTGCTACACAAAGCATCTGAAGTGATATACTAGCTGCGTGACCTTTGATAAACCACTTAACCTCTCTGAGCTTTGTAATAATCTACTCCTGCATACTCTCAATAAAGATCAGGTGAGACGGGACATAGGAAAGCACATTTTAAACTATATAGTGTCGGACAATTTTATCTATTTTTTTTTTTTTTTTTTTTTTTTTTTTTTTTATAGAGGCATGCTTTATTTATTTGTTTGCTGGTTTGTTTGTTTGTTTTGTTTATACATGCACTGGGTACAGTCAGAAGCGCGGGAGGGTGAGAGAATTCACCAGAGCCAGAGCGGGGAGCAGAGCAGGCAGAAGGACCGAAGTACACTGCTGAGGGGAGCAGCGGGCGGCAGGAGAGGTCTGCGCGCCATGTGGGACCCTCCTCTGGTGGCCAGGGAGCAGCCAGGGATTGAACCGGCGCCGCAGAGGCCGCGCGCAGCTTCGCAACCCAGCGCTCAACCGCTGCGCCACCGGGGAGGCCCCAATTTTATCTATTACTGTTGTTGTTACTATTATTATTTTAAGCTTTTGTAAATGTGCATCAGCCAAAGTGAGTCTATTAACTCTTAGCATCATTGATTTATTCCAACCTGGACTCTGCTTTGACTAAATAGATTCAGCTTCCTTTGTTTTGGAACCATAGTATCATCAATGGACAGGGACTCCCCCTTCCTCTGTCCTGTTGAACTTCAAATGGTTCCCTAAGAAGGACACCGAGAAACCCAAAGTTTGTGTCAAAAGAAAAGTGCCAGGGAAGGATAAACAAGGCAATCTTTGCTGGAAAACTTCCTGGAAAATCAGAGTCCAGGGACACTGCAGAAGTCACATGGCCCAAAGCCTCTGGCTGCCCCAGGGCTCCCAGGGGCCTGAGGCTCACTCTGCTGCCTCCTGCCATTGCACCTCCCACTTGATACATTTCTGGGGAAAAAATTGTAGTTCTGAGGGTTCCCAAACAGTGCCTGGGCCATCTGCTTCCTCTGAGTATCTCTTCTTCAGCAGAAGGAAACTCTAATTGATGAACCTCTGCCCTTCTCCATATCGCTTTTTCTAAGAACAAGCAGCGATGGGCACAGACTGTAGCTTCTCTGTTCGTCTGCACGGAACTGCTCAACAGGATGCAAGCCGAGGCAGAAAGGCCTCAGGGCTGGGGAGCAATGGCATGGAGCAATGGCATGGAATGCAACTGCTTGGGGGTGACTCCAGCAGGGTGGCTTCCAGCTGGTTCTTGAAAGATGGAGGGTCAGGAAGCCAGGGAGAGCAAAGGGTGTGGAGCCTGCACGTAAAGGGCCGGTGTGAGGGCCAGAAGGTGGAGCAGCTCAGGTGAATTGGGGCATGGGTTAACTAGCTCCAGCCTGCTGACCACAGCAATCTCTGATCATTTCCCTCTAGTCCACAGAGAAAGTAAAAAATAAAAATAAGGACAAAAAAAACCCAAGTTTTGAATGAAGCTAATTCATTCCACTTGAAGTTTTATTTTTTTACTCTGATGTGATGTCCTGCATAGTTCCGGGTACTGAAATACCCTTCCTTTTATGAAGTGACTGTTGTCATCGGGGTCACCAGTAGTCGTGGGTGCTGGTCAAGACCATTCAGACCCTCTTACCTTCTGGGCACCTGGGAGGATGCATCTTCCCAGGCCCTGGACAAGTGACTTGTCTTCACCAATATATTCTAAGAAAAAGAAACTGTCACTTCCGGGAGGAATTTCTGAGAGTTGGATAATCTCACTTTCCTACGTGAAAGACTGTGGAAAGGTATCAAGATGCAGCCTCTGTCACAGCCACCAGGACCCTGCCAGCCTTGCTGGGCTTTAGTTTGAGTGAAAAATAAGCTTTTGTTGTACTAAAGCTGTAGGACTTGGGGAGTTATCTGTTCCTGCAGCAGTCTGACAAATAGAGAAACTGTTTTTGTTTTTGTTTTTTTGGTTTTTTTTTTTTCATAGCAAATTGTAGTAAGAGGAAATGTTGCCAATTGCATGCTGGGTGTTTTTATTTTATTTTTGCCTCTTTCTAAATTTTACTGCCCCAGGGAATACAGTCCCGGGACATTCTGACACTGATAACTGGAGCGTCCTTTCCTTGAACAAGAACCATAGGTTTCAGGTCAAGGGCCACAACAACGGGGCTACTGAGCCTCCATTCACTTAGAGTCACACCTGTTTTATCTGTGTAAAAAACAAATGAAGGACAATGCCAACCTCTGCAAAGGATTTCAGCACAAGGGAAGGGTGGCAGAGTTGGAAAATAAAAAGTTGAAAGTTAGGTGGCAGAGACTATGTGGGGCCCTGAGGATACCATGACACACTATGTCTTCTCAGCTTTTTATACATTGGTTACGGTTTTGGTTTTGTGGGACTTGGGAGGGACCGGAAGGGCAGACAAAAGACAAGTAAACAGGGCTTCCCTGGTGGCCTAAGTGTTACGTCTCAGTACTATCACTGGTGTGGCCTGAGTTCAATCCCTGGCCAGGAAGCTACCCACATGGTGCAGCAGACCTCTCCTGTCTTGGCCGCTGCTCCCCTTAGCAGTGTATTTCAGTAGATCCGCCTGTTCAGTAGATCCTCTCACTCCCCACCCCTCTGGCCTATGCCCCAGTTCTTCGACGCAAAAATAAGTAAAATTTAAAAAGACAAGTAAACAACTAAAGAAAATAATTAAACACAGAAGAGCGCTATGTAGGTAAGTTATTGCAGGTGCAGTAGGGAAAAACAGGAGGGGCCATTTTAGGTAGAGTGGCCCAACAAGACTTCCTCTGGGGGGGTCCATGTTTAAGGATGAGATGCTGTCGACAGGAATCAAGTGGGGAAAGTGTTCCAGGAACCACACTGGGGAGGGCCATGAGTCATGAAGGTGCAGGGCGGCTCACGAGCCTGAGGCCTGAGTGCTGGAGTGCAGAGGTGAGGAGAGAGGGAGGGTATAAGTTAGAGGGGGCAGGTCAGCAGAATATGGTCATGCCCAGCCGTGCAGGCCAGAAGGAGGCAAGCAAAGGAGAGAAGTACTAGCCAAAACTGCCTCTGCCATGATGCCACTGAATAAACTCTCGAACTTGGTATATTCAAAGTCAAAGTGCTGAAATTCTGACGTTCAGGGACTCACTCACTCCCCCAATCTGCTCTCTCCCTCCCTCCCCAGCTCATAAATGCCAATTCCACTCTTTAAACTGCTCAGGCCAAAAGCCAAGGAGTAACTTTGACCACAGCTTTAATTCCATCAGGGCATCCTATTGGCTCTCTCAGAGAACTTTCCTCAGTTCCTATTTCTGTGGCTTGCTCCCTTCCTTCCCTCAGAGCTTTCCTCACTGGTCATGTGACCAGGGCCACAGCCATGGACACTCCTCTCTATCATTCCTGTCTTCACACCAGTTCCATATTCCTCCGTGACATGAATGCCACCTGAAGTATTGTATACTTATTTTTCTAGGACATAGGTTGGCAAACTTTTTCTATAAAAGGCCAGATGGTAATTATTTTAGGCTTTGCAGGCCATACGGTCTCCATCACAACTGCTCAACTCTGTCGCTACGGTGTGAAAGCAGCCATAGACGGTACGTAAATAAATGAATGTGGCCATGTTCCAATAAAACTTTATTTACAAAAACAGGTGGTGAGCTAGATCTAACCTGTGGGGAAGAGTCTGCTGACCCCAGATGTAGGCATTTGTTGTCTATTTCCCTACTGACACACAATCTCCAGAAAAAGAAGGATTTGGTCTTTTGTGTTCAACACTCTGAGGCACAAGCTGAAGTCCCTGTCATGTGGTAGGCAGCCCATAAGTACTTTATTAAAATGATTGATTAATTGATTGATTGATTGATTAATGAACTCTTGGGGAAACTTTGCTTTTAGGGACCTGGTTAAGGAGTTTGGCCTTTCTTCTTTTAAAAAAAAAGTTTAAAAAAGCCTTTGCCAGTTTTAACAACGTTCATGACTGGTGATTGACAGATCTTTTCTACAGTCTGCAATTCTCAGAATGAAGACATTTTGAGACAAATGACAGCCGCTTGTTCCTCTCCTGTTTACTCCTCTCGTGAGAACGCTGTATGATGCACATCGCACATGGAGTCGAGCGTGTGATGCATCCGACCGCTGCCAACAGAAACACATCGAAATAAAATCATCATCTCTGCAGGCAACAGCCTGGGGTGACACTCCAGATGCCCTCATGAAAAGAAAGGGGCCGGCTCAGTTCTTTTGGGATCAGAATCGAGGACACCACCACCTCATTTTCTGGGAGGAGAGAGGTTAAGGCTTCAGGCTGGCCCTGACAGGATGTGCTCCTGAATTCTGAGGAATTCAGAGAAAGTTGTTTCTTTGGGGAAGGGGAGTTTGGATATGAGATACTGGACTGTGGATGACCTTGCAAGTCAGCCTGGGGAAACTGGTACCATTTGGGCATGGGGATGCCACTAAGGTTTTCCAGGAGAAGTTGGTTGTCATGGTGATAGAAGCTCATCTGCAATAAGGTTGAGACATGAAATGAATGAGCAAATGAAGGAGGTGAGAATCTCAGGTGAAGGAGTCAGAACTGAATCCTAAGGGCACATCCCCGTGCCACCTGCAATAGACTTTTAAGTAGAGTGAGATGATGCACTCTCTCTTTCCAGTTGAAATGAATGGGTGTGGAATAGGAGAGACTCCAGGGTCAGGAGACCAGTTGGACCTCTGCTTCTAAGGATTTCCTTCTCTTGGACATGTCATCACATCTCCCTAGTGCGGTTACCTCCTGTATCCACCAAGTCAGTTTGATTTGCTAAATTTGGCAACCCCACTCAGGGGCTACTTTCTCCATGAAGCTGTTCCTAGTTTCCCCACCTAGAGGAGACTTTACCTCCTCTGAGTTTTCATACCTTCTCAAATATTCCCTCCTCAATTCAATGAGTATTTTTCATCTTAGCACCAGCCTAGCTGGATTCAAACCACAGTCCTACCAGTTGCTAGTTCTGTGGTCTTGGGCAAGTCCCTTAGTCTTCCTGGGCCTATTTCCTCACTGATAAAAATGGAGATAATAATAGCACCTTTCTCCTAAGTTCACTGTGAGGATGTAATGAGTTAATGTCCACAGTAGACTGAACACACTGCCTGGGATACAATGAGCTCTGCATAAGCAATGACTGTTGTTCTTATTAGTAGTATTTCTATTAAATTAAAGTTATTTGTGTCCATGCCTTATCTCCTGTAATAGATTTGAGTCTTTTGAGGGCAAAGACTGTGCCTTATTCATTTTTGTATTTTCCTCATTAAATAGCAAGATCTTTCACATATATGTGCTCAATAAATATTTGTAGAGTGAATCAATAATAATCAAAAGAATGAATATAACATTTAGAATGAAATTTGTGGTGCTTCAAACAAAGAACTATTTATATTCAAGGATACTTGGATCTTTAAAGGGAAAAACAATCTATGTGGGTAACAGCAGGGACCTTGGCATCTGCGTACAGAGGCGCATGTGGTCAACCCCACAGCAAGTGTTTTCAAAACCCAGCTCTGCGCCTTGATTTTCCCATCAGCAAAATGAAGAGATTCCATTAAATGATCTCGAAAGTCCTAAATAGCTCTAACATTCTATTATTGGCATCACTAGAGTCGCAAGAGTTTTGTTTTATGGTGACTACACCATTAGGAATTTCCTCGAAAAGTGAGTGGAATAATTTTTTTTAATTGAAAAAATACTTCCAAAGGACGTTCAGTACCAAGACATAGAGGAAGATCTTATCAAATGTCATGAGGGCTTGTGTTAGAGGGGGATTCTCTGTTCCTCACTTTAATTAGGACTGACACAACAGAAGAGAACAATGAGAAGCACCAGCAAAATGAATCCAAGTTCACTGGGAAGTTAAGGATGCGGCTGAGTCTGTGGCTTGTGTATTGAGTGGGCCACTGTGGGCCTCAGGGCATTCAGCCTGAGAAGTGAAGACTCTGTGGTTTCTAGAGACTTCTTTTGGCTATGACAAAAGGGGAGCCCTGTGCCTGATGTCCCCATCATCTAAGTCTCTTGGAGTACCCTCTTCAAGGCTTGGGTACCAGCTGCCTGTGTGGCTATCATTTATGTCACTGGATGTGAATTCTCCAAAGTTTATGCATGTTTATCTCCCAGGACCCCCTAATATCTTATAAGTGCTCAACAAATATTTACTGAATGAATGAAAGTTGGCTAAGCCTTAAAATCTAGCTCTGGGGCGTGCTGACATGAGAAAGGAAGAGCTACAGATACCAATTTCCAGGTCACAGGGTGGTTAACCAACGTAAAGTCATTTCTGGGTTAAAAAGAGGGAAAGTTTTTCATTTTCAGACAAAGGTGAAGCAAGTAGCTCATATTCTCCTGCCTTTTCTCTTGACTTCTCGGTCAGCCTAGGCTGGAAATACTTGAGATGTGAGCCTATAGCTCTGATATGGGTTCGGAGAGGGACTCTGCCCATCTCTGAGGTGCTGCTGGTGATAGCGAGGAGCTAGCTGCTGGGGGTAACAAAAGCCATGTGGCAGCCACGGCTGATTCCTGTTGGGACTCTGCCTCTCCCCCACTTACCCTGCAGCATGTGATCTCCCTCAAAAGAGCCCTGGACTGGGTTCTGAGCAGGGAGAGGGAAGCTAGATTCCTCCTCAACAGATGTCACCATAATTAGATAACTCATTATATCAAGGAATAAGGAAAGGAGATTGACATGGATACAAATGCGAACATATTGATAGCTTTTCTGCATGTGAGTTTGTGCAATCTTGGAAACTTGATTTCCTGGACGAGGCTCAAGGGATGAGTCAGCGGTTGGAGCCTGGGGAGATTTTCCACAATGAAATTCTAGTCCCAGTGAAGTATCCTCAGAGCCTTCCACCCTGTAAGACCATTCCCAGGGGTGGCCAGGGTTGGAAGCCAGTGTGGGTGTGTGCCTGTGTGCGTGGGAGAAGCCCAGCAGGAGCCAGCGCCTGGGGGTGAGGAGGGAGCGAGGCAGGAAGGCTGTGGGGGCGGCCGTGGTGTGGGCAGGGCCCACGCGGCCACGAGGTCCATGGCTGCCCAGCCTGTGCTGAGAGTCCCCCGGGCTTCCGGAGCCCCTTCCTGCCATCTGGCTTAGGGAGCTCCTGGGGAGGTGCCCTGTTCCCCTTCACCAGTGTCCCCACATGGCCCTGTTCATTCTGTTGGCGCACCCATAATGTACTTGCCGCTGTTCCTGTGGCAAATGTGAGGGTTTGACTATACGATGCTTTCCAGCTCCAACATGGGCAACTCGGAAATACCTTTTTTAAAATGCGGAAAAGGAAGGACACGTGGACCAACATCGAGCGCATGCCCGCTCCTTGGCTGTGTTGGCCACATCTCTCATTCTCCAACAAGTCCGAGGCAGGCCTGCCTTCCAGGGTTCAGGGGCGGTGAACCCTGCGGCTTGTATTTCCCACCCCACATCGCACACACCGTCTCTTGGACCCACAGAAAGACCCTCCAGCTGGCAGGAGGGCAGGCATTGGTATATCTTGGTAGGAGTCCTAGAGCAATCCTTTTCAGGCCCTGGAATCCACAGCAGATAACACTAGCCCGGAGGGGCTGACGCAGGCAGGCTTTAAATCCGAAGAGGATAGGCGTCAGCAGATAATATGCAGGGGCCCACGCCATGCTTGCAAGGGCGAGAAAGTGACAGGCTTCTTGTGATCTATTTTGAAAGAACTGGTGCTTCTTGCCTGAAAGTCCAGACCTGAGTATCAGACAGATGACTCAATAAAAGTGGGAGCTCCGCCCAGCTGCCCCACAGATGAGAGAACTGGTGACTGTCCCCCGAGGCACTGATACCCAGACCTGATCCTGCTCCTGGGCTGTGGTGGGAGGGAAGCAGAGGGACCTGTTTGCCTGGGGAGCCCCAGGTTGGTGGAATGCCTCCCCCCTCCACTAGCATCATGGGCATCAGCCTGCCTGGTGCGGGGAGCCCTCTCTGCCTCTCAGCCCTTCTCTTCCTACTTGGTCTTGGGGGAGTGAGAGAGCGCATTGAAACTTTCTAGACTGGCTTTTCTCCTCCCTTGTGAGTCTGCACAGCAGTCCATTTAGAGGACTTGTTTATTGCTCCAATTCGGGGACAAGGAAATGAGTCCTTAATCTAACTAATAGCTCCCTTCCAGCCCCACCACCTACTCATTCCCTCTGCAGGCACCGTGCTTTGCTTCCCTCTGTTTCCCTTTACGGCCAAATCTGAGCAGCCACAAAGGACCTGTTCAAATCTCCCCTTGCAGGGAAACTTCTGGGCGCTCCCTGTCCTCATCCCTCTCACAGTCCTGTCCTGCGGACTCAACCAGAGGTGCTGCTCTGCCCACTGTGCAAGGAATTTTCTCAGGACACAGACACAGTCCCCTGGGCCCCAGCACTATGCTGTTGACTGGACATGACTTGCTAGGGAAGGAGCATGTTTTTTCCCCACATGTCAGACACTTTACATTTTCTCACTTCCCCTTCCTTGCTAGGTATGCCATTTCCACTTTGCAGATGGGAAGGCTGAGGCTGGAGAGGTTAATTAACCAGGGTCACGTTGATAGCAAGTGGCTGAGCTGAACTTGAGCCCAGGCTTGGTTATGTTTATTCCCTGCTCCTTCCCTGTCCTTACCCCTCCCGCCTCCTGCGGCATGAATGGAGGGGTGACTCAAGACAGAAGTCCTAACAGGGTCAGGTGGTTAAACACGGCTTTACAAGCACAATCTTTCCCCACCAAAACATGTGTCTTGTAGACCTTTGAAAACTTTCTAAGCAACGCCTGGAAGAATGGAGTAAATGTGAAGGACATGGATAAAAGCAGGAGCAAGAAGGGAGGTCAGGAAACAAGAGTTGGGTTTTCTTCTGCTCATTCCTCTCTCATTTGGTTGAGAGAAGGGAAAGAAGGAACTTGCAGATGGGGTAAGTGCTGCTGCTACCAAAACGTGGCCAACTTTGGGGAAATATAAGGACAAAAGAAAATTTCGCTGTGATTCACTCAAGACATCTTTCCATTTGGCCTATTTCAAAGAGACCTCGGTGAAATGTCAATGGGTTGCCATTGCTCTCTGGATGTCAGACTGTGCTCCTCACCAGCAGTCTCCAGTGAGGGGGGCCTAGAGGTTCCCCCAGCATATTAGGTTCTGTGCCACTTGTCATTGCCAGCTGGGAGCAATGTTGACACCTGTGCTTCATGGTGAGGGGGAATGGGCTTCAACTCAAATCTCCAGCCCTGGCCCGTGCCCTCCCCTAGGCCTTCTCTGTGCTGCCTGTGCGCCTGGCCTGGCCGTCATCACGGGAATCTGGTCTGAATGTCCAGGGACTTCAGCAGGGAGGCTCTCACTTTCCTGCTTGCCCCTCGGTCTCAGGATCCCGGGACTGATCACTTGTGGGATGCTGGCCATCTGCAATTCAGTTTACCATACATTCAGCTGCTCAAAGTTGCCATGTGGCTGCAGGAACAGGGACCACCAGTGTGTGGCCCAGTTTTACTGTGCATGCTAAGCCCCATCTAGAGTACCAAGGGCCTCACACTTACAGCCCAGGCTGAGAGGGGACTGGAAATAATACTCCAGGGGAGATGCTTAAAGGAACCTGACAGGTTGCCGTTGTGCTATATAATCTCTAAAGGCCAGTCTTCAGGCTGAGAGACCTCTCGTTGCATTGGATGGGGAGCCAGGGGGAGTATAAGAAAGCCCTAGGGGGGCGGCTTTCCCCTAGTGAGAGGACCTTCCTGAGACATAGACCTTCCCATCTATGGAATGAGTGACGTGCTCGCCCTTCCCCTGGGTGTGGCCACACAGAGTGGGAGGCGCACAGGGCCGGGCGGCACCAGGCAGGCTCTTACACAGGACATGTAGCCTGTGGGGTTTTCACGGCACAGATACAATCTGTTTTTTTTATTTTGCATTTTCAGTTCATGACTCAGGGAAACAGAGCAGCCAGGAACTTTTTTGGAAAATACGAGAGTCCAAGGTAGCCAGTTGTAAATGACCCAGAAACCAAAGGAGCTCATATCTAGCAAATTTGCCTACAATAAATATCATTTCTATTTTGAGCATTTTTACATCTTTAAACAGAGACTGTCATTTCTGGCTCCAGCTTCAGAAACAATAACATACCCTTAGGGCTTGTAATCCACACTAGAGAAATCATTAGCTCACACACCGAGCGCCATATGAAAGAGTCCTTACATTCCATTTGAATCAAACCAAAGCAGCAAATATTTACCGAGCACCTCTGTGGTGCTGGGCAAACCAAGATGAGTAAGATCTGGTCCCTGCCATTAGGCAGCAACAGGAGAGCGGAGGGGAGAGAATAGGTTTGTGAAAAGCTTACTGACAATGATGTCACCTCTTCCAGAACTTTCCCAGCCATTGCAGTTATTTCTTTAAAACTGCCAGCTGCCCCGCTAGGCTGTGAATTCCCTCCTCCTCACCCAGGCATCTTGGGAAGCTGTTCTAGCTGGTATTTACATTTAGGTCCTCGCCTAATTGGAAATGCAGGACTTCCTGGAGGAGGTGACACCTGAGCTGAAGCCGAAGAATGAGCCAAGATCCACCAGATAATACAACCGCTACATTCATTTATATAGTGCCTTATGTTTACAATGCATTCTCCTATGCATTTGGTCCTGACAAAAACCATCTGAGCAGAGGTAGCAATATATACATTCATAGGTAGTTAATTCTCATTATTTAGATTCTATATATGTGAATCTGCCTGCTTGTTGGAATTTATTCGTACCCCCAGAATGATTATGCACAGCACTTTTATGGTCTCGCACACACAGGCAGAGCGCTGAAACATTTGAGTTGCCTGTTGCACTCGTTCCCAGCTGCGGTCAACCAAGGTGACACTCTGCCTTCTCATTTCAGCTCTCACACTATAAACAAGTGTCCTTTCCATGGGCTTTTGTGTGCAGTGCTTTTCATATTCTTCTGCTTTTTTTGTTGTTAGTGATTTCACTGTTTAAAATGTGCCCAGGCAGAGTGCACAAGGAGGCGGTGATGTGCCTTATAGAGAAAATACATGTGTTAAATGAGTTTCCTCTGTGGCTTATAGTGCTGTTGGCCAGGAGTTCAACGTTAATGAATCCACAATAACATCAAAAAGGGATCTTTAAGCAGAGACACGCATGAGGCAATGTTGCACTGTGCAGTTGATAAAGAGGTTGTGGCCAGGGGCTGACTGGAACCTGAGCCTGTGATTCTCCTAGGAGCATTTGTTAATTTGACATTCCCAGCAACTTCACAGAACACGACTATCACAAGCACTGAGCACACAGTGAGATTGTATGTGTGTGTGTAGCCCGCCCAAACAGCCAGAGGTCACACACCTGATGGGCAACCGGGCTGGCACTGGAACTCAGGTCTGTCTGGGTCCACACTCCATCCACCTCTATCTCCTGTGGGAGGTGGGACCCAAAGAGTTGCACAAACAATTGCCATTTGCAGAGTTTGGATAAGGAGCCTCACTCCAGATGTTTTCAAGCTCTCCTTTGCTCTGCCGCTGTTTCCCTCCTACCCCTTTGTTTTTGGATAGTCTGTGATCACTTTCTCATTGCATGGAAGGTCCTTCTGAACAAATGAATCTGTAGATACTTCTTGCTGCAAAACACAACAAAGAGGGACATAGGGAGAGAAACAGTCAACCCGGAAATCAACTCTAATTCAAGTTCAAATATGAGCCAGTGAAAATTTTCCTACATTAGTCTTGCTGATATTTTAAACTCTAGAATGAGGCAGAGGGGAAGGGAAGAGTTCAAAGGGCATCTACACCCTCTTTGACCCCATTCCTGGCAACCTTCACAAATCCTTGAGATTCTTACCCTCCCCATGGAAGAGCAGCACCTCTTTGTAAGCGTTTTCAAACAATCAGTGTCATTTTGTGGGAATTTAGAGCCAACATATCCCTTTTCACAGGTCCCACAATGCTTCAATGATGCACGAGGTTGATGAGTTTGACAGGCATGACAGAGGAAAGGCAGGAGGGCGGAGGAGAAGGGAGAGGATTAACAAGTGTCTGCAAAGTGGCATTTATATTTAGAATTTCCTTTCCTTTCATGGTTGGTGCACCAGTCAAGACTTGATATAAACAACCGAAAACCCACCCTCGTGCATTTCATTGGAAAGAGAATTTTTCAAAGAATATTTGATAGTTCACAAAATCCCTAGGACAGCCAAAGAGTACAGTGTACAGGTAGACAGCCAGGAAAATGCCTAAATGACATAATGTAGAGATCAGACCTTCAAAGACTCCCCACCAGCAACACTCCTGGACATGGACATCAGGGTTCTCACCAGCCACACTGAGTATTCAGCACTAGAACTTCAGGTTCTGACACCCCGCAAAGCTGCTCGCCTCCTCTGCTTCTCTGGCCAATGGGTAGATCAGAGCAACCTGCCTTCCCCTTGTCCCACTTCTGAATTGAATTCTTTGATGGGCACCTCTGATTGGTGGACCCCAGGTCACCTGACTGAGCCCTAAATGCAAGGTGAGCTGGGAACATGAGCTCTGATTTTACCTCAGGGTGGCTGAACTCAATACAAAATTTCTCTTTACAGGGGAAAGCTGTTCAGATGATACCAGCAGTCCACAATTTGTTGGGATTTTTCTACTTCAAAGGTACCAAGTTGATAGCAAGAGATTCTCACTCCCTCAATGCCATCAGCTCTGCCACCATGCTCACCCCAGGCCCCATGGTCTTCTCCCAAGTGTGACACCTGGGAGTCCGACACCACTTCTCAAGTTAAGAAGTGATTGAATGTATTTTTGAGCCAGAAATACCTTTGTAGCTACCTCAGGGGGAAACTCATGCACTCTGACCTCTTCTTTGCTATGTGCTTTTGTTTTCAGTGCTTGTTACTACCAAATATGACACATCCAACTAGACCCAACTCTTAGATGACGCTTAAGCATTAATGATGTCAGGACTGTCCTTGAGTAGTGGACTTTCTTGCAAGTAATGAGTAATGAGAAAGATAGTTAAAGCTTCCCTGATGGATTTCCCGTCCCCTTTGAGGAGCTCCACTTAGGAATTCAGAGAGTAAAGGAAGACAAAAAGCACAAAAGATAGCAAAGGATTTCCATAGGTGAGGCTACTTTGGGGAAGACTATAAAACTATTCACAAAACTGTGAGCCAAGAAATTGCCCAGGAGACCTGCCCAACAGAACCTGCCTATAGGGATGTTCTTCCCTAACTCTGGGAAAGGAGCAGGTATGTAATGTGTCATGGGCCTGCCATAGCTGACCCATCAGTGTCCTTATTCCTGCTGTACTCTCCCACATCAAAACATGCCAAATTATAACTGTTAGAAGCCAGAAGCCCCTTAGAGACCATCTAGGCTAGTGGTGGTTCAAACCTGGTCTATTAGTTTTCTGTGACTTCTGTAACAAGTTACCACCAAGTGACTGAAAATGACAGAAATTTATTCTCCCATATTTCAGGAGACCACAGTCTGAACTCAAGGTGTCAGCTGAACTGCCTCTGGAGGTTCTGGGAGAATCCCTCCTCGCCTGTTGCAGCCCCAGGTGGCTGCCGGCACTCGTTGACTTGGGGCCGCAACCCTCCCATCTCTGCCCCTGACCTCAGTATCGACTTCCCTACATCAGATCTCCCTCTGCCTCCTTCTTGTCACTGGCTTTAGGGTCCACCTAGATAGTCTGGGATGATCTCCTCATCTCAACATCCTTAACATCTGCAAAGACCCGTTTTCCAAATAAGGTAATGTTCACAGATTCCAGTCATTTGGACACAGACACCTACTACACCTGGCTACAGGTTCAAATCACCTGTGCTGTGTGTGAAAGTATAGATGCTGAATCCACCCAGACCAAGAGAATTGCAAGCTCAGGGGCTGTGGCTTCCAGTCTACCAGCCGTTGCTGGCGTTGGCTCTCCAGGTAGTGTGCTGCTCCATCAGACTTAAGGACCAGTGATGGCCCAATCAGATCTTTATGCATATAAGAAGTGAGGCCCACTCCCCGGTGGCGCAGCGGTTGAGCGCTGGGTTGCGAAGCTGCCCGCGGCCTCTGAGGCGCCGGTTCAATCCCCGGCTGCTCCCCGGCCACCAGAGGAGGGTCCCACATGGCGCGCAGACCCCTCCTGCCGCCCGCTGCTCCCCTCAGCAGTGTACTTCGGTCCTTCTGCCTGCTCTGCTCCCCGCTCTGGCTCTGGTGAATTCTCTCACCCTCCCGCGCTTCTGACTGTACCCAGTGCATGTATAAACAAACAAACAAACAAATAAATAAATAAATAAACATGCCTCTAAAAAAAAAAAAATTAAAAAAAAAAAATTAAAAAAAAAAAAAAGAAGTGAGGCCCAGACACCCCTCAAGTCACACAGCATGGACTTTGAGCCCAGGCTGAGAACCCAAGCGGCATTTCTCATCCACCTCCCACCTATGTGCTGCCCCCAGGTCTGCTCTGGCCTTGGGAGAACACAACAGCCTGCATGTGTGACCCTCCTCAGCTGTAAGATTCACAGCAATGCTTAGACTCAGACCTGATGGGTTCCCAGAGCAGGCCCAGATCAACTTGTTAACTTGCTGAGTGACCTCAGGGAAGTCACTGAACCTTCCTTGTCTAGTTTCCTCATCTTTAATATGGAGGATTTAGCTCAGCATGCTCTAGGGTGACTTTTAGCTCACACACGCTATGATTGGGTGAGTCTTAGCATCTGAGAATGCTTTATTTAGCACTTGGCCACCCCAGGATGTTTGATAAAATCTGATCATTTGGACACATCCCAGGAAAGGAACAGATCAGAGCTTGTGATGGGTGTTGAGAGCCACCTGATGAGAGAATGTGCATGTGGTACAGGGTGGGGGGTGGAGGGCGAAGCTAGAAGAATTACAGATTTTTTTAGCCTCTCTCTCTCCCTCTATCTTATTCAGCTCATTTTAAATAAATTCATACAGCTTGTTTTGGTATTAGATTTGGTATTAGATTCTCATTCCTGCTTTTCATTCCAGGGTTCTTTGTCTCACAGGAGGGATGACAAACAGATTCCCTTTCCTGTGCTAACTTTGATCTATTAGCAATTGAGCATAGTCTTCAGAAATGTTCTCAGGTGCTTTCCGATGAGTGCTGCACTTGATTAGCAATGTCTGTGTGGACCATAGGAGGGGGCAGTGATCATTCAAATCTTGCCAGCCCTGAATTACCAGGCCTTCTTTTGGAACCAAACTGCCAGTGTGGAATTGGAGCCTCATTCTCCATAGAGAACAATGGAGGTGGAGGAAGGGCGGAAAACTACACATCCTGTTCGGTAGAAGACTCTTGAAAATACCTAGCCCCAAATTAAGAGGTGGTCACAGTGTATATTGCAGCAACTAGGTCACAACTACTGTCAAAATTTGCAAAGTAACATTGGAAACAAACAGTAATGCAAACAATGAAAAGAGCTTTGTGAGAACCTGGATGGTGGAAATAAATTCCTAGAAAAGCAGAACCAGACAACAATTAAGTTAGAGACACATTGTACACCATGTATCCAGAAGATTGGGGCTTTTTTTTATGTTGCTACAAACTGTATTACCGCTTAGACTGAGTTGGTGAACTTAATTGATTTATTTTCATGAGCACAGTTATAGTGTAAAGACTACATGAGCGTGTGGATTAGTCACTCCTCCATGCCTAAATTTAATTCTAGTTAATAACAATAAAACAATAATTGTCATTATTATATAATAATATATATAACCCTCATTATAATCTTGTGAGGTAAATACCATTATCATCACTGTTTCATAGATGGGGAAACTGAGGTTTTGATGGGATGAGGGACTGGTCCAATGTCACCAATTAATAGGTGTCAGTGCTGGGATTCAAACCAAACCTGAGATTTTTTTCACTACATGTTAATTAAAAGCTAGACCTAACCTAAGGCATAGCTGAGAATTTATGGAAGTTACTAGAGAGAGGTATAGGTTTTTCTAGAACTGGCCTTGAAATCCCAATCCCTCTCTCTTAATATGGAAGCGACATCATGATCTTCCTCTTGCTTTGATGCAGAATTCAAATCCCCAAACTTCTTAGCCTCTCTGAGAAAACTAAATGACCCACCACTTCAGAGGAAGCTTGTGGGGTTTGTGCCCAGATATTTCAGATTTTCCCCAAGACACTGACACAGCCAGTCCAGGTTAAAGGATATCAATACTGCCATACACTCTTCTTTTTCCCAAATTAATCAAGAAGTAGGAATTTCTGACAAATGCCATCTGCTGATTTTTCAGAGAGACAAGTTTTGGTGGTGTGACCAGCAGGTGCCTCGGCTTTTTCTAGCATGCAGTACCAAAATAGTCACCATGGCAACCCTCAGAGGGCAGACTTCCAAAGAGATGCATTGTGAGCACAGAAACTCTAGAGCACTTGCAAGTAAGAAGGAAGGAGGCTCAGTGGGTGGGTGTCCAATGGTGGAGCAGGAGCTTCTCCCCACACCCCCAGGCAGAACCCAGGTTGCACAACCAGGCCCTCCCTCGCCCTGGGGCTTTGTTCCCAAGAAAAGAAAGAATATGAGAAACTAAGAAGAGCAGGCAATTTTTTTTTGCAAGGAGTAATGAGCTTGAAAAGGGCCCTTGGCTTATAATCCCTGTCCTTTCACTTGCAAGCAGTCACCTTGCCTCTCTGCGTCTCAGCTTATGTTTGTGAAGTGGGGATGGTGCGCTCACGCTGCTGGTTCTCAGGGAAACTGAGGGTGAGATGTCAGGCCAGTGAGAGCTATGAGTAAGGTGTTCCGTGGGCCATACAGAGCAAAAAGGAGCAAGGATTTGGGGCTCAGGAAGCCTAGAGTCCTAACCAGTCTTTGCTACTTTCTGAACCTTTGATGTTGGGTGGGTCATAGAGATTTTCCAGACTTCTGTCTCCTCACCTTACCGGGTTGTTACTAGGCACTGCCTGGCAGCATGATTGTGCAGACTGGTGGCGTCCAGTGTGCATGGTTGGGGCCACCAAGCCTGTGCTCTCTCCCCTGGGGCTCCTTTATCCCAGGCTCCTCTGAGACCTGGCATTGCACACTCCCCTGTGCTGTTAGAAGTGCACACCAAGACAGGATTAAACACAGCAGGATATGACTTGGAGAAACACCCAAAAGAAAATGGGAAGTGAGGAGGCTGGGAGCTGTGACACCATGATGCAAGTCTGACCTAAATGCAGGATGGGAAGAGGAAGGAAAAGTTGGGTGGAAGCGTCCTTGAAACAAGGCCATGAGCAAGTCCTAGAGCCAAGGTCACCTATCAGAGAAGCCCCCCTTTCTCCTGAAGACAGGTGCACAGCAGCTGGGGCGCAGGGTTAGAAGCCAATCATATTCTGCAGGTGACCACACTTAACCTGATCCTGGCACCTTTCACCTGAGACCCATCTGAGCTGCCCCACACCTCCTCTACAAGACCTCATACCCAATACCCACCACCTCCTCACCCATAAACTGTCGCAGGGCCCCTACGCTAGCAGAAATTTTTTTTATTTCTCACCTCTCGATTAGACTATTAGCAAAGGTGCACATGGGCTGTGTCTCTGTGCTTGAATGGACATGTGTGTGGGTCTGCCCACTTGTTTGTCCACTGGCATGTATGTGAGTGGGTATATGGGGGCAGGTGGGGGAGCATTTATATGTATATGTAAATTTATATCATGATAACATTAGCACTAGGCATTTTACACACTGAATCTCATCTCTACAACCTTCTTTGAGGTAGGCAAGTAGTCAGTACTAGTCTTTTCAGCTTAAATGCTTCCCCCAACATGCCACTCAGATTATATAAGGCAGAGCCATGGATTGAACCAGGAAAGTTTTCCTTCAGAGTCTGAACTCTTGTCCTCCCCACCACGCCCCCACTGCATCCACACACATGACCATTTGTAACTGGGAGCCACGTGTGTGTGTCTATATAAGCTAAATGAAGACAGAGGCGAAAAATCTACGTGAAGAAGTACAGATTGATGGCTGATGAAAGGACATGCTTCCAGAAGCACTCCCCCCTCCCCAATATCATTCTATGGGTATGTATCATTTAACAGAAACATTTTTCATCCTAACTGTAAGAATTTTCTGTGTAATAGGCCTCAGGGCAAATTTTGAAGTTACTAAGTAATGTGAGGCTGATTCTTCTGGTATAATCCGATAGGAGATCTCTTTTTTGATTCTTCCCCCAAATCCTCGTTCCCATGGCAAGTTTATCGGCCTGCCTTGTGCTGGTGGTTTTGTCCTATGGGGCAGTTTTTGTGTTTTTTTTTTCTAATCTATTCCAACACTTCAGTTTTCTCAATCATTTGCCTTTGCTTGTTTCCTGGCAGTAGGAAATAGCTCTGTGTTTGAGGTTTTCATAAAGGATCACATTTGATGTGGGTTCTCATCAAAATGATCCCCATTTTATAGATAAAGAAATAAGGCTCTGAGAGGGGGACTCTGTTAGCAAGGCTGCAGAACAGAGATCAGAGCGGCGCTGCTTGGCCTCTGGCCTGGCTCTTCCCTCTATACTTAACTCTCCAGGTAGAAAAGTTTGGCCGAATCTTTGGTGTTCCAGGCTGTGGGTTGGTTCTGCTGTAGCTTGGGAGGGTGCAGGACCAGCCACACCCAGGAGGGCTACTTGGGACCAGGGCAGGCAGACTTACCTGGAAGAGCACGAGCTGGCTGCAGCTTATCCACTCTCTTCCCACTTCCTTTCTCAGCTTCGTTCCCTGATTCACAGTGAAGTCCAATTTCTGCCGGTCCCCACTGCCATTGAAGCCTTTCTTCTTTGCAAGAGTTTTGAAGAGGAAAATCATCGTGTGCTCAAAGGGGTCTGGGTAATCAGAAGTGTCTGGAGATTTTGAGCTGTTAATGCAGAGAGGTGACAAGAGTACTTTCTAAGACATCCTTATGGGCCTGAGCAGCAGCTGGAGCCAACGTAGCTGGCGTCTGGGCAGGTTTCCAAAGCACGGCCGAGAGTGAGTGAGGATGCAAGAAGGCCCCAATATTTAGAGAGCGCACTATAGTTTGCCAGATGCCTTCAGCTCCACTCTCTCAATCTGCCCGGCAGCCCCATGCAGCGAGGGGTGTCACAGCCGAGGAAACTGTTCAGAGAGGTGCAGGGACTTGCCCTGCCAGGCAGCCAAGGAGCAGAGGTGACATTCCCACCTGACCCTTCTGAATCCAGGCTCAGCATCTCAGGATTGTACCTGGAACCTAGACCTGTATCAGGGGCCAAGGGCAGGGTCCCTGGCCCTGGAAATGGACAGGAAGGCCTGTAAAGGGTAAGGGAGTTGTCTTAGCCAACTTGGAGTGCAGCAATCAATACCATAGATGGGGTAACTTAAGAATAGCAAAAATTTACTGAGAAATAATATTGTTATTCTGTCTGGAAGTTCAAGATCAGAGTGCCAGCATGGTTAAGTTTTTCCATCTTCTTTCTGTGTTCTCACCTGGTGGGGAGACAGCCAAGAGAGGAACAGGGTCTCTCCTGTCCCTTCTAGTAAAAGCACTAATCCCACCTTGTGGGCTCTCCCTTCTGGCCTAATTACTTCCCAAAGACTCCAGCTCCAAACACCATTGCATTGGGAATTAGGGTTACAATATATGAATTTGGGGAGCACAGAATCAAGTGTTCAGTCCACAGCAGAAGTAGAGAGCCCTGGAGGCCCATTTCATGTAGTAAACCAGGCACTGGGCTAAACACTGAGAATATGGTATGAATGGGACTGTCCTGGCCCTTCCCTAAGAGTCCTAGTGGACAAGACCCACCATTAAACAGACAGCACAAAGGGACTCACATTCTGGGAGAAGGACATATAGACCCTGTGGGAGCACATAGGAGGATGTCTCACCCAGACAAGCTATTGGGCCTCCTAAGCCACTATCCAAGTAAACAAAAGTGACTTTGGATCTGGAATAGCAGTGAAAATGAAGGTGATGGTTATGGGAGGAGACATTCAGGAAGGCTTCCTAGGGGAGGTGGTGGCCTCCTGAGGCTGGAGCCTTGAAGGATGGGTAGGAGTTTGATGTGCAGAGGTTTAGCAGAGAAGCTAAATGGCCTAACTAAATGGCCTGGTCCCTGCCAGAGGCACAAATGGTGGTGTGCCTTGGGGCAAAAGCCTATCTCCAGAACCTGGGGTGCAGAAGAGCAGGAGACATGACTGGAAAAGCAGATGGAGACAAGTCAGGGACTTACAAGGTTTGGAATTCTCCTAAGGCCGTGGGGAATGGTTATGGACCCTCTGAGTGCTGCAGTGACACCACCGGGCCTGCAATTTTGACAGGTTTCCAGGGGAGCTTGGGTGATGTTGGGGAGAGAAAAGAGGAGCAGGACCAGTCTCAAGAAGTAGTGTAGGTCAGAGGTGATAAGGACATTGGCATTCAGCACTGGGGCAAGAGCTAAAATAATAGGGTGGTCACCCAACCTGGTTCAAGTGGTCAGAACCAGAGGGTAAGGCCCTCTGGAGCCCCTGTGAAGAACCACCATGAGGAGCCAGGTCTGACTTAGCTCCACGGGGTGAGCTCAACTTTAGGGGTGAAAAGAAGAAAGCAAAGGACTAGAACAGGGAAAACAGAGGGATGCTATGGGGGTGAGGGGCCATGTGAGGATAAAGCAAGGCGTGTAAGGGCTGTTGCTGGAAATGGCCTCCGACTTCTAACTGCTGAAGCATGTGTGCATGTGTGCGTGTGCATGTGCGCATGCATGCACACATGTATTTGGCTGGCTGTGTGTAATATATGCACAGACATGTGATGTGCTGAGCAGTGAGGACAGGAAGGGGAACTGACCTGGGTTAAAGGGTGGTGAATCAGGAGGACAGCGAGGGCCCCTCAGAGGTTCGATGGGAGACACACAGCCAGAGCAGGGCTTAGCCCCCAGGGCAGTCAACGCTAGGCTATCTGTATTCAAAGAACAGACATGGTGAACACCAGACAGCACAGTTCCATGCCCACGGTCATGCAGGAAAGCAGCACCCTCAGGCACCCTACTGTCCAACACAGCGTCCAGCCCTGCACACCTACGAAGCAATACCCGCAACACAGAGGTTAAAAAACCAAGTCTTTTTTGAAAGACTTGAATCAGACTCATTTTTGGCACTTTCCACAGATTTCTAGGGGTTTTATTCCCTGCACTTGGGACTGAGGAAACTGGTTTGTCTCCAGACAGATTGTTCCATGGGGTTCCTTTGAAAACTTCCTGCGGTGTCCAGGAGTAAGCAGCCTGCTGGACAGAGAACACACTGCCGGCTGAAACTCCAGATGAAAACAAGCAGCCTTTCCAAGACAAGCCTCCCCAGCTCCTTTTCAGTGTGGTGATTCCTTCCTTCCTTCCTTCCCCAGCTCAGCTAGCTGTCTGCCCGGCAGGGTTCTGTGGGGTCACTTCAGACCACACCAGCCTCCCGCTTCACAGCGGGGAGCTGCCGGCTGGCTGACCCCTGGCTGGCCGGGGGGCACTGTACCCGCAGCCCAGGGGTTTCTGCCTCCCGCCCTCCTCTCCTGCTGCTGACGCACGCGTCCTATAATAAGCCTCTGTTACTTGGAGCTGGGGCGGCTCCGTAGTAAGACGAAACCGCTACTATATTTACACCCTTTCCACATTTAGACAAAGGCTATTTTTAACAGAAGGTCTATTTGTGGGGGTTGCCCACGTCACACTCTGTTCACATGCATCTCCCCATCCTGAGTCTATTATTTTGATTTCACACTTGCGCGGAGTCTCTTTTCTTCCCTCCATCATTTTTCTTTCATTTCTTCTTTCCCTTTCCGTTCTCCAGTTTCTTTTCCCAAGAGGAAATCAGAATGAGAAGTCTTTGGCAGGCTATGTTTTCAGGGTTTTTCTGGGGACACCCCGTCCTCACAGAGCAAAGAGAGCAGCGCGGCCCAGCTCTAGGCCTGCGGCCAGTGTCCAGTGCCTGCCAGAGGGGGACAAGCACAGTTCCTGCCCCAGGGCCCCCGGAATCATCTGTTCTGACTCCAAGTTTCTCTGGTCGGGACACGGCTGTGACAGTCCGACCTTCCTTCCCCACGCCTCCCAGGCTGTGTGTGCGTGGTGTGTGTATATATGGGGGGCAAGGGGGTGTGGTCTGTGTGTGTGCAGTGTACAGTGTGTGTGCTTGTGGTGTGAGGTGTGTTTGTGTGCTGGGGGAACAGTGACTAGTAAGGTCAGGAGAAAATAAATTGGTGAGTTCTTCATTCGTGCAGTCTTTTGTTCCCCTGCAAAGTTAATTTTATCAGATTTTCCTAAGACAGAGTTTTTGTTTGTTTCTGATGAAAGAGGGTTTCATGCTTTGTAGATGCATGAGCCACTTATGGAAGGGGGAGGGGGGAAAAGTCAGTGACACTAACACCGAATTAATTATTCAGTGCCCGCTGTGGCCAAGCCCTGTGCACACCCTGGGGTAACCCAGCCCCCCATAATGACGCTGCACCCCAGTTACAAGCAAGGGAGAGACTGAGGTCCGGAGAGATCCCGTGGCTGTCCTGAATTCACTTAGCAGCTAAGTGGGCTGTGCAGGGATTAAATCATGATGTCTGGCTAGCCTCAAATGTACATGCTGGCCCCAAATTTCATACCTTTCCTATGGCTTCCTTCTCACCTCTCCAAAAATAGTCTTTATGATGCTGTTTTCATTATTTTCTTTCCCTGGTTCTGCTCCCCTTCATGCTCCCTTCTCCCGCTAGGAGAGACTTTCCCACCTCAGAACCCACAGCTCTTGCTCGATCTACTTCCTCAGATCCTGAGCAGTGACTCCTCTGAAAGCATGGCCACACTGGAATCCACAGGGAATAATCATCCCACAGGCTCCTGGAAAGGCTGTGGACCCCAAAGTGTCCTAGAGAAACCCCATGCTGTGGAGTCTTGTGTTATTCCTCTCCACTATCCATTTGGATTGTGGCTTCAGAGTGACTTGGAAAAGCAAAGGGGGCTGAGATTTGAATTCACTTTAGACTGCAGAGGAAATGAAACTTAAACCCTACTGTAGGGTACTCTGCCCCTGTGCCCAGCTTCTGGAGGTGTCAGAAAACCAAGGAAACCAAATCTCTGAGCCCCCATCATTCAAACTGCAAAACTGGGCACTGTGGCTCAGCCCTCTCCTGGGGACTGGTAAGAGAGCTTGTCCATTTGGTGTCCTAGGGTAGGGAGCCGTACCCCAGAGGGTGGCAGCTGTAACATCTGGCAAATCATATCGCTGATAAAAAAATTTAACTTCTAGTTAAGTAAGAGGACCCGTGTGTGTGCCACTTTGAAAACTGGCAAATGCCACGGGGCTGTGAGTTGCCAGAGCTGGTGTGTGGATCACTACCACAGATGCGAAAGAGGACTCAGAAGCCCAAGTCACACGTTCCAGGTCACACAGCAAGTAAGTGAAGGGCTTCGTGGCCGAGGTTCCCTCTGCAGAGGACTGGAGAGAAATGGCAGAGCGAGGGCAAGGCTTGATGCTGAGCTCCTGCGCGGCGGGACTGAGTTCAGCCGACAAATGGGGACACGGATCTGGGCTGGGTCCCACCGCTCTCCTCGGCTGACCCTCCCTGCACCTTTGTCCCAGCAGCTTCTCAGGCTTCTCAGAAGTGTGGGTGTCCTGCCCCAGCCGAAGTCGAAATCCCAGAGCAGTGACAGAGAAGCCAGTGTCATGGGGCTTCTAGTTTCAGGATATACTGGAAAGATGAGAAGGAAGCTTGTCTTCCCATGGATCAGGGCCAGGGCCTGGTGGCGGGGCCTCCCCTGCCAGGAGCTGGGATGTTCCCCAGGTGCCCGGGCATCCCCAGGTCGGTGGGGACACCAGCACGTTCCCAAAGCATTCACTTGGATCAATAAATACATCATTCAGCCCTTTGCGAGGACTAGAGGTTTTGTCAGTTCAGACAAATCTGCCCTAGAATTGGCACCTGGCAAGGCCTTGTGCTCACCCAGCCTAGGAAACAGTTTGCAGAAAAGGAGTTGAGGCCCCCTGGGATGTCTTCTTGGAGGGCTTGTTGAGAAGACCTCTGTATACCTTTGTACCTTTAGCCACACCTTTCCTGTCTTCACTGCGTCCCACCCTGGTGCTTGCAAATGCCCACTCGTTTTCAAGGCCTGCTCAGTATTTCTCCCTGTGTGAAATCTTTCTGGGTCCTCTCTCGTCCAGAAAAGGGGGCTTCATGCCCCCATCTCTGAGCTGTCAGCACATTCCGTGTACACAGCAGCCACTGCAGGGTGGAGCGTGCTGGAATTTCCCCGCCTCCAGCTGAGAACAAAGTGGGCACCCGGTTGTCAATGAGAGTGGCTCAGGCTGGTCTCAGCCTTTCTCCTGGAAGGTAGGAAAGGGCCTCTGGGCTGGAAAACCCTAAACAGATGCTGTGGTGCCCCACCCAGTCCCGTTTGCGGGCCCATGCTGCGTGTGACCTGGCCACCTGCACATGACTCTCAGCTGCGCCTGTGTCTGGAGAAGGGCTCTCAGGAGACAGGCACACCTCTCCAGGAGGCTACAACATGCTCCCCCATAGCTACCCCAACACCTGCCCAGCACAGCAGCATCTCCCCCAGGGCAGCTCCACGGTTGCTCTAGGCTCCAGCGCACGAGTCCCACATTTACCCCTCCTCGAGGATCAGGCCACGGCTCGATTTCTCTTGAGACAGTTTAGGGTGATCAGCTACCCTAGTTTGCCTGTCCTAGTTTGAACACTGGTAAAGTCCCACGTCCCAGAAAACCCTTTTTGGGGGGACAAACGGAGCTGATTGGTTGGCCTAGACTGGGTTGCTAGCCAGTAAAAATACAGGATATTCAGTTAAATTGACATTTCAGATAAACAAAGCACCTATTATTTCTTAAGCATTTTATTTTTATTGAAATTGCATGACATTATAACACTGTAAGAGTTTGAAGTCTGCATCATCAAAAATCAACATTTAAATATACTACACTAAATTCACCAGCAAAATTCCTATTCATTCTAAACTATACAACTGACTCCTTTTACCCAATTAACCCACTCCCTTCTCCCTTTCCCTTCTGGTAACTACAATTTGGTCTTAGAGTCTAAACTTTGTTTTTTCATTTAATTCATTTATTTTGTTAATTCATGTACAACATGTGCGTGATATCACACAGTATCTGCCTTTGTCCATCTGACATTTCAGTAAACATAGTACCCACAAGTCTCTCCATGTTGTTGCAAGGGACAGGATTTCATCTTTTTTATAGCTGAGTAGTATTCCATTGTGTATATGTACCACATCTTATTTATCCATTTGTCTGTCTAAAGGATACACCTTTAGTATAAGTAAGTTCTTTGTAATACTTAAGATGTTTGCAGTAAACAGCAGTAAAAATTACTCACTGTTTATCTGAAACCCAAATCTAACTGGATGCCCTATATTTTACATGGTAACCCTACCCTCCACCACATCTGTGTTCATCCCATTCGCCCTCCTTATCCTGCTTCCCATCTACCACCCTTGCAGGTTTTTCCTGCAGAGCATTCTCTCAAGAAAGTCCAATCTCAGACTCTGCCTATAGGGAACCTGATCTAAGACTACCACTGCCGGAGAAGACATCCACACTGGCCAGAGAAGACCACTCCCCACCTCCTGAACTTTGCAGAACATCTAGTCTCTTGGCGCTGGACTAATGGGCAGCTCTAAGGAGTCCTTCAGGGTAACCCCAGGGAAGCCACTGTGTTTAACTGCAGGACTGACTTCCTGGAATCCTCAGGAAGATAGAGGTGTCCAGAAATCCTATGATTGTGGCCTCCTTTAGGGAGACTATTCATCCACCATGACAGAGAGAGTGCTGGCGACTTACCTTCTGGGCCTGGATCTCATGCTCTAGAATATGGAGTTTGGAGGAAATGTCCTCTGGGGAACTTCCAGCTGTGACCCAGTGAGATCTGGAGGGCTCAGTTCAATAACAGACTGGACCCCAGTCTAGGCCTGTTTGACTAGCAGAGTGACATTCTGATTCTTCGTCCACAGCTGTCCCAAGGACACCCAGGAGTCCTCATTTCTCATCAAACTGCATCATGCAACCTTTTCCCATAATCATTGAATCACTGCGCAGGAAAAGGGCATGGGACACCTCATTCATACCTTAGTGGACCCATGAGTGGGGTTCCACCAAGACTATCCTTCCCAAGTGTCTTTGCTGGACATCCTCAGTGTGGAGAGCTCAGACCCAGAGGACATCACCCGTCCCATCACTGAGCCAAACCGTGAGAAGATGCTTCTTGTATCCAGGTGTAACCTGACTTCTGTGGCTTCCTCTCACTGGGCGTGGTTATTTCAATGATGGCACAAAAGAAAAATCTAGTCTTGTTAGAAGAAGATTTGCAGAGAGGTACAGAGGGGTGTACAGGGGGGGTGTACAGAGAGTACAGAGTGTACAGAGGTACAGAGGGGTGTACATGGGAGGACTCTGGAGATGAAGTTAGAGGAGGTGAAAAAGCCAGAGAGAGAATTGGCTGGGATGAGCCCTTTCTAAATGACACCTCTATCCTACATGCTTGAAAATTTTCTGTCAAGCTTTGTTTTAAGTTTATTGCTAAAAAGGTAACTCCTCAGACCTCTGAAAGAGTTGTCCATCCATTAACTTACACTCCAAGACCTGTGGAAAACTAGGTGGGATGTTGTTATTGTTTTAAGTCCGTATTACCTATTGTGACAAGAAAAGAATGGTCAGGACAGGTGCGGACTCAAAGCTGTGTCATGCAAGGACATTGAAAGAACCGGGGAACCCGATCTTTTTAGCCATAAGACAAGACTGGGATAGCAACGTAGTTGCCTCTGAAAATCTTCTCAGAGAAGTAGGCTTGTACCCATTCCCAATGGATCAAAGCATTAGATACAGGACTAAATGATAGATCACCAGAGTACCAAGAGCTTCCTACATTGGCCAAGGTCACAAGAGGTGACCTTGTTGAGGGGGAGGGCTCTATGAAATTCAAACACTGTGTGGAGGTTGCCCTTGATGGCTTTTTATATCCAAGAGCCCATGAGTTTGCTTTGAGTACATACACATCACCACCACTCCCCCAACACTCACACACACACACACACACACACACACACACAAACACACACACAGAGTAAAGCCCTGCCATTAAACTACAGGCTCCCTGAGGTGCATCAGTGTGGAGTGTGCGGCTCTTGCTTTGCTCAGCTTTGGTCACCCAGAGATTTTCCCATGGCTGACTTGGTTGTCAGCGAGTAATAAAAGCATTTCCTCTCTCCTTGGGAGGAGCAGAGCAGATTGTCTGGATCTGCTGCGTATTGCCCTGGCTCCAGTCTCAGCACCAAACGTGTTCCTTCTGCGCAGTCTGTTCCCGTTTTGACAATGCCGAGGGGAGAGCTGGAGAAAGTCCCACAACCAAGGGTGTTGGGAGCTGCAGGGCGGGGTTTTGCACTTGGACAGGAGGGACTACATTTAAGAGAGGCGAGGTGGAGCCTCTGGCTCCGGAGGAAGCCAGCAGAAAGTGTGGCTGGGGCCTGGGGCCAGCGTGTAGCCTCAGCACCTTTCAAAGACAAAGTGCTATCTAGGCAGCCACGCCAGTATTTTCTCAAGGGTGGGACCCACAAGGGGGTTGTCACCAGAGGAAACTCACCTTCTTCTCTCTAGCATCCTGGAGATCAAAATGATAGTAAGTTGCTTTTGCTCCGCTTAAGAGACAGTGTGGTCCTGTGCTGCCTGAGGATGAGGCGCTGAATTCTCTGAAATATTAAAATCTGAAACAGTTCTTTCTGGACTGGAGCTGTATGCATCCTGGAACCAGCCAGCAGCAATCAATTAAACATGGCCAGTGTTAACAGGACTTCTGAGTGCCCGCTCTGCAACAGACCACATGTGGAGCACCAGGGAAAAAAGACCGAGACCCGGGCTGTGCCCTCAGGGAGCGTACAGCCCTATGGCAGAGACTATCGCAAGCAAAATGTTAAAGTCCAAGCCCTCAGGGCTCCAGGTCGATGCTGTCAGTGCACGAACTCTTGGCAACCTCAGGGACAGTGTCCTCAAGGAAGGGACGCGTGAGAGGAGTTATAAAGATGAGCAGGATGTTAGGAGGCTGCAAAGGCTGGCGTGGGGAGGGTAGGGGAGGGAGTGATCTGTTTGTGCCAAGGTGTGGGAAGGGCTTGCAAAAGTTCTGTTAATTAAAGGAGCCACATGTGCACTGATGTGACTGGAGCCACCTAAGAGGAAGGCAGGCACTGGCAGAGGATGAAGCTAGAGGAGTGGTTTCCACCAGGGACCATTTGTTCTCCAGGGACATCTAGTTCCACAAGGGGAAGAAGAGAGGCGACTGGCATGTAGTGGGTAGAGGCAGGTGTACTGTCCATATCCTGCCGTGTGCCAGGCAGCCCCCACGACAAAGAGCCATCTGGTCCACAATGACAACAGAGGTGAGGTCGAGAAACCCTGAGTGAGAGAGAGGCGAAAGCCACGTGGTGAAGGATAGAGCTCCTTTAAGGCGCCGTGTTTGGTGAGGACCACGCCAAGAGGCACCCAGGGGAGAGAAACAGGATAGTGCAGGGTTTTCTCTTTTTTAAGTTATTTTATTTATTGTTAACTGAGGTAATATTGGGGTACCCCATCAAGTATTACCAGCATGGTGTACCCACGAGTATACGGTTTTCTGACCCTGCCGTCTGCGCCCTCAGCCAGCGCCCCCAGCTTTACTTTCTGTACCTCTGATGAGGCTGCAGCCACTTTGCTGATAAAAACATTAAGCACAAGAGTTTCAGGGACAAAGGATACTTGAGATCCGCATAATATCGTTCCTTGTATGGGCGTTCTTGTTTTACTCAATCTGGAAAAGAAGAAAATGAAACTCAGAGACTTTGCAATCTAGGGATTGTTTGAGTGCAGCATGCCCTGCTCCCATCTCTACTCCAGCTGGTGTCTCCGAGAGCACAAGGACCTGTCCTCTGGCCACAGGAGAACGCTCCTGGCCTTCTGGCCTCTTTCCAGTTTCCTGGCCCAGATGTGGGAGGGGCCAAAAGCAGGCTCCCCAGCCTTCCTCTGACTGTAACCGAGACACACATCCCCCACTCCGGTGGTGACCCGGCGGCCTCGGCCAGAGGTGAGACCATCATGTCAGGGACAGCAACCGGGCTCACGTGCTCTAACCAGGATGTGTTACTGACTCTGTGATTTGGCCCTTTATCTGAACTGGCTCAGTGCAGTGAGGCTGAGCCCCCCGACTGAGCAAGTCTGACCTCCAAATTACCCACCAAGTAGGCACTTTCCGAGCAGAACCCCCAAGAATGTAGCTGTTCTTGCGTTGGCATTAACAAACCATGCCAGGTCACCCGCTGCAGAAACGCTCAATAATCCACGCTGGTTGTTCTAACAGCTTGTTCAAGGCCTGTTCGTCTGTGGTGTACAAGTTAATAACGCGACAGTCTTACACCCCGATAACACATAACCTCATCAAGAACTCATTTCTTACATTTCCAGAGCCATTGCCATCCTCCCAGGGATACAGGGGGAAAAACCTCATGCCGCCCCCGCCTCTCCGTCTCTCGCAAACCACTCATTACAAGCACAAAGAAAAGAATCAAGGGCAATGAATTCTCATAGAAAAATTAAATAAAAAAATAATAAAATAAACAGTAAAATGCTGCCTGCATTAGATCCTCCTGTATCAGCCCAGCTCTGCCTGCCCTGTCCCGCCCACCCAGCCTCTTGCCTCCGGCAGCACCTCAGGCCGCACCCTATGGCCTCTCTGTAGCTCCTCCTGCTTCCAGCGTGGTCCAAGGGTTCCTCCTGCTGACCAAGGCTCCCTCCCCTCCAGCAACAAGCTCTCCTTCTGCAGTGTCCAGCTAGCTCGTCAAGGCTACCTCATGGAGGGTGCCTGATTCCTGGACAGGAGCAGATGGAGACCAGTGCTAGAGGAGAGATGATGGCAGCCTGGTCTAAGGCAGTGATGGTGGCAAAAGGGAAAAGGGACAATGTATGAAAGCTGAGCCTCAGTTAGAAAGGCTGTCAAAGGGAACTCAATTCCAGGCAGAATGAGCCCTTTAAATATTAAAGGGGCCACATCATCTTGGACCTGTGCCCTTTGACTCTGATACTAGACAGTAAGATTCTCTCTCTGGGGGTACAGGACCACAGCACCCATGATGCCATGATCAAGTGCTTGCATTTCCCGATGGATACCCAGCCTCTGTCATTGCTCCTTCATCACCCAAGCTACTGCCCAGCGTGACTCCCACCTGCACTTCCAGGCAGCAGAGGATAGTGGGTTCCTAGCAGAGGAGCTTGACCCAGGAGGGAAGGGGATCTCTGAACAGGCGTGCGACAGGGTGACAGTGTGGCAGCCACTGTGTCAAGTGGTTGCTCTGATGGAGTTTCTAAAAATACCCTTGAGTCCAGCTGCTCACAGGCACCAACCCAATCCTCGTGAGTGCCAGCCAGACAGGGGAGTAGAACTTTCTCCTCACTCTCCCCGCCTCCCCTGTAGCTCAGGGTCATCTCCTTCCACTGGATTATTCCATGAGCTACCTCCTGCTCTCCCCTCACCACACAGACTCCCAAATGGTGCCTGGAAAACCACAGGAGACCACCTACCCCATAACCAACACCCATTCACTCATTCATTCACTAACTCATTCATTCAATTACCCACCAGGCATCCAACTGTGTTTAACATGACAATGTGGAGTGCTGTTCCTAGACCAGGTTTGTGGTAGCTGCTATGGATTGGATGAGCAAAGCCAGACACAAAAGAATAAACCCCCATATGACCCCATTTATGTGACTCTCAAGAGGCCAGTCTAATCTGGAAGGATTGGAGTCAGAATCCTGGCTACCTCTAAGAGATGGAGGGTAGTGATTGAGAAGGCGTAGGAAGGAGTTTTCTGGGATTTGGAAATGTTTTTTGTCTTGATCTGCTTGGTGGCCTCACAGGTTCAATAATGTGTAAAAATGAACTGAGCTGTACACTTAACAATGGTGCCCTTACTATGTATGTTATGTCTCCAAAAAAAAAAGTTTTAATTATATAAACTATTACTCGGGTTTCACTTTTTAGAACTCTGTACAAACCCATGACTCAGGAATGAGAAAGGTAGATGAGAAAGCTATTAATATATGCCAGAATTTCAGCTGTGGTTAGCTCTGATAGTGAGATAATAGCCATGTTTAATTTCCTTATACTTTTCCGAATTTCCCAAACATTCTGAACATATCTTGCTTATGTAATGAGATTATATACATATATATATATATATTTTTTTTTTTTTAAATGTTTCTTTGGAAGTGGTAACCCTGGAGCTGAGGCATTAAGCACGAGGCAGGTGGCTCTCTTCCCGGAGGGAAGACAGACAGAGCCGGTTCACGAGCTTTTGTCCTCTCAGAGGGTAAGGATACGGGTTCAGGAGTCCTGGTCCAGGCCTATGGTATTTTGGTGCAACTAAATAAAGCTCCTGGCCTCAGGGTCTGTGAGGTGGGGCTGCTGGAGGCGCCCTTGGGCTTTCCTCTCATTCCTGAGGGGAAGAAGCCTCCAGGGCGCGCAGAGGCCTGCCAGCCCCACTGACACCCTGGCAGCCTCAGAGCTTAGCCTCCAACCGCCTGCCTTTGTGATCCCTTCATCTGGGGACATGGACTCCTGCAGCATGGAGCCCTCTCCCCTAGCGGCAGGGTGACTTGAGGACCCTCCCCTCATCCTCTCAGCAAGAAGGACCTGCCGGTGGGCGCAGTCTGCGGCACCGGCGAGGTAGAGGAGGCTGAATGTAGCCGAATATTAAAACAAAAACAAGAACAGATGAAACCTGGAAATGCTAAGGAAGAAAGAAAAGGGAACTCAGAACTCGCTGAGGCCCCTGGTTTTCTCACTGGGAAATGTGAGGTTATGAGATTATTATATGAATGAGCACATGGAAAGTGCTGGAATGGAGGCTAGTTTTATATTCTGTTTTGCTGATATCTGGGGAGATGAAGCAGGTGGTGTGGCTGGCCCCCTGGCCTCCTCCTCCCATTGTAGTGCCCCTCTCAGCTACTACAGCCTGCACATAGCAAGGGACAAGGTACATTTTTTGTGCCCAAAGACTGATTTCTATTCATTGGTAAGGCCCGTGGGGCCATGTGATAAATGTCTTCTGTGATTCACAAGTGTATTTTATGTTTCCAGCTCGGATCCCAAAATCACTTCTCCGTCCCTCCCACCTCCTCTCCCGCCCCCGGCATGCAGGCTCCCACTGCGAAGTCATGTGAGACCTTCTCAAATGGAGCCCAGGAATGAGCCAGAGGCCCAGCTCTGCCCTGTGACACACACAGCCTCCAGCAGTCACATGGCCTCCAGCTGCTACCACCTGCCCTCTGTCCCCAGCCCAGAGCCCTCTCTCTGGCAGGCTTCCCGAGCTGACTCGTCCCTCTGGGCCAAAAACTTGGCTGACAATGGGCTGAGGGACTAAGGGTCCAAGGCCAACAGGCTTGGACAGTTCTGGTCACGGCTGACCTCGAGGCGGGACACTATCCAGGAATCTCCTCGACACCACGTGGTGTGCCCCACCAGGGATTAGGTGCCCTGTTGGCCTGAGGCGGAGGTGGACAGAGCTGTTGGCAGCTGGCTCCTAGCAGCCAGTCCCAGTCAGGGGCCCTGCGAGCAGGGAGCTTGAGCCAAAGGTGCTGAGACAGGAGCCAAGGGCCCATCCAGCCATGTGCCTCATGGAAAGGCTGGAAGCCAGATGTCAGCGAACTGGAGAAGAGGAAGAGGAAAGAAGGGAGAGGAAAGAATATGCAGACATACTCAAAAAATTCTAGAACACTGGTTCTCGATTGAAGGTGGTTTTGCCACTCCGGGAATGGTGTCTGAGGACGTTTTTGGCCACGATGGTGGGACTGCAACCGGCACCTAGTGGGCAGAGAGAGGCCAGATTGCTGCTGCTGAGCATCCTACGCGGCACAGGACAGTAGCCAAAACAAAGGATTATCCAGTTCCAAATGCCAGCAATACAGGGTTCAGAAATACTGCCCTAGAGAAAGTCAGACTCCTGGGGGGAGGGAGGCATTCATCAGGTCCCCGAGAGTGGACACTCTGCCCCACAACAGTCAGCTGCTCAGGTTACTCCAGGCTTGGAACCCTTGGTGCCCTCAGATTCTGGACCAAGTCCCTCAGCAGAACCCCCCTCTGGCCTTCCTTCCACAATCTGGCTCACCCTTCAGCCATACCCCCTGCCAGTTGTGGTCACTCCCAGTGTCCCTGTGCACCAAGGCCTTTGCCCGGGAGCAAGGAGATTCTAAGTCTTCCATCTGGAATGCCCTCCACCTACCTGCCTTCTGGGTCCTGCTGGACCATTTCCTCTTCTAAAAAGACTCCTCTCGGGCCTCCCCGGTGGTGCAGCAATTGAACGCTGGGCTGCGAAGCTGCCCACAGCCTCTGCAGTGCTAGTTCAATCCCCGACCGCCGGTGAGGGTCCCACATGGCACGCAGACCTCTTCTGCCGCACCTGCTGCTCCCCTCAGCAGTGTATTTCATCAGTCTGCCTGTTCTGTTCCCTGCTCTGGCTCTGGTGAATTCTCTCACCCTCCCGTGCTTCTGACTTTACCCAGTGCTTGTATAAATAAATAAATAAATCTTTAAAAAATAAAAAATAAAAAGTCTCCTCTCACTGATACCATGCACCCCCACATCCTAGGGGTAGCCTGTGGCACCTCTGCCACACAGCACATGGGGTAGGTGCTCGCCCAGCCGCAGCCTGCGTGTCCATCTCCTCCACCGGGCTGTGGGCTCCTTGATCAGCCAGGTCTGTCTGCCTAGTGCCTGGAATGATCTTGAACATAGGGAGCTGCTCTCTCCTTGCTCTTGGGATGGAGATGCAGGTCTAGTCGCTAGTCCCTAAATGACAGGAGGTACATGGGGAGCTAGAGGAAATGTGGAGAGAGTTGTGAGCTCCAGTGGGCCATCAAAAACAGGAGTGAGGGCCTCCCTGGTGGTGCAGGGTCTCCCTGGTGGTGCAGGGGTTAAAGACACAGTGCTATCAAGTTATTGGCAGCCACTGCAGCATGAGCTCAATCCCCAGCCAGGGAGCTAACCCACATGGCACAGCAGACCTTTTCTGTCTCTGCTGCTCCCCTCAACAGTGTATTTCAGTAGATCTGTCTGTTCTGCTCCCTACTCTCTCTAATGAATCTTCTCACCCCCTGTACCTCTGGCTTACACCCTAGTTCTTCTATGCATAAATAAATAAATCTTAAAAAAAAAAAAAAGCAGGAGTGAAGCAGGGACAGGAATGAGTCCTGAGGGGCCAGTCCAATAGAATTCTGGAAACTAAGCTAGAGAAGTGGCTGACTGAGAGTTCAAATGGGAGATGGTCTGTGTGGATTCTAGAGGTGAGGCCTATACTCCCGCATCACTCTCCCCAGGTGGATCTGGCATGTGCAGAACTGCCACAAGTGCATGGCAGGTGCATGTTACACCTAAAGGGACATTTGTCCATTCACATTCAAAGGCAAGGTTACCTACTTTTCCTCAAATCAAGTCCATGGGGAAGGCAGGGCCACAAGACACATTCCCATTTCATCGGGCTAAGATGCTGAGGCTCAAGAAAGTAAAGGGACTGTTCCCAAATTGCCAACCACTGCCTCCCAGCTCCTTCCCTCTTGGACTGCACTGTACTGAGTCAGCCAAGGTCAGCTGGCTCACTCTTTCATTGATTTCTTTCTATCGACAAAGCAACTATTGGGTGCAGATATATCTTACTATGGTTTCAATTTGCATTTTCCTAATGACTTACAATGTTGAGCATCATTTTCTTCTTTTAGTTCTAGCAATTTTGTTCCTTTTTTTCTTTCTTTTCCCCCCTGTAGCCTTCAGGCATACAGTATTATAATTTGACATTTGTGTGTACTGCTTTGTGATTGCCACCAAAAGTCCAGCTTCCATCCGCCACCGTACAACTGACCCCCTGATCCTGATTTAACCACCACCTTCCCCTCTGGTAACCACATACTTTTTTGTTGTCATCCATATATCTTCATCAGTGAAGTAGCTATTCAAAAAATTGGGTATTATATTTATTTATGTCAGATATAGTCAAGTATATAATTTTGAGCATGGTCATTGGAATCTGTCAGATCTATTTTCACACCCGGGTTTGGCCACTTACTGTGCAACTTAGAATAGGTGGCTTACCCTCTCTGCACTTCATCTTTTTCTTATAAAATGAGGATAATAATAGGACCCAATAAAATTTAAATGAGGACTAAATACCTAATGCCTTTAAGTACTTAACTCAAGGTATACCATATAGAACTTAATAAATATTACTATCACTATTATTAGTATTATTATTATTATTATTGCATCCTGTATTATTTTGATTTGAATTATAACAAGCAAGTCCCCTGGCATACCTCAGAAATTAATCTCTATGGGAATTAGATAGTACTTCAGGCTTAGTACAGTAGGTATACAATATTTTATAGAATTGTTTTTTACTCCCTACGTATGTGAAATGGAATTTAATACAAGCCTAATATGTCGGAGTTGAAAGTGTCCTTACAGATATTTAAACTAACTCTATGCCTTAGCTTGGATCCTCTGGAGAGCAGAGCTTGAGGCTAGAATCTAGTACTGGCACTTGACTTGAGAGGTGCAAACACAGGGTGGTTAGGGTTAGGACAAAATTGGAAAGTGAGACAATGGAAGATGCTGTTTATCACACAGGTAACCACGACACATCTGCTCATCCAGGCACCAGAGAAACACAGGAGCTCTCTTGGCAGGCTTGCTCCCGCGGCGTACAGAAATTCCCTGGAAGGTTTGCAAAGAGAAACCACACATCACAGATCTCCAAGGAGGACGAAAGGAGGGCACGTGTGCCTGCGAGTTTCCATCCTGTGGCTGAGGTCTGCTCCATGGAGAGCAAATCCCCTGCACTTACATGGTGGGTCACCCAGCACCCCAGTGCCTATATTCCATTTATGTCCTGACTTCCAGCATTTGAGCTCAGCCCCCAGGTCAGCAGGCAGCTTAGTGCAAGAGTGGTGCCAGCCAAGGGGAAAAAGAGAAGCAACAAGATGCAGACACTGAGTCAAAGATTTGTGTGCTATGGCTTTGGGGGGAAGGAACAAGGAACAGTGGGGAGCAGAACGAGAAAGGGCAGGAAGTCCATACAGTGTGTGGTGACAAAGAGGCCATTATTGTAGGCTTTGGGGAGCAAGGGGCACAATCCTACAGGGAACCTCCAGTGGCCGACATGAAACGCAACTCAGGATTTTCCCACCTGTGAAGCAAGGAAGCTACATAGCTACCCCCAACTTCCATCCATCATTGGCTAAGGGCTATTTCTGGGGACCATTAATTTCTTTCATCTTCCCCTAAGAGAAAACAGGAGCATCCCTGTTTGCTGGCAGAAAGATGCCCTTGGCACAACCTGGGATGGTGAATACAGCACCTGCTTCATCAGGGGTCAGCAAAGTTTTCTTAAAGGGCCTGCAGGTAAGTATTTTAGATTTGTCAGCTGCATGCTTCCTGTTGCAACCAGCAGACTCTTCCACAGTAGCTCAGTCACAGTTAATACAAATGGAACAGGCCTTGCCCCAGTATGACTATTTACAAAAACAGATAGTCGACTGTAGGCCCTACTTTGCAGACCCCTGTGCTACATGTATGACGTACCCCATAGGAAAGCTGAGGGAGGCCCCTCAGAGAAGGCTGAGCGGTCATCTAGCCAGCCAGAGGTACCTCTCCTGACAGCTTATCTAATATTCTCTCCACTGTACCTTGCTATCTCTTACTTAGGGGCTTTATATCTTTTTTGTAGGGGACTGGCAGCCAGACCTCTCCCAGGGAGAGTCTGTATAACCCATAATTCTAAAATGACAACAGTTTATTTCCTCTTGGTGGCCAGACAGGCCTGGGGGGACTGAAGTTTGCCGGCTGCAGGGACGGCCCAGCATGACTTCTGGGAGAGGTGCTGTTGAGGGCTGCTGGGGGGCCCACCGTGCCAGGCCCTCTTCCATCAGTCCTTGCCACACTGCCTTGGCTCCCGACAGCGGCCACAGAATGCAGAGTGAAAGAGCAGTTAGAACTCTGGGGCCTGTAAAAATCTAAAAATATCCAGGAATGTGAGCACATATGTGGCCCTTCTGTGATCAAAACATCTGGGAAGAAGATCAAATGCTCCTACTTAATTTGCCTAAAATCCTATGAGGACTTGGCAAATGAAGGGAAGTTGAAAGTCACTGACTTCACTGGGGGTGAAGGACGTCACAGAGTTCTGTTTTTTTAAGACAAAATAAGTTACGCACACGCAGAATCCTCCCCGGGGATGTCCTGGACCTGGCTTCCTTGAGGTTCTTAGATTGTTTCTCATAACGGGGGTGGAAAGTTCATTGGCTACAGGCTTGAATTCTTGAGTTGATGCTTTTTCTTTTTTTTAAGGATGATTCAAATAACAAGTGCCTTAATCAAAACATCAGGAACAGTGGTACTGTAGCAGATCATTAGATATGGTAGAGATCAGATTTGATGAAGGCCTATGTGAGCCACGCATGTGTCAGACGAGTCAACAGAGTCGGAGAGAGAGAGAGTTCCTGGTGTCCCACAGAAGGCAGCAGAGGCAGAGCTGAAATAATGCATCGTGATGCTCACACCAGTGAGTTGCAAGAAAGGGCCAATCCTGGTTCTTCTAATCCTAAGCCATATGGCCTCTGCACACTATAGATGATTGTGGTTAGTTTTGTTAGTAAGTAGCCAGCATTGGGACCTCCCTCCTTTTGGACAGCTACTTACTGTGGACCTAGGGGATCCTTGAGAGGTTAACAAAGGCAGGTTGATGCCCACACTTTTGTTATTAATCTTGGTCCCAAACCCTATAGGATGTCTGGTCCTTGGGCTGGCTAGTGTGTAAGTCGGAATTCCATTTAGCCCTGAGTTGGATTCCTGGCCAGAAGCAGGGCAATTGGCAGATAGGACCTTTCCTCAAGCTATGCCCTAACTACAGAGGAGGGGAAGTTAGTCACACCTTAAAGTTTAGGACATCCATGCTTTTTTTTCAACCGCATGCCACACTTCAGCTTCCACTGGTATTTGAGGGCAAATAATGCCTTCTTACGCACTCTACACATAGGAGATGAAAGGACAGTCCAAAGTAGGGCCCTCAAAAAATAAAATGCAAAGGAAGGAGGTTCCAAGCAGAGCCTGCTACTCAGATACCAGAACTTTCAATCTCCCTTCATCATGGAAAACTATAATCCAAACATGTCCTGAACTCCACGAGACGTGTGAACTTGTGCACCTCCAGAGGCCATTTTTTTGGTTTATCTCCACTTAATTGGATGGGCTTAACGACTAGACTGACCAGATGTACAGTTGTTCCCTGCAAGATAGAAAATAACAAATTATCGTAACAGTCCTAGCTGAATCTTGGTGATATGGTTTTCTAATCCTTTCCACTGCTCCTATGTCCCACTCAGCCCCACATGGAACCACTGAGGAATATTCATACTCTTTCAGAATGTCCCACACTTGGAGCAGAAAAGTCATAGTGTCCTTTATTAACCAGGCAGCTAATAAGCTGAAGACATAATAAACATCCAGGGACAAAAAACCAAGATTGCAACAGAAAACACCCACATTTGCCACCATGCTATCAAGTTACAATTGTTTATCTCTATTTTAATCAATCTCCCTTGGCCACAAAAAAACTAAAACATGTCAAAAGTCCCCTTTTCACTCTTGTTTCTTCTTGTCACACTGGATTCCAGCCATAGGAATTATGGGAATCACAGGAGCCCCAAGGGAAGCAGACTCTCGTCCAACAGCTATAAACAGACATCTTTTGCTGCAGCAGATTTCACAGGTTCCAAGTTGGGCCCCCACCTCACTAGCACTCTCATATATTCCACATCTCTGAAGTGCCAAAGGGTAACAAAACCTTGCTGTGTCAGGACTCATTCATGGCATCTAGAAACACAAACTTATCTCAAAGCCAAATGTTGACCACTTGTACCAGGAGATAAAGACCTGGGATAAAGTAGGGTTAAAAGATGCTTCCCTAGAACCCACTTCTAGAAATAGAGGAGCATTCAGACGGCAGAGATCAATTTCATCTTACTTCCATTCTGAGGCTATGCTGTTTTAAATGTTAAGATCCCATAAAAGGGATCCTATGTCTTTTTCAAAGGTCCCCAGGGTAATTCTGATTTGGGGAGTAGGGAAATGAGTAAGTATCTCTCATTTGGGAAGAGAGCCACTCAGCCTGCTTGCGGTCTAGATATTAGGCCGAAGCACAATAGGAAGTGGCATTGATGCTGAGATGTGGCCATGACTTGGACATTCTGCAGGTGTGGAGCTGAGGTGGTACACTTCTTAAAAGTACTGTTGACTCAGGTAACAGTGCATTCAGGTTTGTTCAAAGAAGTCTAGTGTGTGCCAATTGGCCTGACTTCCTGTCTGGTTTAGCATTTATCAAAGCTATGTTATTTTTAATTTTCGGGAAATTACTTCATTCTTTCACACACACTGTATAAACCTGTCTGGTGAACTTGGTTATGCAAAGTGACTGCAAATATATCTAGTAGAAATTAGAACAGGGAAGACAAAGCCCTGCCGAGCAGGTCCCCGGGAGGCAAGCATGCTAAGCCCCCGTTTGTGGGTACACTGGAGGAGAGGCCTTGTGAAGACTCGAGCAGTTCCTCTGTGCCTCTTGGTTATTCCGGCCAACGGCCTTATCTCTAAGTTAAAGAAGGGTGATTAAAATATGAGGGCACGTTTGCTGCCGGTTCATACACCTTCTCACACACTATCCATAAGCAGGAGTTTCCTGTCTAGGGATGGGTATCTGCTAAGATAATGATGGTGAAAGGATTTTAAATGCCTAACAATTTCAGTCACCTAATATAGGGGCCTAGAGCCTCCTGTTGAAAGACTCTAGTCTGAGTAAGAAATAAGAACCATCATGGGCCTCCCTGGTGACACAAGGGGTTAAGAGGCAGCACTGTGAAGCTATCCACAGCCACTGCAGCTCAAGTTTGATCCCTGGCCAGGGAGCTACCCACATGGTGCAGCAGACCTCTCCTGACTTGCCCGCTGCTCCCCTCAGCAGTGTATTTCAGTCATTCTGCCTGTTCCCCACTCTGCCTCTGGTGAATCCTCTCACCATACCACCACCCACACACACCTCTGGCCTATACCCCAGTTCTTGTATGCATAAATAAATAAATCTTAAAAAAAAAAAAAAGAATGCGAACCATCGCTGATTTGGGATGTTGGCCCTGAATCAGGAATAGAGCCTCTGCACACACCTCAGTAATTTTCCCTTTCTGCACGCACAAGGGACTTTCAATAGGAGGAACAAAGAACTTTAAAAATTCTTCCAGCCACATGGCAGGCTCTGCTGGATCCTTTTTCCTTTTTGGATTGTTCACCACTGAGAAAGACCTGAGACACTTGAGCGCTTGAGACCACTCTCTTGTATTAATTTTGTAAGGGTGAGCGGGGTGGGAAATTCAAGCCTATTGCACCAGGTCAGGAAAACACGCTTTCCCTTGGGTGTGTCTTTCCTTCAATCTGTTCATGGGTATCACAGCCTTCAGAATGAACCAGTATGTTTCTTCATGGCCTCAGTGCATCCAGGAGCACAAAGTCAGTCTTCATGAGTCAGACATGGCTTAGCCCATGAGCAGCTCTGTCCATCTGCACCTCATACACATCACTCGTTCCACCTGCTGTTTCATCCGCTCATGCCTTTCTCTTCAGAAACTCCATGCCTTCGCCTGGAATAGGATCAAGTTTCTCAACTAGTGTTAGGAGGTGCCAAATATTTAATGACACCCCACCTAGAAACAATAAATACATTCGAGTCAGTCTTAGACTCCCGGGGAAAGAGATGCTGAAAATTTGATGAAAAGGATTAATAAATTATAACCAGGCTATTAAGATGTGAATCACTAAAGACTCCTGACACTCTTTTCCTTTCTCTAATTAGAATTAGGAAACAAATAAACACTCACTTCCCTGTGCTCAGAATTCTGCCCCCTCCTTCCTGAGGCCACTTTGTAGGTCTAGCTCACGGCCTTTCCTTTAGACATTAAAGTGGCTTGAACCAAAAGGCAGCAGAGGTTTCTGACAGTCAGAGGCAGTGTGCTCGGTCTCTAACCCAGACGCCATGACCGTATTGGTGACACGCCAATCACACAGCTGGGAAGCGGGAAGGCCCAATTTGTTGGCCATGGGGCGTCTTTCCAATCAAAGTGCTCCTGCTGATGGATTTTGGGGCCTGCTTCAAGCTCTCACAGACCCAAGCTTCCTGGAAGGATCCTTGGAGATTATCTCAGCCCCAGCTTTTTTGTGTAAGCAGAGACTTAAAAAAGTTTGGAACCTCTCTCAAAGGATGGGAACAAGTGCCCCAAGTCATATAACCTCTGATATAGCAAACCTCACCTGAGGACCTTTGCCTCCACACCCCTGGCGCGCTGCTGTTCTTGCTGCAGCTACTTCTACACCTATTTAGGGGCTCGAATGCAGTGACTTTGTACTTCCCTATCCCACCAAGAGACTAACTTCTCATAATACAGGCATCAGAGGCATAATACAGGCTACAGGTATCGGTGTCAGAGGACAACCCCAGCCCTCCGCAGTAATGGCAAGTCCTGGTTCTACCTTCTGCATGCCCAAGCTGCAGCGCTGACCTCACACTCATTTGGTGTGAGAGCAGAGACCGACTCTCCTCCTTACCTTTGGATCAGAGCTGGGAAGATGCCAGGTGGAGGTGTGCCGGAGGGCAGGAGAGATATGAATCATCAGAGTTTATCTAATTTCAGAACTTCTCTTCCTTTGTTTTTGAGTGTGGAGTGACTCAAGAGTGGTTTAAAATGCATTTTCCTCCAATATTTCATGAACTGCTTCAAGACAATCTTCAACAAACACTTTTCAGACTTACATGCTAGGTACTAGGTAAAGGGGAATAAATCACAGTTCCTGTCCTCAGTGGCTCACAGTCTTTCAAGAGGGATAGATATCCAGAGAGCTGGGCTCTGGGATAAAGGTGCATCAGAAAAGAGGTATGTCCCAGAGGGACATGCAGGGCAGACACAGAAGCAGAGATGACAGCACAGCTGGGTGTTGATGGGTGAGCCATAGGGGAAGTAAGAAGGAAGGGTGTTTTGTTTTGTTTTTTTTAAGATTTATTTTTATTTATACAAGAACCAGGGTACAGGCCAGATACGCGGGAGGGTGAGAGGATTCACCAGAGACAGAGCGGGGAACAGAACAGGCAGACTAACGAAATACACTGCTGAAGAGAGCAACGGGGAGACAGGAGAGGTCTGTGGTGCCATGTGGTATTCTCGTGGCCGGCCGGGATCGAACCGGCGCTGCAGAAGCTGAAGACAGCTTCACAGGGCTTTGCTCAACTGCCTGCGCCACCAGGGAGGCCCAGGAAGGGTGTTTCAAATAGAAGGAACAACATTCCATGGAATGAGGTGACCAGAGACAGAGGGAGAATGAAATTGACAAATGATAAGATGTTGCACAAATGAAATTTGAATGTGCTTGCTTCTTTGCTGGTTTGCTCTCCTAGAAGAGGTCGTTGTTGAATTATGGAAAGGAATAGTGGATTTCAAAGAGGAAAAATTTTTAAAATAATGATTCCATTTATAGTTGTAAGGTAGGTGCCAGGCCTTGTGCTACAAAGTCAAGCATGATGGCAGAATTATTGCATCTCCCCATTTACAGATGAGAACTAGCAAGTACTAGAATGACTGTTTTGCTTCCTGATCCTATTTTTTAAGACCCCAGACCCTGGGAGGGAGCATAATCAAATCCACCACGTAGATAAAAGTATAAGGTCAAATTATCTTTCTCTCATAGGGGACCATCCTGGCATAAAGAGCAGAAATCTGTTATCACACACAGGAATACACCAGAACCTTCTAGAGCATGGCAAAATACAACCCCACCCACTATCCTATTCAGGTGCCTATACCTCTGAGCAAATTTTCCTCATAGAGCAGGAAGTGTGCCCCCTACGGGTGTACCTGGGTATATCCGGTCTCATTCCCTTTACCAAGCATTTCCTACTACTCATGTTCCATCTACTCATGTCCTCCTCCTGTGCCTCCTTTCATTCAGAGCTGCCTTCCCCTTGGATTAACAACTGCTTTGTCAACCTTAAATTCTAGCTCAATGTCACCTTTTCCTGCCCCTTGGGCTTCCCTGCCATCTATCACAGTTCAGTGTACTCTGCACCCCACAAAAGATGGGATTTCTGGGAGACAAGGTGTCTGTTGGATTCACTTCAGTGTCTCCAGCACCAGTATAGCAAACAGCTGGCCTCCTGGACATGAATGCACTGAGCCCCAAAGAAAAGCCAAGCCCTCACTCTGCCACCTCTTGGAGTCAGCACAGACAGCGTTAGAAACTGGTGGAAAGTAGGGCCCTCCTTTCCTTTAGCTACCACATGGGCTGACATGAGATGGGAGGAAGAGAGCCAGGTTATGTTCATGGATGTGACCAGGGGTTCCTGAAGAGCCCCACCCCGACCCCCGCTCAGACCAAGCACAACATGGCCGTCGCATCCTGAAGAAAATACTTGCCATTATTTGGGAGTGGAAAGCATCCTCCCCTGTTTTCCTGCGTGATAATCTTTTCCCCCTAATCATTTTCCTTTGGTCACTTACTGATATTTTGCATGAGATTGCAGTAAGATGCCTGTCCTTATATTTTGTCTTGAATTTCACCAACATTTTTAAGTAGGGAGATTTCTTGGAAAACAAAATTCTGACTGACGAATGCTCAGTACAGTGGCCCATTCATTCGTCACTGGGTTTGAAGCTCCCCTTCTCTAATTACTGTGTGATTTTTGAACCAATGACTTAACCTTTCAATGTCTGTTTTCCCATCTATCAAATAGAAATAATATCCCTTTTATCACAGGATGGTTGTAAACATGAGAACTGGTTACAAATGACTCATTTTAGGCACTCAGTAAGTCACCGCTTCCTATGATGAGGACAGACTTAATCCATTCTCTGCATATACTTTTTCTTCTATACTGGTTTATACACAGGACATGAAAGGTATGGTCAAAACCCCTCGTAACCCAGAAATAAACTGATAAAACTCTATCAAAAGTGTCTACTGGATTAGAGCTGTACTTTTTCTTTTAACTTTAGTAGAATCAGCTTCACCGAAAAGCTATAAAGATAGGGTAACAAATTGCAATGAGTTATAATATGAATTTAACAAAATTCACACGTTTCCTCTACCATCTACACTAGTCTGCCCACATCAAATCTCCAAACTCAAATATCAGTCATTGGTTTCCAAGCAAAGACATCAGGCAGAGCTCCTATCTCCCAAGTCCCAACCACCACCAGGCCAGAAATGATAATCACTTGAGAATGTTAATTGAATGTTGTAATTATAGTTGATGCATAATGGGCATTTTGCACTGATGTTGTGCACTGCCAAGAAAATATTTACTTGGCTAACTCAAGTCCACGACCAAGTCTTTTTTTTTTTTTTTTTTTTTCACAACAGAAATAATGCTTTCATTTGGCATCACCAGACACACCAGAGTGAAGCATCTTGGATATTTCAAACATAATCAAGATGTCTCTTCTGCTTTTGCCTCTTGTATAAGGCACATAAATCATATACTTCTTTTCCTTACAAGATTCTTTTGTGATTCTTCCTGACTTTTAACGATATCCGCTATTTATTGAAGTTTCATTTGGGGACAGGAAGAAGTAAACTGGGGCAGGCTGAAACTTTGGTGCACGTTTTTTGTCTCGAAACCTCCGTTAGCAAATCTGTCATTTTCTTTGCACTTAGATGCTTATTTCCCTTCGGATTTTTGGCCTGTGTTGCTCACAGCAAAACCTTTTAAATGACAGGCTTTCAGGCAAATAGCAAATGCTGTCTCCTCAGCATCTTCCATTCACCCACCTTGAGACTTTGACCAGTGGATGGAGAGGTCCTGTGCGAGTTCACCTTTCTCCCCCATTGTTCTTGGACTGGCTTTCTACAAACACATTCCTGTCCGTGTGGTGGCCCACCCAACCCTGGACCATGTCATTCAATTCAAGGATGCTTTCAGGAGGGCAGCCTCACATTTCGGGAAATCTCTTCCAAGCACTGAGATGGTCTCCATTCCGCTCGCACATTCCTCCAGAGTTCACAGGCTTTTTGGTAGCTATGTGGTTTGTGGCTGTGACCTTTTCCCTATTTTCTTGAAAATGAAGCAGTCTCCCTCCCCGACTCCTACTCCCCACTCCCTCTTTTCATTCGTTGCTGTTTTGAGTGGGTTTCCCAGGAAGGAAAAGAACTAAACAGACCTTTACACTGCCATCTTTAACCGGAATTCCCAAAGGGCTTTTTTTTTTTTTAAGATTTATTTATTTATTTATACAAGCACTGGGTACAGTCAGAAGCATGGGAGGTTGAGAGAATTCACCAGAGCCAGAGTGGAGAGCAGAGCAGGCAGAAGGACCGAAGTACACTGCTGAGGGGAGCAGCGGGCGGCTGGAGAGGTCTGCACGCCATGTGGGACCCTCGCTGGCGCCCGGGGATCTAACAGGTGCTGCAGAGGCTGTGGGCAGCTTCACAGCCCAGCGCTCAACTGCTGCGCCATGGGGGAGGCCCCCCCGAAGGGCTTTTTAAGCCTGATCCCTTCCTGTATTTCTTACCCACCTGTATTACCCATACATGTCTGCAAAGCACTGCAAAGCATGCTGTGGAATGCATTGGCAGCATTCACCACCTTCTTTCACTCGCTCCTCTGTGAAGTTTGACCTCTGTTTATCTCTTTTGAGTTTTTTTCATTTTTTACTTTCCTTTATGTCATTTTTCTCATCCAATCTGGAAATTCTTCTATTCTCTAAAATAGCTCAAAGCGAAAAGATGGAGCTTCCATATGATCCAGCAATTCCACTCCTAGGTATTTACCCAAAGGACACAGAATCATTAATTCCAAAGGGCACCTGCACCCCTATGTTTATAGCAGCACTATTTACAATAGCTAAGCTTTGGAAACAACCCAAATGCCCAAAAATAGATGACTGGATCAAGAAGATGTGGTACATATACACCATGGAATATTACTCAGCAATCAAAAAAGATAAACTCACGCAATTTGCAACAATATGGATGGAGCTGAAAAGGCTCATGCTCAGCGAAATAAGCCAGAAAGAAAAAGAAAAATACCGGATGGTCCCACTCATAGCAGGAATTTAGAAAACCTAAGTAAGGGACCAGGAAAAAGACTAATTAATAATAAAGTAAAAATCAAAATCAACAAGCAATTTATAAACCAGAGACACACTAAGGGAGGGGGCAGGTAAGGGAGGAGGAATTAGGATCAAAATAAGGGGGTGGGAATTGTATGGGAAATATAACCAAGATGAAAATGCATACATTATGCAAAAATGAAAAATGATGTAAAAATATATAAAATTAAATTAAATTTTAAAAAAAGAGTTCAAAGCGATATTCTTTGAGGTCACTCCTCTCCTCCTCTAGGCAGAAGAGCAAATTGCACTTTTCACAACTGTGATTACTTCTCTCCCTTCATGACCAAACTGCATGCACTGAATCTCTAAAGAGTGTTCCCTCCTCCTTAGGATATCCTGAATCTCTAAATAAACCAACAAAGCAATGGTTCCCCTCCAAACTTTCTTAACCACTGCCATGGAAACTGCCTCTTTCTTATCTTGATTGAAAGGGCTTCTGGAGAACTGCTTCAGGCACCCACACTATGTCCCTTCTCTGCAGACCCCGCTTGCTGTATCATACAGCAGTGAAGCCTTAGCCCCTCCTGCCTCCTCCCACAGCCCCGTGGGGCCGTTGAGCAGTGTAAGCGCGGCATAAGCAGCATCCTGCTTGCTGGTGTTCCCACCTGCTTCCTGCACCTGTTTTCTTGGGTTCCTGATCCAAGGGGAAAGAAAAGATGATTCAACCTTGCATGTATGTTTATCCTGCTGGTAGAATGTCATTAAATATGGAAAATCATGCAAGTAGAGTTCCAAAAAAAATGGATCACTGGATTGACAATCCCTCTGGATTCATTGTGTTCACAGCTGGGAAAATGGTGCCTCAAAAATGATACTTTCAGGATCCAGAGTAATAAAAGGGAGGATTAAGTCACGACCTCTCATTGGTGTGAACAAAACAGCAGGTGTTCGAGCCTGGGTTTAATAGCAGTAACTTCTACCAAGGCTGATGTTTACTAAGAACCTCTATTCACAGCAACTGTGAGGGGCACATTTCACCACCACCCCTCAGCTATTACCTCCCATTTTATGCACAGAGATATTGACATTCTGGTAGAGAATGGAAGGGAGACTAGGAGTGTTTTTAAAGAATGATCACACTCTTGATGAGTCCTCATTAAAAATGTTTTAACACTTGGCTTTGAATAAGTTTTCCAAGAAGCTGCAAATTGAGATCTGGGACTGACCCTGAACTAATTTGAGGGGACAGTCATTCTTGAGGGGATTTGAGTACAAACAAATTCTGTGACTTTCCCAGGCCAACAAGTATACCTTCTTCCCAAGGCCAGCCATTGACCTGGGAGGGTCAGCTACACAGATTGTTCTATTGAAATTCATCAGGATAGTTTCAACTATAAATAAATGCAATTAAAAGCACTTTTCAAATATATCTAAGAACACAGATTTTATCTACTTTCTATCCACTGCCCCCTACCATTTATGAGGTGCCTTCCACCATCCAATGTAGCCTGCCATCTGTCTAGGTAGTGCTGCCACTGTTTCCTGCTGGAAAACCTTGTTTGCCTGCCCTGCAGACCAAAAGAGAGGGTCATGACCTTTAGTATCAGAGGTGTGATGGCCAGAGCAAGTTCAAGCAGCTGCCCTCTGTGAAATCTGAAAACACCTTCACGTGATCTGTAATCCACCAGAAGCGTGTAATCCACCAGAAGTCAGGCTACTTACCTCTTCAACAATAGTAAACCTTGGGGAGAGCCCACTCTTACCCTCAGGTTTGTTGATGAGTTCATCAGAGAAAGCCCAGACCTCGAGAAAACAAAGCCCAGCACAGGTGAAACAGTTTTCTTACTTTAGTTGCTTGGGTTTTGTCTAAATCAGTCTGTATGGAGTCTTGGTATATGCCAGGCATTACTCATATGCTGTTTCATCCTCATAACAGTGCTCTGCAGTTGATAGAAAATCTAAGCTTCAGCAGCTTACCCAAAGTTACCAGCTAGAGCTGATCCAAATTCAAAATGGGAATCCCCAATGCCCCAGATCTGAAATAGCACATTCTGGCCCCACTGTTGCTAATTTTGTGAACCAGAAAATCATAGTTGAAAAGGCAGGCTTCAATAAACTAATGCCATTCACAGCAACATGGATGGAGCTAGAAGGGATTATCCTCAGTGAAATAAGTCAGAAGGAAAAAGAAAAATATCGGATGGTTTCACTTATAGGAGGAATATAGGGAAACCAAATAAAGGATCAGGGGAAAAGAATAACAATTTAAAAAAAAACAACACAACAAAACAAAAATAAACAGACAACTATAAATCAGAGACATTCTGCAGGGGAGGAGGAGGCAGGGAAACTGAGACAGGGCAGGAGGAGCACAAGGGACTATGAGGATGGTGCATGGGTGAATTGGTGGTGGAAATTCTATGGGGACTACGCCTGAGAAAAGAAAGTGAACACTGTAAAAAAGAAACAAAGAAAAGAACAATGAACAATGAAAAAAATGAAAAATAAAAATGGGAGAGGCTTTTCTCACTCTCAAAAAAAAAAGGCAAGCTTCATCTAGACTGATTCTCCCACTAATATTTCAGTCCCCCCACCCCAAAAAAGCAGATGTGGTGGCTCTTGTCCTTGGAGCATCTTCAATGGCACAGACTAAAATCTATCTTCTTCAGTTTCTTCTAGATGTCCTGCCTCTGGCATTCCACACCCAACCATCCCAAACTCTCCATCCTGTTGACAGCACTTCAGAATTTGGGTGAAAGTTCTCATGTCTTCTTTCCTTCTCCCTTTGGCAGGCTCCTGCTTCTACCCTTTCACCTATGGCTGATTTCATTTCTCTGCCTTTTATTTCTGGTGTGAAGGTGGGTAGTGAGGGAGTTTTGAACATAGTATCAACTATTGTCAGTGACATTACTGGGCATTTGTGTTGAGTAAATCCTCACACTAGTCTTTGGTAGACTCTGCCAGGTGCCAGAAACATTGAACACAACTTATAGGTGATTTAGGAACATCCTTGAAATACCCACTAGTGTTTACCTGCAATTATCTCAGAGCAAAGGTTAAGCACTTGGAATATGAAAGACATTTTCAGGATTATTTTCAAAATTTGCAAGAGTGGAAAATATGAGAACATCTGTTCTTTAAAATCACCATAAAATATTCATGTACAAATAACTTTAAAATACTGAGTAGTACATTTCTTTGGAATTATTTGGGTATGTAAGTTCAGAAAGTCTCAGCTGGGAAGAGAGAATTTTCCCTATGAGTTCTTCCCTAAATCTTTTTATCTTACAATTTTCTTTTTAATACTACACCTTTCCTCAGGGATTATTGCCATGATATTTAAATAGGGTGTTTTTTTTTTTTTTCATAATAAGGGGTAAGGGTTTTTAAAAATAGATCTTTCTTGGCAAGTGAGAGAAGTTCTTTTGGAACTGTTTTAGTCTCTGAGATAAACATTATGTAAAGGAGTGTTTATGCCATGAACCCAGAGCTTCACCTGAAGCACTATCATGCCCTCTATAGATCAATTTCCCATGCATGAATTCCACTTGAGGTTTGAAGATCCCTGGTTCCTGGATATATTCTTTCTAATGCCTGTGTTTGTCTCCACTTAAGGAGTGTCTGGGCATCCTGAGTGATAATCTTGGTGAATTTTTGGTAATATCTGCAAGGAATGCTCTAAGGCATGAAAGAATCTCCAGACCCCTTTTCTGTGCAAATCTGGTTGTTCTGAATCACCCGAATATTCCACTGGAAAATGAACTATGGACTGCAACCACATTATCAAATTCATGATGGTCAAATAAAACTGCCAGATTTAGGGGGAAAAAAAATAATGAATGCCCAGTTCACATGAGTTTTGGGTAAGAAACAAATTATCAATAGGTTTAGCCCAAATATTGCCTGTTGTCTGATATCCCTTTGTTCAGTGTCAACTGCCCTGTATTCATTTTAATCAATAAACTTTAGAAATAGCATAAAAACTGCATCTACTTAAAAAAAATCTCTATTAAAGACGTAACAAATCATTTCTTGACAAAAGAGATATGTGCCAATTGAGGCATATGGCTAGTCTCACCCAATGTATGCGCCTTATTCAGAATTGGAATCTAGGCCTCCACTCATTCTTAAGAGCTGATAATTAGGGGAAAACCACAAATGAGCTAAAAGCAAGAAAAAAAAACCAATAAAGGCAGACAAATTATCTCGAAAGAATCAAAGAATCACAATGAGGTCAGAGATGTTACATCTTACTGCTGTTTCTCCCTACATCTAACACTGTGCCCAACACAACAAATATTGTACAATGATTTATAGGTATGAATTTATAGGTATGAATGTATGAATTTATAGGTAAATGAATGTACAACACGAAAGAGGCTCAAAGCCTCTTTCTCAAGCCTCTCCACACGGCATGGAGGGTCTTTGGGAGCTCCACGTTTTCTTAGGGTCTTAAACAAGAGATTCATTTGGTTATTTAAATTGTGACTGCATGAGTGAGTTTTGCCAAAGAACAAATTTCTCCTCCCTAACTTTAGTCTGCTTCTTACCTGAGATAAAGTGGACTGAAGTTTGACTGGAAAACCATATAACTGTTTTCAGTAGAGTCATTCATGATGAAATAGTTTCAAAAACATTGAAAACCAACAACACCCCCCACCCTGACCCACAAGTCCCCCTGAAGGAGGGGCACTACCTGGCTAAAGTGTGCAGAAGAAGGACCCAGATCAGTGAATCTTAATGGAATGAATGAGACAAAATAGAGGGGGATGGATGGGGTGGGACTGAAGGAATAAATCTGAAATATCTAAACTGGATAATGATAAAAATGTCAAATGTCAAGATTTTATTTCTGTTTAGCAACACCTTAAAATGCCTGTTATATGTCTGAAACCTAAGAATGTTGCAATAGAGTCATGTATCTTTGAGAAATCTATTAAATTTTGTTGCAAGTAATTGGTATGTTATTTAACTGACTAAATGGAGACTCATTTGAAGTTTTTGTGCAGTTTGTGAAACCAAAGATTTTTTAAGACTTAATCATCTCAACTGAGCAAGCACCACACTTGTTTCTCCTCCTGCTATACTTTGATATTTGAATTATGATCACTACTTGAATTTAATTTATACCTGATCAGTTTCATGAAATTAAACACAAGCCAGAAAAATGCATGTGATTCATACATATTTCTTTCTGTGAAGAGGGACTTATTTCTATGAAGGAAATATAATCCCTGTTTTCTATGATTCAGATCAAGATTTTATGTTTATTATGTAAATGCAGATCTTACAGAGTTTTTGTTTTTTGCTTCTCCCAATTCATTATGCAGCTTCATCAAAAAAACTCAATGTGAATTTTACTTTCCAAAGATGACTGAAGCAAATATAGATGGTGAATGGTCTCCAACTCTATATGTTAAAGTTTAAGGATGTATTTTCTGTGCTGCTATTATATAAACAGTTGTCACATAATGTCATTTAAAGGATCAAAAGCTTTTGTAATCTGTTCTTCAGCAGTAAGTCTTCCAATAATACATACAACGTTTTCTTAATGAAGTGAGACTCCTATGTTTTCATTTTTTTGAAGTTATACTTGAAAAATCCAAAATTTTCATTTAAAAGACTACATTGAGCAGATCAATCTAATCATTGAAAAATTGAATTGTATTTGTTTGGAAATGTATTACCTATCCATCCTTATCCAAAAATGTGTTCTTTGTCATAAATCAGGTGACTAGACAAGTGGTCTATAAATTGACTTTTTACTCTCTACCACAGGTTTATCTATTTCTATAACAATACACATCCTGTGATTACTACAGCTTTGTCTGGTTGTGTAAGTCTTCCAGTCCTGTTTGTCAAGTTTAACTTTTGGTATTCTTGGCCCTCTGTATCTCCATATAAATTTTGGGAGAATCTTGTTAGTTTCCATGCACACATACACTCACACACAGCCCTCCTTACCCACAGACCTCTTGACATCTTGATTAGGCTTATACTCTATAAATTAATTTGGAAGAAGTGATATTATTGAGTCTTCAAATCTAAGAATATGGAATAGGTTTTCACTTGTGTGGTTCCTCTTAAGAAGCAGAGAATGCTCCAAGAGAGAAAGTAATATAGAATGGTGGGCTCATCTTAATCAGCTTCCCATCTTTCGAGGATCTTGACCTTTCAACTCATGGTTGCTTAAAGTCATGGATAATTTCAGACAGCTAGTTTTTCCTAGGTTTTCTTGAAAGGAGTTGATCTGACATCATCTGTCCCATCAAAGTGGAGATAAGTGAAGCAAGGTAGGAGTCTGGTATCCAATAAAGCCAAGTTCAAATTCAGATGTGCTATTTCCTTTAAAAACATCCTATTTCAATACCCAACATGGCAACCACAGTTAGTAACACTGCACTGAGTATTTCAAAATTGCTAAGAAAGTAGCGATTCCTTATCACAAGAAAAAAGTTGTACCTGTATGTAGTGGATGTCCACTAGACTTACTGTGGCGATCATTTTGTAATATAGGCAAATATCAAATCATTATGTTTTATACCTAAAATTAATATCATCTTAAAAAGATCAATTTTATTTCAATTTAAAAAAATCAATGAACACCATTGGTTTAATAGTAGTTTTTGTGCAAAAAAGCAACAATGAATTAGTCATAGCTAAAAAAAGTATTTCATTATGTAACAACAGACTGTTCATAAAATAAATGTATCTTTTTTCATAAATATAAAAATATCAGATTAAAAACACAGAGACAGGAGATGCTGAGACATATCCCACGGATGGTCAAGACCAAATATGCAGGGACAGATCATTAAAATTTTAGCAGTTACTCGGTGTGTTCACCAGGCATCAAGCATTGTGCTGTGAGATATTATTATGTCATATTTCTTCTTCTGGAAGAAACCAGAAGGATTAAAATCACTTGTCCCAGGTCTCAAAGCTATTACCACTCAGTGATGGAGCCTGGATTTCTGTCCAAGCAGCCTGCCTCAGCATATACCAGCTCCTGACCAAAGATTTCAGCAGTAGGCTAAAGGAATTTGAACCTTATTCTGCAGTCATTGGAGGGTTTTCAGATTTCTTGAAAGTTGAAATGATAAATGTTTGGGAAGATCACTCTGATTATGCTTGAAGGATGATAAAATATCTCAACAAAATTTTTTACATTCAGATTCCTTTAGTATTATCCTGTAGAATTTTAACAAAATAAAATTAAAATTAAAACTACTCCAATTTCTTAAGTCATCTATCTAAAAAGTCTACCACCCAACTTGTTGCCATTTTCTTGGGTTTATATTTCTGTCTTGATTTCTAATTCATAACTCCTACCATATCAAACTACTTCTTGAGAAATAGATATGTGTGATCTATAATGACATATATGTGTGTGTATATATATATTTGTGTTCTTTTCTGACCTATTTCCACAGGTTTGAGATTTCTATTCTTATTAGCTATATTGCTTTGTCTTTATCATTATTACTTTTTAATTGCTAAAAAAAAATCTCTCAATAGCATAATCTTGTCAATACTTCTGTGTCTGTCTTCTGCTGGCATGGGGGATTTTAGGTGCTATAGATATTTTTAATAAATTATTTTAATTTCTCTGGTTGTGAAAATAGTGTGCATTTTTAGCTTATTTTATGTGAACATCATCTTTTTTGTGATTAATGCTTAATCTATTATTAGCTTTTCCTCTTTCCTTGTTGTCATCTCTTCCCATTTGTTCTTTTCATTAAAACCTCATCGTTGTCTGCCTTTTGGCAGAGACATTTTAGCTTTGCATATTCTAAGTAGGTGATATTATCTAGTGTTATTTCTTACATACTTAAATACTCCGTAAATTTATCGTCTCTAAACAACTGGGCCAACATTGTTATCGTCTTATTTTTTAGACTCCTCTTGTCTTAGTGTTGTAGTCAGTTCGGGCTGCTATAACAAATTACCATAGACAGGGGGCTTAACCACAAACATTTATTTCTCACAGTTCTGGAGGCTGGGAAGTCCAAGATCAAGGTGCCAGGAGATCTGGTGCCTGGTGAGAGCCAGCTTCCTGGTTTGCAGATGGCTGACTCCTCTTTGTATCCTCGTGTTGTATGCTTATATCCTCCTCCGATCCTCTGTGGATTGCAGAAAGGGGGGAAGCAAGCTCTGTCCTGTCTTTTTTTCATAAAGGCACTAATCCCATTCGTGAGGGTGGAACCTCTCAAATCACCTCCCAATGCCATCACATTGGAGGATAGGATTTCAATCTAAGAATTGTTATGAGTCTATAACACTTCAGCTTGATGTTAAAATCCTCTACTGATTTACAATGATGATTTCACTACATGCTATTTAATCGGCTGGCTTCTAGGAATATTTACCCAGTCTATGCTTTATGTATTAGTTGGCTCAAGGGTCTATTATGAAATTTTTAATTAAAAAAAAAAGTTTAATGAGGTGATCATGAGGATTCTCAACATGAGTTCTTGCATTCAACAATTACAAAAACAACAAAAATAATAATAGCAATAATAACACATCTGAGTGTTTACTATGTGCCTCATCCTGTGCTAAATGCTCCGGATACATCATCTCACTTAACATTTCTTCCAAAATAAGCATCATAAACCCATTTATCATCTGACAGCGCTAAATCAGACACTAAGTAGCAGAGTGTGATTCAAACCCAAGTCTTCCCACTCCAGCTGCTCCACTTAGTATTAGCACCACATGACCCAGTTGCTTTTCAGAAACACTGACAATTTGGCTGAGCTCACCGTCTCTGGCCTTTGACTCCATTCTTGACGTTTTATTTATTTTGTTTTGTCACATAAAACCTTCTAGCATTTCTTTTAAGCATGTAAAATAAAAAAACCCAGTGGGAATTTCATGGCAAAGAATGAAACAAACATTCAGTTTCAGGTCACATCATCATTCGAATCATATTTTAAAATCTACACATGTGTTGGCCTCCCTGGTGGCACAGCGGGTTGAGCGCTGCGCTGTGAAGTTGTCCGCAGCCTCTGAAGTGCGGGTTCAATTCCTGGCCAGTCAGGGAGATTCCCACATGGCGAGACAGACCTCTCCTGTCACTCTTTGCTCCCCTCAGTGGTGTGTTTGGTCCATCTGCCTGTTCTGCTCCCTGCTCTCTCTGGTGAATTCTCTCACCCTCCTGCGCCTCTGACCTGTACCCCAGTTCTTGTATAAATAAATAAATCTTAAAATGAAAAAATAAATTAAAAAAAAAATCTACATGTGTTGATTTCCTCAGTTTAAAACCTCTGAAGTGTTTCGGTACACATCCTTGGCTTTCCTTTAATGTTCCCCTATGCTGTTGGGCATGTGGGTGCCAGGAGGTTTAATTAACCATAAAGAGCTACTTGTCATTGTTTTGTGGCGACTTGTGTTCCACCTTCTGGAAGCCAAGGAGACCATGACAACATGGCACAGCACAGTTGCCCCAACCTCTGAACTTACACCACCAGGGAGCACACACACAAGCCCCCATACCTCTCCCCATGAAAAGCAATGGCTGGAAAGACCCCTCCAGCCTGCCAGGGGCTCATCTCCCTGGCAGAAGTCACACCATGTCTGCATCCATAACTTGGCTTTCTCTCTGGTCCCGTGTAGCCGAGACTAGCTAGCAGCTCAACTCTTGAACAGTAAAGACTCTTCTAGTCCCTTCTTCATGCCCACTGAGGCTCCCCCTGCTGAGTTCTGGTAAATTCCCTTGCTAAATTTCGCCCTCTAGGTTTAGGTCAATTACTTAGCCCAGTTGGTGTGAGTCTGAATTTCTATAATTTAATCTTTCTGCCACGACACCCACTTTTGTTTCATCTTCAGAAATGAAAATCACATCTTCACATAAATTTTCTTACAATATGCAATAGGCCCAAAGATGGAGCTTAGATGTGTAGGAAAATCCTCCCTACAGGTTTATTCTGAGTGATTAACATGTTGTAGATTCTTTTGTGCTTAAAACATAAATAAATAAACCTCAGCAAGAATATGCCACTTTCCTGTGCCACAATCCTCCAGGTGTATCTCTTTTGGAGACCTCTTTAGGTGACTCTTAAGGAATAGACTTTTCTGGACTTCTGGATATGAGACCATCCACTAGCACCATATTTTAATGTGTCCTTTATTCTTATGGCTCTTAGCAAAGCTAGAAACAGCTTTTGCACTTTTTCTCTTCATTTTGCAACTCTCAGATTAAGGAGGATTTTTTCCTATAAGACACATTCTCTAAGTCTCTATTATCTTCTTATTTTCAGCTTTGTTTCAGAATTTCTGCTTCCATCTGTGCTCCAAAGCTTTTATAATGTGTGTTCATCAGAAAGACTCCAGGGCAGGTATATTTATTTCTTTAGATACTGCCAGAAGAGTTCAAGCAAAATGGATACTCTCTACCACTTACCTTAAGCCTTTGATTCTTACATCCTTCTCTCTCACCAGCTCTACTACCACCACCATTATTCCAGGTACTTCTGGTCCTGCCAGCTGGAGAGTAAAGCCAATTCTCTTTCTCCTTCATTTAAAGGAGATGCTAGCCTTCTTTTAATGCCTTTAACTCACTAAGCTACTTCCTGCCTCAGGGCCTTTGCACGTGCTGTCCATCTGTCTGGAATACTCTGTCCTCTATCTGCTACCCAACACACATTTCCCCACAGCAGCCTGACCCTTCATCTGGTTCCTCTCTCCTCTTGTCCTTCATAGCAGCTTTCATGTCACTTCCAGGGAGGAAGGTATGGACCAGAACTCCCCACCTCCAGTCTATATTATATCTCTTCTGTCACTCTCAATTCATATTATTATCATGTTCTTTCCCTTCAGGTGGTATATCTCCTTTCCAATTATTTTCATATCCATGTTTGTTTATTTCATACCTTGCTCTCCCACTTCACGTCTAAGTCCCATGAAGGCAGGAACCCATTTGCCATTGTAACCGCATACCCAGCCCAAAGCATAAAAAGCCTCCAATGAATACTTAACTGGATGAGTGAATGAACAATCAAATGCTGAATCTTTTAAGAACATTTTCCTAGAAAGCAGAAGAATGCAACAAATTTGAAGATGTAGTTCCTAAAGGGTTCAAAGAATTCTCCATCTTAATGTTACTGACCATTGAGCTTAATTAACTTGCGTGGGTTGTCACTTAGAGAAAGCCAGTCTGGGGTGACCGGCCATCCCAGTCTGCTCAGTGCCATCTTGGCTTAAGTGCTGAAAGTCCCACAGCCTCAGAAACTTTCAGTCCAAGACGACCCGGGATGGTTAGTGGCCTTACCTAGCCTAGCCTTTGTCTTAACCCCAAACAAAACAAGAGAATAGCAAATTTCTTCTGACTTCTGACTATTTACACTCAGCACCAAGACTGATAAATATTTGTGGACTTTCTAGCTACCAAAGATCTTTTCTTCCCCTTAAATGAGAAGACGTATTTTGGCTGGAAACCAGACCCGGGGCTATGCTCTTATTTAGGTTGGTGTATTAAATTCAGGGACCACATTATGCTTTTTTCCTGAAATGACTGTTGCTAAATATGGTTCTATTTTTATTACATTGAGCTGCACAGGATAACATTTTTCTTCTTCCATATGTTGTTAAGATCTTTTCCTTACACATGGACTTCAAGAATTTTTGGCCACTAATTATCTGGGTACACCTTTATTTGGGTTTCTCTTTGCAGGTGTTCCTGTTTCTACAATAGTTCTTTGGGAAGTGTATTGTTGTGAGAATTTGTTTGTTTGTTTTCTTTCTATTTACCTCCTATTTTCTTTTTCACTTCCTTCAAATTTACCAAGGCCTCGGAGAACATATGTCCACTGGCAGTCCTCAAGACCCTCTCTTGTTTTAAAGGCTCATTGTAGGCCTCCCTGGTGGCACAAGGGGTTAAGACACAACCTATGAAGCTGTCCACAGCCTCTGCAGCATGAGTTCAATCGCCGGCAGCCAGGGAGAAACCCACATGGCGAGGCAGACCTCTCCTGTCTCGCCTGCTACTCCCCTCAGCTGTGTATTTCATCAGTCTGCCTGTTCTGTTCCCCGCTCTGTCTCTGGTGAATCCTCTCACCCCCACCCCCACCCCCACATCTCTGGCCTGTGCCCCAGCTCTTGTATGCATAAATAAATAAATTTTAAAAAAAATAAAGGCCCATTGTACAGGATTTCTTGGTTCTCACTGTCTCTACTCTCTCATTTGGGGGCCCATTTTCTATTTCTTGCCATAGCTGGTAATGATTTTCAGTTAGCTGGTTATTGTTTCTAATGTCCTTCTTATAATTCCTTGAAACTTGTGATTAAAAAAAGGGTTTGCCTCAAAATCTTCCTGTTTCTAAATTTCTAAGAAATTCTTTGTGAACTATTGCTTTTCTCTAACCTTCCTGTCTGCTTCCATTTTATTCCATCTTATAATAGTAATTACTAATAATACATTTTAGATGTCTTCTTTCATTAAGTCATCTCTTTTTTCTCTTTCCTGAATTAATTTATTAACTAGTCTACTATTTTCTTTCTTTAGGGGTTTGCCTGCCTTGTAACTCAGCAGTCCTCACATTTCCCCCTCTGCTTTGAGTTTCAAAAGAGTTCTATTTTTATGGAGGGGGAAAAAAAAAAAAAAAACAACAAATCTGAGTGCAAAGGCTTGTAATTCATTCTAACCACATCTTTCCATTTTTGTTATTTTGCGTTGGTTATGCAGACAGAGTCCATGGAAACACCATCCCCCAGGTACTGTCTTCTCCAGATTGTACACGTAAGGGTTCACAGCATCCTCACCCTTGTGAATACAGACCAATAAGGTGATATCAAGCCACACATAAGAGAGTCTATGAGTAGTTATCTGAAAATCAGTAAATAAAAGCTGTGTGTGATGAAGTGCAGGCGAGAAACACTGGCTATCAGACTGTTTCCTGCTCATCAATAACCAAATCAACATGAAAATCTTAACCACCAAAACAATTTGCAAGCACAACAGACTTAGACATTCAGGGAGGCCTCATGATTCCTCCTACAAACATGCCAAGTGCTGTTTTCATTGACCTCACGAAACAGATACATACTTAGGAAACCTTCGATAATGGGGAGTTTACTGGGATGCCACAATAGCAGCCACTACTCACCAGGCCTAGCCTCCCCCCTCCCCTCTTACTCTCCTAATCTCCCCCTCTCCCCCCTCCCCCCTACTTTCTCTTTTTACTTCCTCTTGGTCTCTCCTGTTCAACTGTCTTTAGCAAAGGACTATCTTATCAAGTTGCTAGGCGATCAGCATCCACAAGGAACTCCCTGTCAGGCAGCCTTTAGCTCCAGTTGGTTCAATCAAAACAGCAGAATTTGTTCTGCTCAAAGTATTGTTTCATGAGCCATAACAAGCTGATCAAAGGCTACCTTTCTCAGAAGGGAGCTGCATAACTGGTACCTGGGAGACTGTGTAAGGAAAAGGGAAGGGTTTGTATAGCGGCTAAAACAAACCAGAGGTTCTGACAGAATTAGAAAGGAGACAAGAGACTTTCTGAGTTTTTCTCGTCACTCTGCTGTCTTTTGCCTCTATGTCTTTTGTTTTGATGTATGATGCTGAATTTAAAAAGTTGATATTTGACCCCTTTTTCCCTTAAAAATGGCTATTTCACTAGCTCTTTAATATCTATTATTAGAAATACTATTGGTTTCCTCTGCCAATTTGTTGTATTCAGACCCTCCCTATTCTTTAAAACCCAGGCCAAAAGCCAATGTACGTGAACCCTTGACTCTCCCAGCTAACAGGGATCACACTCTCCCCCGTGCCCCACTCCCCCGCCACCCGCCATGTTACCATGTCATGGCCCGAGTCACTGTCCACATCATGTCCCAGTACTCTCCGACATGGCCTTACAACTGCTCATCATGAACTTCATTTTTGGCTCTAGCTCCTCCTTTCTCCACCATCTTGTCTCATCACACCTAACACACATTTGGAGCTTATGGCAGGCAGAAGAGCAATTCAAATGTTACCTTACTTGGCAAAAGGGGATGGAGTTTTCAGATGCAACTAAGATCACTAACCAGATGGCTTGGAGACAGGGAGATTTTCCAGGCAGGCCCAATCTAATCCCATGAGTCCTGAAAAGTAGAAGAGGCAGAAGAGAGGGTCGGTGTGATGTAAAGTGGGAAAAGTTTCACCTGCCACAGCTGCCTTTGAAAATGGAGGAAGAGGCTTCTGACGAAGAAACACAGGAGACTCTAGAAACTCAAAAGGGCGAGGAGGCAGATTCTTCCCCAGAAGAACATAATCCTGCCAACACCTTGACTTTATCCAATGAAATCCTTGTCTGACTCTTGACCTGCAGAAGCATAAGATAATAAATGTTTATTATTTTAAGATACTCTGTGTTCATTTGTCAATTTGTCAAAGCAGCCATAGAAAACAAACACGAAGTTCAATAAATACTTGTTTAATTAACCAATTGTAGTGGTTATTAATCATTTTTTTTATTTCTAAACCAGAGTTAAATCAACTCAGATTTCACAGGGTTCCACATTTAGAAGCTCTTCCTTTATATTTGGAGATGAGAGGAATATAAATTGTTCCTTTCATTAAAATACACATTCAAACAATACTTTTTAAATGTTTGAGAAAAGAGAACAATCATTCATAACCTCGCTGAGATGTAACTGCTTCCATTTTTTTCTTCTATTTCATCTCTAATCATAAGAACACATAATTTCACACTGAAATGACAAATAGTCATTGCAAGAATATTATTATATACACTTTTACACATAATATTGCATAATAAATATTTTTCATAGTTCTATATAGTCCTCATAATTGTCATTATAAACATTATGTTATAGTCCATTGCAGTTGGTGAATACCAGAATTTGCTTCCATTCCTAGTCAATGAATCATTAGGTTTCTCCTTATTATTCAGTCATTAAAAAATGAAGAAACCTTACCATTTGTGACAACATGGATGGATGGACCTTGAAGACATTATGTTAAGTGAAATAAGTCAGACAGAGAAAGACAGATACTATATGATCTTACTTATACATGAAATCTTAAACAAACAAAAGGAGATCCAGTAGGGAAAGAGAAATTGGAAAAATATTTATTATGAAATATTAAATGTAAATGTATATATAATTATATTTCTGCAAGGAGGGTCAATAGACACAAACAACCAGGTATCGGCAAATAAGTACTGGGGATGCAAAGCACAACACAAGATAGCAGCCAACAATGCTGCTGGTAAATTGGAAAGTTGTTAAGAGAATAAATTCCAAAAGCTCTACTACAAGGAGATTTCTTTTCCATTTTTTCTTTCTTTTTTTAAAGATTTATTTATTTATTTATACAAGCACTGGGTACAGTCAGAAGCGCGGGAGGGTGAGAGAATTCACCAGAGTCAGAGCGGGGAGCAGAACAGGCAGACTGACGAAGTACACTGCTGAGGGGAGCAGCGGGCGCAGCAGGAGAGTTCTGCGCATCATGTGGGACCCTCGCCAGGCGGCAGGGGATCGAACCCTCACCACGCAGCCGGGGATAGAACCGGTGCTGCAGAGGCTGCAGGCAGCTTCGTGACCCAGCGCTCAACCGCTGCGCCACCGGGGATGCCCTCCTTTTTTTCTTTTTGTCTTATTGTATCTACCTGCAAAGATGGTGATCACTTGATTTACAATACATGTAAATCAAACCATCATGCAGTAAGTCTCAAACTTATACAGTGATGTATGTCAATTATCTCTCAATAAAATTGGGGGAAATGGTTTATTCAATCAATTTAAGTAGTTTTCCTTACACTAGAAGAAATCATTAGAATTACATTTTGTCACCAGTTTATCATTTATTTGAGTTATCTGCACAGTAAATTCCATAATCGAGAGAACTGAAAGAAAGGGCTAGAATGGGTTGTCACTGTCCCCAGCTCTCAGGGGGATGATTCCCGGGCAGCTGTAGAGAAGTTTTACCAGTTTCACAACTGCTGTCAGCATTTGGGTTTACCACAGGGGCTTATATTGCATTGCTTCAATTGCTAGCCAGGATTAACATTTGCCCATTTGTTATTTCATTGGTTATATTTTTATTGAGCATCACGTTATAGTTTATTTACCTGTTTGTTTACCTTATAAAGAACACTTTTAAAACACTCTTTAGAAATTGTAATTCTCAATTTTCTGTCAAGTTTAGTGCTTATGTCTTACCTAGTTTGCTTTTAAATTCTGGATTTAGATTTATTTGGATTGGATTTATTAAAAGGTTGGATTTATTTGTTTGTATAATTCTTTAGGAAAACTAAACCAAACCAAAACATCAACTACAAAATGAAACAACTAACACCTTATTTAAACTGTATGTAGTAGACGAAGCAATTCAGAAGATTTGATAAGTGTGAAGTAGACTGTTATGTGAATAACCTGTCGTGGCAGCTTTACATTTTAATATTATAATTTATATGATTTGTGACATTTATGTATACATTATATTTAAACATATGTAAACATTACATAAACATTATACAACATTTATAACATTGATAACAATTTATTATTTGTGATAAGATGCCCATAGTTTATTTACTTTTCTCTCCTGGACAAAGCTACAAGTTGAAAATGAGTAAAAACCTTAACACTAAATCAATTCAAGAAAATTGAACTCTACGTTCTTAACATGTTCTGATAAAAGTAGTACGAAATCATTATAAATGTTTTTGCTCTGACATTACTAAACATTTATATTTTTAATTAAATTCCCATTAATAGAAAGAAAAATAAAAGTAGTATATAAAAGTAGTGCTTATTTTAAAAAAATTTAAAGGAGGAAATTTTAAAATAAATAAATTTCAGCTCTAATCTTATCATCCACAAATAACTCCAACTACATTGAGGTATAGTTTCTTTGAGTATTTTTGCCAAGTGTGTGAGACTATATAAAAATTTTAATAAAATTTTCATTGTAAGAATTTGCATGATATCACTTTTTTGGTGAGCATGTCCCCATTTCATTAAATACTTTTGAACCAAACATATAATTGAATAACAAACCAATTATATTATTCACGAGATTTAAATGGGTTCTACCTTAGAAGCAATTCGAACTCCTAAAGGGAGACTTCTCACTCCATAGTGGAAGCATAAGTTAAATTCTTCTGCCCCCGGTCTAAGATCAAGTTCATGGAGCGTCCCAGAAGCAGCTGACAACAGAAAGAGACACCTTTTGTAGAACACTGTGGCCGCTCTGGGTCACGCACCCCATCTACCTCCTCAAACTCCATGCACATTGTGTTCCAAGGCGCCACTTATTTTTAGGAGATGTTTTCCTCTTGTTTCTGCAGCTGTTTTTAATCACAAGCTTTGGGCACTACATCCCAAAGAAACCCTGGCAGAGACACAGGTGTGAAAAAGGAAGGGACAGGGCACCATCTTGGACATGTATTTAGAGAAAGGAAACCATTTCGCCAGAGCTTCACATTTACTCTTGAGCTGTGACAGAGCGAGTGGAGGATGCACAGCCATCACACTTGGCTTGAGTCCCCACACTGCCTCTTAGTTGCCAATTGGGTGACCAGGGAGAACCTCTTAACTCCCCTCTCCTTCCTGTATTATAATAAATACACCACTAAATTATAAGAGTTAAATGATCATGTAAATTATGATGACCTTGTTTGCACTTTGTGAAGGAAAAGAAACTTCTAGGACATCCTTCTTGTGTTCCTATTTTTCATTAGGTATACTTTCACACCAAAATGAACCAATGTACATATTCAAAACTCCACAAAGGATATTAGATAAATCAAAAGAAATCAAAGCCTTGAGGACACTTAGGCTAACAGCTGTAACAAATCCCCACCTTTCAATGGCTCAACACACTACAGTTTTGTGGCTCCTGTGAACATCCAACACAGGTATTACTGGCTCAGGAACAGTCTTCCAGGGACCTAGACCCTTGCATATTGTAGCTCCACCCTTATTTTCTCAGGCTTCTGGATCCCCTGCGCTTAGTAGGTTAGGAAAATGAAAAGAGGGAAAAGGCACACCCCTACTTCTTAACCTCTGCACTCAGAAAGTGACGCTCACCAATTCCACTCACATTCCATTGGCAAGAATCTGCTTCATAGCACACTTCACTTCAAAAAGAAGCTGGGGACACAGTCTAGGTTTGGGGGGCAGCTAGTCAGCCTGCCACATTATACTATTTTATTAATTATATAAATGTTAGTATAGATGGAAACATATGCTAAGAATAGATGTGAAGATAAGCATTACTATTTATAATAGATAAAACCTGGAAACAACCCAAATACACAAAAATAGATGACTGGATCAAGACGATGTGGTACATATACACAATGGAATACTATTCAGCAATCCAAAAAGATAAACTCATGCCATGAGTTCACTTATAGGAGGAATATAGGGAAACCAAATAAGACATCAGTGTAAAAAAATAATAACAAAAATAATAACAAAACACAACAAAGCAAAAACAGACAATTATAAACCAGAGACATCCTGCAGGGGAGGAGGAGGGAGAGGGATCAGAGAGAGAGAGGGAGGAGCACTGGGGTCTGAGATGATGGTGCACGGGTGCATTGGTGAAGGAAATTCTGTGGGGACTACACCTGGGGGGAGGGGGAAGCAAATATTGTTTAAAAATGAACAATGATATAAAAAATAAAAAAATAAATAAAATAAAGATGAGCATTACTTACAGTGCTGGGCTAAAGTGAAGGACATGGCTCTCTTTTTGCTGTCTTACAATCTTGTTCAAACTTCTTACTGTCTTAGACTCATGTAAGTATACAGTCTTTTTTTTTTTTTTTTAATTTTCTAGAGGCATGTCTTATTTATTTATCTATTTGTTTGTTTGGTTTATACATGCACTGGGTACAGTCAGAAGCCGGGAGGGTGAGAGAATTCACCAGAGCCAGAGCAGGGAGCAGAACAGGCAGAAGGACCGAAGTACACTGCTGAGGGGAGCAGCGGGCGGCAGGAGAGGTCTGCGCGCCATGTGGGACCCTCCTCCGGTGGCCGGGGAGCAACCGGGGATCGAAATGGCGCCGCAGAGGCCGCGGGCAGCTTCGCAACCCAGCGCTCAACCGCTGCGCCACCAGGGAGGCCCAAGTATACAGTCTTACAGCATCCCTCCTGAGCTTGTATACAGCGGCCTTCAGAGGAAAACTACAGACGTTTGTGCATTTACTCATTGATTCTTCTTCCATTCAGGAAAAGCATACACAATGAGTAAGTAACCTGTGTTCATGAGCAAGGTCTTATGGGGGCCTGGAATTGCCCCTTGGTTCAGTGTGCTGCAAGGGAATAATTGCTCAGTGCAAACTCTTCTGTTCCACTGTAACATGGAACAGAGTCCCAAATCAGGAAGCTGCTATCTCAGATCTGGCCTCTACCTCTGAGTGGCTCTGGGCAAATTATCTGGCCTCTCTGGGCCTCTGGGTTCTGATGTGTGAGATGAGAATGATGAGACAATACCTATAAAGCCCTCAGCACAGTGCCGGGAGCACAGCTGGTGCCCCACACATTAACTCCACATCATCCTCACATCTCCTACTATGGACTTATCACAACCCCTGCTTGAGTAGTAGCTCTGGGAACTGGGGGGAAAATTTGTTATTCAAATAAATAACTTTTCCTGTATGCACTAGCTGTGAAACATGCCAGTGAGGATGTGCGAAGTGTGATTATTTCGATGATAGGAAATTGGAAAGAGAATGATCTTAATCATGGCTTGCCAATCTTTTTCATAGATAAATATAGGATTAATAGATATCATTTATTAAATACCCACTTCTCTGGAAATTCTAATCTAGGCTTTTTCTATATTCGTTTTCATCTACTTCCCAGTAACCCCGTCAAGTGGCAGTTCTTATCTCCTATTTTACACATGAGCAGCAATAACAATGAAGACAAGGAAATGAAGACAAGGATCAGAGAGGCTTGTAATTTACCCAAGGACACACAGTTAAAGGATTTGAGCCCAGTCCTGTCCACCTCCGGGGCATTCTCTGCCACAAGGCACAATGTTTCCCAGATCCCTTAAATTGGAGTTCTTTCTTGGATATCACAGGAAAGAATCACAATATTCACGTGACACTCTCATTTTCACATTCCATGCTGTTGTTGAATCCTCATATTGCCCTGTAAAGTAAACAAAGGCAGGGATCACTGTCAGCATTGTACAATGAAGAGACAGACTCTGGGGGGCCCTTTAGGGTGGGGGAGGGAGCAGGTAGCCACAATAGCAGCACTTCCTGAAGACTAGCTACCCACACATCTGACAGACACAGGGTAAGTTCTTGATAGACACACTACTCATTTTGTGCCCTTAAGAACTCCATGGCACGAGTTCCTTTACTATCCCCATTTTGCACATGCAGTAACTGGCATTTAAATATTAGGATCCTGTGCCAACCAACTAGCATACAATAAAGAGACAAAATTGAAGGAGACTGAGTAATTCTGTCTCCCACGTCCAGTGTCTGGGAAAACAAAAACCAAACAAGAAACCACTCCTCTAGTCAGTATTTCCCAAGCATTCACTACATGACATGCCGCAGCAGCAACCAGCAAGACAAGGGCCCTGCTCTCAGGGGTAAGAGCGTAGTAAGGAGAGACAGCTAAAAGCAAGGACACACACTGGTAATTCACAGACTTTCTGACAGAATAGTGTTGTGGAGGACATAAACCGGAGCCCCAAGGGATACAGAATGAGAAGAGCAGGCTGGTTTAGATACGGTGGCAATATTTGGCCAGGTGCCTGCGTGTAAATAAACATCCACATCCAGCTCCACAAACCCCTTCGGGAAGACATCTCAGTCAGTGGAAGTTGTGAGGGTATTGGCTTTGAGGCATGAATAGTCTGATGTGTTTGAAGAAGAGTAGGAAAGCTGGAGTGGCCAGATCACAGCTATCAAGAGAATAACACCACTGCTGTGTAGAGTAAGAATTGCAGTAAAATATGGTCAGCTGTCAATTGGGAATGAAGATGCAAACATCCTAAATTATAAATAGTAACAAATCAGGGCCTCCCTGGTGGCCTAAGTGTGAAGTCTCAGTGCTATCACTGTGACAGCCCACCTTGATGGCCTGAGTTCAATCCCCAGCCAGGGAGCTGACCCACTTGGCGCAGCAGACCTCTCCTGTGTCACCTGCTGCTCCCCAGTAGGTCCTCCTGTTCTGCTCCCCACCCTGCCTCTGGTAAATGAATCCTCTCACCCCCTAACCCTGTACATCTGGCCTGCACCCCAGTTCTTCTACACAAAAATAAACAAAAATCTTCCAAAAAAATAAGTATAAAAATAGTAACAGATCTAGTCCAAGAATACATTAAAAAATCCATTTCACCCAGGGAGCGCTTATCTAAGGGTGAAGGACAATTCAATAATAGAGAAGTCTTCATTGTTATTCACCACAGAGATAAGTACTGTTAATTATCTCAATACATACCAAAAAGTATTCAATAAAATTCAACATTCAGGGCCTCCCCCGGTGGCGGTGGCACAGATGGTTGAGCACTGTGCAGTGAAGCTGTCCACAGCCTCTGCAGCTGCAGTGCTGGGCATATCCCAGCAACCGGCAAGAATCCCACATGGCGCTGCAGACCTCTCCTGTCGTGCCCACTGCTCCCCTCAGCAGTGTATTTCATCAGTCTGTCTGTTCTGTTCCCCGCTCTGTCTCTGGTGAATACTCTCACCCTCCCGCACATCTGGCCTGTACCCCAGTTCTTGTATAAATAAAATAAATAAATCTTTAAAAAAAAATTCAACATTCAGAATTAATTTTTAAAAAACTCAATAAGTCAGGAATGAAATGTAAGTTTCTCAACATAAAAAAGGAATTATTATCAGAGACTGTCAGTAGTTAAATACTTGATGTGGAAGGCTGATATGTTTTCCCACTAAAGACAGGTACAAGCCAGAATTGGTTGCCATCATTGATATTAGTTATCATTGCCAAGGATCAAAGTACAAGAAAAACAGAGATATTGAGAATTACAAGAAGAAAAAAATTCACTCTTTGCAAATAATATAATTGTTCACCTCAAGAAAATCCAAGGGAAGGAACTGAAAACTTTTTAGACCTATTAGGAAGGCTGAACTCTGGATAGATGCAATATCAATATAATTCATCCAATAGTGTTAATTAAATACTAGTGTTAATTAAACTTTAAAATGATTCAATTTATAACAAAAAAAACAAAATTCCTAGAAAATAAATATGATTTTAAAATGTACAAGATCCCCTTGAATATAAAATGACATCAAAACCTAAATAAGTGAGGTGATAAACCTGGTTGGCAAGACTTCATGTTGAAAAGACTCTGATTGATCCATCAATGCAATTCTAGTCTAAATCAACAGCATTTGTTAATTCAGGTCTCATCCTACCAGATGTCAAAACACTCTGTTAGCTGTAGTAATTAAAATGGCCTAGCATTGGTGCAGATATTGACAAATAGATCAATGAACCAAAATAATAAACCTAGAAACAAAGTCAAGTATATATGAAAATCAAATATGCAAGAAAGCTGGTATTTCAAATTGGTCAAGAAACAATGGACTAATCCACATGTGAGATTGGACCAATTAGCTATTCATTTGGGGGCACCATTTCTTAATTCACTAGGAATTAGATTCCTAAATCACACACACCATTCATCCACAGAAAATAACCTTCAGGTGAGTTAAAGTGCAAAAGTATCTAATAGGTATATATTTTTATGAACTTAGAATGGTAAATTCTTCTTAAACAAGAGAAAAAATCTAGAAACTAGAAATTTTTCTAGATTTATAAAAATTCTGTAAGCCAAAATACACCAGAAACCAAATTAAAAAGACCAAGAGAAAATATTTACAGCATAGTAAGGGATTGATATCCTGAACTCATAGAGAATTTTTAACAAAGTAGAAAGAAACTCAATTGCAAAAATGTATAAAGAAAATAAATAATTCACAGAAAATTAATAATTCACAAAATTAGTAATCATGCAAAACTGCCTGTGACGCGAAAGTTAAGTATTCAACAAAAAGTAAAAAGACACTAAGTGTTGCAAAAAATATGGAGAAACACATTCTCATACACATTGGGTGTGAACTGGTGAAGTCAGTGGATGAAGTTCATTGAAAAGCATCTACAGAAATATCAAATGCACGTGTCTCCTGACTCAGCTCTTCCACCTCTTGAATAATTTCTGAAAAGAAATCATTTGTTTATACATATACAACTCATTGTATAAGTTTATGTACATGGATACAAGAACACTCATCACAGTATTCTGTGTGTAGCAATGAACGAAATACCTAAATTATTGTGAATAGAGAGGAAGATATTTAAGTAAATTCTGTTATATTCATTCATCAGACAGCAGCATGCATGGGAGATATGGCAATAGCTTTACTTCCTGTAAAAAAACAAGCAGCAAAATGACGTGTGAGGGCTATATGTGCATGTGTGAGTGCAGTAAGAGGGAAAGAGGAGAGCTTACCCGACATGTCCTCTGAGGGTGGGAGGAGCAGGGAAACACCTCATTTTGTATATCATTTTGTATATCATTTGTATATCAAACACCTCATTTTGTATATCATTTTTGTCTCACTTAACTCTTTCACAAAAATCATTGGAACTGGGGGCCTTCCTGATGGCTCAAAGGATTAAGATGCAACCTATGAAGCTATCCACAGCCACTGCAACACGAGTTCAATGCCTGGGAGCAACCCACATGGTGCAGCAGACCTCTCCTGACTCACCCATGGCTCCCCTCAGCAGTGTATTTCAGTAGATCTGCCTGTTCTGTTCCCCACTCTGTCTCCAGTGAATCCTTTCACCTCCACTCTGGCCTGTACCCCAGTTCCTGTATGCATAAATAAATAAATCTTTAATAAAAAAAAAGCATCGGAACTGAAAAATGGGGTTACGATTGCCCAAAATCTTTTCTGCAGAGTCAAGAACAAATATGGACTTTCTGACTCTAAAACATGTGCTCTTTCTATGTTAATCCAGTTCAATCCAAAACAGTGAGGGATCCAGTAATCCCACATCAAGGACTCTCCAAAGAATGCAAAGACATAAATCTGAAGGTTATATGCACACCTATGCTCATCACACTATTTACAATAAGTAAATAAAAAGCTTATTTCAATACTTATTTACAAACAGCAAAAAAAAAAAGCCAAGTTGGAAACAACCCAAGTGTTCGAGGACAGATGAGTGGAGTAAGAATGTGTGGTATATTTACATAATAGAATACTACTCAGCAATAAAAAGATGAACTCTTGCCATGTAATGGGAGGGAGCCACAATGGACTATGGAGGAAGAAAAGGGGAGCTTGGTGGTGAGTGTGGCATGATAGCATACTCCTGCAGAGGTGGGAGCCTATATTTCTGAATCATTTACAGTGCTGTAAATCAAAGCTATCTTGATAAAAATATATTTTAAAAGAAGTCAGGGCCTCCCTGGTGGCGCAGCAGTTGAGCACCAGGCTGCGAAGCTGCCGCAGCCTCTGCAGAACTGGTTCGATCGCCGGCCACCAGCGAGGGTCCCACATGGCACGCAGACGTCTCCTGCCGCGCCCGCTGCTCCCCTCAGCAGTGTATTTAGTTAGTCTGCCTATTCTGTTCCCCGCTCTGGCTCTGGTAAATTCTCTCACCCTCCTGCACTTCTGACAGTACCCAGCGCTTGTATAAATAAATAAATCCTTAAAAAATAAAAATAAAAGAAGTCAGTCATTAATTTACCCAGACTCTACTCTAAGAAAGTGAATGCTCAAGCAGCATTACCCCTACCCAGAAAGTAAGAAACATATCACCTCCATGCCAGGCCCTAGACCAGCTCCCTTAGTGGCCTGTCCTTTTCTTTATTCCAGAGGTCCTCACCCCAGTAACTTGCTCTTAATCCAACTCAGTGGGCTCCTCTGTCCCTAGCAGATTAGAAATAGAGAATTGAGCGGGTGGGAGAGGGGGCAGGAAGAACCTTTGAGACACAAGCTGTGCTATTCTCATTGTTTTTACTCAAACATGAATCTTTGTTCTACGATGCAAATTTTGAGAAGTTGGTGCCAATCTGCTCTGAACAAAAGAATTTTGGTCTAAAAAACAAAATTGAGATGGGAATTCTGGCTTTCCTAGTTGCTCTTTTGAGCATCTGCCTTTACCCACCACTCCCTACACTGGATCCCACCCAAAATCAGACATGAACTTTGAGGAAAACTTCATCGGTTGCTTACCAGTTACAGATGCCAAGGGGAGTCCAGGGTGTCCCATATCAAGGCTGCTAAAATAAACATCTTTAATCATGTTTAGGGGGCTGAATCAGCTGACTCTAAGAGCTCTCCCTCAATAGCTCAAATATCATAGTGCTCCATGAAAGGGGAACATCTTTGTTTCAATGGATAGTTATCAGGGGCCTGACTCTCTACTTCGTCTAAATGGAATTTTCCATTGGTCTTGTCATAATATTGTATTAATGACACTATTTTAAGTCTAGACACATATTTTAAATATATACATTAAGCAAATAATTGTTTAACCACAGTACACATTTGCCATATTTTCTTCTAATATTCAGGCATATACTAAAAAAAGTATAAATGGGTAAATTTTTTATGCCTCTAACCTATATTGAATGTCATAAGCCTTTGTGCATACTGATATACAGATTTTCTAAATTTTTAAATAACTATTTCATTCCATGTTGTGTCTCAATTTATTTAATATTTAATTTTTAAACATGGGGATTTCTTGGAAATCATAAAGCTGCCCCTGTGAGCATCTCTGTGCTTAAATCTTCCTTATCTTCTATTAAATGATTTACTTGCTTTAAAATTCTAGGAGAGAAGTATTAGATTGAAGGACATGTGTATCTTTGTTTTTCCTCAGTTTTTGACAAAAATATTTAAAATGAATGTTAATCCTCTATCCTCAATATTGGATATTGATTTTCATTTTGCTAGTATTCATCATATGTTAATAAGTTGGTTTTTATATTTTTACATAAAAGACATTTTTTATATTTTAATATTTTCCTTATCTTTTGCTTGGCTTCAGCTGCTTAAAGCAATCTCACTTATCTTTCTCAAAATCACAAGGACAAGGAGCATTGTAAAACATTTAAAAGATGTAGATATGGATAAAGATAAAGATCTCACATTAAAGTTCAGATGAAAATAATAACCTACCAGCTCATATGGTAAAGATCAAATTAAAAAATCAGCCTATACCTACCACTTTCAGAAATAAAGTTTTCTTTTGCATCAAATAAAGATTTGTATTCAAATGCCTCCTTCACTGATTTCATATACTTGAAAGCAGTACCCACAGCTATTTAAAAAATAATTTCAAGCCCCATTTCAGCTCATTGAATAAAAATCTCCACGAAGGACCTGGGAATCAGTTTTGTGTGGGTTGGAGGTGGGTTGAATTTTAAATAAACCTCCCAGGCAGTACTTGTCATCAGAGGTTTGTAAACACCTAGTTTAGACCTAGAGTCGGTGGGTGAAGCCCACAGGGAGTCAGGTTTCTGCTTGCCTCAGAGAGTTCCTGACAGACCACCTCATGGTGAAGAGGCTGCCTGGGAACCACCCCATGGCCCTGAGACTTCTTTGGTGGCTACTGACATCTTCCCAGGAGACTCCAGGGCCCCTGAAGGCCTGAGTCTCCTTGCACCTGGGCACCCCGCCCACCGCAGCTCCAGGCTCTGCAAAGCAGCTCCGGTGAGCAGGCAGAGTTAGAGGCCTTGATGAGGGGGAGGGGGGGAAGCAAATATTGTTTAAAAATGAACAATGATGTAAAAAATAAAAAAATAATAATATTAAATTTTTTTTTTACTTAAAAAAAACAAGAAAGAACTAGAGGCCTTGCAGAGTCTCCACCCCAGTGTGGCTTGATTCTTCAACTTCAAATAATAAAAATAAAATAGTTCACAAATGTAGCTTCAAAATTTTCCTATTCATCTTTCCAAGAAGTGCAGTGTATAGACTCTTTGTAATGGAGCAGGAAAGTGAGGGCTATTCAAGACTCATCATTATCGGTATAGTCTAGGGCTCTTAGCTGCTTAGCCCCCCAGACTCAAACCCCCTTGTGATACCCCCCAGCAAACTGCCCTCCAGCCTCCAAAGAGGATCCAGTGGATGACTGTAGTTTCCTAATTTCACACAACCCTTTCAACCATGAAAATCATTATCTTTTCCAACAGTTTACACTAAGCCCTATGAATTGCATTGGGGAAAACGAAGTCACGGGCCTGGCTGGAGCTAAAGTTCTGACCTCTTGCCTCTTATCTAAACCCTTTTCTGTGAGTTTCACTTGTTATATCTGCTTGGGGAATAAGGGGTTTCTGGGAACATATTCTCAAAAGAACTAACCTCCAAGTGCTTTGGGTAGCCCGGATATAAATGTAGATTCCAACCTTGAAACATGTCTTGCTTCACCATCATTACAGTAAATGTTCAGCAAAATTGAAACCTGTGAAACATGGTGGGCGGGTTGGGGGGGGGCACAAATTTCACCCACTTTGCAACCATCCTCTGTCACTTTGCTCTTCAAGGTGTGCTCTGGCCCAACAGCTCTGCATCACGTGAGAACATTCTCAGGTTAGAAATGCAGAAACCCCAACCCCACCCCAGACCCACTGAATCACAACCTGCATTTTACCAAGCTCCCCAGGTGATTTGTAGGCACAGGACATCAACATAGGAGAAGCACTCATCTAGAGCAAGCATAGAGATAAGAAACATAATTTATTTTTTTCTGATTATAAAAATAATAAAAACTCAGTGCAGGAAATTTGGTAAGAATCCCTGCACCCCACCCCCGTCCTCTAGAGAGGAGAGGGAGGAAAGTGGCTTGAATGGAACATAATCAGGCTCTTTCCCATGGTGATTGCTAAGCCTCTCGCAGATCTCTGTGTAATTCATGGAGCAGCCTTCCCTAGTCATGTGACTGGCCTGGGGTAGGGTGGGAGGCAGCTGGGTAAGAAGGATGGAGAGATGCTAGTAGCATCTGAGTCATTACGCACACTGCTCATGCTTTGTGGGTGGAGTGGGTTTGTAAACTATAGGCAGGTAGGAAATTTTTTCTTTTCACCCCACTTTCATCAAAACTGACTGAGAACTGGAGGGGAGTGCTCGGTGAGGTCCTCTGGGAGCTGGCACAGACTGAGTGAGCCTGCCAAGGAGCAGGTGGCTTTGGAGGAGGCCCAGCCCCTTGGGCAGGGTTCCCTAGACTGTAGAGCTAGAAAGGAAGTGGTGCAAAGGTGAGGTGCTTAGAGAAATGAGACCGAGGAAGAGTCAAGCCAGAATATGGGGTCTGTTTACCTTCCCTTGAAAATGGGGGAAGCAGATGCAGAGCAGAAGGGGGGTTACGCCATCAGGACCACTCCTACCCCTCCAACCTCCAGAGCTAAGGAGGTAGCCCAATTTTAACCCAGATTCAAATGCTGCACACAGGTTCATACAACTTTACTCAACTGACACTGTAATATTAAAATCTTCCCCAATGGTAAAAATTCGTTGAAAATACTATTTTAAAGCAAGTATCATCGTTACATTTTACGTATTTCCCATTTGGGGATAATTAGAGTATTTCTATTTTTGACTATTACCAGAACCCCTGCTGCCCTGCATCCCCTCCCCATCTCCACACCTTCCCCCAGGTAGTGTTATCCTGACCTTCAACACCAATATATTGAAATTTATGTAACTATATATGCAAACTATATGTATATATTTATATACTGTATAATATATATTTATATATTTGCTTATTCATATTGTCTAAGCATAAATATACAGCTATATATTTATATATCTTTGGTATACTTATCTTAGATATATTTCACATATAAATCATCTATATACAAATTTATTTTTGAATTTATATAAAATTCAAATGCAAAACTACGCAGACCTTGCACCTAGTTACTTTTGTTCATGTTTTATTTGTGAAATTCATCCATATTTTTGCTTGTAGCAAAAGTTCATTCATTTCTATCACTGCATATTATTTCATTGAATGAATGTACACAACTTTTTCCATATTTGGTTCAGTGTTCCTTGTTTTTGGCAGGAGCTTTAGGCTGCTACCAGCTACTCCATCAGAGCCAGAAGCAGAGGTCCACTTTGTTGTTAAATTCTAAGCGGTAGAATTCCTGAGTGAAAAGAAACATTTTTTTAGACCGCACACTACTACTTGCTTTCCATAAAAGTTGTGATAATTTATATTCAAGAAAAAAAAAGTGAAATTATTTAATGTATGAGTGTCAGGAGTCAGCCTAACAATAACAACAATCCTACTAATAACATTTTACAATATAACTAATGTATAAATTTAAAGTATTTTTTTAAAGATTTATTTATTTATGCATACATGAGCCGGGGTGCAGGCCAGAAATGTAGGGAGGGGGGTGAGAGGGCCCACCAGAGACAGAGTGGGAAACAAAACAGGCAGACTGACTGAAATACACTGTTGAGGGGAGCAGCGGGCAAGGGAGGAGAGGTCTGACTTGCCATGTGAGCTGCTGCCTGGCCGGCCGGGGATCGAACTCGTGCTTCAGAGGCTGCGGATTGCTTCATAGTGTGGTGCTTAACCCCTTGTGCCACCAAGGAGGTCCCTAAATTTTAAGTATTAAGAAGCTGACATCACCTTTTATAAAACTCTTTGTACTTATTACTTAATTCTCACAAAACTCTGAGAGGTAAATTTGATTACTGTTCCATTTTAAAGATGAAGAAACTGTGGTTCGGAAAAACCAAAGTGACCTAGGCTCGCCATGTGGTTAGTGAACAGCAGAGCATGGAATTGGGCCCAGTTTCTCTGGCTCCATGGACAGTCTTACCCAAACCAGGCTCCACCTTGCCTGAATTCCTGGTACGAGACACTGAAGCACAAAGCTGGATGCCATTGAAAGGAGCTTGTTACCCTTTGGTAAGGAAATGACTATCCTTCAGAGCCCAATTCAAATGTTACTGCTTCCCTAAGTGACTCACCCCATCCACCCAACGGGAGCCACACCCTATGTTTGAAGAAACTCTATGCAGGGATTCTGGAACACCAATGATGAGATTCTTCAGTCCAGGATTGCCAATGGGGAGCGCACCCTTAATGACAAAGGTAGACATTAAAGGCTATCACCAACAACCACCATCTACCTCTCGGAGTCCATCTCTACCTCACCTGCCAATCTGACCTTGACTCTGCCCTTGGTACATGCCGACTTCCATCTTTCCTGGCAACCTGCGATTTATGCAACCAGATAGCTTCATGACCAGACCTTTTTGTCACTCAGTCTCAATTCAAATGCCTTCTCCTCAGAGAGGTTTTTGCTGACCCCTAATCTAATGGAGCATTGCTTTCTCTGATTTATCTTCCATCATGTCATTTTAAAAGTTTCCTTTATTTATTGGCCTCCCCGGTGGCGCAGCGGTTGAGCGCTGGGTTGCGAGGCTGCCCGCAGCCTCTGCAGCACCGGTTCGATCTCCGGCTGCTCCCCAGCTACCGGAGGAGGGTCCCACATGGCGTGCAGACCTCTCCTGCCACCCGCTGCTCCACTCAGCAGTGTGCCTTGGTCCTTCTGCCTGCTCTGCTCCCTGCTCTGACTCTGGTGAATTCTCTCACCCTCCCGTGCTTCTGACTGTACCCAGTGCTTGCATAAATAAATAACAAATCTTTTTTTTAAATAAATAAATAAATAATTTAAAAAAGAGTTTTAGGTTGTTTTTGCTTCCTGAGAAGCAAACCTCTGCTGATTTGTTCACCTATCTCTTCCCAGTGCCTAGAAGCATCTCAGTACTCTTAGGACTTAATGGTTGCTCAATTAGTAGTTACCAAATGAGTCTGTTAAGCAAGATGCTGAGTCCAGGTTTGACATTAAAAATCTTTGCCATCACAGTGTTATAGCCATTCACTACCAGTAATATGAATTGAGACGTGGGAGAAAGCTTCTTTGCTATGCCTAGCTTCCGTAAGGCCCCTTTTTACAGATGGAGACACTAAGGACCAGATCAAGAGACATGCTTTTCCCAAAACACAGAAAGAGTGAGTGAACGAGCAACAGAACTGGAACTGGTACCCCACTGTTCCATCCCATCCACCTACTTGCTCCTCCCTACCAGCAGTCATGCCAGAAAGAACTGTCGCAAACTGTCAGCCAGAAAGCAGAAGAGCAGGGCCATTGTGCTGCAGGAGCTTGCCTATGAATTACGCACCCAGTTACCAGCTGCCTTTTTTCCCATTCTGTGGGTAAAAGCCTGATCGCATATAAGATTCACCCTGTGTTTCCGTGGATACAAAGCGATCCTAATTTCAAAATCCCTTGCAAACGGCAAATGAGCGAACTTAATTTTAATAAAAACAAGGAAAATCATACATGTGAGCTTAATAAAATCTAATTTAGGCAATTTGGATCTTATAAAATAAAGCCTTTATGTAAAAACTAGCAATTAGCGTTATGAAACAATACAGTCAACACTTGGCATTGAAGAAGTTTGGGAGTCAGAGGACTCCAGGGAGAAGGAACTATGACAATAATGTAGTAAAGCTCAAGAAGCAGGGCACAGCGTTCTCAGCGTCAGAGGATCCAAGTTCAAGTCCCCAAGCTACCACTTAGCCTATGACCTTGAGCAAGTTCCTTTCCCACCCTGGGCCCCAGTGACCTCTTTTTAAAATGAGGTTAATAAGACCAGCTCTACCTAGTAGGGTGTTTGTACAGACAAATAAGAAAATGAATAGGCAAGAGCTTTGTAAAAGTGTTCATCAATTGTTCACGATCTCTCCCACCTACCTTCCTCCCAGTAAGGAGGAGGGCACATTCACAGATGTATAACCCGGATCAGGGCCTATGTGGCGAAGCAGGACTGGAAGGCAAGTGCATAACCCTCAGCTCTAAGGCATGGGAGAACTATAACAGGCTGTCCGTGACTCCTGGAGGTGCTTTATGGGAACCAAAACCAAATCTAGACCCAGCACATCTGCTCCACTGACAGATCTCCTTCAATGACAGGTCTTCGCAGGCAAGGCGCATTATGAGAGAGATGAGATCAGCAAACTGCTGGCAGGTGCCGCAGATGAGCTCAGGTCCCTCAGCAAGATGACCCAGTCAATGTCCAAGACAGGTTTTCTGATTCCACGCCCAGCCAACTGGACAGCACCTTCCTCGCACTCCCCTGAGAGAGAGACCGAGAACCCGTCTCTGCTGTGTCTCTTTCTCTTTTCCCCAAGGACACGGGCCGCGTCTATCAGAGCTGCTGGGAGCTGCGTCCCCAGGGAGCGTGGTCTTCCTCACAGAGACTGCAGCAGGCGATGGCTTTCCCCAATTCCTCTCTGGAGCAACCACCATCGCACGCAGGAAGCAATTTTTCCTAGTGCCTTCCCAGAAGCAAAGTGGGTAATTAATTGCACTGAATAACACATTAAATGTACTAATAATTGGGTAGTCACAGCAAAATGATTACTTTGAAGAAATATTACCGATTCCCTGTTGTACTTAACATTTCTCCTTATTTATCATTACCGTTTTAATCAATAATAGTCACAATACTAATAAATCCATCTTAATTTTAATTGTGTTCAATTGGATGTACCAGTACTTGAGTATTCTGAGCATACTTCATTACTTATATTAATTTAAGATCACTTAAAGACAAATTACATAGTTTGTACTTTCAAGTAGGTAGGTAATTATGACAAAGTTTCTCCAGATTCAGCGTTTCCACGCACTGAGAGGTGTGAGGTGTCAGGCGTCTGCCTTTTCCTGTTAGGCACAAGGGTCAGGGGTGGAGAAGATGAAGAAGATTCTCCAAACCCCAGCTTGAATGAGCATAGCCTGGCCTTTTCCAAAAGGCTTGGGTCTCTGAAAGTATGATTAATAGCGCTGCCCTCACTTATACTTTCCAGTCACTATGGCGGCTCTCCTCCATGCAGTCACCAACGCCAAGAGCCAGGCACCTGGCTAAGGGGCCAGAAGGGGAACAAAAAAACAATATGAGGTGGAAAGTTTCTAGAGACCTTTAAAGGTGTTCAGATAAGGAAGAGCACAAGGGACTATGGTGATGGTTCACAGTTGCTGCAGTGGTGGGAAATTATGGGGACTACACCTGAGGGAAGAAATCAAATATTGTACAAAAATGAATAACAATGTAAGAAAATAAAAGAAAGAAAGGAGTTCAGATGGAGGTGGCAGTAATCAACAGGCAGGATATGGTGATTGAAGGGGCCTCCCTGGTAGCACAAGAGGTTGAGTCTCAGCACTATGAAGCTATCCGCAGCCACTGCAGCATGAATTCCATCCCAGGCCAGGGAACAACCCACATGGCGTGGCAGACCTCTCCTGTCTCACCTGCTGCTCCCCTCAGCACTGTATGTCAGTAGATCTACCTGTTCTGCTCCCCACTCTGTCTCTGTGAATCCTCTCACCCCCCACACCTCTGGCCTACACTCCAGTTCTTGTATGCATAAATAAATAAAAAATAAATCTTTTAAAAAATAATAATATGGTGATTAATGGAATTGAAGTAACTAGGTAATGGCGAGACTCGGGGAGCACAGCAGTCCCCCGTTATTCGAAGTTACTGCTTTTCAAGGTTTCACTTACCATAGTTAAGCACTGTTGAAAATAATACCTACCATAAAAATACCACATTTACATAACTTTGTCATAGTATGTTGTTCCAACTGTTCTATTTTATTACTAGCTATTACTGCTCATTTCTCCCTGTGCCTAGTTGTTTTTTGTTTGTTTTATTGAGGTAACATTGGTTTACAACACTGTATGTGATTTAGAGGAACGGGTTCACATGTCCTTACCACACCATCCCCACCAGCCATGTACTCAAAGTCCTTTACCCTAGGCCTGTGCCTGCTCTATACACCAGGCTTCACTATAGGGTGTGTGCATAGAAAAAAACACAGGGCTCAGTACTATTGCAGTTTTCGGCTTTTGCTAGAGGTCTTGGGACGTGTTCCCCCTGCACAAGGGGGACTGCTGTACTTTCAGAGACAGGCATTTTTCTAGGTCTTAACGAAAGTGGGGCCACAGATTCCAGCTTTGGCAGAGAGCCCGTAGGATGGACTTGCAGCAGCCATGGCAGAGAAGGTAGGAGAGGCGGATGGGAAGGAAGAACAGGAAAGGGACAAGTTAACCCCAGGTGTGCCTTTCATTGGATGGCTGGTGGTGAGTGATGCCAGAATAAAGGAGTCAGGTTTAGGGATAAGAAGACAGGTTTTCTAAGAGACACTCTGAACTTGAGGGGCCATGGCTCCGGCCAGGGGAGATACTAACAGATCAAGTGTTGATGGTCAAAGCCCAGAGGAATTTCCAGCACTGAAAGAGAGGCGGGGCCCTCAGGAAGAGAGTTACAGTCAAGAGAAGGGTGACAGTCAGAGCTCCAGACTCTGTGGGCTCCGCTTTACAGGCATGCACCTGTATGCACCTGTCCACAGCCCCACAGTCAGTGAGCCCTCACTCAGGGCCCAGCCTAGCAAGCTGCTTCTCCTCTTCTCTGCCCAGGGCCTGGCACACAGGGAATTGCTTTGAATCAACTTGTGTTAAGTTGAAACTGAACACCAACTTTGTAGTCACTGCCCCCATTTTTTGAGGCTATCCTGGTACCCCAGGGGTTGGGTATAGGGGCTCCATATGGGAGCTGTGGGTGTGGGTAGTGACGGGCAGGTCTGGTGTCCTTTCCTCTCTGCAAAACTGGATATTAAGGTCCTGGCACCTGCAATGATTTGCCAGGGTGATTGCAACTGAGGCTAATGATTTCTAGCAATCTAGAAGTTGTAGGAGGAGAAGAATTTAATGGGAAAGAGGCTCCACCTCCTGGTAATATTCAAAACCAACATTTCTTCAGCACTTTACAGTTTGTAAGCTTATGTCAGCTTTGGAACTCTCATTTAGCCCTATATCTTAAACCAGAGGGTGATTACCTGAGTATATACATAGGTTTAAAAGTCATCACACTTATTATTTAAGATCCAGGCATGTCATTCAATGTTAGTTATTTATTTAAAAATACAAATACCAACACGGATAAAATAAATAGCATCTCATTTAATGCTGTGACCATCCTCTGAAAGCAGCATCTTTGTTTAACCAAAAGACCCTGAGACCGGGGCACTTGCCCTAGGTCCAGGGGTAGTGAGTAGAGTGACAAGGAGCCAGACCTGAGTGTCAGGAATTCCTAAGGTCCCACCTGGGTACCAGGGATGACAATCTTAACTGAGAAGAGCTGAGGAGGAAGCAACTGTGAAGCCAAAAGATCCAGGGAGGTGTTTTGGGGCTGAGATCAATGGCTCCACCCAGCCCCCTTTCTTTGAGCTCAAGGTTCAGCCTGGTAAGATTTTCTTTCTGGGTGCACATTTCTGCTTGGATAGAAACTCTGGAAGGGCAAACTCCCGGGATCTTGGCATCTCAGGAAACCTCCCACTTGCCCCCTGTTGGTATCTCAGTCTCCCTTTGGAGTTTGTACAAAATGAATACTACAAAAGGAGATCAGTCTGGGGTTGAGTTGCCAACAAATTAGACAGGACACCTATCGTTCATTCAGAAGGAAGCAGAAACCAAGCACCAGAATGGGCTGAGGACTGAACCTTTGGAGGGAATCACATTGTCTACTCCTTTCTCTGCCTGGTGTAGGAAACAGACCCTTAAAGCAAAATAATAATAAATAAATAAGTAGATAGATAGATAGATAGATAGATAGATAGATAGATAGATAGAGCAATAAATAAGGCAATAAATGTGAGAAGTAGAAAGATATGAGAATATGCAAAGTGCTGTGTGCTGTGGGAATCTCCAGCAGAAAGTAAGCAATTTTGCCAAAGGACGTCCAAAGGTGTAACATAAGCTGGATTTCTAAGTGTAAATAAAAGTTCAAAGGGCAGAAAAGGGGGGGAGTGGGCACTGCAGGCACAGCATAGACAAATACTCAGAGGTGAAATGGTGTTGATGGGGTGGGGGTGGGTGGGGTGGAGTGCTGAAAAGGTGGTGAGGGGCAAATCAAGAAGTGCCCAGGAGTCTGGTTCCTCTCTGTCTACCCCTAAGGATCCAGTCTGGGTTCCCCTCGTGCCTCCCAGGTTAGGGGGGAGGCTGGAGATGTGCCTGTGGTCTCAGAAGACCTTTTAAAATATTTGTAATCCAGATGTGGCAGGCTAGCATTCACAAAGCACTAGCAATTTAGCTTTTGTTTGGCTAATCCACTTTGCATTCTTACCCTCGTAAAGGCCTAGCCTTAGGAATATCCTCTGGACTCCTGGCACATCCCAATTTAAAAGGAAGCAAAGAATTTGTATATACTATCGTCCCTGTTCCTATTAGCATAGTAAGTCCATGCTTACAATACTCTTTTGTAACATGCACCTGAAGACACTTCCAGAATCACGTTCTGGAAACAAGGGACTGCCAGCAGCTGGGCCGTGATTTGCTACACCCTTGAGTGGTGCTATCCAGTAGTGCCATTCATGTGGTTTCTGGTGCTGCCTTTCATATTTGGGAGTTTTCCCCTCTGGAGCCTGAGAAAATTAGCCCGTGCCACTTCTCTCCAAGTTTCCAGCCTCCAGATGGAATCAAATCTCTGTCTAGTATCAGCTTTCAATGTGATGAATAGGTTCTTGATTTCTGTTTTCATATCTGGAAGGTCCAGATTCCCAACTGGGGTGACTGATCCCCCTGGGAAAATGGCATATGATAGACACGAGGGACAGAGATGACCCGTAACTCTTGGAGGATCAGGTTTCAGACAGGGTTCTGATAACTAGAAAAAATCAATATCTTTATGCTCAAGTTAGATGTTCTTAAAATAATATTCTCCAAGCTCTCTAGACCAGGGATTTATTAAAATATTGACAACTGACTCTGAAATAAATTACACTACTCACCCTTTCACCTTAACTCACCGACCCAGACAACTCTCCCCATTTGACCTGATGCACAGGTCAGAGTAGAGACCAGTCAAAGTTCGAATCTTCTCTCTGCCAAGTTTATTGGGAGGTCTTAGACAAGACTCTCTGAGGATCCTATTTTCCCACCTGCAAAATGGACTTTTAAGCAGCTTCCCCTGGGTTGAGTGATTTGTCAGTGTATTATCCATCTAATTCACTCTATGCCTTCAGGCCAGACGCTGCCCTAGAGACCAGGAGTACAGCGGTAACCCCTGCCTGCCCCTACCGCTGGAGGAGAGAATGAATGCCCTCTTGCTTTGTGAGTGACACCACGGCGTACCTTGGTTACCAATATCAGTCCCGGGATCTGACACTCAACATGCATGGACCAGGAAACCATAATGATGCTTCGTACAAGCTTTGGAATTAGACCCAGGCCCATACTTGTTGTGTGGCCAGCACAAAATCCTCCTGTTCTCTGGCCTCCCTATTTTCCTCTTGAAGACAGGACCAGTAACAAGGTGGGTGATATTTCAAGGAGTGAATGGAATCATGCACCTAAAGTCATTTACAGGGCTGGCTGGCATCTAAGAAGTGCTCAGCAGATGTTATGATGATGAGCATTATTTTAAGAGGAGAACAGCTAGCAGAGCAGGCCAAAACCACTTTCCTCGCCCCGGAAGGAGATGAGCGTCAGTCAGCTCCGAGCAGCCCGCCTTGGGGGCTACGTGGTGACATGGGTTTCTCTGTTTATCCCTCGAGGCTTCCTTTCAGCGTCTTCTTCCCCAGCAGCTGCTCTGTCAACAGTCCATATGCCGCCTCGGCGACCGAGCAGCTTTTGTGAAGGGGCTGCCAAGCCTGTGGGAGCACTTTGAGGAGGAGTTCAGGGGCACACGCTTGTCATCGTCACTCCGCCCCCTGCGAGCCTCTGCTTCCTTCCCTGCTCCTCCAGCCTCCCCCGAACCCTCCGGGAAGTGGAAGTGGGCTGCCCAGGCCTGGTTCCCGGAGGCTGTGCACGTGGCAGGGAGGCCAGCTGGAGGAACAGGAGGGGACAGATGCCATGGGGGCCCAGATTTGTTCCTGCAGGAAGAATGGAAGGAGCTAATTGTCTCATTACCCTGGAGCGATTTCTCCTTGGCCCTGCCAGGCCCTGTGGAGAGAACTCTCCAGTTTGTGCATGTCAAATGGTGGGCGGCTCTGGGAAGGAGGGGAAGGCTGTCCTGGGCCTGGATTGCTTCTCAGCCTGTGCTGCAGAGTAAATTCTCCCCTGGGCCCTGGGGCCTTGGAATACAGCTTCAAAAAATTCAACTAAAGTTCCACAACCCTTCAGCTTAGTTGACCATTGGCAGAAACTCCACCTGGTACCTTCTTTCTCATCCTAAACATAAAAACACATACACACACACACACACACACACACACACACCCTTTCCACCCTGTCAGTGGTGTTCACACCAAGCGTGGTCTGGTTTCCAGCCATTCTTTAGTATCTGCAAGTACTGGGTCCTGGCCCTACTAGTTACTGTACTGGTTCTCTGTGTTCCTGAGGCCTGGCCTCAGCTGGGTTGACCCTCCATTCTTCACCCCTTGTGTTCAGCCTTCTCTGTATCCATCAAGTCGCCAGCCCTCCTCAGGGGCCAGTTCAAAATCCACCTCTTCCTTAGATTCTCATTATATGTGTTTTCTGCCATTCTATGTCTCATTTTGACTGTCTTATGTTAAAAGAAGGGTGTTTGACTTTTTTTTTAAAAGATTTATTTATTTATGCTTACAAGAGCTGGGGTACAGGCCAGAGATGCAGAGGGTGAAAGGATTCACCAGAGACAGAGTGGGGAACAGAACAGGCAGACTGGCTGAATACACTGCTGAGGGGAGCAGCGGGCTAGGCAGGAGAGGTCTGCTGCACCATGTGGGTTGCACCCTGACTGGCAGGGAATTAAACTTGTGCTGCAGAGGCTTCGGATTGATTCATAGTGCGGTGCTTAACCCTTTGTGCCACCAGGGAAGCCCATGTGGTTGACTTTTTGCAGCATCTTAGTTTTTACAGATTTCCACACATACTCACCTCATCCTCTCACGTAATATCCCTATGTAGTCTGCGGGATTCAGTGCCCTCCAGCTCACAGTACAATCAGATGGTAGCTGGGAAAGATATTGACGACCCACTCCAACATGATGTCGGTACTGGGGGAGCCCTTGAGCCAGAGAAGACCAGGCTTCACTTATCTGGCCAGCCCTACATATATCATTCTCAAATCCTGGCAATTAACCACACTGGGACACCCCCCACTCCAGGCTTCCCATTCAGAGAATTCTGGCCTCAACCCATATCCCAGATACGAGTAAGTAGACATGGCATGCATGTAAGAGAGATGCAGTTACTATGTGTTCAAACAAAGAGTAGATCTTTATTTGTTTTCTCTTAAAAAAATTTGCCTGGCCACCTCATGTTAGCTGCTTACTTCTAGCTTCACATTCCAGCAGGAAGGAAGGAAAAAATAGAGGTTTACAAGATGGAAGGGGCAACACCCACATCAGAAAGGCAAAAATTTCCTGCACTACCCTGTTGGCTTCCATATATTATTCAATCACCAGATTGTCACATAGTATCCACAGCTGCAAGGGAGGCTGGGAAATGTAGTGTAGTTGTGCACATCACCTCCCCTAACAATAGCAGGTTCTATTAATAAGGGATATTTCTCTATTAATTATAACTAATAATTCTATTAATTTTTATTAGTCTTATAAGAATATCCTTATATTCTTCTTATTAATAAGAATGTGTATCCCTTACTAAGTATCTACTCCATGAGGGAGCATATGTGTTTATCACTACAAGTGTGTCCACAGACTTCAGCTACAGTCACACAATGGTTACTCCAAAATATATGCTAATTGGTGGAAAGAAATTGTTAGGGGGAAAGGATGCCCTGAGCAAACTCCATGCAGGCTTTGTGGATGCCACCCCCACTCCATCAAGACCCTGGAAACTACAAATCCCAGGATCCCTAAAGGGAAGTTGCGGGAACCTAAGGGTGGAGTTAAGCAGCCATTTTCTCTGTTTGTAAATAAAAACCAGCCATGTTAGTGGGGTCTGGGCACTTGGCTAGTGCTCTTGGCCAGGCAGGTTTGGTCTAGATGGGTCATTTGGGATTCCAGGTAAGCGGAATGGGTAGGATGCATTTAAGAATTTATCTTCCTCTTTTCTCTCTGAGTTGTACATTTCCTCATTTCCCCTTCCCTTGTAAATAAACCTTTGTTAACCTTTTGTGTGTGCCTGCAGTTTAAGTCCCTTTTAAGTGCACAGATGAGGACCCACAGTCAGGCAACCTGTTTGAGAGCGGGCTTGCCCTGTAACAAAATGACTGCTAAAGCCATCATTCATAGAGCTTTTAAGATCTAAATGGGTTCAAATGCCAAGCCCCTGGAGCACCTATCAAGCTGTCCACATATGGGTATTTGCCAGAATCCAAGGCCTCTTTCCCTCCAGCTTCTCACAGAGTCCCCCTGTGTTACTTGGATGACCTCTAATGCCCATTCCAGATGGCAGCAAATCAAATCTGCAGCAGCTCATTCTGGGCAACCCAGGAGCTAGGCTCCATATTTTAGTTCATAAATCAATAGCTAACTGTGAAGCACAAGATTAAAAAAAAAAATCCAACTTTAGTACATATCTTCTGTAATTACCAAACAGGATGGGATGTGTCTGCTGTAGTGGCAGGATGACCACAGAACAGGTTTTCTATGATTTGGCAGACAGGGTAAAGGAAGAGTCCTGGAGCCCTTAGTGGCTTTCTCAGGCTTTTATTGAGCTTTGGCATGTAGTGCAGCAACCAGATACATAGCAGGCAGGAGTGCCAGGGGGCCAGCAAGCCGGCAGGCCTCTGAGCCCCTGGCAAGTCTTCACTCTGGACTTCTCAGGCCCTTTTTCTCCCCTTCTCTATCCTGCCTCTTCTGCTTCTGCTTCTCTTGGCCACTATCTCAACACTGAGCCATGGCCCACAGAAGTAAACAACACAACTTGTAACAATTTAACAAATGGCAGGAGGGCAGAAAAGCCTGAAAACAATTTACCTTACATCTACCCATAATAATCAACTGGAATTTAAGTTTTTCAGTCAAGTATTTATTGCTAGTTGTGTGTCATTTTGAGGAAATAGAAAACACACTTGATAGATTAAGAAATATCATGTTCATAAAATGCTGCAAATTTGATAAGTGAATAGAAGTTTAAAGTTTAGCTAGAAGTGCTGGTAGATGAATAGTTTTCTAAATATTTTAAATGGCTTCTTTAATGCTTGATAAAAGAGAAGAGGGTACCCAAATCAGACACAGAAACCCTTTTTAAAAGGTTACAAGCAAGGTGAATTCTTCTTATAGGTAGCTTTAGTTTAATTAACGAAAACCCCCAGGCACTGACTCCTGGAAGCTAGCACAGTTATGGCCTGGGGAAGAGGCTATGAGATATGGGGGTCCCTTTTTTCTCCACTAGATGTGTCCCAGGGCACAAAGTCGAGTAGAGGGTTCTCTGTGCTTTTCTGAGGCCCAGCAATGTTGACCTCATTTACAATATGCTCAGTATTTCATTGGTTGCTCAGACTCTGAATCCTAACTTGGGAACTCTAGTTTCCTTGTCTGTACAATAAGAATAAAAATAACCATTGGGTCTGCCTCTTGAGTGTGGTTATATGGACCACATAAGAAGAATGTAAAAACTTGGTGTGGAGTAATGACTGGGGGGATCCCAGCAAGTAATATGACTAAAAAGAAGCGGGAGATTCGGGGCGTCGCGGAGAGATCGATGGGTTGGAGAAGAAGCTGTCATAGTGTCGCAGAGACCTGGAGATTGTGAACTGCAGGCTCTATGAAGAGCTGCTGAGCCCAGAAGTCAGGAGGTCTCTGGAGAGGGAGAAAAACAGCCTGATGAGCAAAGTCTCCAACTATGAGAAGGAGCTAAAGTTACTTCGGCAGGAGAACAGGAAGAACACGCTCCTCTCTGTGGCCATCTTCATCCTCCTGACCCTCATCTATGCCTACTGGGTGGTGTGAGCCGAGATCACTCCGCAGCCACGTGGGCGTTCCCCCTCCCTAGTCAGGGTCCAGCAGGCCCTTCAAGCCTCAGGACCAAGGTGCGGGAGCATTTCTCCTCGATGCGGACTCCTGAGCACAGCTTCCTGTCAACACAGCCCCACTTGCCTCCCTGTCCTGCTATGGGGCCTGGTCACCAGGACTTTGTGCTGGCTCCTCCCTCAGCCTAAAGGAAAGGCAATAAAGAACACCCGGGCTGCAAAAAAAAAAAAAAAAACTTGGTGTGGATAGTACATGGTATTTCAGCAAGAGAGATTTTAGGGTCAGTTATGATTTTCGTGGGGAACAACTTAGTGGCTGTTTCTGCTGGGTTTACATTCCTAGCCCTGAACACGGAGCAAATGCTAGATATCACCGATGTGCAGCTGATGCTCACTAGGGTTCAAATTGAAGCGAAAATATATCATTGAGCAAATGAATATAATAAAGATTCCAGCAGAACTTCCAGCCCAGGTGCAATGAACACTCCAATGGAGGCATAATTAACAAGTTTGCTTACTTACAGCTCCTTCCCTTTCACGATTCATGGCCAGGGCCTCAGCACTCTTATCTACAAGGTCAGGCAGCCAACCAGCTGGTCTGTCTCTCCAAGGCCATCCCCGAATGCCTGCATCTTTCCCCCCTTGCCTTGCCCCCCTTGTCTGGGGACTTTGCCACAAATGGTTGTGTCTGCTGAAAAATGATGCTATCAATGTAACGGATATGGAGACCGTTGTGTTTCAAAGGAATCCTTGGTCTTTAAATCCTTGCTCAGACCTTGCGGGGCTACCCAGGTCTGGGACCTCATGCATGAGTAATAAAGCTTCTCCTGGCCTCACCATTCCTGAAGTACCGCTTGTTCTTCCTCTGCCTGGGTAAAAGGCTAGAATTTATTTCTACAACAAAATGAGGATGAACTCTCGTCATGCAGACGTGGTGCCCGGGGGCTGGAGACGTGCGCTCTTGTTCTGCATTTGCCACTCTCATCCTGCAGCTTTGAGCTAGCACCTTCCATCCTATAAACCTCAGTCTTCGCATCCGTCAAAGAAACTAACTGATCTATGAGTTCATTTCTTGGCTCAACTTAGCAATTCTGGACCCCAGCATGGGGTGGGAAGGGGAGCAGTTCAGACTCATATCCATCCTGAGACCCTCTGGGACCCTTTTTGGCCACCCGTGTCAATGTTGCTCCAATTTTCTCTGGTCTTTCGGGGGTACCCCACTGACTCGGAATCTTCCAGAGCCCATTAGAACAGCCAAGTTAAGCTTTCAGGACAAGGCTGAAAGGCCACCTCTGTCTCAGATTGTGTGGGAAGGTGGCTGCCCACCAAGGGCATGACTGAGGAATATCAAGGCAACAGTCAGCACTTTGGGAAAACAGTTCCAGAGCCTGCAAACAGGTGCTGGCTTGTTAAGAGAGATAATGTCTGTGTTTCCCCACTCTGACCACATTAGTCATTCAAGTGCTGAGGAACAATATAAATTCCTGTCATCCTAATTTATGCGACCGCTAAGATTTATTCCAAGCGGACAGGTCATTAAGGTTTCTTGACTTTTTTCCCTCAGATTCACTGAGCACTCATATTTCTGCTCCACGTTATGAACTGCTAACTGCTATGGTTTTGGTCAGGGAGTCAGCGATAAATCTGAATTTAATAAACTGACAAAAGACGGCTACCCCAGTGACAGCCTGAGACTCCATTCCTCATCTCCTTTTATACAAACGCCTTATATTGAGACATCTTCCGCATAAAAGCCACATTTGCCATCTAATAATTCACCTCCTCCAGTAGATATTCCCCTGTGCTGGGGCAGGCGGTGTGATTATGGGTTACAGAGTTGGAAGACCTAGTGAGAGCTGCGGTGGGTGGGGACGCATCTGTCCTCCAGCATCTGCCAGGCCCTAGTTGTGTGACCTTGACATGAAATCTGAGCCTCAGTTTCTTCATCTCTAGAATGAAAATCATATCTTTGTGCTGTCTAGTTGTCAGAGGCACTGTGAAGATTTATGTGAAAGAAGGCAGGGTAGACCCCATGAAGCTCTGGCAACTGGGGAGGATTATGAAATCCGGGGGCCTCTTAGAGATTCTGCACTTGTCAGTAGAAATACTGAATTGGCATCACCCCTTGCCCCTGTCCAGTGTTCTTTCAGTGAAGCCAAAATGTTCTTCCCAGAACCACCTGCTTGCTCTAAGTGGAAGGGTAGGGGTGGGTTCCCTAGATTTTTCTGGAAAACCTCGACCTGCTTTAGACAGGTCACAGGGAGGCTAGACAGCTTGGTCACAGGGAGGCTCACAGAACTTTCTGCCTGGGACTAGAGTCAGTGTCAACCTGCATTTGTCTATTCCCTGCCCCTCATTTCAGCTGTGAGTGCTTTACACACAGTGCTGGCACAGAGCAGGCTTATCTCTTATCCTCAACAGTCATGGGATGGTCACGGGGTTGATGCTCAGCTCCAGTGAGTATTCTGCCTTGCTGGGAGGCATCTATCCAAAGATCCTAGCATCCCTTCTAGAAGCAGCAAAATTATACTAGAAGTTGGGGCTTTGTCAGGCACTGTCAGACCTTGGCCAACTCCACTCCTCAAAATGTGGAGCAGAAAAAGAACTTCTGGAAGATTAGCATGCAAACAAATACATCAAGTTTTCTATAAACTGCTGTCCTCAAACCCTCTATAAACTGCTGCCTGGATTTGTAAATAACAGCCATGTAAGGCTAGTCCCTGTAAACATCGGGGCAGAAATGTATAGACACTTCCGAGACCCTGTTTGTGTGTAGTTGAGCAAAGCTTATAAAAGTTATACTGAGTGTTGTGTCACCCTTTTTACTGTTTCATAACCTCAGCCATAAACCCAGAACAATTCTTATTTACTGTCTCTCTCCCTGCATGCTTCTTCAATCTTCATCTAAAACTTGATGAGAATGATGGAAAAATGAATTCTGCTAACTAAAATTAGAAAGTTCTAAAAGTGGAGCTGATTTTAAAAAATAGAATGGGTTGCTCTGAGCAATAGTAAGTCTCCTGTCACTGAAGGTATTAAGCAGAGACTGGAAAAGTATCTGCTGAATGGTCAAAAGAGGAATTTCTGAATTCTGGGCAATTGAGTTCGACAACCTGCAAGTTCCTGCAAATCAAAAATTCTGGGAATCCAAGACACCTGTTCCACCAAAGCTCTCAGAAGTTCTGGTCTCCACCAGACCATGTGCTAGGTGGAGATGAAGTAAGCCATCCCCTAGAAATCCTTGGTGAGATCCCAGGTTTGCAAGAAGACTGCAAAGCCAGCACCTAACTCAGGTCCAAGGTCAAATAATACAAATGTTAGGCAGGGGTGACCCACAGCCAGCAGTGAGTTTGCAGAAGTGAGTGAGAAGAACCACCTAGGTTTGGAGAAAGTTCCCCATAGCCTGCTTCCCTGGGCTGGAAGGCTCTGCCTGTAGGAAAATTGTCGAGTTATAACAGTTTACTGAGCACTTCTTTGGTGCCAGTCTCTTAACCCTTGCCAACTAATCCCTTTAACAGTCCAGTGAGGTGGGTACTATTGTTTCCCCCCATTTGATGTATGAGAAAATCCAGAGTAGAGAGGTGAAGGGGTGTGCCCAAGGTCACACATCCTAGGAAGAGGTCAAGCTTCTCTATGAAGCTGAGTTATCTGCTTCCTTCCATCGTTCTTAATGATTCAACTGTTCTGTTCCTTGGACAAGTTCCTGTCACTCTCTGGGTCTCAGTGTCTCCATAAGAACAATGAAGGGTTTGGACCAGACTCTCTGCAGGTCCCAGTATCCCTGAAATACAAAGAATAGTTGACATTCCGCTCCAGGATGGGACTGAGAGGGAAGGGCAGTTTCCTTGGTCAGGTCTATCTGCGCTAGGACACCTGGGCCTTGAGCTCCACAGTCCCTCAGCAAGGCCTCCTCACACACAGCTTCAACTTCCTAATATTGCCAGTGAGCCCAGAAGACAGGAGGAAAGTTTTACTCCGGGAAATACGGATACTGCAGAGAATTTTCTGTGAACTCTCCTGACTTCCAACTAGAATCAAGTGTGCGGTTCCCAAGAATCAGGCTGAGTTTTACAAGCCCTGGGAGGACATGGGACCTATGGGGAAAAGGCTCCCACTCTGGCGCAGGGACCAGATAAGGAGCCACATGTGAACTGTGAGGCCACTGGGAAACCTGTAGACTCGTGTCAGCAGCTGGGATACAGCCTCAGAGAAGGTGGGGCTTTAATGTTGATTGAGCTGAACTAGAACTACATTTCTCAGAAGCCCCCCTCTCTGCATAGTTCCAGGTTAGCTTTGGCCACAGGAGTAATTTGCACGAGATTTGGAATGAGGGGAAAATGCAGCAGCCATATTCTTTCTTTTGCTTGGAAGGGCAAGGCTCAAGGCCCCAGGCATCTTGTCGCATCTCCCCTGGATCACTCTGTGGCATGGGTGAGCATCCGGATCCCCAGCGCCCAGCTCTTGCTGGCCCTCCCCCTTCAGCCTCTCTGACCCTTGAGCCAGCTGGATGTTTTGCTCCTCAGGAGACGGTGAAACCTCTCCGGCCAGTCATCCCCATCAGCAAAGTGGGAGTCTCGGTTGCAGTGAGACACTGAGTGGGTGCCAGCTTGTGCTCCAGCCCATCCTTGCAGCCTCCCATTCGTCCTGGGCTCTCTCCTTCCTGCCCATCATCCCTGCCTGTCGGCTGCTGTCTGGCCCCAGCACCACACACAGAAGCAAAGTCTCTCTAAGACTCACCAGTCCCCACCATGACAGGTCAGATCCCTGTAATAAACCCTTAATTGTGTATATTTTGCTAGAGACTTTGCATCTCTGAACACCAAATGATGCACAGGTAAGAGGTCTTAGAGGTATGGTGGGGGGACAGGCTTAATGCCAGGATCAGAGCCAAAGTCAAGGTCCCTAAAGCAGGACCCAGTTAAAGCCTGGAACTACTGAAGGGGGGCTAGTTGGCTGCCTCATTAAAGCACTGATCTCAGGACCTGAAGAAGACTGAGTTGGCCAAGGAGCAAATGGATTCAGTGACATGAGGGGCTGGGACGAGCTGGGGTCACCATAGCACTTCGTACTTAGTTTTACACACACCTGCACACGTGCGCAGATGCACAGCACTCACATCTCCCCAGGCAAGCAGCACTTTCAGTGACTTCCTATCATGCCCCCTCCCTTTTTCCTTTCAGATGATGCTGGAAATCTTAATGACTTTTAAATCTTAAAAAATAATATATATTGAGACCAAGATTCCAGGGAGGTAGCCCCTGGATGAAAACTCTTCTCCCTTATTCCCCACTCCATTTTTAAAGACATTAGGGCAGGGAGGCCAAGAGCTTACAGGTATAGGCAGCTTGTGTGCCCAGAGGAGCTCCCCATGTTGAAGTCAGCAGGATTCTCTTGCTCAGAGGATCTGTGGGGAACATATGACCACTCCTGGTCCCTAATGGGGAGAGGCTGCCCTGTGGGCCTGGGGAGAAGTTGAGGCTGAAGCTCCCTCCCTCTCCTCAGGAGAAAAGCAAAGGTTGACCATCTTGTTCACCTCTGGGTCTTGCCAGTACTAGAGCGATCCCAGCAATTTTACCTGACATTTCACCTGACAAAGTCATGAGCAGGAAAAAAAAAAAAAAAAAAAAAAGAATGACTCTTAACCAGCAGTCAGTAACCAGAACAGCCAAGAAAAAGCAGAGAAGGGCTTCCCCGGTGGGGCAGCAGTTGAACGCCGGGCTGCGAAGCTGCCTGCAGCCTCTGCAGCGCCAGTTCGATCCCCGGGCACCGGCGAGGGTCCCACATGGCATGCAGACCTCTCCTGCCGGGCCCGCTGCTCCCCTCAAGCAGTGTACTTCATCGGTCTGTCTGTTCTGCTCCCCGCTCTGGCTCTGGTGAATTCTCTCACCCTCCTGCACTTCTGACTGTACCCAGGGCTTGTATCAATAAATAAAATAAATCTTTAAAAAAAAAGAAAGAAAAAGCAGAGAAGATGAGAGAGCAGAATCAGATGTGAAAATGAATCAGCAGTAAGAAAAGCTGTCGAGAACACCCAGAGAATAAAAAAGATATTCCAGGTCTAAACAAGGCAGTGACAGAGAAACAGTGAGGGGCTAACTACCCACCAGTAAATGATGTCCTGAAGGAACCCCACCATGTCTCCAAGCCAAGGACAGCTCAAGAGCCTTGGACTATAGCTCCCAGTATGCAGTGAATCAGACTTCCTGAGCGGGAGGGGGCTGCTGGGGAGCAGCGGGCGTGGCAGGAGAGGTCTGCGCGCCATGTGGGACCCTTGCCGGCAGCCGGGGATCGAACTGGAGCTGTAGAGGCTGTGGGCAACTTCGCAGCCCAGCGCTCAACCGCTGCGCCACCGGGGAGGCCCCAACACACTTTTCTTGAGCACTGAGTATTTATAAAAATCAATCATGTGGTCAACCAAAAAGAAAACCTTAATAAAATTCTAAAAGTATAACATTTATAAGCTACATTGTCTGACTGCTCAGCAATATAAAGACAATGAAAATGTCTTGACTACATGGACATTATAAAATGTTCTCCTAAATAATGACAGCATGAAAAAAAGTATAAATTATCGAGAAAATAATAAAAATGACAACATTTCATACCAAAACCTATGGGACCAATTGAAGCTATATTCTTTTTAATTTTAAGATTTATTTTTTTTTTAAGATTTATTTATTTATTTATTTATTTATTTATTTTATTTATACAAGCACTGGGTACAGTCAGAAACGCAGGAGGGTGAGAGAATTCACCAGAGCCAGAGCGGGGAGCAGAGCAGGCAGAAGGACCGAAGTACACTGCTGAGGGGAGCAGCGGGTTGCAGGAGAGGTCTGCGCGCCATGTGGGACCCTCCTCAGGTGGCCGGGGAGCAGCCGGGGATCGAACAAGCACTGCAGAGGCTGCGGGCAGCTTCACAACCCAGCACTCAACCGCTGCGCCACCAGGGAGGCCCTTTAAGATTTATTTATTTATTTATTTATACAAGAACCAGGATACAGGCCAGAGGCATGGGAGGGTGAGAGGATTCACCAGAGACAGAGCAGGGAACAGAACAAGCAGACTGACAAAATACACTGCTGAGGGGAGCAGTGGGAGAGACAGAAGAGGTCTGCACACCATGTGGGACCCTCACCGGTCGGCCAGGATCAAACTGGCACTGCAGAGGCGTGGACAGCTTCACAGCGCAGCGCTCAACCGCCTGCACCACTAGGGGAGACCCGAAGCTATATTCTTATGAAAATATATAGTCTTAAATACCTTCATTTCAATATTTTTTAATGATTTTAAACTTAACAAAAAAGTTGCACAAAGAAGAAAAAGAATATCCATAAACCCTTAACCCACATTCTCTTCTCTCTCTTACACACACACACACACACACACACACACACACACACACACAGAATGGAAGAACCTTGTTTTCAACATTTAATTTTTTACAAATTATCTTAGCTGGTACTTCTATCCTTTTTTTAATAAAAATTATATCTTGATAGAAAAAATTAAAATCCTCTCATCAATTACCTATATGTAAAGTCAACATAATTCCAAATACATGAAAATTTATATATTAGAACATTGGGACCATCAGGCTACAGTCTAACCCTAAGGTCTGTCAGGCAAAGTCCTATAATATGAAGTTTTAGATTGCGTTCGTCTGCCAGGGAACCCCATATTATAAACCATGCCTTTGTCCCCTCTTCAACCAGACCTAATGTTAAGGTCTTAGAGTTGACAGTTATATATGTTTTTCAGTCAAGATGCCCTTGTCACGAGGCCTTGGGTGGTTGTAGAGTGATATGTGGTTTTGCTTTACTTTTGCCTTTGCAATTAAAAGGTACAGCTATGGACCTGGACTTGCGGGCTTCAGAGATGAGGTTGGACAAATAAGTCATCCACTGGAACCTGGTTCTCACATGGTTACTGTCTCCAGTCACCTTGTTTGTGTCTCAAAAAAATAGCTTTGGCCTTTTGCCACCTAGCCCTGAGCAATACTGAAACACTCTTCCCACTTGAGAGATACATCATCTGACAGGGTATCATGCAAATTACTATTCACAGCCCTCAGTGAGGAAGAGTGGGCTGGTGATGGGCAGCAGGGAATAACGAGAAATTAGAGCAGGAAGGCAGGAAGCTGGGCCCTGACCCCAGTTTGGCCATTCCCTGCCCTGCTTTCTGGGCCTCAACCTTCCCCTCTGACCTTGATGAAGAAACCCAGCTTCTCCTTAAAAGGACTTTGGTTAAATGTTGACCTTGTGCCCTCCAAGGGCTTTGTAGGCCCTCTGAAGTCATGCCTATATATGTAGGAGGAAAGTAGTCCTAGAGAATAGAAACCTGAACCCTCACCCACATCTAAGACAGGGGAGAGGGGAGCATGAACACTCACAGTCACGTAGGCATCTAATACCTGCTCTATCACCACCAACCAGTGTCTGCTTGGATGCCATCAGTGATGGTGAACTCATTTCCTTTCAAAGTAGATCTTGTCATTGCATTTTTTTAACTTTATTTTTTTAAGATTTTTTGTTTTTATTTATACAATAGCTGGGGTACAGGCCAGAGGCACAGGAGGGTGAGAGGATTCACCAGTGACAGAGCTGAGAACAGAACAGGCAGACTGACCAAAATACGCTGCAGAGGGGAGCAACAGGAGAGGTCTGCTGCGCCATGTGGGAATCTCCCTGGCTGGCTGGGAATCGAACCAGCACTGTAGAGGCTGCAGACAGCTTCACAGCGCTGCGCTCAACCCGCTGCGCCACCAGGGAGGCCCTCATACTGCATTTTTAATGCAGTAGAGATGGAAAGAAATGGGTATTTTCAGGAGATAGTCACAGAATATCAGGAAGGAGAGGTGAAGGATGAAACTTAGTTTTCTTTCTTCTGTTTTAATTTAGATAGAAGAAACTCAGTTTTCTGATTTGTAAAAGCATATGGGTTGTTGGTTCATTCACTTGATTAGGAGTAGGTTGAGGTGGGTAGGAGAAGCTCAGAGTTCAGTCTCTGGTATCACTTTGAGGAGCCAGTGAGACAGCCAAGTAAATGCAAGTAACTAGTTGGATATTCAATGAAAGCAAGTAGCGCCTAGAACTCAAAGACGACATCTAGACTGAGGACAAAATGAATCAATTTGTTTTTCTAAAAATTGATCCATCTAGCGTTTGAGGAAGAATGTAGGAGATGGAGAAGAAAAATGAGGCCTCAGATGAGAAGTTGAATAGCAACAGTGAAAGGGCAGGGAGATGGGGAATAACTTGACAGAGTGGTGGGAGAGCAGGAAGGTGGCGTGTCTTAGTTCGCTGGAGGAGGGTTTCAGCACAAACAAAACTGTGAATAGTGTCAAATGCTGCCATCAAGTAGAATAGGGACGGAAAGTGGCCATAGAATGCAATGCTTGGTGCATAGAAGGGCAGATGCTTGGTGACTAATAGACTCAGAATTTAGAGTGATGGGGTTTGAAGACCACATGAGAACTGAGGAATTAAGTGTAGAAGCTCTATGAAGTCATTCAACTTTAGAAGGAGAGGAGAGGGGTGGGGTGGGATGGGTAGCAATAGACTCTTAAATGGGAGCGAGTTTTGCACGGCTGCCTGTCAGAGGAATTGATCCAATTGAGACACAATGAACATATAGGAGAGAAAAAGTGACCACTAATTCCCCAGAGGCAGGATGGAATCCAAAGAACAGAGGGAAGGTTTTTCAGAATTCTTAGGGCTGAGATCAAGCAGGGCTGTATAACTAAATCATTTTTTATTGTTTTGTCAGTAGTACGAGGTCAATTTTATAAAATTACAATTTTATAATTTCTTTTATGTGGTTATTGTCCTCTTCTTGCTCTCTTCCCATGTCAAAATCATTGTATTTCTATGAAACATGCTTAATCAAAAATGTAACCAAAAGTTGTAATATCTTAAAAAGGTAGTATTTAGTCAGAAAAAATGAAATTCACTTACTTTAGAGAAAAAAAATCCAGAAAAGTCTGTTTTGGTATACCTTCCTAGAATATTCTTTATCTTCTGAGAGACCAAAGAAAATCAAGTGGACTATAAGTCATCAACCACTTGTGTGACCCTCAGCCAGCCATCTTTTTCCTTGAAGCAAGAACCATTGTGCCACAGTGAAGCAGGCGTCTCTGGTTCTCTGTCATCACCTTTGCGGCCACCTCACCCACCTCCTCACAAATCCCCTGACTGCTGGTCTTTTACCCCTGACTCACAGTTTATAGAACAGATTCAGAGTCATTCTAATCTCAACTCAGAAGAAGGAAAGGACTCATGAAGGAAAGAAGCTCAAGCTCCATAAAGCCACCGAAGATCTCACTCTTTCCGACCAGGGACTGTGACTCATTTCTCAATAGCTCATTCATTTAGACACCCTTCATGCAATAGAGAAAAGGGCAATGAGAACAAGTGATTATGAAGACAAATATGATCCTTCGCAACTAAGTCTTAGATTCACAAAATCTAAGAGGACCTAAGGAACCATAGGTGTGTGGGGTCATGGAAGTCTCCTTGTCAGCTTTTGTAACAATGGCACTGTGGCTTCTACTTGAAACCCTCAAGTGACAGGGGGTTCTACACAGGGAGACTGACATAGGAGAGAAGAGGACACTATCTGAGTTTCTAAAGTGTTCTTCTAGGAAGAAGGACCTGATCTTAAGGAACCAGGGATAGATACTCAAAAAAGTAGACGTCACTTTCACACAAGGCAGAAGACCTTAAAAGAAAAGTTTGTCCAAACAGACCTCACGGTCTCTTCCTTAATGGTCCTCTCTCATCTGGCAGGGAGGATCCTCCTGCCTTGCCACTTACCATCCACTGTTGTTGGAAATGACTTCGAGGTGCCAGGTCAGAAGAAGTCTTCTGGAGCCTCTATTGGTTTTCCTCCTCCTGTGTGTTCATATAGAAATAGTGATTGTCCCACACTTTTCCTATAAGAATTTGATAATAAGGGACATGACCTACCTTAAACCAGTTTAATAAGGCAAAGGAGACCTAAGTCCATCCAATAGACTAAAGACAGAAAGAGTGTTCTGGCAAAAGCCCTCCCCGACAGTGACTTGTAAAAAGTGGAGGATGCTGGGTACTGGAGATGCCTCAGTTGTGCCAACTTTCACAGCTCAGCCTCCCTAACAGACTGCTTGCACCCTGGCGGGGGCCCCCAGCTGCATGAGAGGGCCATGGCTTTTTTTACATAAACAGGATCAGACTCCACCTGAGTGCTGCAACCTGTTTTTTAAGTAATGATTATACACATAAATTTATTTTCTGTTCTAATGAACACCTCTCCATGACTGTACATACAAATTTACCTTATTCATTTTATAAGCTGAATAATGTTCCATTAAGGTGATGCACATAACTTACATAGCCCACTCTTATTGGACATCCGAGATATTCTCCAACTCCTTCCAAACTACAGTAACAACTCTTATGTGCTTATTTGTGCACTTATGTTAACGTGATCTAGAATATGTGAATTTCTTTTCCTCCACTTTTTAAAAGCTATAACAACTAACACCTTTTAGAACATATCTTTATGCACATGTATTATTTTTGAGTGTATAGCTCTTGAAGTTTAATTGCTAGGCCAAAGGCACTGAATATTTTAAAAATTTAATGCCAAATTGCCCTCCTAAAAACCTTCCAGATTTATACATTCTTACCAGTGAGAGAGAGTGCTTGCTCCCCTCATATCCAGTGCAAATCTGGTTACTCTTAATTTTTTAATTCTTGCCAAAATTTTGGAAAGGGAACTTTAATTAAAGATTTGCATTTCCCTGGTGAGGGAATTTGATGAGGTGAGGTAGCTTTTTCTATCTTTGTTGATGGTTTTTATTCTTCTTCAGTGACCCATCTTATTTAAAATCTGTGCAGGTTTTTCTTTTGAGTTGTGTTTTTTCATATTGATTTGGAGGAAACTTGTATACAGCTAAAATTTTACTAATACCTTATCTGGCTTATATGCTACAAAAATTTCTTTCTGATCTGTCACTTATCTTTCGTTTATTTTTACCCATTTTTATGTCGACATTCAAAGTTTCCCATTGATTTTCTGAACTTAGGGATATTTATCTCTCTCATAAATCATCCAATATTTTTCTGTTTTCCACTTTGCAACAAATCTTTTGTTGATTTAGAGATTTTAATGCCTTTTTTTTTTTAGACACAGAGGACTTTAAAAGATTTTCCTCCCCATGAGATGAGAGATTCACCAATGCCTCCTTTAGGGTTACTAACTGGGATTCTTTAATGCATCTGGAATTTATTTTGTTGTGTGGTATGCCATAGGAATCTCACTTTTTTTCCAAAATACTTGGTCAAATTTCCCAATCTCTTTCATCAAATTAGTCATCCTTTCCTCTCTGGTTTGTAATCCCAACTTACTCATATATTTTTATTTGGACTTAAAAGAGGTAGAAATGATTATTATCAACAATCTTGACTTCATTTACAAGGGAGAGATGAATTGTTATTTGTTTTGGAGGGGAAAGAAGAGCGGGGTGTCAGATAAAATCAGGAGAAGGCAGTTAAGATAGTCATGGAATTTGTTGTGAAAAAGGAAAGTTTGAGGAAGAAATGGCAAAAGAAAAAACTACTGAGTCATAGAAGGAACGTGTTATCAAAAAAAAAAAAATGATAGCCACAGGGAAAGAATATTTGAGAGAGTCTTAAAAAGAAGATGACGCAAATGGAACTGAGATGGTTATTCTGGGCTCCCAGCCGAAGGGAAGGGGCCCACACTCAGTCCCCTTCGCTATGTGGCCTGAGTGCTGTCACAAAGCCTGGCATTAGTGCATGTGGGGTGAGGGTTTGTTAATTAATTGATAAATATAGAGAATTGGCATTATCACTTTATTAAGTAGCTTTACATATACAATCATTATTATAGACAGAGATTGAAACTAGAGAAGAGTAGAATAATGCTATCTGCATTTAATTGACCACCTACTATGTTCCCCCCTTTTTTAAAAAAAATTATTTATTTATTTATACAAGCACTGGGTACAGTCAGAAGCATGGGAGGGTGAGAGAATTCACCAGAGCTGGAGCAGGGAACAGAACAGTCAGACTGATGAAGTACACTGCTGAGGGGAGCAGTGGTGCGGCAGGAGAGGTTTGCACACATTGTGGGATCCTCGCCGTCGGTCTGGGATGGAACCTGCGCTGCAGAGGCTGTGGGCAACTTTGCAGCCCAGCGCTCAACCGCTCTGCCACCAGGGGAGGCCCTGTTCCCCCTCTTTATAAACTGCTTTACATATATTTTTAAAGACTTATTTACTTATTCATACAAAAGCAGGGGTACAGGCCAGCGATGCAAGGGGTGAGAGTATTCACCAGAGACAGACAGAGTGGGGAACAGAACAGGCAGATTGACTGAAATACACTGCTGAGGGGAGTAGCGGGCGAGTCAGGAGAGGTCTACCTTGCCATGAGGGTAGCTCCCTGGCCGGCCGGGGATTGAACTCATGCTGCAGAGGCTGCGGACAGCTTCACAGGCTGCATCTTAACCCCCTGCACCACCAGGGAGACCCAATTTACATATATTTTTCATTTGTGAAGAAGAGAATTAAAAATCCTATAATCCTTAAGATTAACTCCCATTATGACTCTGCTGTATTTCCTTCCAGTCTTATTTTGCTGATAATCAGTTTTATGGCAGTAGCTAACATTTTTGTTAGCTACTCCCATACCCAGAATTCATAAATTAAAACTATTTCTTAAAAATGCTTTTTTTAAGATGAAATTTTGCCGTTTGGGACAAACTGGATGGAACTGGAGGTGATTATGCTAAGCAAAATAAACCAGAAGGAGAAAGACAAATAGTGGATGATTTCACTCATGTGTGTAATATAAAGAAACAAAGCAAAGGAACAGACAAAAATCAAAATAAAAACCCTTGGAATCTAACTGCAGAACTGAGGCTACCAGAAAAGCAAAAGGGAGAGGGGTTCCGATGGGCCGTGGTGGAGGATTTTAGGAGTTTGGGTGGTGGATACGCACATACAAGGAAGTATGAACAAGGAGGTATGAACCTATGCACTTATAACACACACAAGGTTGTAAACCAACACTACCTCAAAAAAAATTGTAAAAATAAAAATAAAAAGCTGCAAAACCAAAAATAACTTGTTTAAACCTTGTAATATCCCGTGGACTAGGCACTGTTATTATTTTAATTTTACAGGCAAGGAAATTGAGGCTAAAGACCTTAAGTAATGTGCTTTTTCTGAAAACTCAGTGTGTAGATTACTTTTTATCGGCAAACTTATATCAGTAATGTTTTCCCACATCATTAAATATCCCATACAGAGACTACTTAATAGCGGCATAATATTCTGCTGCATGGCCGTACCACCATTTATTTAACCATTTCAGTGTTTCTGTTTAATTGTAATGGTTTTTTAATAAAATAATTATTACCATTATGAACACTCTTATACTTGACGTTTAGTGCATATTTGAGCGCTCAGCTTTAAAGAAAAATAGCGCAATTGGTCAGATGAAGCCAAACTGAAAAACTAACTTTTGAAACCTGACTGGAAATGGAGGCAGCAAGAGGAGGTGAGGAAGGAACAGGGGGAGGGGCAGGGGTAAAGAAGGGAGGGAGCACCAGGGTCTGTGGTGGACTCTGGTCCTTTGGTGGTGGGTGCACTGTAGCAACAATACCTGAAGGGGAGAGGGAAACCCTACACTTCTCTCATGGAAACAATGATGTGAACCAATATCAACTCAATAAAAATATATTTTTTAAACTTGATTGATTTTTTTAAAGATTTATTTTTTTATGCATACGAGAGCTGGGGCACAGGCCACAGCTGCAGGTGGGGTGAGAGGATTCACCAGAGACAGAGTGGGCAACAGAACAGGTAGATTGACCGAAACACACTGCTGAGGGGAGCAGCGGGGGAGACAGGAGAGGTCTGCTGTGCCACGTGGGCAGCTCCCTGATGGGGATCAAACTCATGCTGCAGAGGCAGTGGATAGCCTCACAGTAATGTGCTTAACCCCCTGCGCCACCAGGGAGGCCCCTCAATAAAAAATATTTTAAATAAATAAAAATTTAAAGGATAGTAATAGAAATACTGAGTTAACTTCTTCTCAGTCTCTTTCTATATACTGTCAACTGGCCTTCCTGGAATGTTCTACCATTTCACACAATCCCATCAATAAAGGAAAGCACTCATGTTGGTCCTAGCCAACACTTGTTTATTTTAAATCATAACCAACTGAAATGCGTAATCAAGTATCTATCATCATTTCAGTTCATTTTTATGATAAAGGATAAACAAAACACTCTCTGGTTCTTCCAAAAGTTTTAACTTATATATTATATCTTTACTTAATTAAATTAATTTATTTAAATTATTTAGTTGTATCTTGGTCATATGCCAGATACTCTACTGGGGGCTAAGGACGAGAGAGTGAACTAGACATACCCAAGCCAGTCTTCTTGGGCATCACAAACTCGCACAAGAGGTACATTCTCACATAATGATGAATTCCAGTTCAAAGTTCCATGAGAGTCTCTCTGGTGGCCTAGGGGTTAAGTCTCAGCGCTACCACCAGGATGGCCCATGACAATGGCCTGAGTTCAATCCTGGCCAGGGAGCTGACCCACATGGCACAACAGACCTCTCCTGTCTCACCCGCTGCTCCCCTCAGCAGTGTATTTCAGTAGATCCACCTGTTCTGCTCCCCACTCTGTCTCTGGTGAATCCTTTCACCACCCCTCTCATCTCTGGCCTATATCCCAGTTCTTCTATACAAAAATAAATAAATAAAATCTTTTTTTTAAAAAAAAAAGGGTCCATAAGAAACACTTCATGTTTATTGGCCCCTTTTAAAGGAAAGCACTAAGCACTCATTTAATCACCACAATACCCTTTTTGGGTAAATATCGTTATTATCCCCATTTGACAGGTGAAGAAACTGAGTGACCAAGAGGTTAAGTAACGCCCAAGGTCATACGCAGCAAGTAAGTACAAAGGCAAGATACAAACCCAGGCATTCCAGCTCCAGCGCTCTCAACCACCACACACACACACACACACACACACACACAGCCTTCGAACTGCTGGAGGGTGGAAGTAGGGGGTGTGCTGAGTCTCTGAAAAGCATGGAAAGAAGATATAGAAAAATAGAAAAGTTGAAACAAAGGCGATGTGAACAAAGAGTACAACGAAAAGAGATGGAAGGAGCTCGCCTGGGTCAGAAATATTACCATTAGGAGCTGAGCTCTCTCTTTCCTCTCCTTTTATCAGAGGAGCGGGTGAGGGTGGCAGGGGGCGAAAATGGAACAATAAACCTGGAACAGTCCAAAGATAGAAAGGGAATGGTCTAAATTCTACTGCTATGAGGCAGCAGAGAACAGAAGGGAGAAGAACGCCTTCCTAGACCTCAAGGAATGGGAAATACAAAGGGTTCAACTCTAGCAGCATTCAAAACTGAGCAGATGGGGAGAAAATGGCAACCTGGTCTTTTCCTGGGCTTCTGGCCTAATGGTCTCCCAGCTTGGCCTGAGGCTACCACCCCCACCTCAGGACCTGGGGTTTTGCCTATGAAGGGCCTGCATTCCCATGGGCTTCAGCGCCATCTAGCAGATGACAGTGAAATAGCACCAGAACCACTCCAGCTGCCCTGGAGTCCTTCAAAAAACAAGTGTGCTCAGGTCACCAGCATGAACAAGCCAGTCTGGTGGTTGAGAAGTTCACAGCCCATGCAGAGAGACAATCACCAGCTCTAAAACAAAAATTTATGCAAATGGATAGGGAACAGGGAGGGGCGAGGCAGACCTTCCCTGGTATTTGGAGAAGGCTACCCAGACAGAGGACTATTCTCACCAGATCTCAAAAGTTAAATAATCATTTGACAAGCAGTAGATGGAAGAAACTTCCAAACAGTGGGCTCAAAGACCCAAAGGTAAGAGAAAGCTTAGTAGATTCAAGGAAGATGGGAGGTTCAAATCCAAGCTAATGACAACCTGCAGACCATCTTGTTTTAAGGATGAAGATACCAGATTCAGGCAAGGAGGGGACTTCACACTGAATTGCACCACAAGATAGAAGTGCCCACACTTCAGTCCATGTCTTCTAAGTCTCAGTTCTATACTCCTTTCACTGAACTATGAAAGAAAAAGACCTGTAACCAGCTCTCTAGAAGGTCATTTTCACCTGGCAGGGCCCATTGGTAAGGCTGTGCATGTAGAAGTTAGTTAGACCTTGACCTCAAAAAAAAAAGATTTGCTTGCGTTTACAATATATGTTCACCAGTAACTGCATTAGTAGCTTCATCAAATTACTTTTTTTTTAAGAATTTAAGATGATGGGTAGTAGCTTTAAAAAAAAAAAAAGATTATTTTTTTAATTTATACAAGTGCTGGGGTACAGGCCAGATGCATATGAGGGTGAGCGGATTCACCAGAGACAGAGCAGGGAGCAGAACAGGGAGACTGACAAAACACACTGCTGAGGGGAGCAGCAGAGGAGACAGGAGAGGTCTGCCTCACCATGTGGGATTCTCGCCGGCCGGGATCGAACCCACACTGCAGAGGCTGCAAACAGCTTCACAGTACGGCACTCAACCCACTGCACTGCCAGGGAGGCCCTCAAATTACTTATTCTTTCCAAGTCTTGGTTTCCTAATGAGTTTGTAGGGGGAACCATAATAATCCTTGTGAGAGTGGAAAGAGTTAATCTAGAACACACCAGATGCCCCATCATCAGATGGTAAAGACTACAGTTTATTTATTTTTTTTTTATAGAGGCATGTTTTATTTATTTATTTATTTTATTTGTTTGTTTGTTTTGTTTATACATGCACTGGGTACAGTCAGAAGCGCGGGAGGGTGAGAGAATTCACCAGAGCCAGAGCGGGGAGCAGAGCAGGCAGAAGGAGCGAAGTACACTGCTGAGGGGAGCAGCGGGCGGCAGGAGAGGTCTGCGCGCCATGTGGGACCCTCCTCCGGTGGCCGGGGAGCAGCCGGGGATCGAACCGGCGCCGCAGAGGCCGCGGGCAGCTTCGCAACCCAGCGCTCAACCGCTGCGCCACCGGGGAGGCCCAAGACTACAGTTTAATAGTGTCCTTTTTTATTGCAATATTACCGGTATCTTTCTTACTCAGAAGTGTTATTATTAATCGACTGTTTATTATTTTTGTTGTTTCTTAAGTATGAAGAACTTACTGAAGGAACTGGAGCTGTTCCGTCTGGATAAGAGCAAACACAAAACCCCAGTTCTGTTTTCAAAGCCTAAGGGCAGTGGTGGAACAGAAGGCGTGAAGGGATGGCAGACTTAACTCCATGTGGAGAGAAACGTTCCTACCCTCCCAGCTGCTCTGGGAGGAAGGTGTTCGCTTGTTGCTGGAAATGCCCACTTGTCAGGGCCACACCCTTCCTGGCTTAGGGCAGGAAGTCATCTAGTACATTTCACTATCTGATGCCGCAAACATCTAATTGAGCTCTGCTTTCTAGGGGAATATGATTTGGTAGGTCATCTGGGAAGACAGCTGTCTATGTTTATAAATTTCAAAGTCGTGAGCCATGCTTTAAGTAGTCAGGATCCAAAATGCATAACCTGTTTTTCAGAGTAATTCATTAGATTTTAGCTGGAAACGTGAGGAAGAAACTGGGATACTCATGTCAGACTGGAGACAAGGGGAACAGGCCCCGGGAACAGAAAGCAGCTCAGCCTTATCCCCCAGGGGCTGCCTAGGGAATGGGTCTTTATTCTGAGGACAGGGAAGGGCCTTCACGCTGCTGATAGCCATCCAGGCTGTAGAGGTACCGTCTTAAAATCATTCAATTACAGAGCACGTCACTCACTAGTCAATCACATTTCTGCAGGCTCTGCTGTGTGCAGAGTACTTGGAATATAAAAATAAATCTAAAAAGCAGAGTCTATATGAAGCATGGAGGAGTATAATCTAGAAGGGCAGTGGACCTGGGCATAAAATAACTGCAATCCAGGGTGGCAAGTCCTAGTGTTAAGAGCACGGTTGGCGGGGGGGGGGGGGGGGGGGGGTGCGCGTAGGGGGAGGGGATTACTCCCATAAGAGACAGCAGTAGGAGGAGGTTTTGTGATAGAAATGATATTTGAGCTGCACCTTTAGTAACATGGGGTTTGAAACCAAAGGGATATGGGAAAAGTTTCTCAAGGAAAACAGCAGTGCAGGCAGAAGTATGGAGGTCTGAAATGATGGGCTGGGGAGGGGCATTGAGACCACTGTGACTGGAGCACAAGGAGTGTGGAGGGGTGTGTGGGGTGGGAGGTCAGAGAAGTGATCACCCAACAGCTCCACACAAGGTGGGGAGCCGAGGGGGTGTTGGGGGGCATGGCCACTGAACATGGAAACCTCAAAGCCTGGACATCAAACAACCCAAAGTCCATCAACCAATAGAAAAAGAATCAGGGGCCTCCCTGGTGGCACAGGCATTTGAGTGCAGTGCTGTGAAGCTGTCTGCAGCCTCTGCAGTGCTGGTTCAATCCCCGCCGGCCTCGGAGCAAACACATGGCGTGGCAGACCTCTCCTGTCTCTCCCGCTGCTCCCCTCAGCAGTGTATTTCGTCAGTCTGACCGTTCTGTTCCCTGCTCTGTCTCTGGTGAATCCTCTCACCCTCCCGCACATCTGGACTGTACCCCGGCTCTTGTATAAACAAAATAAATCTTTAAAACAAACAAACAAAAAAAAAGAATCAAAGTCTGTGTCTACACAATGGAGTCTTTCTTGGCATCTGGCAATAAAAAGGAGTAAAGTGCTGATACATGCTGCCCATAGATGAACCCTCTCACCATGTGCTCAGTGAGAAAAGTCAGACACACATTAAAAAAAAACACATATTGCCTGATTCCATTTATATGAGAGATCTAGTATGGGCAACCTACGGAGACAGAAAGACAGGTGGCTGCTAGGGCCTGAGGGGATGGGCAGATGGGGAGTTAGAAGAGTAGGGGTTTTCTTGGGGGGGATGATGACAATATCCCAGGATTGACTATGGTGATAATGGCACAGTCCACAGCAGGGACAGGAACCAAAGTGAAGGTTAAACAGTGACATTGAATGGGCAAGTGGTGTGGGGTGTGAGCTGTATTTCTATAAAACTGTAGGGGGGAAAGTTCCTTCCCCAGCAGTGTGAGAAGCAGTGGACTTCCCACTGAGAGTGATGAGGCTAACGCCCATGGTACAGCAGGGATGCTGGAGGCCAGAGAAGCTGTGCTCAAGACTGGCCCCTAACCCTGCAGGCCTGTGATGTTGTAACAGCTCCTTGCCAAGCACTGTGGCACCTCATGATCCCCTGTCCCTCTTACACAGCCTGACCTTTCTGGAATCCAATGTCAGATCCCTCCAATATCTCCTTCTACCCAATTTCTATCAACATAATAAATATTTCTTGAATAGCCGCAAGAAGCTGGGCATTGCACTTGATTGGGGGTTAGCCAACTGCAACCCCTAGGCCAAATCAGGCCCATTGACCCTTTTATAAATAAAGTTTTATTGGAACACAACCACAGTCATTTACTGCCATGTTGTCAGTAGAGGCTTTCATGCTAAGAGGCAGAATCAAGTAGACAGAGATGGCGTGGCCCAAAAAGCCTCAAATATTTACTACCAGAGCCTTTATAGAAAAACCTATGTTCTAGATGCCAGGGACACCACGCAGAGCAGAATAATCTTGGATGCCTGCTGCTTAGAGACCAAGCACATCCCCTCCCGACTTGCCTACAGCCTCTGCCCTTCCTCCCATCCCCCTCCTTCCATGAGTTCTCTGAAGGATTCTGGAATTCATCATCCAGTAAAAATAATTTTTTAATGGCAGAGGGTTGACATAGGGTTGTCATTTTTAAAACCCCACTACTATCTAATATCACCCTCTTTTTATAAAGAGAAAACATTTCAATGTTTAAAACTGCCAAGGATAGCTCTAAAAATAAAGAAGAGTTCCTCAAGCTACACTAGTTGTATGAAGTTTATTCTATTGGCTTTCTTTTTCCCATTTTTCTGTGAAAGATGAACATTCTTCAAGAATCATCACAGGTTTGTGGTCAAGCACAGAAGAACCTTTGATCTGATCAAGATTTACTGTGGATCATTGTGTGCTATCCAAGTTTGCTATGACCCTCCCCACGCAATTTTGCATCCAGTAAGCTCTTCCTCGTCCTCTCCTGCTCACTCTCGAAAGCCCAGCTCATAAGCAGCAGATGCACAGAGTCCCCTCCAGCTGCTCAGCTGAGCGCCAGGCTGTCTGCTGGAAAGACATGGCTGGGAGCCACACAACAGGGTTGACAGCATGGCAGGAGGGCACCTGCAGATGAGCCCATCTGACCACACCTGCTGACCGCTCCATGGTGAGGTTCTCATGCTAGAGTGGCAAGCACCGGCTTCCAGATGTGTCCCCCCCATAACCTGGGATGCCTAAGGCCTCAGAGCCGCTCCAGCTCCCCCTCAGCAGGTGGCGATGGCTGACACTGAGAGAGGTCGCTTACCTGGCAGGCAGCCCCAGGATACCGGGTACTCACTGCTCACATGAAGCTTCTGGAATCCCCGGTACAATCCCGAGGTCTGTGTAAAAATAAATTATGGCTGTATCATGAGATAATCCCAGTAAGACCTGGTGCCAGTTTTCCTGCCTGACTTTCATTCAGGGACACATATTCTCCAAAAGCCCTTTCTCACACAGCACCTGTCCCTCCCCTGGGGTGTGTGTGTGTGTGTGTGTGTGTGTGTGTGTCTCACCACCCATGAAAGTCTTCACCACGTGTGAGACATGAACGTTAAGCCTTCTATCTTTCCTTACAAACAGGCGGGGTGAGGCCTATTTCTCACTGCGCTCCACAGTGGAGGTTAGAAGTTTCGTCATCTTTCTGAGCTGTAGCCAAGCTATTTTGCTTCTCAGTCATTCCCACCTAATCCACTGAGAAACAGAGGAGTGGGGACAAAGGCAAGAAACTAAATATCCAAAAGGAAATTAAAGATCCTGAGGCAAAACTGAGAAGAAGCTTTGAGATCATCTCACCCTAATACCTTATATTACCAAGAAGAAAACTGAGTGCCAGAAAGAAAAAGAATGAGCCAAAACCCACTGGAGGAGCCAAGCTTGACCTCCTTGGTCAGTACTAACCTCTTTCCACTATATGCTGAAATGTCCAACTTGTCATTTCCTAGAATCCAGAATGAAGAAAATTGTCCTTCCAGAAAATGGAAGAAGAGCTCCCAGCTCAGACATATGACACGGGCAAGAAAGAAGAGGCTGTGATGTAAAGGGAAAACCTCCAATGCCCAGGTAGTGTCCTATCACATGCACACCCCTCTTAGTAACTTTTCCATTAAAAATGGAAGAAATAAGACCCCACATTTTAAGTAACAACACCACAAAGCCTCTCTTCTTAGCACCTTCACATTCGGCCTTGACAGGGAAGCCAAGGCCCAAAGCAGGGACAGGAGCCAAAGTGAAGGTCAAACTGCCAGATGGAGGGTGGGCTTAGGGGCTTGGCCTCAGAGGGTCCAGTTCTCCCCCTGGCAGGGGATCAGACCATCAGTGAACGCTGTCCTGAGGCTACCTGCCAGTCTTGAACCTGGGACTTCATCTCAGCTTCCCCCCCACCCCCCCACCCCCGCATCCCCGCCCCAGAGAGTCAGCTGTTCTTCCAGGCCAGCTGGTGACAGGCTGGTATTGCATTCCTCTCCTTGGCCTCAGAGCCAGGGACACGCTTTCCCACAGCCTGATGCCACGGTGTCCGGTGTGATTTCTGTGTAGTGGCCCAGAGAACAGCTGGCTCGGGGCTTGGCAGGCCAAAGCTCTGAGTCAGGCCTGGCTAGCTCCGGGAAGATCACCTGCCCGCCAGAGAGCTTGGGGTTACTGCACTCCCCGTGTGTCACAGCAGGACACACTTGAGGACATGGGTTAGGTTGTCCAGGGTTGTTGGGGAGAGAATCCCGAGAATTATCCAGGCAGCTCCCTGGAGCTCCCTGGGGGTGTCTTCAGGACACATAACAAGGCAAGCACTGGTCCTAGTTCCCACTGCCGTGAAAGGGGAACAGACGGTCATGGCCTCAACCCTCACTTCCAAACCTGTCTCCAGCACCATAGAGCCTGTAAGGCCTGTCTAGGAAACCAGCAGACTGGCTCAGCAAAGGGAGGGAGAGGCCCTCCCTGCAGAGTCAAGAGCATCAGGTAGTAGCACCCCATCTGTGGTCCAAATCCCCCAGCTTCCGTATGTTGAAGGACACTAACGATCTTCTAGCCCAAGTCTTTCATGACATAGGAGAAAAAAAGAGGTCCAGTGAGGGACCGAAGCTTGCCCTGGGTCATGCAGCAACTAGCATCAGGATTGAAATCTGGTTCTGCTGTCCAGTGCAGTTCTCATCCCACAATGCTTTCAGGCATGGTGGTACCAGACCTCCTGTGGGACCCTAATGTGTCATGACGGAAACATCTCTGAGGGCCACCAGGTGCCCTCCCTGGGTCAGTACTGAGAGCGGTGCCTCTTTCCAGGGCCCTGCACAGAGCAGGCACATGCATCGCCTATTTTAATAGTCTCAACAATCCCATACGGTAAGTGCAATTGTTATCATCGTTTATCTGAAAGTTACCCCAGCGGTCCCCATTGGCCCCTCCCTAGTCGTCCCTGTCCTGGTCTTCCCCTCATGGTCAAGGCCAATCAGTGAAGTGGTAAAGCCAGTCACCTCTGGAGACCCCCGGACAGGGCCAAGGAAGCCATAGGCAGAACTCCAGGTCACAGAGCCCTCAAGCACCACAGTGCAGGCCCTCTGCGGACATTATCTGAGGCCCTCTGAATGAGGGTCTCACCACTGAATGAGGACAGCCTGGAGATGGCCGGCAATATCCCCAGGGGATTCACCATCAGATGAGCACAGGGCCAGGTAGACTCCCCTGAACTGGAGCCTCCCATCAAGCGTATGCTAAGAAGAAGCTAGTCCCATAGTAAGTGGGCCCCTCTATTTTTGTCCCATCACACATGCCAGGGTTCTGTTTCCTCTACCTCCTCCTCCTGCTGCTCTCCGCCCAACAGCCAGCTGCCCGTCCATTTGAGGAAGCTACAATTAGAACCCGCTGCAGGCTCTCTCCCTGCCAACCCAGTGATGCCCATTACATATGTGCCCACACTGCCACTCAGACCTGGCTAGCAGATAAGCTGAAACACACTTGGAGGAGGTGACCAGAGAGGGAGGGGCTGGATTTTGGGTCCCTGGAAAGGGAATTGAAGAGCTTGGATACACTGGAGTCACTCAGACTCAGAAAGAAGAAACAGGGAATCTTGGTCAGTGGTACCACATCCTTCTAGGATGTCAGGAGCAGGGAGAACAGATTCACTCTGCAGGGCTGTAGGGGACAGAGTAGGAGGGTGCTCAAGTTTAGTCCTAAGAAAGCCCAGGACACTTCAGATCAAATTGCAAGCACATTAGCCTTCAAGTTGGGAAGCCCAGATTGGAATCCCAGCTCTTACCTGTGCTACAGAAGCAAGACATTCAATATGCACCAACTCCAAAATGGATCTAGTGATGTGCAGCTCATGGTCACACTTGGAACTCCTTGAAGTACCATCCAAGGTAAACTTGAGATTCCCCAGGGTAAAAAAGGTTCAGTCCCACATGTACCGGTCTCAGCCTCACCCACACTCAGAGGTTGTGGCAGCACAAAGAGCCAGGGAAACACAAGCAACAGAGCCTGTCAGGGCAGGGGCACAGATAAAATGGCCCTGGTCAGGAGTCAGATGAACCTGAGTCAAGTCCCAGCTCTGCCTCTTCTGTGGTGTTCACCAGCAAGACAACCAGTTTCTCTGAGTTCCTATTTTCTCACCTATAAAATAGATCTGTCAATCCCTGCCGTGTCTCCCTCATATAGTCATGGTAAGATCAAACGAGAGATTTGAGCAAGTACCTAGGAGCCTGTAAAGTACTTATATGAAAAGCAATGATGTGTTCAGAAATTCTGGCTCTACTAACTTTTATCCCAGGAATAACACAGGTGACACTACCATTCTATATAGCAATGTCCATTCAACAAACATCCACTGGGCACCTGCTATGAGCCAGAAACTGCACCAGATGCTAGAGATGCAACATAATGATGTGTCCTCCAAGACAAACACACAGGGAAGACATGTAAATTAATCACTAAAAAAAATTGCTACATAGAGGTATGCACAAGTTACAGTGAAAACACAGAGCGTATCTCTGCCTGGGGGGTAGAAGGTAAGGCAGGGGTGAGGACCCCAAAGGAGGAAGCATTTGAATAGAGGAAGAACATTTATGCACCTAATAACAGACCACCAAAACATATAAGGTAAAAACTGGCAGAATTGCAGGGAGAAAAAGATAGTTCTACAATCACAGTTGGAGATTTTAATATCCAACTTTCAAAAATGGATAGACCAACCAGACAGGAGGTAAGAAAGGAACTAGAGGACTTTAACAGAAGAATAAATCATCTAGATCTAACAGACAACACAGAACACTCCACCCAACAACAGCTACACATGTTTTCAAGTGCACATGACATTTCCAGGGACAGACCCTAAGTGAGGTCACAAATTAAACCGCAATAACCATAAGGTGGAAAATCAGCCAATCAGTGTCTATCAGTGGGCAGACAAAATGTGGTATATACCTACAATGGAACATTATTCAGTCCTCAAAAGAAAGGAAATTCTGACACGTGTTACAATGTGGATGCCCTTGGGGATATTAGATAAAGTGAAATATCAGTCACAAGTGGCAAAGACTGGGTGACTGCACTCACATGGGGTACCTAGAGTGGACCAAGTCATAGAGACAGAAAATGGAATGTTGGTTGCCAGGGGTGGGGGAGGAGGAAAAGGGGAAGAAGAGCTTGGTTGACATGATAGAGTTTCAGTTTTGCAAACTTAAAGTTCTAGAGATGGAGGGCAGTGATGATCCCACAACAGTGTGAATGTATTAACACCACTGACCTGGACTCCTAAAAATGGTTAAAATATTACATTTTATGATATATATATTTACCCCAAATTTTGAAATAAATAAAAGGGTGAGTGTTCAAACAGTCCAGGTGAAGGAGAACAGTCTAGACAGAAGAAGCAGGCTGTACAAAGCACAGAGGTATGAAAGCAACTGGTTTCCTCTGGAAACAGCAAAGGTATCCCCACCATGCGAGACACACAGAGGCAAAGGTGGCATGGTGCGCTCAAGAAATTTCCAGAATGCCACTCTGTGCTACATGGGCACAGCCTGGTTCAGAACAATCAAACTGGGGGGCAATCTGGGAGGGCAGAGGAACCAAGGACATGTATAAAGAGCAAAACCGCCTCCAGACAGGCATCAGGGAAACTGCTCTCCAGGCAGCCCTGCAAGTCAGCTCTCTGACGGCCCTGCATGGTCACTGTCCCAGGGCTGTGGTGAGAGTGACTCAAGACTCTTGCTCACAGGGCCACCCGCTGAAGGCAGGAGGGATTACCCTGAAAATGAAACCAGGAGCAGATGTGTGGTCAAGGCCATGCAAGAAAGCACCTATCTGGGGTGTCCTTTTCCTGTGCCTCGTGGTCTGTTTGGCTGACCCCAGAGCTATGAGGGGAGCTGGTCTCCCTGAGGGCCCACCTTGTGGTTTTTACCACAAGGAGGGAGGTTCGGCTGCGATAAGCAGATGAGCACCTGGGCGTGAAGGGTGGAGGCGGACTCTGAAGTGTCTGAGTCAAGTCCATGTGGGAAATCCCCTCTGCAAAGTGTAATGGGGTGCCTTGGGCAGGCCCGCAGTGCTGTGAGTCTCATGTTGCTGATTTATAAAATGAAGGCGTTAGACCTGAAGCTCCATTGTTACACCCCTAACCTTAGGGGGGCCACCACATTGCAGGACATGTCTTAGTAATTAGACAATGTGGGACTTGCATGCACACAGGCCAGGGGACGGGCAGTGCCCTTATTGTTGCCCCTCGAGTTCTTTCGGCCCATGTTTAGTCCGACGCTAACGACCTTTATCTCCCTATTCTCTTTCCCTCTCTCTCATTCCCTTGGTTTCTTCCTCTTAAGAGTAGGGGGTGAGCATTTTAGGGGAGTTAGCATCCTATAGATTGGAAGAAAAAGAACGAAGGCAAGTCCTTCCCTGCCTAGTCACAGAGTAAAAAAATCTGCTAAATAAATCTGAGTGAAATTGGCTGCCTCTTAGCTAAAACCGATGTGCTATTCCACTCAAAGCACCACTTGGTCTTTCCAAAGAAAGAATGCCAAGTAAAATATATATATATATACCCTCAGGGAAGAATCTGCTGAAAACTGGATTGTCAAAAGTCAATTGACCAAATGATCAATTCCCTGTATTAGGAGAATGTTCCTAACGTGATGTTGTAGTTTCATCACCGTGAAGACAAAACTGTCCATGCCCAGCCAGGTGTGCGCGCTCTTAGAAAATGAGGACGCATCCAAATGACTGCAAGGATCACCTTGGAAGGGTCGAGAAGCATGTGGATGGGGGGAGAGTGGGAGACGTGCATCACTGTCACTTGCATTCCATGGCTGACTCCAAGTCTCATGTCTACCTACAAGGAGACTGGGACTACAGTCCCTGAGCAATCTCTCCCCAGTGACAATTTGGGGAGCCCAGCAAAGAAAAGAGAGCACTCACTCTCTGTGGGCAGCCAGCCATCTCTGCCACACATGTGCTTCAAACACCAAGCTCTTCCAGGAGGCTGAGCCCTCCACAGATACGTGCGGCCTTCTCCTGTACGCGCTGGCTCCTCTGTTCTGTCAGACGTACATCTGCACCTGCCCCACCCCTGAGGTTTAACATGTGAATAAGTGGAGTTTCCCTCAAACGCAGCTCCCACGTGGGCTTGTGTTGGCTCCGGCTTTGGCATCTTCATCTGCCTGGCCTTGGCTGCTGCCTCCCCCCACCTCTGCTTTGCCCAGGAATCTCACGGCCCTTTTACCCTTTCCCTTAAAACACAACTTTTTGTTGTCACTATTTTTTAAAGACCTATATACCCTGTCTCCCTTGGAAGGTGAGGCCTGGGGAGCACTAGGAAACACAGGCTGAAGACAGAAAACTTAGTTCTGAGAGGTAAAAAGGTAGCAAGAGGCCACATTTTGAGTTTTTGAGGTAACAGTGAAAGAGGGAGCCCTTGGGCTTTGAAATAGGGAAGCTGTTGTGGGTCCTCTTTGCCTCACCACAGAAACCTCCCTAAGCAGACTATTTAAATTTAGACAACAAAAAAAAAAGAATTGGGGACTTCTGCTATCAGTCAGGATGGAGTTACAGGGACCGATTTACCTCCTGCCTGAGACAACAAATAGGAAAGGAAAGGAAAGGAGGGGAGGGGAGGGGGAGGGAAGGGGGGAGGGGATTGGGGAGGGGAGGAGAGGGGAGGGGAGGGGGAGGAGAGGGAAGGGAAGGGAAGGGAAGGGAAGGGAAGGGAAGGGAAGGGAAGGGAAGGGAAGGGAAGGGAAGGGAAGGGAAGGGAAGGGAAGGGAAGGGAAGGGAAGGGAAGGGAAGGGAAGGGAGGGGAGGGGAGGGGAGGGGAGGAAAGGGAGGGGAGGGGAGGGGAGGGGAGGGGAGGGGAGGAAAGGGAGGGGAGGGGAAGGGAAGGGAAAGGAAGGGAGGGAAGGAAGGAAAAAAGAAAGAGAAGAAAGGGTTCATGGAATGGTGTTTCTCAAGCTGCTGGAGGTGACAGAACAGAGGACAACCACAGCTGAGAGACCAGAAGCACATGAGGTATACATAAGGGCTGCCCCCACTGTCTTATGAGAGTGGTCTGGCTATGGCACATGAAAGGAAACTGAGGCAGAGGCTGGCAGCTTTCCCGAGTGAAGGAGATGGAACTGAGAATCCAGGGAGACCAAAGCATCCAGAGCTCATAACACAGGACACCAGACAGGAGAGCTCCCAGAGAGAGAACCCCAGAAGGCAGCATGTACCCTCCACGACACATCATAGAAGGAAGCGACCTGAAGTGGAAGAAGAAACCCCCCAGATGGATTAGAGGGAACAGAGTCTGTGCTCAGGCAAGGCTGGAAGCATTGTCTATGCCACTGGTCAGACGAAAAACATGTCACTCGTGGAGCATGGGGTGAAGCCCTCAGGAAGCCTTCAGTGGTGAGGAACAACGAGCCCTAAATGCACTGTTCTAAATGCACTGTTCTAGACCCACCTAGCAAACCACCTTAGGGTGTATGTATATGAGTTTTATCATCTAAATGTTAACAGTGGTGGCAGCATTTGTCTTGCTATTCTGCAGTCACAGTGGGCGCCAGCACTAACTCTTTCAAAAGGACTCTTGTCCATCTGCTCTCTGTCATGTCCGGATCGTGCTTCGGTGCCTGAGATTGCCCAGATCCACAAAACAGGGAAAAGTACAACAGACTAGTTTGGGAGTGGGCTTAGAGGTAGGCAGTGTCATTAAAGAAATGATCAGCTGACCTCTGCAAACAAAGATGGGGGAGCTCTGAAAGGGAAAGTCCTTTGGTTTCCATTTCACTGCTCTCCGGGAGCCCAGGCCTCTGTTCCCACACGCTTAGCTGATACAGCAGGCCTGTGTGGTCTGCACACTTAAACAACGAACTAGAAATACTGCACCTCTCTATCCACATTGCCGCCTAGCAGGGAGGTGTGTGCAAGCCAGTTCTCCAGGCGTGACCTGGGGGGGACACGAAAAAATGTCCTTCTGGACGTAAAGTTGGGTAAGGACAAGGTGAGGGCTGGTGGGGCAGTGTGCGCTTCAACGGGGAAGAGGAACTCCATTGACCTGCAGGAGACTGTGATCACGTGGACTCCTTTACCTCCAAGACAGCTGTGAAAAGCAAGCTGCAGAACACGAAGCTGTTTCTGCATTCACTTTACTTGAAGGACCTACAACAGGCATCTTAGGTTATGACCAAAGATTCAACTTTTCCCACTTACTGTGTTTTAAGGTCTAGGTTTAAATGGATTGGAGCTTTTAGCACATCCAGTGTGATGGCTTTGTTCTCGACTCTTCTCCTTCTCCACACTCGTCAGCTTTATCCTTTCAGTCCCTCTCTCCTTCCATATTCTTTGGTTTTTATGTGACTTCTCAGTTAATACATCACTAACAGCTCTTGTTTTTTTTTTTAACTGCTTAAAGCTATCTGGATGTAAGGGTGAAAATTCATCTGCTAGAAACTCTTGGGTATATTAAATAAGCAAATATCCTTTGGAGTTTGTATATTTGAGTGAGTCATCAGTGTTATTAATAAATTGGTTGTTATAGTCAATACATCTAATTTCGTGTAAATAGACCTTTTGATTTTAAGAACTTTGTTTAGTCACATAGTGGATTTTCCCCCGCACCTGAAATGTTTTCATTTATCCTGGTTGCATTTCAAAATCATGAAACAATTTGTTTGCATCATAAAAAGAATATCTTTTTTTTTAGCTTTTTTTTAGTTTTTTCAAAATTTATTTTTTTTATTTTTATATTCCCCATACAATTGCAACCCCCTCATTTTGACCCCAATCCCTCCCTTTCCTGCCACCCCCCCAAAGTGTGTCTCTGGTTCATAGTTGTTTGTTGATTTTGATTTTTTTCTTTCTTATGGTTATTCTTTTTCCTGGTCCCTTATTTAGGTTTTCTAGATTCCTGTTATGAGTGAGACCATCCGGTATTTTTCTTTTTCTTTCTGGCTTATTTCGCTGAGCATGATCCCTTCCAGCGCCATCCATGTTGCTGCAAACTGCATGTGTTTATCTTTTTTGAATGCTGAGTAATATTCCATGGTGTATATGTACCACATCTTCTTTTTTTTTTTTTTTTTTTTTTTTTATAAATTTTATTGTTATATTCCCCATACAATTGCAGCCCCCCATTCTGACCCCAATCCCTCCCCTCCCGCCCCCGCCCCCCTAAAAGTGTCTCTGGTTCATAGTTTTTTGTTGATTTTGATTTTCACTTTCTTATAGTTATTCATTTTCCTGGTCCCTTATTTAAGTTTTCTAGATTCCTGCTATGAGTGAGACCATCCGGTATTTTTCTTTTTCTTTTTGGCTTATTTCGCTGAGCATGATCCCTTCCAGCGCCATCCATGTTGCAGCAAATTGCATGTGTTTATCTTTTTTGAATGCTGAGTAATATTCCATGGTATATATGTACCACATCTTCTTGATCCAGTCATCTATTTTTGGGCATTTGGGTTGTTTCCAAAGCTTAGCTATTGTAAACAGTGCTGCTATAAACATAGGGGTGCAGGTGTTCTTTGGAATTGATGTTTCTGTGTCCTTTGGGTACATACCTAGGAGTGGAATTGCTGGGTCATATGGAAGCTCTATGTTTAGTAGGTCCAGAAATCTCCACACAGCTTTCCACAGTGGTTGGACCAGTTTGCACTCCCACCAACAGTGCAGAAGAGTTCCTTTTTCTCCACACCCTCGCCAACATTTGTTGTTGCTAGTTTTTTTAATATGTGCCATTCTCACTGGTGTAAGATGGTATCTCATGGTAGTTTTGATTTGCATTTCCCTGATGACAAGTGATGTTGAACATTTTTTCATATGCCTGTTGGCCATTTGCATTTCCTCTTCAGAGAAGTTTCTTTTAAGCTCTTCTGCCCATTTTTTGACTGGATTATTTTCTTTGTTGTTGTTGAGTCTCATCAGCTCTTTGCAGATTTTTGTGATCAGTCCTTTATCATTAGTGTTGGGTGCAAAAATGTTCTCCCAGTTGGTGGGGTTTCTCTTTGTTTTTGTTATTGTCTCTTTTGCTGTGCAAAAGCTCTTTAATTTGATATAGTCCCAGCTGTTTATCTTTGCCTTCACTATCACAGCTTTGGGTGATGTGTCTGTAAAGATGTCTTTGATGTGCAAATCACGTAGTGTTTCGCCTATATTTCCTTCTATATATTTTATGGTTTCAGGTCTTATGTCTAGTTCTTTAATCCATTTTGAGTTGATTTTTGTGTATGGTGTGAGGTGGTGGTCAAGCTTCATTCTTTTGCATGTAGCGACCCAGTTTTCCCAGCACCATTTATTGAACAAACTTTCTTTGCTCCAATGCATAGTCTTTGCTCCTTTGTCAAAGATTAGTTGACCATAAACCTGTGGGTTTATTTCTGGATTTTCTATTCGATTCCATTGGTCTGTATGTCTGTTCTTGTTCCAATACCATGCGGTTTTGATGATTATGGCTTTGTAGTATAGTTTGAAGTCTGGGAGTCTGATGCCTCCATTCCCTTCTTTTTTTTTCAGGAGAGCTTTGGCTATTCGGGGTTTTTTGTGATTCCATATGAATTTCATCAATAATTGTTCTATTTCTTTGAAGAATGACATTGAAATTTTGATTGGAATAGCATTGAATCTGTATATTGCTTTTGGAAGGATGGCCATTTTAATAATGTTTATTCTTCCAATCCATGAGCAGGGGATGTCTCTCCATTTCTTTGTGTCTTCTTCTATTTCTTTTAACAGTGTTTTATAGTTTTCTTTGTATAGGTCCTTTACCTCTTTTGTTAGATTTATTCCCAAATATTTGATTTTTTTTGTTTCAATAACAAAAGGGATGGTCTTTTTGATTTCTTCTTCTTCAGATTTATTGTTTGTGTATAGGAAGGCTACTGACTTTTGCGTGTTGATTTTGTATCCTGCCACTTTACTGAACTGATTGATGAGTTGAATTAGCTTTTCTGTGGAGTTTTTGGGGTTCTCTATGTATAATATCATATCGTCTGCAAATAGTGATAGTTTGACTTCTTCTTTTCCTATTTGGATTCCTTGGAAGTCTTTCTCTTGTCTTATTGCCCTGGCTAGGACTTCCAGTATTATATTGAAAAGCAATGGTGAGAGTGGACATCCTTGTCTTGTTCCAGATCTTAATGGAATTGCTTTCAGCTTTTCACCATTGAGAATGATACTGGCTGTTGGCTTGTCATAGATGGCCTTTATGATGTTGAGGTATGTTCCTTGTATCCCAAGAATTTCAAGGGCTTTTATCTTCTTTTTTTTTTTTTAAGAAATCATTTTTTTAAATTTTTTTTTAATAGAGGCATGTTTTATTTATTTATTTGTTTGTTTGTTTGTTTTGTTTATACATGCACTGGGTACAGTCAGAAACGCGGGAGGGTGAGAGAATTCACCAGAGCCAGAGCGGGGAGCAGAGCAGGCAGAAGGACCGAAGTACACTGCTGAGGGGAGCAGCGGGCGGCAGGAGAGGTCTGCGTGCCATGTGGGACCCTCCTCCGGTGGCCGGGGAGCAGCCGGGGATTGAACCGGCACCGCAGAGGCCGCGGGCAGCTTCGCAACCCAGCGCTCAACCGCTGCGCCACCGGGGAGGCCCCTGTACCACATCTTCTTGATCCAGTCATCTATTTTTGGGCATTTGGGTTGTTTCCAAAGCTTAGCTATTGTAAACAGTGCTGCTATAAACATAGGGGTGCAGGTGCCCTTTTGAATTGATGTTTCTGTGTCCTTTGGGTAAATACCTAGGAGTGGAATTGCTGGATCATATGGAAGCTCTATGTTTAGTAGGTCAAGGAATCTCCACACAGCTCTCCATAGTGGTTGGACCAGTTTGCACTCCCATCAGCAGTGCAGGAGAGTTCCTTTCTCTCCACATCCTCGCCAACATTTGTTGTTGCTAGTTTTTTTTAATATGTGCCATTCTCACTGGTGTGAGATTGTATCTCATTGTAGTTTTGATTTGCATTTCCCTGATTACAAGTGATGTTGAACATTTTTTCATATGCCTGTTGGCCATTTGTATTTCCTCTTTGGAGAAGTTTCTTTTTAGCTCTTCTGCCCATTTTTTGACTGGATTATTTTCTTTGTTTTTGTTGAGTCTCATCAGCTCTTTGTAGATTTTTGTGATCAGTCCTTTATCATTAGTGTTGGGTACAAAAATGTTTTCCCAATCGGTGGGGTTTCTCTTTGTTTTGGTTACTGTCTCTTTTGCTGTGCAGAAGCTCTTTAATTTGATGTAGTCCCAGCTGTTGATCTTTGCCTTCATATCACTGCTTTGGGTGATGCGTCTGTAAAGATGTCTTTGAGGTGCATGTCATGTAGTGTTTCGCCTCTATTTCCTTCTATATATTTTATGGTTTCAGGTCTTATGTCTAGTTCTTTAATCCATTTTGAGTTGGTTTTTGTGCATGGTGTGAGGTAGTGGTCAAGCTTCATTCTTTTTCATGTAGTGACCCAGTTTTCCCAGCACCATTTATTGAACAAACTTTCTTTGCTCCAGTGCATATTCATAAAAAGAATATCTTAAAGGTAATTTTAGTAAAGATAAGTGCATAAGCTTACAGGCATTTCCATGAAATTTTATATCCAATACTCCAGAAACATGACTGTTAAACTAAGTAAGAAATTTGCTTTATTGCTGCAACCAGGCTGCCTTTCAAAATCGTGTGATATTCTAGGGTACCTGGGCCATGAAACACAAAGGTATTGCTATTTGGTACCTTCAGCTTCTGTGACTGTGATTGTAAAAGAGCAACATTGACCAAACCCGGAACACGATCTTATACTGGGGAGTCTTTGAGATTATTTTGTATATTTGCAGGATCTTCATCCAATTTTGAATTGTACCATATATGGCTTTTTGAAGTCTTCCCTTGATGCTAATAAAATGAAGTCTGAAACTCAGAAACAGCCGTGTTTGCCAGAAACATTATTCATATGAATTAGAGAAACTAAAGCCAGGGCCAGTAGCCTCAGTAGGGGTGGGGAGACATGAGTCAAGCACATGTAGATTAGCGAGGTCCTCTTTGCTCTCGTTTCTACTGGATTCCATTTCTGCAGATATTGATGGCTTTATCCAGAGATGACACGTTAAGACTTCGGAGTCCTGCTGGTCCAGAACCTCCATCAGACTTAAAATAGCTGTCTTCCCTTTGTGGAAGAAGAGCTGGATCAGGATATGGTTTCCTGAGGGAGGGGCCATCACCTTGTGATCCTGTTCTCTTAGAGGTAAAAGCAACCCAGTGTCAGAAGGTGCTCTGTGAAGACCAGCAATTCCATCACAGCTTGGGTCTCCTTTCTTCAGTGATGATCCAGAGTCCCCTGGACTGCTGGAGCCTCCTCCGTCTCCCCATGAACACAAATGAGAGCGTCTGAATGGACCCTCCAGTGAAGCTGAAGGTGAAAAGAAACATCTCATTTCAGATGATGGTCGAGCCAGCAGTGAAGGGCATATGGAGATGCTCTCTGCCAGATGCTGCGTTTGGAACATCAAATGCATAAGGATCTTTTTCTAAAAGTTCCAATTGAAACTCTATTTCAGGTAATTTGCATCTGTTGTAAGCATTTTTTTCCCTCAAGTCTTTGAGATTTCTTTCAGCAGGCTGAACTGTCAACCATTTATCATGTGTGTTTTTTCCCCACATAGAAAATAATCTGCCCTCGGTAAGAATGAACGGTTCTCTCCAGTTCTTCTTGAAGAGCTTTGGCTTGCTTTTTATAGGGTCTCCACCTCTTCAGGTGCATGGCGGATCTTTTCATCTGCTTTGGGAAGTTTCTCCTCCTTCTCTAACTGGTAATTTCTCTCTACTATTAATTTCCTTTGAAGTGTCATTTCCATTTCCAGATACAGTTCAGTCATTACTTAAGCTTTTGATTCTCACTTTCAAACTGTGTATTTTCTGACTGCAAAGATGCTTGTTCAGTCTGGAGATTTTTACCATACTCGGTGAGCTCTTTGTTTTATCTATTTCAGATAAATGACTGTAATTTGGTTTCTTTTTCCTTCTAGGGTTTTTAAAGAAGCATTTAACTTAGCGATAAGAATCGGTTTCTTCACCCCTCCTTTTGGCTGATTATCATTGTCGGATTCACTCTTCATTTCCAGTTCCAAGTTACCATCATCTGTGTCTTCTCCGAGCATGGCAGCCCAGTCTTTCACCTCTTGCAAGGGTCCCATCAGAGACTTGCTCTGACTTTATCATAGAAAACTCGTTCAGCGTCTACTCTGGGGGCTTCAAATGTTATTTTCTGTTTACATTCACTCGCTTCTTCTTTTCATTTCCCAGCTTCTTGTAAAAGCTGATTTTGGCTTTCCTGAAGTTGGGAACTTTCACTCATATCATCTTTTATAGCTAGCTTAAGTTGTTCATCATTCATTGAACTATTTTTGAGGTTATTTTGGCTTCAGCAACTTATGATTTGAGGGATTTTGATTCATCTTCTAGCGACTATATCCTTTCAGAAATACGCACCATCAATTCACCTTGTTTGGAATGTTTAGATTTCCCTTTTAACTCTTTTTCTAGAGTGAGCACTTCATCCCTAGGTTCAGATTTAACTGAATCTGAACTTATCTGTTCAACTTTTGACAGATAGCCTCCAAGCTTGGTGCTTCTCTTGACTCCTCCTCCTCAAAGCTAATATCCTTTAAGACTTTAAGCCTTTGTACTCTTTTTGAGCAAGGATCAAGTTTTCAAATACTTTACAGTGTTCTTCAATTAGTGTAGAAAGTTCTATAGCAAACTTTTTTAAATCTTTCCCCATAAAACCAGGTTCTGTCCAATTGAAAACTTTTCCACAAAAGCAAGAGAACAGCAAAAAAAAAAAAAAAAAAAAAAAATCCAACCACACCTACACATATCACAAATTCCCATGGAAAGCCTGGTCTCCCATCTCCAGGCAATGCTGCAACAACCCTGCAAAGCTCAACCAGGGACAGCTCCAAATAAGACTGGAGAGCAGTGCCAGGCTCTACCCCGGCAGCAAGGCTACCTGGCTGCTGTGGCCACAGCTGGGGCCTAACCAGACAACTACAATGGGCAGAGAATGTTCAGCATTCTATGTGGAGCCCAAATGCATGATAGCCAAGGGGGCAAACCACGGGGGAGCAGGCTGCAGGCGTTTGGTGGGGAGACCAGAGCAAAGCACTAGAGAGCAGCTTCAAGTGTCCGTGCTGCTGACCCCAGGAACCTTATGTTAGGTTTTGGGTCCTGAGGCTCCACATGTCCAATATCCACATGTACGTGATGTTTTTGCTTAGTGATACACTTTCTCCTTTATTAATTATGCCATATTGTTTCTCCTTTGAAAAACTACTCCCCAGATTCCATGCACTCCTGATAAATAGACTGATGGAGGAATCCCATCTACATTAACCTGGAAGTCTGTGCTCTCTTTAGGCAGAACAAATTTTTCTCTCTTGCCTTGGAATTTGAGGATCACAGCTAAAATAATCTGAAGACAATGCTCCAAGACTATTAATCTTCATCTGCTGTCTAGATCCTGGAGGCTACACTTTCAAGGACATAATTGTTCAATCCTTCATTTCTGTGAGCTGTCCGGGATCCTACCATTGATTTTTTCTTTTGCATAAGCTTTCCTGAGTAGCTTTCAGAGATTTGCAACCAACTAACTGATTTATTAATCTTGTCACTCTGAGGAAAACCCCATGGTCATAACATCCCTTCCTTCAACATTGTCTCTCTTTCACAAAGAAAGGGTTTTTTTGCCTTCCACCTACACATGTCCACTCATCCCCTATGACCCAATAATTATCTGTGCCCTCATTGATCTTCTCTGTCCTTCTTTAACATCTAGCATACCACTGAATTTACCTTTCCTCTATAAAACGATGCCTTGCTCCTCTAATGTGTGGTATTGTGTTTATCTTGTCCCATCAAGACAACTCCTACTCCTCTTGAAAACAAAACCTATATTTTACAATTTGTGCACAGTATTTAACATGGTGTTAAGCCCAAAGAAGATGTTGGGTATCTATTAGCTTGCTCATTAAGGTTAATCAGACTAGCTTAGCATTTATTCTCTCTCCATCACTCAAATGTACGTGAACTTCTTGTGAGTTCTGCACAGTTTGCTTTCTCTTTGATTTTCTTAATGATGCCAAAATTTTCCAAGTATTTCAGTGCATTATTGAACACAGTTGCTTATATATAATGAATGGATGAAAAAAAAAGGTTTTTCCAGGTTTTAAGAAATATGGAAAGAAAGAAATAATTTTCAATGTCATGTGAACAATAGTGATATTAATTGGTTTTAGGCATCCACCAGTTCTTCCCCAAATTAAACCTAATCAGAAAACAGCAGCATCTCACAGACCCAGTGAGCTTCCTTCCTGCCATCTGGTCTCATGACAGCAGGCAGACTGCAGACTCTGGGGTCTGGAACCCCACAGGGCAGGGATGACAGCAGTGCCACAAACACCAGCCAGCACCACCCCCAGCACATTTACACCTGTAACTGGACCCCTGAAGCTCCTCTTGTGTCCCCCTACTCAGCAGCTACCAGATCCTAAAATACCTCTAGACAGCTAGGTGTTTCAAGACTCGATACAACCAGTTGGCAGACTAAGACTTGTCCAGTTTAGAAGAAAAACAATCCAAAAATTCTCAGTCACTAGGAGGTCCTAAAGAACTACAAGCTCGCCAAAGACAGAATCAACACATCTACCAAGCCTAGACAACAAAAACACTAGCATGCCATAACACTGTCAGATAACATTTTCTTTTGGTCCACTCACCCCTTCCCTCCTGCATAAACACCAACCTTGGGAGAATCAAAAGTAGAAGTAAAGATGTGAGAGGAGTAAATAAGCCAACTATGGATTTTCAAACCAGTGGAGGGAAAGAAGTTTTAATTTTAAAACAAGATCATAGTTCTGAACATTATGTCAGATAGAACATTGTAATTATTAAAAAGTGTTTCAAGTTTTGTGTCAACTGAATTCACCAGATATCTGCTTACCCAGGGGGTGATCAAGATGATTGCGGGGCAAGTCTAAAATTTATACAAAGACAAAGTACAAACAACCTACCACCACAAAGGGCAATGGTAAGGACAATGAGAGAAAGTCTTTCTGATGATATCATTTGAGTGCTGTCCGATCGACATAAGTTATATATAGCCTACTATATTGGTTAGAATTGTCTAGGTTGTGCTGCTGTAACAACAAATACAAAATGTTTGTGTCTTCCATTAGCAAAGGCCTCACACTACAGATCCATCAAAAATCAGCTGTAAATCTATCTTTCTTAAAACCTAAGCTGATGGAATAGCTTGTATCTAAACATAGTCAGTCTTGAGGCTTCCTAGTGGTGCAGGGGTTAAAGTCTCAGCCCTATCAAGCTATTGCCAGTCATGTTGCATGAGTTCTATCCCCGCCAGGGAGCTACCCACATTGCATAGCAGACCTCTCCTGACTCACCCGCTGCTCCCCTCAGCAGTGTATTTCAATAGATCTGCCTTTTCTGCTCCCCACCCTGTCTCTGGAGAATCCTCTCAACTCCTACACCTCTGGCCTATATCTCGGTTCTTGTATGCATAAATAAGTAAAAATAAATCTTTTTTTAAAATATGTTTATGGTAGAGAGAAAAAAATTAAGACTATGGCATATCTTACAGATTCTGCCTAGAAATGATATATGTCATTATCATTAATTAACTAAACAAGTGATATGGCAAACTCTAAAGTCACTGGTAAGGGAAAGTATAACCTTCCTCCAGAGAAAAGCAATTAATATTGGGGAACAATATTCTAAACTCAGGATTTGCAAACTTTCTATAAAGGGTCAGATAGTAACTATTTTTAAGCTTGGTAGGCTACATAGTCCCTATCACAAGTACTCAACTCTACTATTGAGCAGGAAAGCAGCTATAAACATGTAAATGAATGAGTATGACTGTGTTCAAATAAAACTTTATTTACAAAGAAACAGTAACTGCATTGATTGACAGACTATAGTCTGCCGACCCCTGATCTATACTACCACATTTACCAGTACTAACTTGAGGAGAAAGGAAAACCCAGTTCATTTTACAACAAAATAAGAACTTGAATTAATAGTTTTTTTAATTTCCCACAAAGAAATTCAAGGCTCCAGATGGTTTTCCAGGTGGATCCTCTATAAAGTTTCATAGAACAGAAAATTCCAACTATATATAAACTCTCACAGACAGTAAATAAAGATGAAACGCCTAAACTTATTTTATGAAGTTAATATAGTCTCTATAACAAAAACAAGACAAGGATATTATGAGGGCAAGATGTACAGTTCCACACTTCAAATATATACACAAAGATAAGAATTTTAAAAATAAATACATAGATATCAGGCAGACAGCTACTTAGCAAACTTAAGCAAGCAATATCTAAAAAGAAATATATTATGACCAAAGAGAAGATAGTTCCTAAATAATCTTTTCCTTTAAAAGATAAGATACTTTAACATCAGGAATCTATCTATGTAATTAACTAAATAAAAATTAAAGGAAGAAAATTACATACTCATGTCAATAGATGAGAAAAAGAAACTTTATTAATTCATGAATGGGTGTTGGGAAAAACAATTTTTAGGAAACTAGTAATAGGAGGTAATTTCCTTATCCTAATTAAAAGTCAACTACCAAAACCTACAGTAAACGTACCTAAAAATGCAAACTTCACCATCTCCACCACCAGAAAAAGAGCAAGGAAATAATTCCCTCTTTAACTCCTATTCAATGTTATACCAGAAATAGAAGTAAAATGCTTAGGAGTAGAAAGTAAGAAGCCAAAGATATTATTCCAGATGATTTTATTATCTTCAAAGAAAATCCAAGAGAATGCACGAAGCACTAGCACTAATAATAATATCACATCATATCATTGTAGCAAAGTCATACCATAATGTAATTCCATAAAATACTATCTAGCAGATAAAAAGAATGCATTAGATCTACATTATCAAAAGGAATAAATCTCAGTGTTAGGTGAAGAAGCAGAAGCAAATTGAAAAAGGATACAAAAATATGGTACTGCCTATTAAATGTGTTAAGTAGCCAAGACAGTGCTATTTATTGGCACTTATTCATATAAAACAAAGTAATACTGAAGACTGTGAGGGAGCTAACTAAATCAATTACCTCTGAAGAGAGGAAGGCATGGGAGGGCAACTGGATTTTGACTTTCTTTCTAAAAGGATCTAAGGCAAATATTAACATTTCTCCTTTCTAGTGGAACAAACAGTTGTGCTTCTGACATTATTCTCTATAAATTTCTGTAAGCTTAAGAAAGATCCTAATTAAAATCATTATCAGGGCCTCCCTGGTGGCACAAGGGTTAAGATGCAACCTATGAAGCCGTCCGCAATCACTGCAGCACGAGTTCAATCCCTGGCCAGGGAGCAACCCACATGGTGCAGCAGACCTCTCCTGACTCACCCGCTGCTCCCCTCAGCAGTGTATTTCAGTCAATCTGCCTGTTCTGTTCTCCACTCTGTCTCTGGTGAATCCTCTCACCCTCCATACCTCTGGCCTGCACCCCAGTTCTTGTATACATAAATAAATACATCTTTTAAAAAAAATCATTATCAATAGAATAGAAAAGGGACCATAATCAAAATTGTCCTCTTGTCTTCAAGCAGGTACTGGCTGTACCTGTAAATGCAGGGAGGTTTAGGAGATAAGGACACTGCCTCCCATCCTGGTATTCCCAGAAGAGAGGCTTAGCTTTTATTCTCTTGGAATTTGGGGTGACATAGTCCTCTCTATCCTGACTTCTTGACATCACTGTGACTTCCTGTTTTGCTACCCAACTCAAAGCTAACTGGCCATGTGGGCTCTTTGGGAAGACAAGTTTGTAGTGAGCAAAGTTCATTGTTAGAAACCAGGACAGTCCATTCCATATTGATTTCTCTTTGCCCTATCCCACAAACTTGATCTCCCTTTTCCCATCTAGTTATCTGACGCTCCGCTTGAAATTCTCTTCCATGCAACTGACATCATAAGAAATTTAATGTTTGTGTGTGTCTTTGGGATGAATTACAAGCAGATGCCATCATAAGTGTGATCTTCCTATTAATACCTTCACTTGAAGACCAAGAAGAGGCATATCCTTTGGGGAAAATCATGTTCTATAACAGGGTTATAGAACAGCTCCCCAGGGTTCTATAACAGCTCTGATCTTCAAACTTTTAATATTGGGTAGTAACCACCAATGCTCAAAATACAGAGTTGAAGGCTGGTGCAGGGATAGTACAAGATGATTGTTGGATAATCACATGGAAGGATTTTTTTTTTTTTTGCACCACATGTAAGGATATGTTCATGTATCATGGGAATATGCCAAAAGACTGGTGACAGAATGAAGGGGTTCCCACAGCCCAAGTTCACTACAATCTGATCATCAAAACATGGTGTATAATAGGAACCCATTGAATAAAATAAGACTGTCTTGATATAGATTAATAAATACAAAAATAAATGGAGAGGAGAGGAAAGCCCTTCTTTATAGCAGAATGACAATACTCAATGTAGAAGAATGAAAACAATTCCATGAGTTTGGGAAATGAAGCACAGAAGATAAAGAGTATGTGCACCAGTGTGCACATTGACAACCAAAATGTACGTCTTGGAGTCAGAAGAAGGTGACGACGTCCCTGCCTGGGCCTCATCTTCCCACTCCAGCAAAGTCCGTTTTCCTTGGACCCATCTGAGTCATCACAGAATTTTCACTTTCTCCCACCTTCCAATAACCAGCACCACTGAACTCCAGTTTAAAAAAAAATGATGGGTGGGGCTCCCCTTTGGGGACAGAAGGCAATGTGGAATTATGGGACTCAGATCTATCTAGACTGAAAAATGAAAACTGACTTTGTGACTTTCTTGCTGGGTGACCTTGAAAATCCCACATTCTTTATGCTCCAATTATCTCATGTGTACAACCGGGTTTAAAATTATTTCTCTACTTCACTGCGTGGTGATTAGGATCTAATTATTCACCATGTGAGAACGTGCTTGTAAACCACAATGCCAGCAGACACTTCCAGTATTACAGAATTAATGAACTTTTTAAGAAAAGGCTGGGGAGGGGGTGACATAGTCCATCTGCCAGAGACAGGCCAAGGTCTAAATCATTATTTTTTAAACTTGAAGAATGCACTAAAGCCTTTAAAAAAAAAAAAAAAAAACAGCCTGAGATGGCAGGCCTTGACTTCAATGACTCATTACAATGATTCTTATACATGAATAAACATAAAACTAGGTTTTGATTTCTTATGCTCCCTAGATAATTTATAGCAAGAGCATCTTCTAAAAAGTGTGAATAATGGCATTTAGGAGCAGTGAGCGAGGATGTTCTGGATTGAAGGCCTGAGGAAATGTGTAGAAGAAGAAGAGCAGTCCTTTGAAAGAAATGGCTTCACTCCATCCTCTTTTTCCTTTTTCCCAAGAGAATATAAGTAGCCGAGTTAAGATCAATATGAAAACTACCCGCTGAATTGTATCTCCCCAAATTCATATGTCAAAGTCCTAACACTCAGTACCTCAGAATGTGGCTGTATTTGGAAACAGAGCTCTTAAAGAGGCAATAAAGATAAAACTTAGTCAGTAGAGTGGATCTTTAGCCCACCTGATGGGCCTATATAAGAACTGAGGACATAGAAGCACAGTGGGAAGCCGTGTGAGGACCGGCAGTCAGAAGGCCGCCATTTGCAAATCAAGAGAGAAGTCAAAAGAAACCAACCCTCCTACACCTGGGTCTCAGAACTCCTGCCTTGGAACTGTGAGAAAATACATTTCTGTTGTTTGGGGCCTCCCGAATATAGTAGTTTATTAAGACAGTCCACGCTAACTAATACAATAACATCAAATTCATAAATTTACTTTAAAAAACTACTTCGTACTTGCTTCTTCAAAAAAATAATACTGTCAGGACAGACTTCAATGTGCATAAAGTGCTTTGAAAATAACGGAACTGCTTTTACAGAGTTGGAGAAGCCTGAGTAAAGAACCTGCTGCCTTCTCACAGACAGGCTTAGTCACCAGATTCAATATCACCATCATAAATGTAGGGAAAGGGCCTTGACTCCTCTCCAGCCCCTATTCCCCATCTCCCCTCTGCTCTTTCTCCCCTTCACTCCCCTTCTCCCCCAAGCCTTTTCTCCTCAATCCTCACCCTTGCTCTCTCAGAAAACCCTTTTCTCCTCAATCCTCACCCTTGCTCTCTCAGAAAACCCTTTTCTTCGACAGAGCAGGCATCTTCAGGAGGCAGGACAGCATCGTAATAATGACAAACGATCATTTCTGTCACTTTTTAGTTTATGGCATGTTTTCTCATATCTGCTTTTTGTTTCTCACAACAATCCCTGGGTGTAGTAACAGGAAGATAAAAGGCAATGGTAACCGCTCCTGCCTTCTAAGGAGAGTGGTAAATTCCCAATCACTGAGAAAATAAATTTCCCAGCTGCCCCCTTCCACTTTCAGAGACTATTAGTGAAGACAAAAGATGAAAGATTCCACCATTTCTCACTCCAGTTCCCTCCCTTCAACAGTTTGACAACCTCTTAGTGTAAGTAAAAAAATGAGTCACTGGCTTTGCCGCTAAGAGGGGTCCAGAGCTAAGTCAGGGGTTGTGGTGGACACTGGTGGTTGCCTAGTCAAAATTTATCCTTTTCTTCTAACTTGCATAGGATCCTGATTTGGTGGTGGTAGCAATGTGCCCATGTGAAAAATTAGCTTTCCCTTGGGCCTCCCCAGTGGCGCAGCGGTTGAGCACTGGGTTGCGAAGCTGCCCACAGCCGCTGCAGCGTCAGTTCGATCCCCAGCTGCTCCCCGTCCACTGGAGGAGGGTCCCACATGGCGTGCAGACCTCTCCTGCCGCCCACTGCTCCCCTCAGCAGTGTGCTTCGGTCCTTCTGCCTGCTCTGCTCCCCGCTCTGGCTCTGGTGAATTCTCTCACCCTCCCGCGCTTCTGACTGTACCCAGTGCTGGTATAAATAAAAATAAATAAATCAAAAAAAAAAAGAAAAAAGAAAAATTAGATTTCCCAGCCTCCCTTCCTGATCAGAGAGCCATGAGACTAACTTCTGACCAATGGAAAGAGGGAATAAAATGTTGTGTAAGACATCTGGAGATGCTCCCTAAAAGGGGGACTGACTTAGTTGGCAGGACCCTTCTTGGCCTTTCTTCTTCCTCTGCCTGAAACTTGGATGCGATGACAGTGCTACAGCAGCCATTTTTTAGTCCTGAGGTGATCTTAATTGAGGATAGTCAGCTTCTGCTGAGGATAGCAAAACAGAAAGCCAAGAAGAGGTTAGGTCATGATGAGACTGTAGCACTGCTAGCCCCAGAATGCCTACTTCCTTTTCATTACGTTAGAAGAAAATAAGGCATTACTTGAGAGGTCTCTGTTGGACTAAAACATAGTTCCTAAATGATAGAGAACTAACGAGCTAAGTTATTGTTTTGAATGAGGGACAGGGAATTTCTGGGCCGAACCCTGCAGAACAGTACTCTAAAAAGAAGGGGAACCTAGAAACATGTGATGCAAACCTGTTTTCTCAAATCTTTCATCAGGTCTTTCCACATGGGTAGTGGCCCTGCATGCATATGAAAGGAAGTCAAGGAGAAGGGGTGGTGGCTCCCCACCACTGTGCTGTGAGACAGCTGTGGCACGGGTGGGATAGCAAGCTGATCCAACAATGAGATTAATTCAAAATAAACAGGACAGGGCCTCCCCGGTGGCGCAGCGGTTGAGCACTGGGTTGCGAGGCTGCCCGTGGCCTCTGCGGCGCCGGTTCGATCCCCGGCTGCACCCCGGCCACCGGAGGAGGGTCCCGCATGGCGCGCAGACCTCTCCTGCCGCCCGCTGCTCCCCTCAGCAGTGTGCTTCGGTCCTTCTGCCTGCTCTGCTCCCCGCTCTGGCTCTGGTGAATTCTCTCACCCTCCCCTGCGCTTCTGACTGTACCCAGTGCTTGTATAATCAAAACAAACAAACAAATAACTAAATAAATAAACATGCCTCTCTTAAAAAAAAAATAAAAATAAAATAAAATAAAATAAACAGGACATCAGAGTTAGAAGAGGAGGACATATTAACATTGCTCTTTTATGCCAAGGAGACTGCTAGAAGCTTAGCTCAGGGACTGTGGGGTAAGTTAGACCAATGCCATTTGCTTTGCCTAAGACAGCTTCTGCAGTTGGATGAGGATGAGAGGAAGAAGCAACCCCGTTTATAGACCTGGGGCCTGAGAGGTGAAGTGACGGCTGCTGTTCAAGGTTGGTCTGTTTTTTATTACACCAGGGCTGCCTGGGACTGAAAAGCCTGAGTGAGGGAAGCAAAGAACAGTCACCTAAGCGGCCAGGTGGCCCGTGCAAATCCTGGCAGCCAGTGGTAATAGATGTCACAGCCCAAGTCCCTTATGGTAAGTGTGTTTATGAGTGTGCCTTACCTCCCTCCCACCTCAGCGTACATACAAAACCCAGGCACATGTCAGTGTATTAAGGGATTCTTGTTGTGGTAGAAAAACCTCATTTGAATATTTTTAATCTAGCCTCGAGTCGTACCTCTGCCTTGTTGCCAGGGCCAGCTTGGGCAAATCCTTCCACTGTGCTGGGCCGCAAATGTTTTCACCTTTAGCAGGAGGACTGACTTGGTCAAATTAAGTCTGAAGGCCCAATCCAGTCCTTCAAGGAGTCTATGTAAAATATATCGTCAAAGATTAAATCTATTAATTGCTAAATGAGAACACATACAGATTTCTATAAATACCTGCTCTGTAGGCTCAGCAGACCTCTCCTGTCTCATCCACTGCTCCCCTCAGCAGTGTATTTCGGTCCGTCTGCCTGTTCTGTTCCCTGCTCTGTCTCTGGCGAATTCTCTCACCCTCCCACAAAAATAAATCTTTAAAAAAAAAAAAATACCTGCGCTGTAACAATGAGAAGCCACTACTGCACATGGATAAGTCACGAGGGCAGAGGGCTCATTGCTGTACAGTTCTGGGCTTAAATCAACTCCATAGTGTCCTAACACCTATGCCAGCAAATTTCTAGCACCTCAAACCTAGGTAGGTGTTTCTATTAGAACATCTGCTTTCGACCTTGAAAATCATTTCCTTTAAATAAAAAGTAAAGACACAATGGGAATTTAAAATACTCTCTGGAACTGTCCTAATAGCACAAAGGAATGTGACGTGAATCTAGTAACTTCAGCAGGGCAGTGGGAGGATTTTATTAGACAAATCAGGTAGTTTATTAAACACCCCAGGGCCTTCTCATCATAAATGCATACAAGCAGCCCAGGAGTAATGGGGCTGGTGCCCCTTGTTAGCTCTCAGCTCTTTATCTGGCATTTAATGAGCAAGAATAATCAGGGAGGGATGGTGTCATTTATGCGTTCCCGTGAACCCAGGAGGAGGGTGATTTCAGAGGTACCTCTGGGATCTTTGAGGCCTTATCTATAAAATGTGCCTGGATTAGCTGGGCCCCTCCTCATCTTTGGGACCTTGTCTTCAGCTGCACTAGACTTCCAGGAATAGGGACAGGGAAGTCTGACCCTCTCAAAGGTAACTGTGTCAGGAGTTATTTGTGGAATTTACCTCCCAATGATCACTTGGCCCTGCTCTCTGGCAGCCCACATTAGTGCAGCGAAACAGGGAAGGCTTCCTGTTCCCTGCCCTGGAGAAAACAACTTAAATACATCAGACCTGTAAACAACTCCTGCTTGTCACCTAGAGAGTGGCCCAAAGTGGTAGGGATTCCCCTAGATGATGGGGGGGGGGGGGGGGAGGGAATCACAGGAATCATCCAAGCAGAATCAGAGGCCAAATACAAGAGTATGTTGTTAAATCCGAGGAGGAGAAGGGCAGGGTAGCCTAACACGCTTCAATTTCCTTTTCAGTTTCAAATGTTGCGGATTCTTTTACAAATAGGACCAAATGCTACTAACGTTAATAATAACATGTATTACGTAAGGTCTATCATGCGCCAGGCACCACGCTGGATACTTGAATTCTTTCCTTTAGCTCTGAGATAACTCTGTCAGCCCTGAGCCTCTTTCACAGGACACTGTATCTGAATGTATCTGAATGTCTGCAGACAAGCAATGCGAGGCTCAGGGGCAGCTGAGTAACCAGAGCACACAGCTCCTAAGTGCCTGGCTGGTCTCAGCCCCTGGGGAGAAACACCCCCCACCAACCTGTGCTTTCTAGCTCTCAAGGGTGTCCCTCCCACACAGGGGCAGGAATGATAGCACCCCAATCTTACAGGAAGCTGACTGGAGCCCCACCTGGAATTAGCTCGCCTCCCCTAGCAACGGTTTATCAAGGTTTGCACACGAACCCAGGAGACCCGAGGGGTGAAAACGCTGGAAGAAGGAGGTTTAGGAGGTTTAGGACTCCAAGGTCAAGGGCTGCTACACTGAGAACACTGCTGTGCTGAGAAAGTTGGTCAGTGGGGAGAAGCCTGAAGTGTTGATATCCTCAGAGGGACATTCCATGCGAGGGAAATTCTACCCAAAAGTGTTTCTGTTCCTTTCAGACACAGCTTTAGTTCCTCTGAGAAACTTTGGCTGGCAGGATGCTGGAGGCCAGAGCAAGCCCCTACACCCCTCCTCTGGGCCCCAAGCCCCACCTGGCAGAGAGCCATCATCTCTCAAGCTTGGGCTGCTCCCCTAGATGCCCCCAATCCATTCATGGCCTGAGTCCACCTCACCTGCAGAGCCTGGGGTTCCCTGGCTAATGTCAGATCAGTAGAAGGTAAAAGAAACATTTAAACACTTGGCTTTCTCTCTCTGTCTCTCTGTCTCTCTGTCTCTCTCTCTCAAGGCAGCCCCCAGCGGTGTTTGTTCTCAGAGAGGCCCTGGGAAGAAAGATGGTCACTTCCCCTTTTCCCAGAGATAATCAAAGAGAAGTAAGAAAGTACCTGTGTTTGAAGGCAAAATGGAGACAATTAATCTCTAAGCACAGGGCCTAACCATTAAATTCTTTGGAGAAACAACTTTAGGAGTTTAACGACAATCAAGAGAATGAAATTGAATTAAGAGAAATAGTAATTAAATCAGGAAAGAAGTTTTTGCAAAGGGGATGGTAAAGGAAATTAAAACCAGTAATGCTGAAAAATGTGGTGGGCAGAGCCGGGGGAGGAGAGGTCTTGGTGGAGAAGAGGGAAGAGCAGGCTAAGGAAACGCAAGGCAAAGCAGGCTGGGACAGTGCTTAGCACTAGTGAAAGGAATCTGGAATTTTCTTGAGGGACCAGTTGGCTGGCACTTCCCATGTGGTTCTAAATATCCCAGCTCCTAATGGGGCTTGCTGCCTTTACTCCTCCCTCCTTAATTAATACTGCCCAGCAATCAAGCCCACCACTCAGCGATCTAGTTCCAGAGTCTAAAGTTCAATGGCTTATACTCAGTCTCAAAGTAGGGCTCACAGTGTAGAAGCACAGGGAGAGAAGTAGAGTCTGGTTCTGGCCTCTGCTCTGCTTACTTTGCTGCACAATCTTGGTCAAACCCCTTCACTCTGGGCCCCAGTCTCTGAGGTGCAGTGGAGAGGGCATGATGAACTTGCAGCACTCCCTGCAAGGAAATTCTAGGATCCCCTGGTTTTTTAGGACACGTGGCCACACAGTATGGATTTCCTGAAGGCAATGCCAGTTTTGTAATTCTTGGCACCACTGTGCACACACCATGAGCTTGCTTGTTCTCAAACTGTGATCCCAGCTACTGATTTCACCAATAGTTGACAGACCCTTGAGAGAGCTTCTAGTCTGGCGTATCCATAATCTTGTAAATATCTATACCTTGTTGCCCCAAGTGGGGCTAGGGTTTTAACATCCAAATGCCCAGCTCTTTTCAGCTACGAGCTACCTCACCAGGCCATTTCTAAAACACCCATAGAAAGTCACGGCACACAATGACCAGAAAATATTTGTTGTATGAAGTAACACTATGCTTACTCTACAGCGAACCATAAGAGCTCTAATAGAAAAATCAAAGCTCAGGACTGAAATACAGAAATTCCTTCTGCAGAACTGAAAACCTCAAGCTTAACCTTCATAATACCTAAAAATGCACCAAAGGATAGTGTAACTTTCTTAGAATTGTGTTATTTTTAAAATCTCTATTGTGGAATCCCTTGTTATGACACCTTCCCCTCACCCTCACCCCATGGAGGTAACCAAAGTGACTCTGGTGGGTACATCAGAGATCTGGAGTTAAATCCCAGCTCCTCCACCTACAAGCCCAATGGTTTAAACTTCAGTTTCCTCTTGTGTAAATGGTGCAAAAGCTAAATTTTTCATTAGCCCGTTGATTAAATAAGAAACCTACATCTCTGATATTATTGAGAATATGCATCTGCTAACTATTAGCTAATTAACAAAGCACTCTTGGATGTTTAAGCTCGTGTAATCCTATTTGGTGGAAATTATACCCATACTCATTATACATTTAAAAAAAGACAGAGGCCCAGAGAAAGGTAGCGAGGCTCCCAGGTTCTTACAAACTGCAGGGCCAGCAGTTGAATTCAGATCAGGAACTCTCCGAAGCCTGGGAGAGGTACAGGAAGTGCAGCAGGTCTGCAAGTCCTAGCAGTGCACCCAAATTGTCAAATTTGGTCCAGCGGCATTGACAAAGGGTGGGGTTGGGGGGCCATGCAGTTCTGCACCTCCCAAGGGCTTTGGGGCCATGCACACAGGAGCTCCAAGTGCTAGGCGGTATTTCTGTTGGATGAAGCCACTTCAGTAGACACTTTCATCTATTTTAACTTGATGCCAATATTTGCATAATTTCAGAATGTCTCTTTCATTTCTTCCTATGAGGACATTGGCACCTTAAAAAAAAATAACAAACTGGAGTCTAGACTAGGACAGGTGTGAAGACAGAAGCTATGGTGTATTTAGCCTCTCCCAGAACGGATCTCTCCTGTTTTACTGGAATGTGTTCAGGGCAATATTGGGCTCAGATATCCTAGGTTTTCCATCCCTCCTAGTCTGAGGGACTCTAGGGCCCTTTCTCTAATATGGGCTTTCCCCAAAGATTTAAAACTTAGTCCAAACTGCAGGTGTAACTCATCTTCCCAGTTTTAATCACTTAGAGCTGCTCAGCATTGCTGCTTATATCCACTCAGAAGTGCCTACAACTACTGCCTTCAGCCAAGGGAACTTGTGGATTCTTTGTGCCAAGGACTTATTAAAACTCAAATAAAGATCTACTATAATTTGGGTCTCCCTGGTGGCGCAAGGGATTAAGACGCAGCACTATGAAGTTATCAGCAGGCCACTGCAGCACAAGTTTGATCCCCAGCCAGGGAGCTAACCCACATGGCACAGCAGACCTCTCCTGTCTTGCCCACTGCTCCCCTCAGCAGTGTATTTCAGTACATCTGCCTTTTCTGCTTCCCACTCTGTCTCTAGTAAATCCTTTCACTCTCCACATCTCTGGCCTTTACCCCAGCTCTTATATGCATAAACCTTAAAAAAAAAAAAAATCTGTTGTAGTTTGTTATGCTTTCAGAATTATACTGTCTAGTTCCTGGTGCCGTAGAGCAGGAATCCCTTTTTAAAAAGAAAGATAAATGTGACATATACACACAACAGACTATTATTCAGCCTTAAAAAGGAGAAGTCTGACATATATGCCAACATGGTTAAATCTTCAGGACATTATACCAAGTGAAGACCATCATATGGGGTCAAAACCCCAGGTAATTTCATTCCTAGGAGGTAAACTCAAATTCATAGAAAACAGAGGGTAGGTGCCATGGCTGAGGGAAGAGCAGAGTTCTTGTTTAGTGGGTTTAGTTTCAGTTTTGCAAGATGAAAAAACTTTTGGAGCTGGGTAGTGGCAATGGCTGCCCAACATGAATTTACTTAATAACCAATGACCTGAATTTTTGAAAGTGATTAAGATGGTACTTTTTGTGTATTTTACAATTTTTTTAATTGAAATAAAGGGAAAAGAACAGCTTGAACACTAAGAGTCTCAGCTATGATATCAGCATTGTGTCATCAAAGCCAAAAGAGCTATATAATAGATGCTACACGTTATATCCAACCTTCAACTTCCCCTTCCGCCAGAGGAAGCATCTCCTTGTGCACCACTGCGAGAGCTTTCTCTTATAAACTATTAACTCAGAAAATTCAGTGACTTTAACAATCAGCCCACAGGGACTACTGCTAGGCTGATACGGGTAATGGGCAGTATTGTACAGAGAAGGCACCCCTCATAACCAAAGAGCTCCCCCAAGTGGCTTTAGCACCTCCCCCAGAAAAAAAAAAAAAGACCCCCTCAGGGCAAAGAAAAAAATTCCTTTTTTTAGTTTAAAGCATAATTTTTACCCATTATTGGCATCATCAACCTGAATATGGGGGGAAGGATGCAAGGGGGTGTAAAGGGTAACCTCATTATAATCATTACAATCATCTTTAATTTTTTCCAAATGAAACTGAGGCTCTCTCCCTCGCTTTCAAAGCAAAATAGCCTATTTTGTACAATAAGAAATTGCAAGGATCCAAGGAAACCAGTCTTTCAGCATTTTCCCCCAATAATTTGCCATTAGTTAGGCACTGTAAGAGCACACACACCCATATATTCCCTAAGAAACCTTTTTTAAAGATATATACACTTTCATCATTTAATTTAGCACTTTGGACCTAAAATTACTTTCAGCCAGGATTTAAGAAAAATACTTGTGAAAGTGCTTAACTATTCTAGCAATTTTTAAAAAATAAATTTACTTTTAAGGGAATGTTTAAAAAAGTTTTAAAAACTGTTTTTTAACTAATCCATTTTATCATTTTGTGACTGCTGGACAACTAGAGTACTTTACAGGGATTGCTTACTCTCTAGAACCCTTGTCCTAGAATCCTGGAGTATGTACCTTTCACTTATCATTGGTATTTCCTAGGGTTTATCAGAAACTGAATGCTTATACCCAGAAAGGCAACATAAGCTAACCGAAACTTTAAAAATGTTACTTTGGTTTGGAATTGTATCAACTCAGTTTGGAAAAGCTGGCATCTTACTCTGATCTAGAAAGTTCTTTAACTTTCAAAATGAAAACAAAACTTCATTTGATAAATTCAATTTACCAAATGAATTATTTCAAAACTTAATTTCAAAATTTCAAAACATTATTTCAAAATTATATTCAGGTTTAGGGACAAATGATAAATAGATGGAACCCTAGTCTACAATCAAAGAATTGACAATTGGGAAAAGAGACAAAAATATTGTCTCTTTGGTTTTAGAGACAAAGAACAGAATGGAGAAGGGTTTGATCCAAGATTTCTGGTTTGATTTCTATGACTACTCCCCTGGGTACAAGCTGCCTTCGAACACAGATCTGCCTGATGGAGTCATAAGCACACTCCTTGAAAACCGCAGAACACCCAAAATGACAATCACCAGGACAGAAATACCTAGAAGAAAGCAAGCCAAAGTCAATTACAGCAGCTCGAATTTGAATGATTACATGAACATATAAGGAACTGTCAATCCAACAATGAAAACAATCTCCACAAGACACATTTTCTACATATTTATTTATAAACCTAAAGGCAAAGGGGCTAAGGACCTAGCAGTCAGACATCAGCAATCATACTCGGTATAAATGAATTAAAATTTATTAGCCATAGAAAAAAATTGATTCTTCAAAATCAATTCTTGTTAAGTTCCCTGTAAAACAATAAGCTTACAGAAAATTTCTCATGAACAGAAAATCACTATGCTTTTGGTCCAAGATATGTTGGTTTTTTTTCCTTTCTTCTTCAGATGACAGACAGATGGATGGAGCTGAATCTATGAACGAGTGTACTTGCCCCAAATGTGCAACATAAATACAGAAGCGATGAACAGAAGACTCATAACCAATACTGGAACGGGGCCACTAGAAATAAGAAGAGAAGGCATGCTTACTTTTAGCAATAATAATTTAGCAATTACAAATTTATATTGGTAATATAAAAGACTGCCTGGGGAAAAGCTGGGTGGGGTAAGGGAAAACACCTATGATTCATCTAAGAGTATCATTTAGATCATTTAAAAATATTCCTAAAATTATGATTGCAGGTATTTTGAGGGTGTGATGGCACTGGGGTATATACAGACATATATAAAATCAGATATAAAGACAACCTTCAATATAAATACAATATACTCAGCACTTAAAGGATGAGGATCACATTCTAAGTTATAAAGTGTTTTCAAATATTTAATCAACAAATTCATGATGTAAATGAGGCAAATATTAATATGTTTAATTACATATTAATTTGAGGATTAAGGGGTTATTACTTGCCTAAGGACACACAGCCAGTATGGAATGGAGAGATTTCTAATTCCACATATTTTAGTGCTTTAACATTCTCCATCTCCAAAGAGCAAACTTCCTAGGCAACATATTAGTTAAGTCTGATGTATATCTGTAAGTTTATTGGAGGAAAGAAATAGATTCTACTCATTTTCCCATTAATAATTAGAACACGGATCTCATCAAGGGAGAAACCTGACCATTCTCCCTACTTTGAAGCAGTATCAGTCACTCCAGCCACCAAGCACGAAGCTGGGGGTGCAGCTCTCAGGATCAGAGGGAGGGAGGAATTGGAAAGCAAACTCATGTCATAGTCTGTCACTTACAGGCTATGGCTTCAGCCCCACTACTCACCTAGGACAGGGAATACACAAGGAACACAAGCTTAAAATGAGCTCTCAAGAAATGCTATTAATATTAACCTGAAAAAAATTCTGAACTTCTAGGAAGTTCAGAAAAGCTACATGACGTGGATATGTGGATAAGAATTCCCAACCCTGTCCTTTCACCGAAAACATCTCTTTTGTGTGATGAGACCGTGGTCTGTGACTTCAAGGAAGAGGTTCTATTCAGTCCTGGGAGGACTCAAGCAGTAGCAGCAAGCAAGCCTGGCTTCATAACAGGAGAAAAGTGCATGTACAAGTCAGATTAACCCCCTAAATAGATTCCACCACCTTCTTAAGAAGGATTTTAAATGAATTCCCCAGATACTCTGAAGAACAAGGGGCTTCAAAATGTCTCTCTAAAAATACTAAGAAAAATTTCCTTTAACAAAGTCCAAAAGGTTGTCAGAATACTGCCAACTCATATCTCCTCAACCCCAAGAATTACTTCCTAAATGCATTCTCGCTTACCATAAGACTCTACTATAAAAAGAAAAAAAAACAACAACAAACCAAACCTTTAGAATTCTAGGGAAATCTTTATAAAATACATTTGTAATCCAAGTGAAGCTCCTTGTCAAGTTAATAAACTAGTAACTCCTTGTCAAGTTAATAAACTAATTCAAGTAAATCTAACTTTCTCTTTTCTACCAGGTAGGCATCATGGAAAGAGCATGGGATTTAATTGTCAGAATCTATGATTCCAGTTCTTGCTGTGTGACTCTGACGTGTAACTTTCCCTCTCTGAACCTGAGTGCTATGCAAATAAGAGCTACTATCATTATTCCAACTTCCCATCAACTGGGTTTACTCAGAAAACAGGAGTAAGCAGGTTGTCTACCAAAGAGTCTACTTGATCACAAACCAGTGGGGTTAGGTTTGCCTCATAGTACCAGAAACTCCAGAAAGTGAGGAGAGCAAGCCAATGGAGAGGGGTCCCTATATGCTCCTTCCCAACATCACCTAATGAGCAATCCTAAGCCTGAGAACTTGGGAAGTGATTTATGCTCACCCTTCAGGATCTACTCATCACCCACCTAAGCAAGGAGGCCAAAACAACTTTTGGTAACACAGTCAAATGGAGACACTTTCATTAGGCTGTAATAATAATCAACTTATGCCTCCAGGTGAGCTCTGAAAAATTACCCAGTTCCTATTCAAATGGTTACTCTTATTTCTCAGTGTGGGACAAGAACACCAAATGAAGAGCAATTTCATTTAATTAAGCAGTTTCCCCTCCAGTTCTCACTGCTCCCATCATTCATTCTGACACAGCCACAAGATCTTCTCTTGCTTTCACTAAATCCATGAAGAGATGTCATTCCAGGCCATAAACGAATTGGTTGATATACAGGCAAACCAAACGCAGCCCACCTGGCACAAATGAAGCTGCTGTGTGTTGTAAATCTCACTAAAGCAAGGACCGCTGGCGACAGAGAAAGCCTGCCAAATGGCTGTGACACTGAACAGACACACAAGGTCTGCACCTCCCAGCACTTACACTTTGAGCCCAGGCGAATCTTCTGTGTAGAATCGCCACATCCCCCCAGTGCCTGCTGAGGTCGTGCGGCCTGCGCTCCTTGTTCCGCAGCTGGCATTTTTCCTGTGAGAGGAAAATGTTACAAACAGAATTGTCTTGGAAATCCTTATAACGGCATTAAAACACAGACTACCATTACATTGTTAGTGAAGCAGTAAAAAAAAAAAAAAACTTTCTTTGCTAGCTGCCTCCAAATTCTGGCTTTTATTCTGCTGATCACAACTACTCCTGTGAATTGAGTTCCTGCCACGTGCTGCTGCACACGGTGACCCTGGGAAGTAGTTACGATTTCCAGTTTATAAGTGAGGAAAAGGAGGCCAAGGAAAGGGAAGCAAAATGCCTAAGAGCACACCGCCAGCAGGGAATACGTGGGGATGAGGATCCAGTTCTGACTTCAGAGTCCATCTATCTACTCACACAGACAGTGCCTCTTTGGACAATGTGTGTCAATTTCTCTTCACAGGTACTTTTGTGAGGTCAAGTAGTAAACCCCTGCTTAAAAATGCCAAGGATCAGGGCCTCCCCGGTGGCGTAGGGGGTTGAGTGCAGCACCGTGAGGCTGTCCGCAGCCTTTGCAGTGGCGCAAGTTCAATCCCCAGTCAGCCAGGAGCAGCCCACATGGCACTGCAGACCTCTCCTGTCTCGCCCCCGCTCCCCTCAACAGTGTGTTTCGGTACATCTGCCTCTTCTGCTCCCTGCTCTCTCTGGTGAATCGTCGCACCCCACCCCCCACCCCGCTCCACCAACCGCAACTCTGGCCAGTACCCCACTTCTTAAAAAAAAAAGCCAAGGTTCCATGTAATCTGATCTTAAAATGACAGCTTTAAAATGCTTTAAATTTACTCTATTTGCCAAAAAAGACCAAAAAAAACCTTTAATTGTATCCAGGTCCAAAATAGATTACACAGTTTACAAAAAGTTATTTTGCATCTGTTTTCACTGTTGTGATATACTGACCATAGACACTGGACAGAGGGGTAGGATGTAAACAAACACTCGCCCAGCACTTGTCCCTCATGAGGGTCCTGAGATGAGCTATGAGATGCAGGTACCCTGGCATACAGAAGCAGCCTAACTGCACGGAGACAATTTATGCCAGGGCCAGAAAATCCTGTCTCTTTCTGGGAGAATCCCTCAGTCACTGACCCCTACCCAGCAGCAGTTCTGCACTGCCCGCTTCTCATCACACCCCAGTGCTAGAGTGATATATTGTGGGACTAAAAAGTGTGAGCGGGGAAGCCAGAAGGAATCTTCTTCAGTTCACTTCTCCCCAATTTGGAAATCCTAGGTAAGGAGAGGGGAGAAGCCCTGTCCCATTGTTACCCCACACCATTAACCAAATCCCAGTACACACTCCCTTAATCTCTCATCCAGTACCTGTGAGCTGCTGATTCTGGATTTTTGGAAAAAGGACACAGAGGGAGAAACCAGAAGTGAAAACCCAATTCCTACCATCTCTTCTTGCTGCCCTCCCAACTCTGATCTTCATCCTCTCAGTTCTCCCTGTCACAGCCTTCACCCCACACTCTGACTGCAGGAAGAGCTCAGGGAACTTGCCTCACTGCGTAAAGGGGCAGAAGAGTGGCGGGCGTCCTAAGTCTGGTTTTGGTTCCAGCAGAAAAACTGTGCTCATACTAGAACTTTCAGTGTTAAATAAAACAATCAGTGTGAAATAGTGACTTGGGTCCATGGTACTACAAAGATGTTATTTTTGACACTATTATTACAGGCTACATAGCCTGGGAATTCCACCTGTATGACTGTTTCTGTGGGAAAACTGCTTATAAATAGTATGTACAGGGATTTACAGAGTAATTCATACACTGAGCAGACTTTCACACACAAAAGCACTCATGTAAGCTGTGAGACAGACACCTGAAAGCCTCCTCCTTGCTAATAAAAGGAACTTGCGCTACAAGGTAAACCCAAAGTGGAAACAGTAAGCCGTTGGCTGACCCAGGACTGGGGCCCGTGCACTTTCCACTAATCTCACAACCTCCTAAGTCCAGTTCCTGTGTTCAAAATCTCCTGGAACTACAAGAGCCCTAAAGGAATTAATTGTACTTGGCACAGGGGACAAAGAAGAGGACTTGAAAATCAAGGCCCCTAAAATAACCAAAATATACTCAAAATATCTCCCATCTTCCCACTGGGAAGCTAGTTAGAGGTTAATAGAGAACATTTCAATCTCCTAAATTTTAATTTGGGTCTATTTTACCCTTTTTTTTTTTTTAAAGATTTATTTATTTATGCATACAAGACTGGGGTAGAGGTCAGAGGTGTGGGGAGTGAGAGGATTCACCGGAGACAGAGTGGGGAACAGAACAGGCAGACTGACCGAGGACACTGAGGACCGAGCAGCGGGAGAGGCAGGAGAGGTCTGCTGCGTTAAGTGGGTTGCTCCCTGGCCAGCAGGGGATCAAACTCATGCTGCAGAGGTTGCAGATAGCTTCACAGGTTGCGTCTTAACCCCTTGCACCACCAGGGAGGCCCTATTTTACCCTTTCTTTCTGACCACTGTATAAACTGCCTCTCTCTTCCTATAGCTTTACAGGCTGGCTTTCATAGCTTATCTTTTCAGTACTTGTTCTTATATAGTGGCCTTCTGGCTGTGCCTCAAAGACAAGCTCATTCCCACTTTAAGAGTCTTCACACAATCATTATTTTTGTCTAGGAAGCCTACTCCTCCCTAGACCACTGAACATTTGCTTCCTTGTATTATCATGCTACCTACTGTGAACACTCTAGTCCCACCAATCTCCACCCCCAACCTGTTTTATTTTGCTTCAGAGCCCTGACTGCTTGAAATTGGAGTATTTATTAGCCTAGCTTATGTTTCCCGCACAGGAATGTAAGATTCATGAGGCCAGATCCAGCTGATCTTGTTCCCAATTATATCCTCAGAGCTGGAACACCATCTGGCCTGTCCCTCAAAAACTATTTTAATATTGCCAGCTAGTCCACCATCTTTACTATCCCTGATCCCCAAGCATTAATCCCGCTTGGCCACAATACAACACTTTACAATGCATTACTGCTCCTTTTCATTCTCATAGCAAATTCTTTTTATACTGCATTAAAAAGAGCAAGGACTCCAACCACAGTCTGACCTTAAATTCCATATTTCTTCTCCAAGGAACACCTCAATTATTTCATTGAGTAGGAAGAAAGAAGGTAAATCTGCAGGCTACCAAATCCAAAGCATTATTAACTATTTGCTTCAACGTTTTTATTACAGACTTATAAAACAATGATACAGGTTCTTAGACCTATTACATTACACTCATCACGTAACACAGACTGTCAAAATTCTAGAAGGGAAATAGGTAGGGTCTCTCAATACATATAACTATGGGCTACCCAGTTATAATGATCCCAGTAATGGTGAATCCTTAAAGTGACATCAACACCCACCAGTTGTAAAGCTGCACCTGTCTGCAAATGTTTAGTTTCTCCATTTCACTTCTGCAGATTTCAATTTTATTAATAAGTTATTTCATTATCATATTTACATTCGATAAATACATACTTTTCTCCCCCCCGCCCCACTTTAAAAGTTCTAGATGGCCAGACTCCCCTGCCACAGCACTCATTAACCAGGCTACTCCCCATGGCACTCTACCTACAGGAAACACTTTTAATTCCAGCACAGTCTCTCTGAAACACTTGATGGGAAGGAAATAGCACAAGTCCAAATAACCTAAATTACAGCTTGACATACTTTCCAACAGGTACATTTCCAACCTGAACATCTTTTTAGCATTTCTGACAGTTTTATTAGAATTTCAGTGGTCTGAGCTGAAATGTCTCATGTAAGTTCAAACACACTGACTTTAGACTTGCCTGTTATAGCCAACGAGGAAAGTGTCATCCCTCTTTGCATTCTTAAGGTCAGTTTTTTATGTATCCCTGAAAGGTATTCTAGAGAAAACCTCTCTAGCGCCTTCAAAAATCCCAAAACAATAATTACTTGAATCCTTCATTCATCATCATCTACTGTCAGACCTATGGTAGGATAGAGATGACTTGGACAGTTTCTGCTAAGATCTAGTAAAGAGATAAATACGGAAACATAAATGCTATCATGATACAAAAAAAATTCCTGAGGGGCAAAGTTACTGCTGCTTTTAGAGTCAGAGCCCCTGAATTTTGTCTAGGAGAATAAATATGTATATTTGGGGGAAAGGGATGTCCCTAGTGTGTTCAGAAAACAGCAATGCAGACCACAAGGAGAGAGGAAGACGAGAGGTGGGCAGACTGAAAAAAACACACTAAGAATCTTGTTTGTTTTCTTAAATTCAGCAACAAGAAATTAGCAAAGAAAATGAGCAGAAATGTGGCAGAATTAGAGCAAAAGATGGAATGGAATGGAATGGAATGGAATGGAAATGATCTGGTGAGAAGCAGGATTAGGTAGAAAATGCAAAAATTAAGAGAAGTTGAGGACTAAAGTGGGGCAGTAAGAAATAGTGAAGAACTGATGAGAAAATTTTCACATATAATTTAAAGTTTGAGAAATGACTGGATAGACACAGGAGATAACAAAATTCAAGATGACACTGAAGGTCTGGTTTTGGGTGAAGGAGTGTACAGCATGCCATATGGAAGTAAGAACACATAACTGGGGGCGGGGCGGGAGAGGGAATGAAAAGAGATGGGATGAAAAGTTTTGTGTCGGCCAAGTTGTTAGGTGGAAAGGATAAGTGTGTACAGAACCCCCACCTCTCCCAGTGAGAAACATGAGTACAAAAAGCTCCAGAAACACCAATTAATTAAGTTTTTCCCAGTTCTAACTTTCCTTCTTTTGACGGTGGTGACCGAAACTGAGCAATGTGAAGCTATGCCTACCTCTCAGACACAAGAGACCAAAAAGCCTTCAACTACTTCGAAGGCCGCGTCACTTAAGCCTCACTTTGCTTGCCCTCGTGTATCCTAATAGCCCGGTGTCTCCTACTCTGAAGCAGAGAATTTGTGGCCCCCAAAGCCCACAGCCGAGAGGGTCGCAGGAATCCTTACCTCTGCCGGACCGTGGATCCCGCGGCGCGGGCGGCCACTGCTTTGCTAGGAGAGCGCCCTGAAGAGCCAACGTTAGTGCCACTGGGGGTTGGACCAGGCTGCAGAGGGAGACAAGCAGAGAGACGGGTGAGCCTCACAGGTCAGCTCCCGACCCCAGGCCCCGTGGGCCGAGACCTGCACCTGCATGGAAGGGTGGGGAGAGCAAAGAAACCACGAAAGGAGGGCAAGGCGTAAGGTGAAATTGGGGCATTTTGCAGAGGCGAAGAACGAGGAGGGCAAGCTGGGGTTGCCATACCATGCTGGAAGCAGTGGGGTGGCAGAAAGCTGAGAAGACTGGCCGGAAACTGCTGCAGCCCTCAATGTATCGGCGCCTGGAGAAACTATTCAGGTCCCGCCCCAGACCCGCTGGCAGGGTCCTCGTTGGCTCCGGGGACGCCTGGGTTGTCCTAATAGATGCCTGTACAGATTTTGCTACAAATGACTTAATATATTACTCTATGGAAACTAAGGATATTCCTTTTCCTTTCTTGAGATCATGACGTCCTTCACAGGGCCCAATTCCTACCAAAAGGACGGTATGGCCATGGTCAGACGAGAAATTTTCTCAGGCAGTTAGTAGACACCTATAGAGTTGTGCTGATCTGGCCTAACCCGCGCACACGTCGTGGGGGCGTGGTCGGCCTCTAATGGCCACCGGAAGTGAGGGAGCATGCGCGGAAGCCCCGAAGTGCTCAGGGCGCAGGCGCGGCTTTTAAGACATGGCGGAGAAGCAGAGGCAGGATGAGGACGCAAGTCTCAACCCGTCGGTGCTGTTTCTACACCCGGACCTGGGCGTGGGCGGTGCCGAGCGCCTGGTGCTGGACGCGGCGCTGGCACTGCAGGCTCGAGGATGTCGCGTGAAGATCTGGACGGCGCACTACGACCCGGGCCACTGCTTCGCGGAGAGCCGGGAGCTGCCGGTGCGCTGCGCCGGGGACTGGCTGCCACGCAGCCTGGGCTGGGGCGGCCGCGGCGCGGCGGTCTGCGCCTACGTGCGCATGATCTTCCTGGCCCTCTATGTCCTGTTCCTCGGCGACGAGGAGTTCGACGTGGTCGTGTGTGACCAGGTGAGGCGGCCGCGAGCACGGCCACGCGCTGGGCCCTCGCTTCGCCTCCTTTTCCCACTGCTGGAAACACTGCGTGACCTCAGATGACCTCTCCGGGTCTGCAGTACAAAAAATTAGGACTGATCTGAAGAGATCAGAACTGGGAGACATTGAAGTTGCAGTTATAGGGCCCCACCTTATTAAGTTTTCAACCTGGAGACCTGGGGTGAGGCCCAGAAACCTGCATTTTCTCTGGAGAATCAGGTGATTCTTGCAGCAGTTGGGCCTTGGGACCCTAAGTATACAGGCATTGGAAACCTTTTGTTTCTTAATCATTCGTATGGCAACAGAAATAATGCAACCTCCCCCCGCCCCCCACCCCGCACACAGTTTTTCATTTTAAATAGTAACAATTATGCAGGACTAAAAACTCAAATAGTATACAAGCATATGAAGTAAAAGTTTAAACCCAGTTCTGCTCTCTAAACATAGCCACTGTTAATAGTTCCTCATTATCCTTCCAGAAACTCTGCAACCTGGCATGTATATGTCTACTCATAGATGTTATCTTCTTCTGTATATTAATCGGGATTATGACACCTCTCTTGTTGAATAACTTGCTCTTTTCCACCAGAAATTTGGGACATCCTTCTATGTCAATATTAGAAATTGATTTCATTCTTCATAATGACTGAAAAATCCACCTTTTTGCGGTACCATATTTTATACATTCTTCTGTTAAAGGACACTAATACTGATCAGTTTTTTGTGAATAGATCAGTGTTGTAATAACATCCTTATATCTTTCTGTTTATTACTTCTGTAAGCAAGTCCTTTGAGTAAATTCCTGGAAATTAAGTTGGTGGGTCAAGACGTTTTTCATTTTAAATGTCAGTAGAGTAGCTATTGCCAGATTTGCCTTACAAAGATGTTGTGTCCCTTTACTCTCCCACAGCCGATTACTCCAGGCTCCTGTGCAGATTGGATGTTATCAAGCATTTTAATCTTTGCCAAACTAACAGGTGGAAATGGTATCACCTTTGCTTTTGTTTCTGTTTTGTTAGTTACTCCTGAATTATTTTGTATCATATTTACCTAGAAGCTATTTGTCTTTTTAAAATGGTGTACATTTACCAAACATCCTTTATGTGTAGTTGATGAACATGAGGTCAGAGTGTAGTGGATAGAGAGAAAACCACGCTTGTAAGTAGACCGGGATTCAAGCTCAATTATCTGATTTTTTTTTTTTTAAGATTTATTTATTTATTTATTTATTTATTTATTTATTTATACGAGCACTGGGTACAGTCAGAAGTGCGGGAGGGTGAGAGAATTCACCAGAGCCAGAGCGGGGAGCAGAGCAGGCAGAAGGACCAAAGTACACTGCTGAGGGGAGCAGCGGGCTGCAGTAGAGGTCTGCGCACCATGTGGGACCCTCCTCTAGTGGCCTGGGAGCAGCTAGGGATCAAACCGTTGCTGCAGAGGCTGCGGGCAGCTTTGCAACCCAGCGCTCAACCACTGCCCCACCGGGGAGGCCCAATATCTGATAATTTTTAACCACATAGTTTTGGGCAAATCCTTCATTAGCCCTAAAGCTGTTAACTTCGGGTGTTAATTAAGTGAGCTGCATGTTGAGTGCCTTGTAAAGATGTCCCAGTTGGAAAGTCTCTGATAATGCCAGAGTGTCGTTCCTCCTTAATGGTTGTGGTTAACATTTATTGAACATGTACTATACTAAATTCTTTGGCATTTTACATATGCTAGTGCATTTAGGAATCACAAAAGGCATATTTCTGGGATGAGGGATTTGTGCCATAATCATCGCCATGTTACAGAAAAGGAAACTGAGGCCCAGAGAGAATTAGATTATTTGATCATGGTCACACAGCTAGTAAAACAGAGATCACCCCCCTAGCAATCTTGACTTCAGAGCCTGTGCTCTAAATTACTGTAGTTCATTCATTCCCTTTTTTAGGAGGAAGAAGATACTAGAGCTGCTCTGTCCAGTATGTTAGCTACTAGCCACACATCGCTATTGAGCTCTTGAAAGTAGCTTATCTGCACTGAAATATGCTCTATGTGTGAAAATACACACTTGATTTTGTGAGTTTAGTATGAAAGAAAAAAGTGCAGAGTATTTTGTTACCATTTTTGTATTGATTACATTTTGAAGTAACATTTTGGATAAATATGTTAAATTGATTTCACCCTTAAAATTTGAATGTGGTTACAACATTTGTATTTCCATGGGATAGAACTGTTTTAGAGGAAACCACTGGACTTGCAGCTTTAAATATTAGCATGCGTTAAGCAAATGTCTATACACCAAGGATTGTAGTGGGTGAGAACTGGGGGAACACAAAGGAGAATCAGACATTGCCTACAGACTAGCAGACTGGCTAGGGGTGTGTGCTTTTTGGTTTGGTTGAAGTTGACCAGTCACTGTATCTGCTGTTGATTTTTGCTTCGGCTAGGTGTCTGCCTGTATCCCAGTGTTCAAGCTGGCCAGACGGCGCAAGAAGATCCTGTTTTATTGCCACTTCCCAGATCTGCTTCTCACTAAGAGAGAGTCTTTTCTTAAGCGCCTATACAGGGCCCCAATTGACTGGGTTGAGGAGTACACCACAGGCATGGCAGACTGCATCTTGGTCAACAGCCAGTTCACAGCTGCCATTTTTAAGAAAACATTCAAGTCTCTATCTCACATAGACCCTGATGTCCTCTACCCATCTCTGAATGTTACCAGCTTTGACTCCACTGTTCCCGAGAAGCTTGATGACCTCATCCCCAAAGGAAAAAAATTCCTATTCCTCTCCATTAACAGATATGAACGGAAGAAAAATCTGGCTTTGGCACTAGAAGCCCTAGTAAACCTGCGTGGAAGGTTGACGTCCCAAGACTGGGACAAAGTTCACCTGATTATGGCAGGTGGTTATGACGAGAGGGTCCTGGAGAATGTGGAACACTATCAGGAATTGAAGAGGATGGTCCAGCAGTCTGACCTTGGCCAGTATGTGACCTTCCTGCGGTCTTTCTCTGACAAACAGAAAATCTCACTCCTCCACGGCTGCACGTGTGTGCTTTACACACCAAGCAATGAACACTTTGGCATTGTCCCTCTGGAGGCCATGTACATGAAGTGCCCGGTCATTGCTGTTAATTCGGGTGGACCCTTGGAGTCCATCGTCCACAGTGTCACAGGGTTTCTGTGTGAGCCTGACCCAGTGCATTTCTCAGAAGCAATAGAAAGGTTCATTCATGAACCTTCGCTAAAAACCACAATGGGACTGGCTGGAAGGGCCAGGGTGCAGGAAAAGTTTTCCTCTGAAGCATTTACAGAACAGCTCTATCAATATGTCACCAAGTTGCTAGTATAACCAGATGGTTTTTTAAGGTGTTTATGCTACATTCATTTCATTTTTACAAATTGTAGGCCCGGTTTTAAACCATTAATGAACACTAGAATATAATGCCGAAAAGATTTAAAAATAAACATATACTTGAATCTGAGCCACCTTCCTATCCCCAATACCTCCTCATCTGCTTTGTCAGAACAACAATCTTTTATGCTGTAATTATTCCAAACCTTACCAATGTTGATTAAGATATAAGCAGGGTGCAAGTCCATGTTTGGAATATTTTAATTATATTTTCTCTAGGTTTTGTTGCTTTGCCTATAAATTTGAAGTCATATTGTGTCCTAATTGATTTTGATAATTTTGTGCATCATCATGAACATTGATTAATTTGGCTTCATAGCCTAATGGAACAGCATCACTGTGGTTCCAGAATCATTCCACCTCAGTATCTACTGCTGGGAAAAGTTCTGTTAGTTTCACCTTTACCTGGGTCCACAGCAAGAACTCTGCATTTTTTTTTTTAACAAAGGTGATTTATATATTTTTGTACACTGAAATATGTTTATCATAGGGAGGGTCAACAGAATACCAGATTTTGATCTCCACAGTCTATTTTGCCACGTAGTGACAGCCAAGCCCAAAGTCAGAAACTAGACTGAACTGGATGTTGCCACGAAGAGGAAATACTGTCAAATGGTGTGCAGCTTGCTTCAGGTTATTAATGTCATCTGAGTCATCGCTTTGGTGATATTTGTGTTATATTAAATCAGGTCCCCCTAAGGGTAAAACATTCCTCTATCCTTCAAGCCCTGCCTCAGATGCCATGACAGAAGCTTTCCTTAACCCTCCACCCACCTTCCAGATGGAAGTGATCTTCCCCCTCTCCGCACTCTAACCCTCCCACAGCACTGACCCGTATCAGTGCAGTATTTATTGGTCTAAGTACAAATAAACAAGAGGTACTTTCAACATGCCTTCAGAGCGAAATTCATTTTAAAAAAATAGCCAGTCTCCACGTTAATCAGCTCTAAGAGCACAGGCCTGACTGCCTGTGTGACCTTGGACCAATTCTCTCCTGTGCCTCAGTTTCTTCATCCATAAAGTGAATAACTACTATTCTACCTCCCTCACAGAGTGATTATGATGAGTACCATAATATAAAGTCCCTCAAACAGTACTTGGCACATACCTGGGCTGTATAAAAGTTAGCTACTTTGCAATTTGGGAATATTGAAAATGACTGGAAGGTCATGCTGCGCTGTATCACTCTTTTGGGGTGCTTTAGAGGACACTGATTATCAGTCTATATCACAAGTATTTTCATGAAATGACTACCAAAAAAGGGTTCTTTAAAGTGAGATTGTCAAATATGTTGAGTCTTATGGAATGAAAGGTCGAGTTCCATTTGTTTTGTCATTGTGAAAGCTTACTAGCCAGGGAGGGCGATCATCCCCATTTTGACTTGGTGCATCTGTTTCTCAGGGAACTGCAGTCTTTCAGAAAGGTCTAGTGACTGGTCATGGGGTACAGGACTGCAGACTCAGTCATGCTTATAAATTCTGAGCATTAAAACTTGTGCCTACTTGGTAATTTTTATGCAGATCCTTCCAAAATGAGAATATTGTGCCTTAATTTATCTTTCCTTCATTGTCTTCAGCCCCAACAGATGACAGTGACACCATAGTTCTGGGAGGAGTGCAGAACCCTGGCTGCTGTGAGCACTCAGCTTCTGAAGTGTTAACTCTGGCTCCTCAGTTCAGGATGGAGCTTTGCCCATAGGTGTTCACAAGCTCCTAAGACTATGCTGACATTAGGGACAACAGTAGCATGCTCAGCCTCTGCTGGCTTGTATCCCCCGAGAAGTGGCTAGAATTCTAGCCCACAGTCAAGGGAACCTCAGGAGTCTTTGGGCCGAGATCACCTTAAAGGTTAGGTCTAGTTTTGTTAGGCTTTGGGAATTACTGTAGATGGCTTGTGATACCCTGGAACAGGAAACAACAGTGGAGGAATCCCCTGGATAAAACTTTGTCCATAGGAGGTGTTCACAGTTTCCAAAACTAAGTGAAGTTGAAGAAAATAGAAGCATGAAACTCTGAAGTGAGAATTGTCCAGGACCTCATCAGTTGTGATTCTAGCACTTACTGTGTGCTGACGTGATGCATAGCGATAACTCATTTAGAACTGACCCTGCTGAGGGGTACATAGTTAATTCCTCACCTTACAGGTGAGTGTGGCTAAGCAACTTGCCCATGTAGCACAGCCCAGAGAGATGTGAAAGGTCTCAAGTCTCTGACTTCCAAGTCCAACCACTCTTCGGTCCACCATAGCTCTCACCAAACACCACCACTGCACAGCCTGCACAGTGACACTCCCTCCACAGCACCAAAGCTGCCCTGCACACGTCCTCAGACTGAGAAAGGCTTTATTGGTTTCCCTTGTCATTCTCAGAGCAATCTCTTGAGGTGGATATGATTATCCCCTGTCTTATACACAGGAGGAAGCTCTGCAAGGTAAAAGGCACCCAAGGGCACACGACTGCACGACTGAAAAGAGCTCAACCCCAGGTAACCTGATCCAGCCAGAGCTCTACACTAAACAGCGTCTTTCAGCCTGCTCCCCTTTGATAATTGTAAATATAGCATGTCCTCCAACACTCTAGGAAATTCGAAATAAATACAGCAGTCTGAGTCAGCAAGTGTGAGCGAGGTGCTATTTTGTCTTCAAATTAGTCCTCTGACCCTAAAAAGAGAAGCTGATATGCTGCCCACCGCCCCCCCCACCCCCCCAACCCCCGCCCCATCCCCAGCCCTGGGAGTCACTGAGCTAAGGCTATGCTTCCCACCTCACTGCAGTGGATGTCAGGGCAGTCAGAGTCATGGAGCTCTCGGAGCCACTTAGGTTGCATAAAGCAGAGGTTCAAGCTCATTTAACTTAAAGGATTTTAAGAGTTGAGTGTTTGCAAAAAAAAAAAACCCAAACAAACCAAAAACCTGCATATCTATGTTTATTGCAGCACTATTTACAATAGCCAAGATATGGAGAAAACCTAAATGCCCCAAAAGAGATAAGTGGATCAAGAAGATGTGGTATACATACACAATGGAATTCTACTCAGTGACCAAAAAAAGATGAACGCATACCATTTGCAGCAACATGGAAGTAGCCAGAAGAGATCATTCTAAGCAAAGTGAGCCAGCAGGAGAAAGAGAAATACTGATATGTGGAATCTAGAGAAACCAAGGGACAGGAAGAAAGATAAAACTTGCAAGCTGGCCATAGATCTGAGGGAAGGGGGAGGGAGAAAGGTCAGAACAGGAGGGAGAAGCACAAGGAAGTGTGATGATGGATCATGGGTACTGTGAGAGGGGGGGAACCATGGGAACTACACCTGAGGGGAGGAAGTCAATACTGTCCAAAAACTAACAAGGAAGGAAGGTGGGCGGGAGGGAGAAAGGAAGGATACAGTTGGGCATTTGGAAAATCCAAGCTACAAAATACAGTCACCCACAGCAGGGATGGGTGCGCTCACGGTAAAAGCTTCTCTCATGCACACTCTTCCAAGCTCAATGTTACTCTGCTCTGCCATCTGCACACCTGGGCGCAGCTACTGAGCCTTCACTGCCTCCCAATCCCTGTGGCAATCTCCACCAGTTGTTCTGTTCTACTGGAAATACACCTGGTAAAGCAGGAGAGTAGAGGTCACGCAAGGGTTGGATGTCGTGTAGATGGTTTACCTTTAATTCCATTATCTCCAAGTTAGTTGACCACAACAATATTGAGAAAAAGTAAATGACCGATACTATAGTAACAGTTAACATTTGTTGAGCAATTACTGTGAGCCATTGTTCTAGGACTTTGCTCATCAGCTCACTGGATCTTCCCAGCAGCTCAATAGAGTTGATAAAATTTTCAACCCATTTTAATAGATGAGAAAACTAGCTAAAAAGAGTATAAGAAAATAAGCAAGAATGTGGTGAATTCAGACTCAACAGTCAGCTCCTTATTGCTCCACCTGCACCAAGCGTTGGCAGGTGAGGACATGATAAAGCCAACGTGGGAAACCTTTCCCAAATGGGAAAAGCATATCAAAACATCCCATTACACCAAAAAGGAATGGGAGCTTTCCACCAAACAGTCTCTGTAACAGAATTTGCTGTTGAATTAGGGCAGAGGCACTTTGCAGGGTAATCTGATTATCGTCAGCGCAAGTGCTCAAACTCTGCTGTTGGCCAACATCCAGGACCCGTCACTGAATACTCATCATCTCATCAATTCAGCCTCCTCGACTGACGGGCAAAACAACATCCAAATATTCATTGCACATCTGTGCTGGGCAGATTATACATTAGCAATTCAAATCTGGCCAGTGTACCGGCCGTTCCTACAAATGTGTCTGTTTGGGTGAGATGCCTTGTTGTCTGGGACGGATAATAAGGCAACTCGGTCTAATCTTGAAGAACAATCAACCCATCTTGCGAAGGTGACTGGCTGTGTGTGTTCTTGCCCTGGCAGCGTTGTAACAATGGCCCCATAATGCACTCGACTCAGCTGGCAGTGAAGCCCCGTCCTGATTAGTAGCAGTGGCTGGTGTCAATCACCACGGGCTGCACCATTGTCCTCTGGTCCCCAACACAGTTTATTTACAGGAAAACAAAGGCTTTAGGGGGCTATGGCTGCTTCCCAGAGATTGCAAAATAGATTGAGCTGTCAAATACACAAAGTAGATGAAGATTAATGAGCTATGTGGACAATAAATATGAAGAGATGACCATGAATATGCTAATGGGCATTATCCATATACACCATAATTGCTACCAAAATTAAAAGGTGGCATGAAGAAGATGGGTCACAAGGTGACAGGGAGATAATCTTGGATGTTCGAGACGTTCACCCGAGATAAGATACTCTACAGGTTCCCTTTCCCCATTAAACGGTCCCAAAACATCCTTTGCAAGCTGTCTGAATAGGCTGCTTTTAAACAGGGATGTAAGGGGTGGGTTGAGGGGGGAAGCTGGAAAAAGTTACTTTAGGGGAAGGTGTAATTAGAATAAGAAAGGTGCTTATCAAAGGCAAGAAGTGATCAGCTAGCTGTCAAGCTCCCTCCGCCTCCCCAGGGGGAGAAAGGATGCAGGATGTCACTTCAAACTTCAGACACCCCCACCCTAGAGCCCCAGGGACTATTGTAACTATGAGAATGCTATTCAGTCTACCTTTCAGGGAGGAGTGGGTGATTTTTCATGGTGCTCCAATACTCTGAAGGCTTTTTAAAAATAAACATGATAGAGAAATTTGAAGAACATGATGTTGAAAGGAGAATGGCATTTTGTCTCCATGAATGACTTGCTCCGGGAAAGCTTACATCCTGTAGAAAGGTGCGGCGAGGCGGTGGCATGACCGACTCCCCCCAGCCAGCCGCTGGTCCCAACAGCCTTCCAGGCAGTGGCGTGGCGTCCTTGGTCCCCAATCACCCCCTTGCTTCCTTTCCGTCCTCCTGTCTGTGGATGGCAGTTAAGTCAGCATAATAACATCCCGACGTAGTGCTATGAGAGACCGTGCACATGAGCAAGAGAAAGGGTTCATGTTTCTTAGTTTCTCTCAACCTGCAGAGACTCCTGGAGCCTCACCCTCTGGTGGCCAGAACTCCCCTTTGCTCCTTGAGAATAGAGCCCAACATGCATTCCTCAGCTGACACCGGGTGAAGGGCTAGCAGGGTGTGCCCTGGGTTTCAGGAAAAGGGAGGAGTGGTAGAAAAGAGGAAGGGAGGTCAGGGGAAAGAAGGACTCCCAGAGTCGATCTGAGCTGACTCCACATGGGCTGGAAATTTGCCTGATGGTAGAAAAAAGGAATTTTGTATACAGGTGTAAAACAACCTCACTGAAAGGGGTGGCAGAAAACGGGCTGTCCCTCGTAACTCTGGAAATCAGTCGTGTCTGTAAAACTAAAGGCAAAAGGAATGACAAGCGCTGTGCTTGAGTTAACAAGGGGTTTCCCACGGAGGGTGAGGATTGACAATTCCCAGACTCCTATTGGTGCTGCTGGAACTGAGCAACTAAGGAAATGGATGGCAGGTGCTGGGCACTGGGCTTCTCAGGTTGAAGGGGAGTTTATAGGTAGGAAAGGGGAGACAGCTAGGGTGATCACTGTGATGGTGGACTAGAGTTGGAGAGGATACATTCATCTTGTTTGACTGAATATGGATATACACACAGTTACACACATAAGCGTGTACAGATACGTGCATATACACTGGTTAGTACACACACGCATTTCCTTGCCTTCTCAGCTAAGAGGACCTACAAAACAAAAGCTTAGTAGCAGCAAGCACACCTCGCACCCATATACAGGTCTCCAGAAAAAGCAACCAAGTCACCTTAGAGAAACATCTTACCTAGGATGGAGCAGGAAATACACAAGATGAATCTAGAGCATCCTGTAATACCAAAAAGTAATAAAGTGTGAAAAAAAATTTTAGGGCCTCCCTGGTGGCGCAAGGAGCTAAGTCTCAGCACTATGAAGCTATCCACAGCCACTGCAGCATGAGTTTGATCCCCGGCCAGGGAGCTACCCACATGGTACAGCAGACCTCTCCTATCTCTGCCACTGCTCCCCTCAGCAGTGTATTTCAGTAGATCTGCCTGTTCTTCTCCCCAGTCTAACTCTGGTGAATCCTCTCACCCTCCTCCACACACACACACCTACAGCCTTTACCCCAGTTCTTGTATGCATAAATAAATAAATCTTTAAAAAAAAATTTAACCCACATTGATGGGGATATGTCAGTGGGACACAGGAGCAACAGAATAAAGCAGCATGGATCATATAAAACAAATATCCAAAAGCCTATGCTAATATAAACAAAGGAGTAAATAATAAGTGGGGAGAATAGAATAAGCAAATCTCCCATGTAGAAGAACTATGAATAATTTATGTAGAAATCCGACTCTCAAAGAGATGGAGTATAATTCCCTACTTGCTGATTTTGGAGCTGCATATAGTTACTTCCTTCCTGAGAGTACAATATAGAAGTGGGGGAGGGGAGAGTAGCCTGACAGTGGAAAAATCCAACAAACACCATCTCAGCCAGCTGATCAACGTGCTGGGATGGGTCCTGTTGATAGGATGTGCCCTTCATCTTTATGGCAATGCGAATGGCAATTTGCCTCCATGGTCTTCCTCACCACAACCCATAACTCCAGTCTTATCCAAAGAAAAACAGCAGACAACTCTCAGCTGAAAGACATCCACAAAACACCCGATCAGTGCTCACAAACAATGTTCAAAAAACAAGGAAAGGGCTTCCCCGGTGGCGCAGCGGTTGAGCGCTGGGTTGCGAAGCTGCCCGCGGCCTCTGCGGTGCCGGTTCGATCCCCGGCTGCTCCCCGGCCACCGGAGGAGGGTCCCACTTGGCGCGCAGACCTCTCCTGCCGCCCGCTGCTCCCCTCAGCAGTGTACTTCGGTCCTTCTGCCTGCTCTGCTCCCCGCTCTGGCTCTGGTGAATTCTCTCACCCTCCCGCGCTTCTGACTGTACCCAGTGCTTGTATAAACAAAACAAAAACAAACAAACAAATAAATAAATAAAACATGCCTCTATAAAAAAAACAAAACAAAACAAGGAAAGTCTGAGAAATTGTCACAGCCAAGAGGAGCCTAAGGAGGTATCTTTGATGGCATCCTGGGACAGAAAAAGGACACTGGCAGAAACAAATAAAAAAGATGAAATCAGATGTCTGGACCTTACATACAATACTGTGGCAATGATGGTTTAGAAATAGAGACAGCTAATGAACAATCAGCATGGAAGAAAAGAAAGGCTGGGCATGAGTGTCATGACTGTACACTCTGCTGAGCCCAATTTAGATGAGGTCAAAAATTCTTGTAGCCCATTTCCTCCTAGCTGCCTAGATACTAAAGGCCCCAGGAGATGAGAGCCGACCTTCTCTCTGAGAGGGCTGGAAGGTGGACTTGGAAGGACCAGCTGCCCTTCCAAGACATGTACTTGATGTCACTGCTAAGAAGGCACAGGGCGAGCCCTGCAAGGCCTGGTGACTTCCCTGCAAACGGGACTCTGCAAAGCCAGCACATGCTACCCGGTGAGCAGAAACGCCACTGGCTACACTGATGAAAAGTCAGTTTTACTTTAGGTCATTCCAAACGACATCAAGTCAGAGCCGATTAAAACAACACAACCCTACGGACCAGTTTCGAGACATTTGAATATAGACTTGCTATCAGATGCTATTATACAATTATTATATATTTTCTTAGTAACAATAGCAGGTGGTGAAGATATGTCCTTATTCTTGGGAGACTTATGTACAGGGATGAAGAGTCATGATATCCAGAAATTGCTTTCTTTCTTTTTTTAAAGATTTATTCTATTTATGCATGCAAGAATTGGGGTACAGGCCAGAGGTGTGGGGGGTGAGAGGATTCACCAGAGACAGTGCAGAACAGAACAGGCAGATTGACTGAAATACACTGCTAAGGGGAGCAGTGGGCGAGTCAGGAGAGGTCTGCTGTGCTATGTGGGTTGCTCCCTGGCCAGGGATTGAACTCGTGCTGCAGTGGTTGCGGATAGCTTCATAGGTTGCATCTTAACCCCTTGCGCTGCCAGGGAGGCCCCCAGAAATTGCTTTCAAACAGCTTGCCAAAAAAATAAAAAATTTAAATAGAGACAAAGCAAATATGGAAAAATGTTAAAGTTGATAATAAGCTTATTGAAATGAGTGGCCTTGATTTATTAATTTTTATGTTTTCCTTCATCCACTCTCCATTCAATCCATTCTCTAGACTGCCTGGCACATAGTGGATACTCAGTATACTTGGTAAATTCACATTAAAAATAAAATTCTCATTAGCTGCTAACATTTGCATAACTAAGAAAAGACAGTTTCAGTCATCTGCAAAGAAATGCCCACAATTAATTACTTTAAGTAAACATGATCTGTTTAAAATCACAATTTAATGTTGATTTTTTTCTCTCCAAGTCTAGTATTAGGGCAAGCACTTACTTACCCCTAGTCCCAAGTTGCTCCAGTCTGACCCTCGACTTCCCAAGGGGTTTTCCAACACCCTGCTCCCAACACACCCCTTCCCAGAGCTGCGTTCCTGCTGCTGCGGCTGGGGGTGCCTTCCACATCAGGACCTGGGAGCAAACCATACGGGAGAAAGTGATTTGATGGAAAACTACATATGCTGTGCATTTTAAAATATGATTTAAAAGAACTGGGATGGAAAACATTTACTTGCAAAGAGCTTGTAAAAATTCATGAACACATTACCCAAGAAGGAATTGAACTCGAGTTCATTGTTTGAGAATGAATTAGACATTTTAAAAACTGAACATTTTTAGATTCTTTCACTGATTTAAAGCATCTTTTATTGCTTTTTACTTATTGCAAACGAACGCTGGTCCATTATAGAGACATCAGAAAATAAGGACAAGTAAAATAAAGTCATCCTCACCCAATCTCCTTGCTGTATATAATAAAAATGATGATGACGATGGCAGATACTACCATTTAGTGGGTGCTTATATATACCAGGCACATTTTAGTCCTCACAACAAAAATCTGAGATTTAGAGATGAAGAAATGGCTTAGAAATGGCAAGAAATGGCTTAGATTGGCCACAATCACACAGCCAGTAAATGTAAAACTAGAATAAGGCTTCCAGGCCTGTTAGCTCCAAAGCCTGAAACTTGTAACTAAGACTTTATACTATCTGTCAAAAAGCTCTGCCCTTCTGCCTTTTTTTTTTTAAACAAAAGAAATTTCTAGTACACAATCCCCCAATGTTGGATCGTTATATGGCTTCCATTTTGTGGTGTTTTTCTATAGCTGCTGTAACAAAATACCACAAACTTAGTGGCTTCAAGCAACATATATTTATTGTCCACTGTCATGTTCTCCTGCAGTAGGGGATTGTAGTGGAAGAACAGGCACGGAGCAGGATCTCTATGACCTGAGGAGACGGGGTAAAGGAGGAGAGAGTCCTGGAACCCTCGGTGGCTTTTCAGGCTTTTATTGGGATTTACCGGGTACATAGCAGATAGGGGGGCTGGGGGGCCGGGAGGCTGGCAGGCCTCCTAGCCCCCAGCAAGTCTTCACTCTTTCTGGGCTCTCTGGCATTCTCTGGTGGTCTTGTTCACTGCTCTCGTGGTTCTGCTCCTGCTGGTGTCCCTATGGCACCACCCTTATAAGGCCCGTCTCTCAGCACAGGTGAATCCCATCTACATATGTCCACACCCTATTCCAGGCATTCATTCCACATCCATCAGGCATGCATTCAGGACTGCAGGGATCCATCATCAATCCTAATGGCGGGAGGGCAGAAAAGGCTGACACTTTTCTTTTTTTTTTTAAAGATTTATTTCTTTCTTTATACAAGCACTGGGTACAGTCAGAAGCGCGGGAGGGTGAGAGAATTCACCAGAGCCAGAGCGGGGAGCAGAGCAGGCAGAAGGACCGAAGTACACTGCTGAGGGGAGCAGCGGGCGCGGCAGGAGAGGTCTGTCACGCCATGTGGGGCCCTCGCCGGCAGCCGGGGATCGAACCGGCGCTGCAGAGGCTGCGGGCAGCTTCGCAGCCCAGCGCTCAACCGCTGTGCCACCAGGGGAGGCCCAAGCCTGGCACTTTTTCACTTACCCTACAGGGATCTTTTCCTGGTATCTATGGGGGGAGAGGGGCTGTCCTCATCTGATCTGGGGGTATCGGGCTGGTAGCTGACAAACTTCCATACCCTGGGACCCCAAGGGCCTGCGCTTGGCAGCTTCTCTGTGCTGATCTCTGAGCTGTGTAAACTGAATGCCTCTCCTCAAGCTTCTTGGCCCAGCAGACAGGTGACCTGGCATTCTAGGACCCGGATCTGAGAATCAGACGCCAGATCCAGGAGCACCCTCTCTGCCCTCCCTCTCGCCCTCTTGCCCTCCTGGAGCTACCTCATCACTTCCAGGCCACTGCTGACTTAGCGCCATGCCAAAGGTGGCTTCTCTGTGAGGCTAAGTTGTCCCACCCTGGTATTTTTTAATTCTAAGCTGAGGGAGTGGTTTCCCCCACATACACTTCTTTCTGAAGTCCAGCCCCAAGGTGCTACAGTCAGCTGTTGCCACACCAAAGCTGCAAGACAGACCACTTCAAAACTTGTGACTTCCAACAACAAGCACAACAATTTTCACCTATAGGTCTGTGATTGGCTGGGGCAGCCCTGCTTCCAGTCTAGGGCAGCTAGAGTAGGCTCCAGGTCTGGGCAGATTCAGATGTGCTCCAGGTGACTTCATACTGTTCTTGGAATGGCAGCTGCTGGAGACAGGTAAACTGGTGGAAAATCAAAGCAGCCCCAGAGAACACGTTGCCTCGGAGGCCACAGCCCCTCCATCCACAACCCAGGAGTCTAAACCAGTCCCAGTCCAGCCCAACAAGAGGAGGCAACATTGACAGTCTATGATTCCAGGCACTGTAAAGTCACAAGGTGGAGGGAGAGCGCCAGGTCCAGGGTTTGTTTTTTTTTTAAAGATTTTATTTATTTATGCATACAAGAACTGGGGTACAGGCCAGAGGTGTGGGGAGTGAGAGGATTCACCAGAGACAGAGTGGGGAACAGAACAGGCAGACTGAAACACACTGCTGAGGGGAGCAGCGGGTGACTCAGGAGAGGTCTGCTGGGCCATGTGGGTAGCTCCCTGGCCAGGGATCAAACTCATGCTGCAGTGGATGTGGATAGCTTCATAGGTTGCATCTTAATCGCTTGCACCACCAAGGAGGCCCCCCAGGCCCAGGGTTTAATAGAAAGTCGGAGCGAAGAGAAGCCATTGCTTCTCGGGAGCCTCTGAAAAGCTTCAGAGGCAAATGACCTTCAAGTTGCTTTCTTCTAAAAACAGCAGCTGTTTACCAAAAGGCTCAAAGAGAAAGGACAGTCTGGGCAGAAGACACAGGTTTGGAGACCAAGCAATGAGAGAGACTGGATTGAGTTAGTGACAAAGCCTGTGTGATGGAGGAGCCCAGCGAGGGGCCTGGTGGAGTCACAGAGGTTTTTATAAGCTCTGGGTAGGTTTCTGAGGTTGTTGGACTTTGTTCTAGAACCCCTGGGTTGTTGTGAAGGGTTCAGACAAGGAAGAGGCCTGACCACTTTCACAGAGGGCTAACAAGTGGGGAGGTCAGGAGCACCCCAAAGCAATTCTCTTCCCCTGAGGACCCCCCACCCTACTTCCAGCCATGCAAGTCTCCAGGGCATCTTCCTCTACCCAACTCATATATAAATTCCCTGTCTCTAGCACGTATTTATTTTAGTTGGTGACTAGGAAAATTTGAACAGCATACAAATTTACGGTCAGAAAATATTAGCTCCTAAACACTGCAACCCTGGCCCCAAATCGCTTCTTTAAATTCAGATTGTTTTCCCATTCCATCATTTGCAATCAGAGTTTTCATCACAGACAGATTTTTACAGGTCAGCGCTAGACCCAGGATTTATTTTGCCCATAAACAAAACCCCAATATCAATCGCAAACTATTTCTGATTCTCTGTTAACGTTCTTTAACATCTTGTGTCCCGAGGGACTCTTTGCCCTGTCATATGAAGATGATGTTTCAAGATTTATGTTTCCCCAAAGAAGCGAAAAGATCATAAAAGCTAATGTATTCCGTGGTTTGGAATGATAATTTCGCAAGGAGGTGAGGGAATATTTCACTGTGGATCATTACAACATCCATGTAAGTTGTTAATATAATACTTACTACTTCTCTTTAAATATTCATCCAGCTCTTGTTTATGGAGAATGGCTCCTATGACCCCCGCGTGTGCCAGAGGTGGATCATATATTGGAGCTGGGGGGTAGCGAGGACTACGTTGGAGACAGCTCCCTAACTTGAGGTAGGAGGGTTATGGATAGAGAAGAGAAGATTCTGTCAGAGAAAAAATGATGAGTCACAGGCAAGTGCTGGAGACCAAGAGGGAGAAAGCGTTGGCAAGGAAAGAAGGGTAACTGCAGGGCCCAAGGCTGATGCTATTTGTGACCCTGTCCCTGGAAACTTGGCTGGGATGGCCATTGCAGACCCCAAATGCAGAGAAGATGTGGAAGGGGGAAGGAAAGAGAAATACATGATGCAGGGAAGCTACCAGAATAGAGCCGGATACAATTTAACCAATACTTTTGGAGAATCTCCGCCTTGCTCCTATGCTTGACTTACTCCCAGTCTAGTAAGAGAACAGAGACAGCACACAGCCAAGTGTTTTTCAAGAAGGACCATAATAAGGAAACCCAGAGACAGATATGAAGGAACTGTGGATCCTGTGCCAGGAGAATAATCTCAGAAAACTATAAGGTAATATTGCACTGTAATTAGGGGCAAAACACTGTGCCTTCCTAACTAGGCGACCTTGGACTTGGGTCTCTTCCCAGTGCTTCACGGTTCCTAGAGATGAAACAAGGAAAAGGAGTGGTCATGAGCTACAAATAGAAGAATTTCACAATTTCACACTCTACATTTAACACCTCTACATTTAACAGTTGAGAAAGCAGGAAAATCATATATATATATATATATATATGTATATATATATATGTATATATATATATATGTATATATATGAAAGAATGTTCTGAATCCCTATCTTTGCTTGCATTAACTCCATCACTGGAACTATAGATCTGAAATATGCTTTGGTTATCTGTCCATCCATCCATGCATCCATCCACCCACCCACCCACCCATCCACCCATTCTGTGTTCACCAGCCCTGGCCATGGAAGGTACTGAACAATTTTTTTTTTTAAGATTTATTTATGTATGCATACAAGATCTGGGGTACAGGCCAGAGACACAGGGGGTGAGAGGATTCACCAGAGACAGAGTAGGGAACAGAACAGGCAGACTGACTGAAATACACTGCTGAGGGAGCAGCAGGCGTGGCAGGAGAGGTCTGCTGTGTCATGTGGGTAGCTCCCTGGCCAGCCAGGGATTGAACTCGTGCTGCAGAGGCTTTGGATTGCTTCATAGTGCGGTGCTTAATCCCTTGCGCCACCAGGGAGGTCCTGAACAATTATTTTTAAAGCAATTGGAAGAATGAATGAATGCCAAAAATGAGTTGCAGTTTGTGAAATTTACCTTAAAACTCTTTGTGGCAATACAATATTAAAAAACACTCTTGTTTTAGTTTATTACAGTAGATAACACAGGGAATTGTTTAGAAAATAAATTGCCACCAACTTCACTCCTATTCAAATCAAATCAATAGGTCTCATGGGTGAGTCACAGGCTCCTGGCACTTCTAGAGGGAGGGTATATTTGTACAACTTCTGTAGACAATTAGGATGATCTCTTAAAGTTACAAAAGCACATACCAGATCATCTCACTTTCAAGACTGTATTTATTAAGTGAAAAGCATTCTATCACATATGTGTTTTCTAAATTCATAGACTATTTTCTGTAAAAAAAAAACCACGGGTAAGTGGTTACCTTGAGGAACAGGAGTAAGAAATAAACTGATTTCTCTGGGCCTCCCCTGGTGGCGCAGCGATTGAGCCCTGGGCTGTGAGGCTGCCTACAGCCTCTGCAGTGCTGGTTCGTTCCCCGGCCACCGGCGAGGGTCCCCCCCAAAAAAAAAAGAAAAAAAGAAATAAACTGGTTTCTCATATCAACTTTTATATCTATTTTACCCATTTTAACAAAATTTAATTTCAGAAGTCAAATGAAATCATAGAAAAAGGTTTATAACAACAAAAGAGATATTTGCTATTTGTTTACTTCCCACTTCTCGCCCCACAACCCAGTGGTAACCATTTTTAATGATTTTGCTTCTTGTTCATCAGTCTTTAGCTCAAATGATGCATTAATTTAGCTCATACTTGGTTCAACAATTTTCTCTTATTAATTGATGTCTTGTTCAAATAGTTGAGGATATAGCATCCCTATAACCTCCTCCCTCCGGCACATCTCCCCTCCTTTTCAGATAGCCATCTCGTGAGTTAGGACACCGTAGATCTTGCTGTGATCACAATCTCAGTGGCTTCTATCAAGAAAGGTGGATTTCTCATTCACGCTACATGTCATTGCCAGAGGTGGGGAGTGAGGCGGGCAGAACGTGTGCACTGTGACTATTCCAGAGCCAAGGCTGATGGGCCAGCATCATCTCACACAACACTTACCACCCCGAAGAAAGAGTGATCAGAGCGACAAGGAAAAGCTCCCCCCAGAAGACAGTCAGGTCCCTCAACTGCCAGAACTAATGCCACAGCCCATCACAGGGGGTCAAGAAGAACCCAACACGGTGATTGGAAATATCCCCTCATGACTACCACAGTTACCTCTGCAGCGCCACATAAAAACAGCTAGATCTCTGCTCCTTGATACATCAACCCAGACAGTATTTATGGGCGCCCCTTTGTGCGAGGAGAGTGTTGCTGTCACCCACTTCCCATCTCTCTACCTTTCCTCCTGCTTTGGTTCTCGACTTCTTCCAGCCACCCCACCCCCTTCTGTTTTCTCCTCCTTTGGTCAAGTTTGCTAACACTCCAAACTCCTCGGCAACTCAAATTAAACCTCTTAAGACCTGGAGGCCTGTGCTTTTATGAATATTATTGGCTGCAGAGCCGGGCAAAGTCTGCAACTGCATTTCTCTCCTTGTGTGTCTAATGTTACAACCGCTGGTGCCACTCTGAGGAACCCATCAACGTAAGCTTGCTCACACTTGCAGTGAAACTTAAAAATTAATGGAAGCACTGGGAAATAATATGGAAGAAGGGCTACATAAAGCACCAATGTCCCACAGGCACAGAAGGACCATGTGCCAATATGGAGCAGACACGGCCTCCGTTAGCCAGAGATGGGGACGTCAGAGGCTGCACAAGGCGCAGTGACTGCAGCAGCGTGAAGGTGGAGCTTAGCATCCCCGCCCGGGAGCAGCGCCCAAGGCAAGCACGGCGGGATCCTCACTGCCCGCCTGTGTTAGCCATGTCTGGTGGGGTTAGGTGTTCCATCATCGTCCGTCCCTCTGGTGCTCAGTGAGAGAAGAGCTGCGTGCACTTTGTGGGCTGCCCTCTGACTGCTTGGACACCTTGGGGTCATGACAAGATGTCAGGAACAGTCAATACGCCAAGGGTTCCTCCTTGTTTGTTTAGTGGAATAGGAAATTTTAGGGCGAGTGTGAGTTCTTTGTATGTTCACTGGGACAGGGCGGGGAGGAGATAATGGCTGCACATCACCCAATCTAACCTGTTCATTTCACCATGAGAAAATCAAGGCCCAAACAAAGAGAGAGGAAAGTCCCCAGGTTACCAGAGTATCACCAAGGGCTACTTTCCACCCCCACCCCACCCCTCAACTCTCCCTCCGCCATCTCCTCCCATGTCAAAACAGCTGGGAGGTGCTGGAACAGCAGAGCTGGAAGGGCCCAGGTAGAGCCTGTCTCCTGTTCACTGTATAGATGGCAAAACCCCTTTAGGTCACACCGTGAGTCCATGCTGGAACCTCAGCCAACCTCTTACCCCGTGATCTGTGACCACCCTCTCCCAGTGCCTCACGTTGAGGTCTTAGATGCAGGGACATTGCTCTGTGCCACCGACCAGACCGCCACCTTCCATGACAAGATGGCAGCTCCCTCCTGAAGATGCTGGTGGTTCCTTGGTCTCCACTTCCCTCCATGACAGGGAGGATTCAGGCAACAAACAGTGGTAGGGGAAGTGGCTTTGATGGAAATCTCTTGTCATCATGCATCATATCCTTTAAAGCTCCCTCATTTCCTTTAACCTCATGATCAGCTGGAGAGATAGTGGAGACACACTGTACCACCCCTTTCACAGATAAGGCAGGAAGAGAGGTGGGGAGGCTCTGAGAATCAGAGCTGGGTTCTGACCCCCATTCACTTGACTTCCCAGATCAGGTGTCCTGGTATCTAAGAAGCCACTCAAACTAGGATGCTCCCTGGAATTGGAATGTGCCACTTAGAAGACTTTAAAGGTGGAGAGGTGGGGGGAAGTCACCATCATCTCTCCTTAGCAAAGTCATCATTCAGGACTTCCAGGTCTTGCAGGCGGATGCCCCTGCCTGGCTCTGTCCACAGCGCCCATGTGTGGATGACCATCGCCCTCTGGTGGCCGATGCCCTAAGTGCTTCATAGTGGTAACTCCCAGCACAAAGACCCTTGAGTCTCCCTGTCTCCCACTCTGTCCAAGCGAGATGTGTCCCTGACAGTTTTTATTTTAGGGACCCTAGCCTTTGCCGCCACGGCTCCCCTGACTATTGAGATATACATCAGCCTGGGAAGGAGCTGCTGAGAGCCTGGCCGAGGGTCTGCACAGCCACTCCTCTGAGAAATCACCAGCCACCAGATCTGCTCCAGAGCACATGTTGGCGCCCCCTCAGAATCCATCTTTTCCCACCTCTGTGTCCCTGAAATTTGATTTCCAGCTAGGCCCAGCACTCACACCACCTCCTGCAGGAAGCCTTCCTTGCTGCCCTGGTTCTCCTGAAACAGGAAGCCATGTGCCTAGCTTATGGCCGGAAAACCTCTGATCCCACCTGTAATGTGAGTCACAGAGCGCCGAGACAGTGGCTGTTATCTGCTCAACTTTGACGTTTTTGCAGTCAGAGGCTGATCTTCATCTCCTGTGAAAAGGCCAGGCCCAGCTCCAAACCAGTGAGTTTGTTGAATGAGAGAAAATTTCAGTCAACCTGCACTGAGCCTACAGACAAATGGGGCTACTCTGGAGAAAGATGGATTTGCAGGTGTCATACCTCCCAGGGCTTTGCTCCAGGTTTGTGGATGAAGACACAGAAAGATTTCTGGGTAGTGGGGGGTGGGGGTGGGGGCTGAACATCCAACCTGAAATCCTGGCTTTTTCATGAGCTTTTTCAGCCTCCACTTCTCTAAAGTCCTCAGGAGCAGCAAGCTCAGAGATAGGCGCCAGTGATTGGGGTTGATTCTGGGGGGTGTTATCTTGGTCCCTCTGCTTTCTCTATCTTAGCACCCCATCTATTCACTATCGATGTAATAGGAGAAAATACTACCGATTAACAGATTCTTCAAACATGAAATGAGACAAAGGCCCCCCGCACCATCACGGCAGCCAGTCTTTCTAATACTTCCTGGGGTCCGAGCACTCAGTAGGCATTTCCTGCCTGTTGTTCAGTAACTGCAATGACAATTTGGAACAGCAAACCTGGGCCTGGGCACTAGACACAGCTGCCTGAGTTCGAATTTGCTTTGGCACCTTATACATGTTGTCCGATTTCCCAGTGCCTCAGACATCCCCCTAGAAAAGGCGGTTCCCCCATCATGGGGGCACCGTGAACATTAAATGTTAACCTACGAAGCAATTAGAGCTGTGACTGGCTCTCAGGAAACGCTCAGCACAGCCGGCTCTTGTTGCACCATGGTGGAGAAGCTGCTGTGAGGTGGGCTCAGCCTCCAAGATGTGTCTCCAAGATGTAGCTGAGCTGCCTTTGATATAAAAGTTGATCTTTCTATGCACTTTGTATAAGGTTCTTCACCCTGTGGTCCACATTCTATTGGTGAGAGAGGGAAAACGATATGGCAAAATATTTTTTGCTCTCTAGATTGTTTCATTTATTACTAGGTTCTGTGTTTTCTGCAAAGATGGGTACTACATGCGTGGATTTGTACATCAGGAAGCAGTGGCCTACAGCTGAAATGCTGACTGTGACCTCGCATCCAACGGCAGGACCACACAGAGGCCAGTGACTTATAGGGGAGCCGTCCATCTATCTACCGAGAACCCTGAAGACCTTCATGCCACACCAGGACCATTTAATATTTCCATTAATGACTTGAAGGATGGCATGGAGATCCAGCTAATCAGATTTCTGGATGATACGAAGCTGGAAGGGATCTCAGCTATTTGGGAGGACAAGATTAAAATACAATCCATGCTTGACGAATTGCAGGGATGGCCCTAAATCAATAATGAGAGCAGCAATAAAGATAAATGCAAGCTGCTTTGAACGGAGCTGAGAAAATTACCCAGATACCAAATGGGGAAGAAAGAAATGAGCTTTGAGGGGGCCGGGAGAAACTACCTGGATGTAAATTCATCAAGTCACAGTATCTGTAAAGTGCAGGCTCAGGCCCGTCACCGGTAACAGTGGATTTCCAATCTCAAAGTATAAGAACGACCCAAAGAACCTAGAAATGCATATTTCCAGGCGCCAGAACTCAGTGTGTGGTTCAGTAGATCTGCAATGGGGCGAAGGTGATTCTGATCCCGGGGATTCAGGGGCAGCCATTTGAGAAAGCCCAGAGGTGAGGAACCAGCCTCTGACCATATCTTATTTCTCAAATCTTTACTCTGAAACACTTATTCTATGGTATACTTTGCCAGAAATGAATTCTGTGGTCAAATAAATGTGAATTCTTCCTTTTACAAAGTAAAAAAAAAAAAAAAAAAATCACAAGGTAAGTGCGCATATTAAGGAATGCAAAGTTTTCTGTAATGATATAAATACCTTAATTTGGTTTAGACCAGGCTTGGTTTTCCCAAATCTTTTCATCAGGGTGCCACTTCTTCATGTAAAATCCAGCAACATCATGTGGACACACTTCTGAAAATGTGATTCCCACACAAGTCCCTCTCTCATCGAATAGTCCAGCATTCCGCAGTCCTGTCAGTGCTCTGTGTTGAAACTTACCTGGGGGGTTAGAACTTGAACTCATTTAAAAATCTACTGACACTGTGACCTCCATGGGGCTGAACCTATCTCATGAAACAGGAGCCTCCCTGGTGGTGCAGGAGTTAAAGACACAGCGCTGTCAGGCTTTCAGGCTATCACCAGCAACTGCAGCACTAGTTTGATCCCTCCAGGGAGGTGGTGACCCACATGGCGCAGCAGACCTCTCTTGTATCACCGGCTGCTCCCCTCAGCAGTGTATTTCAGTAGATCTGTAAGGGGGAAAAGGATGTCCTAAAGCTAATTCCATACAGGCTTTGTGGACTCCACCCCCACCCCAGGCCAAAGCCAAAGACACTGGGAACTCCAAATCCCATCACCACCAAAGGGAAGGTGGCTGGGACCTGAGGGTGGGGTTAAGCAGCCAGGTTGGTATAAAGCCAGACACGTGGGCTTTGGGGGCCCCCCATTTTGACTCTCCGCCAGCTCGCAGCGTCCGGCCAGCTCTGAGAGTGCTTTTTGGGTTTCCAGGTTGGCGGATCGGGTAGGACGCATGAAAGACTTTATTTCCCTATTTTCTCCCCGAGTTGTACATTTTCCTTATTTCCTGTTCCCTTGTAAATAAACCTTTTATTAACCTTTTGTGTGTGCCTGTAGTGGAGTATTCATAAGTCCCTTGTAAGTGCGCGGGTGAGGACCCACAGCCAGGCAACCCGTTCAATATCGGGGCTGCCCTATAACAGATCCACCTGTTCTGCTCCCCACTCTGTCTCTGGTGAATCCTCTCCCTGCCCCTCCTCCTCCCCGCACCTCTGGCCTATATCCCAGTACTTGTATGCATAAATAAATAAATCTTAAAAAAAAAAAAACCTCATGAAAGAGAAGAGGTAGGTATCTTTAAAATGTCAAATCATTTTTTTTTTTTCCATCATACTCACTGGTTGCTTCTGGGATGCCCTGTGCTTCAACTGCAGCATCTTTTGGTCAAATAAACCAGTCAGTGCTCAATTCTCCGATTGACTGCATGGCTCAAGGAACAAACCCTCAAATCTGATTACAGGGAAATTCATTACTTTAAGTCCTCCTTCAGGGTTCAGAGCTCATAAAAGAAAGCTCCAGAGGCCCCAGCTTAAAGGAGAGGCCCCTGGGCTGCACATCTACACATTGGCAATAATTAACCTGAACTAATTATGGTCAAGCCCCCGGTCAGTCTTCAAGGATCCAGGCTCCTCCTGACAACCAGAGCAAGAACTTTTCATTCAAGCACAATGGAGCATCCCGTAGATTTTAATATAAAAGAGCACATCTCAAACAGGATGTTCCCCCTGGGGCAAAGAACGGTCTCTGGAGGTTCAGTGACAAGGTTTCAAGCCCCCACTGGACAAGAACCATCCCCAGCCCTGCTTACAAGATCCTTGAGGATGATAAAGCTAGTACTACTACAAATATCAACACGTAGAGACAAACAGAAAGCTAGGGAAGAGAATCTAATTAATATATTAAAAGAGGACGTGGAAAAATAATACAAAACGAGTAAGTACGCCGAAAGAAAAAACAGCAAATTATAAGGAGAGCTAGTTCACTTCAGAAACAACCGCCAAGACTATCAACATGGATTTGTAAATGTTCAATCTCACTCCGATAATAAGAAAAAAACAATGATAGAACATTTTGTTTACTAAATTAGTAAAGTTTTTTTTAATGGTAAAATTATTCCTGAGGTGGAGCAGGCACCTCCACACCCTATGGGTGGGAGTATAAAGTCATAAATTGTGTAACTTTTAGAAAGCCATTCTTTAGCAGGTGCTAGAAGCTTGGAAATATGCGTAGCCTTGAAGCTTTTGCCTTAAGATCTTTATCCTTAGGGGGGTAGTTCTCAAGCAAGAGCAATTCTGCTCCCCAGGGGAAATTTGCCAGTCTAAAGATACTGTCGGTCAGGATGCTGGGGGTAGGGGTGGGGGGCTACTGGCATCTAGTGGGGAGGGTAGGCCAAGATGCTGCTACCCCTCAATCCCCCAAGGATAAGAATTATTGATCCAAAATGTTAGTAGTATCACTGTTGACAAACCCTGCTTTAGGGCCAAAAACTCAGGTAAGTACACAGGGATATACCCAAGGATATTCAATGCAATGTTGCATGAAAAGTTAAAAAAAAAAAAAAAAAGGATAGTCACAGTGTAACAGGGTGGTCCCCAGGAAAGGGGGAGGTTCCCTGCCCCACCCAAGGGAGGGTGGAGCTGAGCAGGAAGAGGAGAAGCAGAAGAAGAGACTGAGGAAGGAAGCAGGATGGAGCCAGAAGGAGACCTAGAGGAGGCGCATGAAGCCTAGAGACACGTAAAGAAACTGTGCTTGTCTTTTGGTCGTGGACTGGGTGACACAGATGTGGGTGAGACCCGTGGGGAGGTGACAATGGCAGCTTTTATCTTGATGTTGATTTTGCTCTTTTCCTTCCGGGCTTGTCCGGTTGTTTGTGACCCTTTTCTGTGGGTCCCCACTGGAAGATGCTTTAGACTTGTAGCAGGCTTTGGGGCCTTGTTCTGGGCCGATCCCATTTGGATGGAGTTTTACCCACGAGGGGATGGGTAACTTTGGGTGCTTCATTTAGAAACTAGACTCTTTGCCTTACCTGTATTGTTTCCTAGTTTTATTAAAGTTCCTTCCCATTAAAGTCTCATATGTTTTGTGTTGATGCGGCGGATGGCAGAGCCCATTTAGAATAGGCAGGTTTGCGGGGTTTGGGCTGCCCCTCTCCCTGTCCTATAACAACAGGAGACTAGTTAAATAAATGGCTCTCTATCCACACTCTAGCATACCAGAGTCCCTAAAAACTGAATCAATTGTGTGCATTGACATGGAAATGCATTTATCATAGAGTGCTAAGGAAGAGTGTCTGGTTTCAGAATCAGATGCCTAGGAAAATATTTTGCGGGCCAAAATAGGATAAAAATGTCTGCATGCTTTTAATGACTGCATCACACTGTTTTCTCTAGGTGGAAATACGATGGGGATTTTGATGAGTTTCGCTAGTCAGTGCTGGCTCTGTTTACTTGAATAGCACAGCTAGTGGGGACCTCATAATAGTGTGTTCAGGACCAAGGACTTTCTAGAGTCAGACACTGAGCTCTGCTCTGTTACTTTCCCAGTAATATGAAAACCAGAAGATCCAGTACCAGCGAGCCTGCCTTCCCCTGGGCTAACATGCAGCTGGGGCCGCCCCTTTAGACAGTTTCACTGACCTGCAGTCACCTCATGGCAAGAGGTCCATGTTCACATTTCTCTTCCTGGAAATCACCCCAAAGCAACACTTTTTATTGAAACTGAAAATACCAGAACCAAAATTATTTGGAAGGGCTTCCCACAGCCATGGAAATAAATAGGTGACAAAACAGGAGAAAGATCTGGAGAAGTGAGAGGCTGAAGATGTCCCGGAGAGGGAGCAACATACTTCTGAGAATGAGGGACCTCCTGACCTGTACAACTGGTATTGCTTGATTATTGGGGTGGGAAAGCGGGGGGGGGGGGGGGGAGGTTGACCAGCCGGCATGAGGAAATTTTCTGGACATGGTTTGGTTTTAAGAAGCAGGGCAGGTGGGGCTAAGTGAGAGATCACCCAAACTAGCCATATTTGCAGGAAGCTATCTTCCTTGGGCAGCCAAGAAGAGCGAATTTGCATGGCAGAAACAAACACCGCTCCCCTCCAAAAATAAAAATGAAAAATAAAAATCAGCTTCTTTTGTCATCGATTTGGGAGCAATGAAGGCCAAAACGAAACCAAGTACAATGCCTTGTATGATTTGAGAAGTGAATCACTAAGCTGGGGATAATGGTAAAGCAAACAGACATGCCTCCTACCTTTGCAGAGCTCCCCATTTGAGGGAGGGAACCAGAAGTTAAATAATTCCATAAACTGTGAACGCAGAGTGGTGTTCGTGCCCTGGAGGTAGATCACTCAAACAGGGACTAGCCCCTGCTGCTCCAGGTAACCTCTAGGAAGCTCTTTGTTCACCTGCCAAGTGGGGAAGTATAATAATAGCACCTTCCTCACAGGGGTGCTGCAGGATTTACCAAAGGCAATGCTGATGCAAGAGACTTAGCCCAGTGCCCAGCATGTAGAAGGTCTCCCTGGATCTTTGCTACAATTATTCCTAATACAAATGATGCTAACATTAGTAATAGCAAGACAATGGTCAAGAGAATACAAAAGTAAGAATTGGTAACAGGCTGTGTGGGGAAGGTCTCGTTTAGATGACGAGGGGAAGCTAAAGGAAACATAAAGAACATGAGTCTGCAGGAATTGGCAGGAATCTTGGGGATGATTTGGATTCCACCAGTGCCCAGCACCTATACTCCAGCTGGGCTTAGCTGGCCCTCAGGGACAAGGAGACCCTGCAGACATCTAACCCTGCTGCAAAGCAGCGATCCCACCCCCATCCCGTTTGCTTCTCCTGTCAGCAGGTGTGAGTAGTCTGGCAGGAGCTAATGAAATGTTTACTGAAAAGATTAGCTTGTCAGTGGCGCTGGACAGATGGCTATTGATCCTCCGCATCCGTCATGCCGGCCCCAGCTGAGACTGGGTATGGAAGCAGGTTCTCTCTGACCCAGTACCCAGGGTGGGTGCGCAGGCCCAGATCCACAGGCAGGTGTTTGTGACGCGAGCCCTCCTAGATCTGCGGCTTAGTGGGCTCTGGCCGGTGTCTTGGACTTGCTCTGCTCCTCTATCTTATTCAGCTCTGAGATCGTGGAAAGTGCTTAGGAGATATCAGACTGGAGCGCAAATCTCACCTTAATTATTGGGTTGTCGGAAAAGTAATGACCAGTTTTTTTTTGTTTCAAGCAAAAATGTGTCATGACTTTTCCGACAGCCCAATATTTTATGGCCTCAGATTCTATGAAATTCAATTATTCTCACTGTGCAGTGGGGACAATGATACCCACTTAAATTAGGAAGTAGATATCAAAATGTTGTTGAAGGGAGGTTTGCTTTTTTATTTTTTAATTTTTTTAAAATTTATTTATCTATTTATACAAGAACCGGGGTACAGGCCAGATGCTGGGGAGGGTGAGAGGATTAACCAGAGACGGAGTGGGGAACAGAACAGGCAGACTGATGAAATACACTGCTGAGGGGAGCAGCGGGTTAGACAGGAGAGCTCTCCCTTGCCATGTGGGACCCTCACCTGCTGGGTGGCCGGGATCAAACCGGCTCTGCAGAGGCTGCAGACAGCTTCACAGCACGGTGCTCAACTGCCTGCCACCAGGGAGGCCCTCTTTTTTGTTTTGTTTTTTTTTAAGATTTATTTATTTATGCATACAAGAACTGGGATACAGGCCAGGGGTGTGGGGTGGTGAGAGGATTCACCAGAGACAGAGCGGGGAACAGAACAGCAGACTGACGAAATACACTGCTGAAGGGAGCAGCGGGCGGCAGGAGAGGTCTGTTGTGCCACGTGGGACCCTCGCGGGCCAGCCAGGATCAAACCGGCGCTGCAGAGGCTGCTGACAGCTTCACAGCATGGTGCTCAACTGCCTGCGCCACCAGGGAGGCCCTGCTTAATTTTTTAAAATGAGAAAATATACAGAAGATGAAAACTCTTGTCTTTGTTCACAATTTTTTCCAATGTGAACATTGGATTGGTGGTCTGGAGGAATGTGGCTTGTAGGATGGTCTAGAGTGTGGCTGTAAAGAGATAAGGTTAGAATTTGCCACAGCTATAGTGATGGCAATGGGGAAAGAGTGGCTCCTTGTATAGAACTTGGTGACTGAGTGATAGGTTGACTGGTGGACATGAGAGATGGAGAAGAGATGATTCCCATGTTTCAGTGAGGGGACACAGTAGAAAATAATGAGCTCATCCTGAACACGCTGAGTGTGAGACTCCCAGTGAGATATCTCTCCTGGGTGACTGGACATGAGCCGGATGCTCTGGAGTCAGATCTGGACTCAATATAGAAGGATCAGGAGCCCAGGGACACGGATGATCATCATCGTCGCCATCATCACTGTCAAATTGAGTGGGCAATGGAGGCCACCAGGTGGGAGGAACTGCCCACAGAGAATGCTGCCCTCAGGGACAGGCAGGAAGCACAGCCTATAAATCCCAGAGTGGTCAATGTCTGCTGGATTTAGCAATTGAGGGTGTAATTTTGAACTTGGGAAAGTTCATTTCTGTGGGAGATTTGAGAGTGGGTGAGAGGTGAGAATATGCAATGAGTGTAGACAGCCATGTGGAGAGGCTCAACATCACGGGGCGGGGGTGCGGGGGAGTGCTGCTGGACGACACAGGGGAAAGCGGGGCTATTTTAGGATGAGCTGAGGCTTCCCTAAATGCGATTCTTCCCAATTTGTAGGAAGAACTGAGCAGAGAGTGAGGGTAAAGACAGAGGAGAGGGAGAAGAAGCAAGATGCCAGGGAAGACTCAAGAACTCAAAGTTCAGGTGGGTGATGCAGGACACCTCTTAGCTAAAGGGCAGGCCATGTAGACGGGGCAGGCTGAGCCCTACTGTAGGGGCGGGATGACACAGGGCAGGTTTTCTGTGACCCGAGCAGACAGAGTAAAGGAGGAGAGTCCTGGAGCCCTCAGTGGCTTTTGCAGGCTTTTATTGGGATTTACCGGGTACACCACAGGCAGGGAGGCCAGAGAGCCGGGGGGATGGGAGACTGGCAGGCTTCTCAGCCCCCAGCATATCTTTACTCTTTCTGGGATCTTCGGTGTTCTCTCCTGGCTTCTGCTTCTCTGCTGGTTCTCTTCTCATCTCTCTTCCGCTCTCTCCCGCTCTTTTCACTCTCCTGGTGTCTGGGTGACGCCGCCCTTATAAGCCCAGTCTCTCATCCCAGGTGAATCCCATCTACCTATGCTCACACCCTATTCCAGGTGCCCGCCATTCAGGACCACAGGGATCCATCATCAATCCTAATGGCGGGAGGGCAGAAAAGCCTGATACTTTTTTACTTTACCCTACACCTAGCAAGGTGGAAGGGAAGCAGAGGGGTCCCTGATGCTCTGTTTTCTAGGAGAGGGAAGTGAGGTTGTCTGATGGTTACCACATGACCAACAGGGACCCAAGGAAGCTAAACTGTTAAGGGGTACACTCTCTGAAAAGGGGTCCAGCCATCCATGCACACTAAGGCAAAGGAAGCACAATTAGTGTGGAAGATTTTTGATAGAATTTGTATGCACAGAGAAGAAAGGATTTCAAAGAATATTTCCCAATAAAACTCCAAAAATTACCCATGCCCTCATGTGCAAAGGCCCAGCTAAATAGATTTAATCTGAAAAGGGCCACTGAGACCCGAAAGCTTGCCACAAATCTAAGGTACTTTCTGATGGGGAACCACAAGAAGGGGTTAGGCAGATCCCAGAGAGCTGGGACAGAAGGAAAGATGCAAAATTCAAAATATATCATATAACCCAGCATGAAGACAAGTAACAGTTACCACTGTCTCTGCCGAGGATCAGAAGCAGCCTCCCCACTTCTCTCACCCACGTCTCTTCCAAGTGTCTCTACATGTCTCTCCTCACATGTCTGCTCCAAGTATATCTCCCACTCTTTATATCTCCACCTTGGTCCTTCCCAGTTGTCCCCTATTTAGGAAGTCTGGTGCATGTCATGCTAGGACTTGTAATCTAGGGCGACTGCATGTAAGCAGGGACAGGGAAAATGGCACCCATTCAATGCATCTCCCCCTTTCACAGACATGTATCTGTATCATGACTAGGACATGTAGGAGTGAGTTAGAGACTTTTTTAAAGCAAGTCTGAGAGCTGTGAAATGACAGAAATGACCCGGGGCACATAAAAGCACTGTCAGGCTGATGAGGCTCAGCTGGGACTGGAGACCAGCCCTGGGTGTGAGTGATGTCAAGGATTCCAATGGACAGTACCCAGGAACTAATGGTTGGGGTGAGGGAGAAGTGACCAGGAGGACCCTCAGATTGCGGGTTCGGGGGAGCTGGTGCTGATTACCCCGCTGCACACCTACATAGGGGCCTGGGAGTGACAACAGCAAAACAGGCCGCCTGGAGACACCGTTCTCCACTTGTGAGCAAGTGCCTGCCCCTCATCCTTGTCTGAAGCCTCTTGCTTCTCATCTGAAACCTGATTATATGGTTTCTGGGACCAGAGAGGACACTGCCTTGGCATTTCAAAGACCCCACATGCTGCAGCAGAGTGAAGATAGGATGGGGCCTGGGAGGCAGCCATTTGCCCTCTGACCCTGAACAGTTCTCTTCCTTTTTCTCAGCCTCGGTTTCCCCCTCCAGAAAATAAGTTCATTTCCAGGTTTCTCTAAGGAGCCCAGTAATTGTGAACATTCTTCAAAGTGAAGTTTCACTTATGAGCATGTTTTTCAGGACCCAAGTCGCTGGCGAGGGGGCGGGCGCAGTGCAGAGCTCACACACACAAACACGCGGTGAACAGCCAGTGTCTAAACAAGATCTGAATGAGCAACGGCTCCTGTAATTAATGGCTTCTTTTGAGGTTATTAAGTTAGACTGGGTAGGTGTGTGGCCTTTCTTTCTACTGCCCTTCCAATTAACAGGCACTTTGCTTGGTAAATGTTAATTTAGAGTAATTGGGCGTGCAGATGAGGAAAGTGCAGGCAGGGAAACAATGCTCCCTCCACTGTAGGTTAATTGCTAGTAAGTGTGGTTCCTGCAGCCCTAGTCCCAGATGATTAATGGCCTTGGAGTCCAGACTGAAACCCCTGAGGATCAGCAGAGGCTGATGCAGGTTTAACCCCTTGGTGACGGAGATGAGGGTGAAAACTCCTGTGGGTCTTACTGGGATTTTGAGCAAGACTTGTGCTTTGCCTTCACCTGTGAACCAGGCCAAGCGGATCTCTTCCCATCAGTGTGGGGTTTAAAATGGCTCCAGGCTTTCACAACAGACTTGTGTGGCAAGGAAAGAAGGACATTGCTTGCCTAAGCGGGGAAACAAACAGTATAATGTACCCCAGGGTGCTGTTCAAACCTCCCCTATGGTGTAAGTGTGGGCTCTCCAGGCCCAGCCACAAGCGGAGCCTGGAGCCAGCCCTCCCCTTCCTGGGAGGCCTCGGGGACTCAGGCCTCCTGGCTATCTAGACAGATTAATCCAGACCTCAGTCTATGCAAAGGGATGAACCCCCATGTGTCACCAAACATTTGAGGACCCAAGAACTAAACAAAGGTGAATAAACAAAAGATGCTGCCTAGGGGGGGGGGGGAAGATGTAGTAGGGAGTGTTCAAGAAAACTCTGAACACCTTTGGAGAGATTTGAGAGAATGTTAAATTTCTAAAACTAGAGTTAGTTGCCACTAAAATGGCATCATTTAGAGATGCCAGAGAACAAAAAATAATTTCTGGAAACTTTAAGTGATCATTAAAAAAATGTCAGCCAACAGAAGGAATAAAAAAAGCACCAAAGATTAAGAACCAGATGGGTTATCTGGAAGCTCATGAAGTCTCTCAGAACTCAGGGAAAGCAAAAGGCAGTGTACATGAAGAGAAGTCCAGAGTGAGGGAAGACCCAGGAAGTCAGCACCCATTCATTCTACACAAGCTCCATTAATCCATCCATCCGTCATTCAATAGGGAAAGGGAATCAAAGACACAAGAGAAAATTGTTCTGAGCTATGGGAAAACAAATTTTTTGACTGAGAAAGCCCACCAGGTACCAAACAGGATGAATAAAAACAAGATCCATACCTAGAAAAGTCCATCTCTCTAAACTTTTATGACCGCAGGTTAAATGACAAAAGCATCCAAGCTTCCGGAAAGGAAGAAACAGGTCAGCTACAAAAGAATGAGACTCTCATATCAGACTTCCCAAGAATATTTTTTAACCAGGGCCTCCCTGGTGGCGCAGCAGGTTGAGCACAGCGCTGTGAAGCTGTCTGCAGCCTCTACAGTGCGGGTTCGATTCCCAGCTGGCCAGGGAGATAACACACGTGGCGCAGCAGACCTCTCCTGTCTCGCCCGCTGCTCCCCTCAGCAGTGTGTTTTGATCAATCTGCCTATTCTGTTTCCCGCTGTGTCTCTGGTGAATTCTCTCACCCTCCCGCACCTCTGACCTGTACCCCTGTTCTTATATAAATAAAAATAAATTTTTAGAAAAGACTATTTTTTAACCAGGCCTTTAAGTTTCTAATGCGACATGAATTTAAGCCTAAATCAAACTCCAGGCCAAACCAGCAACCAGGGGAAGTCTCTATTATGTAGGGAAAGCTTATCACTGAAGTACACTAGTTTATAAATTATGCAAATTAGTAGTTGAGCAAAGCAAAGGGAATATAAGAATGAGATTTCAAGAGGAAGGAGAATAAAACAATAAACTGTGATAGCCGGGTGAAAGTAAGGAAAATAAAAATACAATTAAAAGACAAAGCTTTGACCCTTGACAAAATTGTGCCATAGAGGGTAAATCTGATGAGGATTTTTGGAGTTAGTGTGGGGTCCTTGGGTTCACCCTGGGAAAGATTTCACCATAGCTTCCCTTTTAGTGGCACAAGGTGAGTTTCCCGGCGAGTTTCTCCACGAGACAGAGAAGGCAGTTATATTTAAAGGGCAGATATATTAGGAAAAGGGACAGAAAATTAAAGTATACTTGCATAGACCACAAGTGGGCAGGAAGAGCTGCCCCTCTGTGGGGGCAGCGTTAGGTTTAGCATCTTCTTTGGGTAGGGAGGGGCCCATCTTCCTGAGCCGTCAGTAGGTTGCTGATTTTGGATAACTATGTAGAATCTGAAAGGGACCGGAAATTCTACAAAGGGCTCCATCTCCATATCTTTACCTTTGGGTGGGCACCTGCTGGGACATAATGCTTTGTAATGCAGGTGTTGGGCGCCTAAGGATTTAAGTTTCCATAACTGTGTCGGTGGTTATGCTAATCTCTTCTACCCCCACCTCCTTGTGTGAGCCAGGTTTCGGTCTGTGGCGCTTCCTTTTTCCATTTTTTTCTATTCCTGTCCTCCATCAAAATCTATGGGGATTTTCTTTCTCTATAGATCTGGCTCCACGTTGCCAGGCAGTGATTAACAGGTAAATATTATTTTTATTGACATCAGAAATTTGAGCCTCCAAGATTTGACTATAGTTCTGGAACAGAATGTAAATGTTATAAATCATGAGAGTGGGGAGAATGAAGACCATATGTGGTAACGTGGAGGAACCACCGCCTTCTGTGAAGCTACAAGGCTGCTGCAGAATAATAGGAAACTATGACCCTTTTATACAGATTCTGTATTTTATATGCATACAATCACCTGAAAAACTTGCATTCACTTTTACTTTCCACACTTCCATATTGTTTGAATTTTTGCAAGCTTGTATAACTTTTGTAATTAAAAATTTTTAAATAGCGTATTAGTTTAAAGGTTTATCTAATTATCAGCTTGCCTAAGGGGACTTATATTTTTACTCAGACCCCACACATAAAAGACCGATTGAATAAAAAGATCTACATTTTGGGGATCCACAATCTAAAGCTAGCCAGAGACCTCAGTCGTTTTAAATCTAATAAAAACAAAGCAAAAACCCACAGACCAAAAACTAGTGAAAGCTCAACACTGCCATCTACTGAGAATTTGGGGAACAGGCTGTTGGGAAGACTTTTTGTTCTGTTTTTAAAATAACATCCCTGATGGAGACCTGCACAAATCTGCAATAGTGTAACAGGGTGGTCCCCAGGAAAGGGGGAGGTTCCCTGCCCCACCCAAGGGAGGGTGGAGCTGAGCAGGAAGAAGAGAAGCTGAAGAAGAGACTGAGGAAGGAAGGAGCAGGATGGAGCCAGAAGGAGACCTGGAGGAGGCGCATGGAGCCTAGAGACACGTAAAGAAACTGCGCTTGTCTTTTGGTCGTGGACTGGGTGACACAGATGTGGGTGAGACCCGTGGGGAGGTGACAATGGCAGCTTTTATCTGGATGTTGATTTTGCTCTTTTCCTTCCGGGCTTGTCCGGTTGTTTGTGACCCTTTTCTGTGGGTCCCCACTGGAAGATGCTTTAGACTTGTGGCAGGCTTTGGGGCCTTGTCCTGGGCCGATCCCATATGGATGGACTTTTACCCACGAGGGGACGGGTAACTCTGGATGCTTCATTTAGAAACTAGACTCTTTGCCTTACCTGTATTGTTTCCTAATTTTATTAAAGTTCCTTCCCATTAAAGTCTCATGTGTTTTGTGTTGAAGCGGCGGATGGCAGAACCCATTTAGAATAGGCAGGTTTGCGGGGTTTGGGCTGCCCCTCTCCCTGTCCTATAAGTAAGAAATCAGCACCACCGAGCGGTGTACCGGAAAACACCAGCAAGTTTGAGAAAAGGAGACTGTCCATCCCAGAAAGAGCTGACCTACGGTTCAGCTGGTTTCAAATCTCTGGTATAGCTGTCCTGGGGCGAGGGCACGGTATATGGGCCCTAATGAGGAGGAAAGATAGATTAGATAGAAACTTTGAAAACGATTTATGATCCACGGTAACTTATATAGTCCCATGAAGTAGTGAAGGCAGCCCTGTCACTGAAAATGAGTAAACAAAAAGGCAGTGGAGTTCTCATCCAAATAATCACAGACCTATTGTGTTAGTTCTTAAGCTGGGAGATTGGGAAGGGACAGGTATAAAGAACGTCTGGCTCCTTCAAGGTGAAGAGGGAGATTCTTAAAACTCCCTCAGGAGGGTAAGACTTAAAGAAAGTTGTGTCCAGTGATTTGGAAATACAGACCTCAGAGGATCAGTGATCTACCTGACAGGTTTGATGAGTGAATGGTGGAGGAAATGACATTTCAGCTGCGTTTCGGGGTTTAGTTAGTTAAGGGGGTGGAGAAAGTACAGCCCTGGTTGTCAGAAAAGCCTGAGCAGACGCTAAGAATCAGCGTGTGTTGGGAAACCTGGGGGTTATTCAATAAGCTGGGTGGGAAGAAAGGGTTTATTTTGGGGTTCGTTTTTTGGTTAACAGATGTCTTGAGGTGTGATTGATATACTGTATAATTCACCTATTGTGTGTGCACAGTAAATAATTTTTATTAAAGCTTACTAAAATTTTGTAGTTGTACATCCATCATCAATGTTCAGTATTACAACATTCCATCATCCCCAAAAGTCCCCTCCTGTAGCCTTTTCATCATGCTTATTTCACTTAGCACAAGCTTTGGAAGTTCATCCACATCGCATCATGTGTCAATAGCCCCATCCTTTTTTTTTTTTTTTTAAACGATTAGTAAGCCGCTGTAGAAATATAACCCTTCTCTTTTTTACTACCAATTTACCGGTTGGTGGACATTTTGACTGCTCCCATTTTGAGCATGATGAACGAGACCACTATGAACGTTCATCAAGACTCTGCGTGGACATATATTTTCATTTTTCTTGGTCTGGGGTTTTAATTTTCAGCAAGGCAAAATTCAGATACTCAGTTAAATTTGAATTACATGTCAACCACATTTTTTAAGTATTTCTCAGACCTCAGAGGATCAGTGATCTAAGTGATGCAATTTAAGACATACTTGTGCTAAAAAAAAAAAAAAAATCCTATTGTCACCCAAAGATAGAACCCTCCCTTTTCCACACCCACTTGCGACTGCCTCCCTCGCCAATGCAGCCCCCAGGTCCTAAGTCCCACGGGTAAGAGTCCTTCAGTCACCACAAAGGCTTCCTATTGATACCAGAATTGTCAGGCCTAGTCTCCCAGCCAGGAACGGATCCCAGGCTGCAGGGGCAGCGCTGAGCCCCAGCCACTGGACCCCCACGGGTTGGTGTCTCACGAAGCCGCAGCAGGAACTTCCGCAGACGCTCAGGCAAGCAAGCGAAAAGAGGCAGGTTTGTTTTGAGAAAGAAAAAGTTTATTGAGGAGGAAAAGAGCAGAAATAAAGTGGGACTCCCAGGCCAGGAAACCAGGCCTGGGAGGGGCAAGGAAGCAAAAGTGGAGTTGTGTCTCAGGGAATATAGACCTTCTTTGCCTCATTATTCTAAAGCTCCACCAGTCTCTCTGTGATTGGTTAGTTCTCGTCTGTCTCACTTAATTTGCTACTGAGTGGGAATCTTCACATTCCTTATCTAACAGCTTTCTCTTTTCCCATTTGTTGCATCTTTATCTTTATGGCCCAGTCCTCTGGATGGGCATCCCCACATTGAAGTTAAACAGCTGCCCTTCTAATGTGACCATAAATTAAACCACTCTCCATTTCTCCAATCTCTGCCTCCCTTTACCACCTGAAGGAAACCAGGACCAGTGTTAACAATGTTGTCCTTGTCCTGGGATGTTTGTTTTTCCTAGTGGAATGGGTTACATTCCCTTGGTTGTCCTTATCTCTGAAGCCTCCCTAAATTCTTCAGAGGTCCCCTCCTGCACTGTCCCTTAAACTGCCTAATTCCTAGCTTGCCCTGTGTCTCACTATCAGTCATCCCTCTCTTGGGTGGTGCTGCGTGCCACACTGTTCCATGCAATTTATAGTGCAATTTTTCCTACCCTCTCTGCAAAAACCAGGTGCTCTAGTCCTTCTTCCAGGACTGGATGTCCTTCTACCTGGACCTACAGTCCTTCTACCTGGATATTACTGTTGTGTGGGGAAGAGTTGAGCTCAGTGTCCTTATGTTAGGGGGAAAGGATGTCCTGAGCTAATTCCATACAGGCTTTGTGGACTCCACCCACAGTCCAGACTAAAGCCATCAGGACATTGGGAAAGACAAATCCCATCATCACCAAAGGGAGGGTTGCTGGGATCTGAGGGTCGAGTTAAGTTGCCAGGGTTGGTATAAAACCAGACTGGGTCTTGGGGGGCTCTCTTGGCTCCACAGCTCTTGGCTCACCGCCAGCTTTCAGACCTGCAGTTAAGTATTAATAAGTCCCTTTTAAGCGCACAGGTGAGGACCCACAGTCAGGCAACCCGTTTTATATTGGGGTTGCCCTGCAACACTTACTCTCCTGCCATCTTATCCTGTTGATTGACTTTTTCTTAGTGCTCTCTTTTTTTTTTTTTAATTTTTTTTTAAAGATTTATTTATTTATTTATACAAGCACTGGGTACAGTCAGAAGCACAGGAGGGTGAGAGAATTCACCAGAGCCAGAGCGGGGAGCAGAGCAGGCAGAAGGACCGAAGTACACTGCTGAGGGGAGCAGCGGGCGGCAGGAGAGGCCTGCGCGCCTTGTGGGACCCTCCTCCTGTGGCTGGGGAGCAGCCGGGGATTGAACCGGCGCCGCAGAGGCTTTGGCTTCGGGCAGCTTCACAACCCAGCCTCAACCACTGCGCCACCGGGGAGGCCCTCTTAGTGCTCTCTTGTGGCTGCTTTAGGTACAATACTATGCATCTCAAGTTACCAGATTAATTTACTGTGATTCCATTAAAATTTAGGTTTGTTTCAATATAGCTCCATTTCATACGCTCTTCTTGGTGCTATTGTAATTTATACTGCATGGATGTTATGAACCCCATAATAAAGTGTTATTATTACTGCATTAGTGTTATCATTAACCACATGCTACTTAAAAAGAAAGTATTTGCTGTGGTAGGCAAATGTCTCCCCAAGATTCCCACCTTCTGGTTATTCAATCAAAGGTACTACTTTGAAAAACCCTGTAAATGAAATTAGGTTACTAAATAGGGAGATTGTCCTAGATTATCCAGATGTGTCCAGTGCAATCACGAGTTCTAAAGAAGGCAGAGAAGCTGGTCAGATAGAGAAGTGGTAGCAGAAGATGAGAGATGAGCAAAAAGGGAGACCAGAGAGATGTGAGGAAAAGAATCAAACTTGCTGCTGACTTTCACAAGGGAGGAAGGGGGCCAAGCGTCAAGGAATGAATGTGAGTGGCTTTTCCAGAAGCTGCAAACCATTCCCATCAGCAAGGAAATGGAACATATGTGGGACCTGCAAGTTGGGGGGCCTTAAAACCACAGAGAATTGAATTTTGCCAACAACCTGTATGAATTTGGAAGTCAATTCAGTCTGAGCTTCCAGAAAGGAACACAATTTAGTCAATATCTTGATTTTGACCTTACAGAATATGGAGCAGAGATTTAACTGAGCCACATTATACCTGCACTTCTGAACTAGGCAAGGATGAGATTGTAGGAGGGCATGGTTTTAAGTCAGTGTGTTTGTAGTAATATGTTAGTGGTGGCAATACATTTATACAGTTTATCGGTTTACCTATATATTTCCACTACTGTTTCATCCTAAGGATTCAAGTTACAAAACTGGCGCCATTTGTTTTCAATTGGAAGGATTTCATTAATTTTTTTAAGGTTTATTTTTATTTATTTATGCATAGAACTGAGGTATAGGCCAGAGGTGCAGGGGGTGAGAGGATTCATCAGAGACAGAGTAGGGAGCAGAACAGGCAGACTGACTCAAATATACTGCTGAGGGGGAGCAGCAGGCGAGTCAGGAGAGGTCTGCTGCGCCACGTGGGTCACCCTCCTGGCTGGAGATCAAACTCATGCCGCAGCGGCTGCTGATAGCTTCGTAGTGCCACACTTACTTACATCCTTGCGCCACCCGGGAGGCCCCCTCATTTGGTATGTCCTACAAGGCCAGTCTACAAGCAACAAAGTGCCTTATTATTATTTTTTTAATCTAGGAATGTCTTTATTTTGCCACCTTTTACTTTTTGGCTTTACTTTTTTTTTTACTTTTTTTTATTTTTAAAGATTTATCCATCCATGCACACAACACAAGAACTGGGGTACAGGCCAGAGGTGCGAGGGGAGAGAGGATTCTCTAGAGACTGAGTGGGGAATAGAACAGGCAAACTGACAGAAATACACTGCTGAGGGCAGCAGCAGGCAAGACAAGAGAGGTCTGCTACGCCATGTGGGTAGCTCCCTGTCCAGCTGGGGATCGAACTTGTGCTGCAGAGGCCGCGGAGAGCTCCATAGGCTGCGTCTTAACCCCCTGTAACCATCAGGGAGGCCCCAACTTTTGAAAGCTAGTTGTGTCCAACTCCTGTAATGCTGTCAAACTGATAGTCTCTGGAGCTTCATGAAGATATATAGGATTGGCCCCGAAGCACCCACTCCCTTCGCTGGCCTGGATTCAGATTCCATGGGGATTATTACTCCAATCAGACTTTATGGTGAGATAGATGTAGGAATAGCAGACTTTCTGGGGTCTATTCAGGAGAGCAGGAACTTACTCCAAAATTTGCAGGCCCTAGATTTGAGTCACAACCCCATGAGGTCCAGCCCTTCTGAGATGGCTAGAGGACCTCAGGGCAGCAGGGAAAATGAATGTAAGAGCAGAGCATAACAGAAATATCTGCTACAGCTGTGCTCTGGTGCCCTCCCTGTACATCCCCAATTCAGGAGCCAGAGAGAAGTATACCTCAGGTCATTCTGTTGTCTACTCACACTGCTTCCAATTGCTCTATCTTGTCTTCAGGTCTAGCTTGGTCTGCTGCATATGAGAACACTCAGAATATAAAGCTTCCTGTGTTTTTTAAAAATCTACGTACCTATCTACTGCTATGAGGAGAGATACTCAAAGCCTTACTCTCCTTGAGACTAAGGTAAACACTAAAGGTGGCTCTGAGTTAAGTTAGTTGGCCTGCCAAGCTATACAGTGGCCTAAACTGGAACTCTCCAGGGGCATGCTGAGCGCCACCTTCAGGGTAATGGAAGTTCACGAGGTAGAAGGGTCAGTGAAAGAGAAGAAGCCAATACCTGCTTCCCATACAGTACCTGCTGACTCTGACCTGGGCCCTCTACCTGCTGTACTCCCAGTTCACCTTCAGTTATTCCCCAAAGGACAGGACTGCTACTCTTCTCATTCTGTCTACTCTCTTCAGGACATCTACAGTCGGTTTCCATCCTTGCCAGTTGCAAAAAATCAGGTGAGATTATGCACATTTGAACACATGGACAAAACTCAAATACTAGTTATCAGCAAAAATGATCAGCTCTCATATTTGGAATTTAATCTCAAAAGTGCATTTATTTTTTTTTTTAGAACTTCCCAAGTTTTTTTCCTTCCTTTTAAAAAATTTATTTATACATATTTTACACCATTTTTCATTTTTTTACAATGTTTGCTTTCTTTTCTCAGTTGTAGTCCCCAAGTGTTCATGTATATAACCTTTCCCAGGTAGGTTTTTTTTTTTCCACTTAAAATGTCTAATGTTAATATGCATTCGATCCATCCGCATCTTCCTTTAAACAAAGACCTACGTCTCCCTGAACACCATCTATTAGAGTAGTAAGAGCCTGAGTACCAAGATATACGCACATTTCATTACCGGGTCGGGCCAATACTTCTTATTTCTTTTTCTTATGCCTCCTGAACTGTTTCTTTCTCCTCTTTGAAATACTCAAAGTTACCAAATTCAGCTCCCCTTTTATATAATTCCATTCTTTCATAACAGGAGAGAAAATAGTGTTAGGTTTCTTTCCTTTTCCATTTCTCACACACAGAGTCATTTAATTCCACAATGACTTAATATTACCGAACTCTTATCTTTCCTAATTCTCAAGAATGCCTGGTGAACCATGCATGGCCAAGCCCTCGCTTTTGCAACATCAAGTTTTCCTATTCACTTTTCAGAAAATTCTCCCTGTTTTATAAATCTTCATTTACATAATCAAAAACCTGCAAATTTGCAAAATATGCCCCTCGGGCCATATATGTAAGAACACTTTTATTTCTTAAGTTTTTTTTTTTCACATCATTCTTCCTTTTTTATACAATGTTTGCTTTCTCCTCTCAGGCGTAGTCCCCCATAGAATCCCCACCACCCAGTCACCCGTGCGCCATCACCATCGTCCCCTTGTGCTCTTCCCTCCCTGTTTTGATCTCCTTTTCCAAACGTAGGAAACAATAAAAACAGAAGAGAACAGCATAAAGCTGGTCCTGTTCCTTCTTCGAATCTATCTACGGTGCTTAAAAAAGTCCACTTTTGTCAAGCTTCTAACAAAAATCCTACATCCTGATAACATGTATCTTCTATTAAGAGGAAAGTTATTTAAAAAACAACAACAACAAAAAACACCCTAAATCCGTTCTTTGTTTTGAATTGACTGGTCTTGAAGGTAAAAGTAATCAATCTGCAAAACCTCTCCCAGAGTCAGTGAAGGGTTCGGGGACACATGTCCTCTCTACCTCGATTTCCTCATCCACTTTCCCACTCCCAAGAGGCTATACAAATCTACCTTTTTGTTTCTTTAAAAAAGCCTATTTCTACAATCTATTCCCATTCTCACAATTTTTTTAATTAAGAAGATAAAAGCACTCTAAATTTCCTTTGAAGTCATTGAAAGACTTTTAAGAATCAAAATAACAACATTGCCTTAACACAAACACCAATTTGCTGAGCCAGAGGCAAAGCTCACATGCAGACAGGTTCCCTCTTGTTCACTGACAAGAGCAGCAATCCCCAACCACGTTAACCACACCACAACCGGCACTGGGTAGTAATCCAAAGATTCTAGCACTATCTATAGCAACCACGTTTCATAATAGCATTGCACACTTTAAAAAACATTACACACTAACACTTGAGGAAAAAGTCATTTATTTGCTTGCTTCCATGTTTCTACTGTAGTGTTAGGACTTGACATAAGCATTGCTGATCTACTTCCTATTTACAGTTCATTCAGAATATTACTACAAGTAACAATGTACAATTTTTAAGAGCTTATGGGGAACTGCAGATTTTGTTTTTCTCTCCTCTTTACAGGTTTCTCAGAATCATTCAACTTAAATGAAATTTATATGGACATTTTCTGTACATATCTGAAAGGGCAGAGATCGATAAAGTCAAAAGAATTTTGCACAAGTATAATAAAATACAGAAAACAGAAATATAGGTGATGTTTGGGGGGGTACAAATATAAACAATACAGTACCATTTGAGTAATTTAGCAACATAATACTCACACTTTATAGAAATAAAACTGCAAACCAGGAGACTGCTCTGACAAGTATTAAACATCATATATACAATGAGGTAAATGTACCTTGGTCTCTTGAGAGGTAATTTAAGTTTAAAGCAATTGACATTTTGAAGCATCTCCTTGACATATAAAGAAACATCAAACACCCCATTCCATTGGCACAATGTGAAAAGGGATATCAAAACATGGTTCATGACATTCTTAACAAAGCTTGTCAAAAAATAAAAACAAATTCACTGAAGTTCTTTTTAAGCTTTAAGAAACAGGTTGAATGTTATTAACTACATTTTTTAAAGGTTACACTCACAAGATTGCATAATGGGATTAAAAAGTTTCAATGTATTGACAATCCTCAGAATATCCTAGAAGTCCAGCATTCCTAGAAAGTGGGTCCATGCGTGTTCCTGCATTCCAAAACAGACACAAGAAGCTGCAGTACCTGTCCAAAGCTATTGTTTAGGATCTCAAAGATATCTGAATTGGCATCTTATGCCACGCTTTAACAGAACCATTATTTGGACTCTCCACCACTTGGAGTCAGAACACTGCCACAGTCAAGAAACAAAAGGCCCAGTTGACTTATAATCACTCTTTCAGTGTAAGGGTGAAAATAAACTCCTGATGTGATGTGTCTAATAAAACGCTGGTTTTGTTGTGCACTTAAACTAGCACTTTACCATCTTGGTTTTTAAAATATTCTACACATGACAGTTCTCCAATATAGAGAAAAAAGGGTAATTCATGCATGAACCACAAAAATGGCTAAGAGACCACTTAAGTTTTGTAATAAGAACTGAAACTTTGAATTCTCAGTGGCCATGGCACCATACACTGACTCAAGGCACTTCTTGAGCACTATCATTACAGCAGAATTACAGGCTCAGCTTGTGGGCGGCCCCCAGTACTACTAGGGATCCAACTAGCCACTGCTTCTGGCACAACTCCCACTGCCATAGTTGTCACCGTGCAGCCATCCCACTCCTTGGCTATGGCTGAAGTCAAAGCAGGGCATCCACTCAATCTCCAAATCGGAGACCCTTCCCTGCCATCTCCAATGACTCAAGGAAATAAAAGTAGGACTGTAATTTCCATCAACCCTTTCACTCTAGATAACAAAAGCAGCTATTCAGTCAAAAGGTTGCTGGGTGGAGTGGGGAAGGGTGATGGCAAGGCAATGATCTCTGAGTCAGAAGCCAGCAGGAAGGCCGGTTGGGAGAAACAGAACTGAAGATGTGAAGAAGGGACCAGAGACATCTACACTTCACTAGACCATAGCCCCCCTATCTCCATTCCACCAAGTTAGGGACAAAATGGATATGGACAATTTTTCCTGCAATGTGTTTTAGCTACATTGAATCTCGGCAGGTGAGCAACTGAAAAAAGGCAGTATAAACAAAGGACTATATTTCTAAATGACAAAATCTAGTCAAAAGTATCTGCAGTTATAGCTGCAGTAGTCATGATTTCATCTTTTAAGTTACTTTCATTTTTAGGATTAGCCAATTGGGGTTTATAAAACCATCACTAGCCAACAAAAGGAATTAGCTGCAGTAATATGTAAACCCAATTTAGAACTAAATCCCAACTTTTAAAATATTCCCTGATTCATCCAATGTACACTTAAATCACTTATGCAAGAACAGTATAACTCTAACTCAATCTTTGATTGAGTAAAGAGTATCTTTAGCAAAAGTTGTTTACCTTACATGAGAGTGAAAAATCATGTATCACAACTTTAAATCAAACAAAAACTTTTGGTATGTTCTTAAAATTATACAAAAATAGTTTTAATGATAAATGTGTTGGTCCTCTGAATTTCATAAAGCAGATAAGGTAAGCTTAGACATGGCGAAAAAATAATAATAAAGTACCTGATTACAGAGCTAGAAATTATTAAACAGGAAATGTTATACAATTATTAAAACAACTCTCAAACTCATTCGTTTTGATGAAATCATGGTTAACAACAGAAAAATAACTCAAATTTGTAGCCAAAATATGAATCTCTAAGCACATCTTCCCTGTGATGTTTTTAAATACATGAACTCGACACTAAGTTCCTATGTAGTATGTAGTCATTCATTCCAAAATCACTTTGGCTTTAAGACCAAACAGTCTTTCAAATTAAATCTATTTTTAAGAGAGAAGACACTATCAGAATGCAGCTCTGTCAGTATACGTGGTCATTCTTTCTTACTGACCAAAATACTGTATACGTTATTTTGACCCTTTTTTTCATCAGGAAACTGATAGCACTATATAAAGTCAATGTCTTGCCTCACAGCTATGGGAACTTTTTGCTTTTTACCCCTCAGAATAAGATCACAGTGATAAAGAGGACTTTGAAAATTGCAAAAGCCCTGCAAAGACTTCTAGCACTGGAAGTAAAAACCAGTTGTTAAAAGCTAGTTTCAACTTAGCATGTGAAGACCATGAATAGTTTGCTTTAAATATTTAATCTGACCAGAAACATCTGTAATTGGAGAATCTATACTCAGAATATTCTTTAGCTACCACTCTCCCAAAAATCAAAGGTGCACTGAATTTATTACATAACCATGTAAATAAAACAATTGCAACATTTGCACACAGAAGGAGACTGAATTAAAAGCTGCCGTCCTCAAAGTGTAGTGAGACCTCAAAACCAGACTAATTCTAACCTTAGTTGCAAAGACAGAAAATTCACTGAACACTGACTCTACATAACAAATGTGACTCTCCTGCACATCTGCTATCTATTCAAATTATTAACTACCTTTACCTTCCTAGAAAAGGCCTATTAGTTAACATTAATCATATTCAAATTTTAAACTTAACTCATTTCTTAAAAAAATAACACTGTCTTTGATCAGATAATGAAAAATTGGCTTACAGAATGCCACACAACTTTTCACAAGCAGCTAGACAAATTTTCTTTTAGAAAAATTAGTCTATAAGCTACACATTTTAAATTATTAAAGTACTGTAAGCATCTAGAGTGCCACTTGATTTTAAGTTATACTCATACCACACAATTAAAATGCCAAAGCTTGATGTGAGAATATTCAAACATGACCATGATAACAACTTACCCAATTAATGCCACTTCATTTCTTTAGTGGTTTAAGCACATTTTGGTAGTAGAGAAAGGCATTTTCAAAATGGAATATCAAATGACATACCACAAAAACCCTTCCAAAAAAAAACCCATAAAAAGTCTGGACTATCCAGATAAATAAACTTTTTGAATTAAAACACTACAGGTTTTAACACAGAGAGACTTTAAGCAAATTCTACTCATTTCTATTAGAAAGACACAGAAGTGGCACTTACTGGTATAGTACAATCCCATTTTGAAGGCATGTATGTTCTGAATATGTGAAAGAACAATAATAGTATACAAAATGCAATTGCATAAATTATGTTCCTCACTACTACATGAGGTCATTTTTAGACTCAAGAGTATTTTTAAGTGTTAATGTTAAGATCCTGAAAATCATAGAACAGTACATTCAAAGTCTGAATCAAGGAACTCTTTAGTGGTTCAGAATCCTCTGAGAATGTACTAACCAGGTAAAATTACTTTCTTATTGTTTCTTTTAACTCAGCAATCTGGCTCCTTTACCTTTAAAGATGATCTTTAACACAGCAGAGTTACCTAAAGTTAAGACCAGCAATCATCTTTTAAAATAAAACAAGTTCTGTGTTAATAAAAATAAAAGTAGACTACACAACATTTTGTAACTGTCCTGGGAAAGAAGCGTTCATAGTGCAGAGAAAGGACCCACAAGGCTGTTTCCTGGGTCCAAAGAAATCCTGGGAAGTTCTTAATTGACCTTATTACACTGTTGCAGAAGGAAGTAATATCCTTCTATTCCCTCTCAGTGAGGTAGAACAAATGACCTCCCAAATTAAAACCCAGGAGCAGATCTGAAGAAAAAGAGTTCAGGCAAAGCCACAGAATTACATTTTGATGCCTTCCTGCTGACTGAGTTGTGACAATGTTTTCTTAATCCGCAAAGCTGTAAGTCTAGCGGCTCCATTGGCATACCAACATTCTCTCATAATTTTAGCCATTACTCTTAAGGCCTGTAAGAAAGAAAAAGAAAAAATAATTAACGCAAGCATCATTTCCATGGATCTGACCCTTTACCTGCAAATTTTCTTAGTAAATTATGTCTGTATAAGTTTTTTTGCTTCCACATTATTTATAACAGCAATGAATACAAATGACTTAATTTCCCATCAGGAGTACAGGTGCCAGCAGCAATGGACAAGGGGTGACTAACACAGCTGACCTGAAAGCAGAATCCTGGACCAGAACTGTTCAAGACAAAGACTCACTGAAACTTTGCCTAAAACAGAGGAATTAACTGCATAAAGTACCTTTGGGGTGCTGTTCAGGCTAAACATAGGAGGATCTGTTGAAAGAGTTAGAATCTAAAATACCTTCTCCCAACTCACAGAGCTGGGTGACTGTCCTACTCTATTAGAGCAGAAATTAAAGGTTTCTCTCTTAGAGGGCAAAACAGATTTCTGACTTGGGGAATATGAAGGTAAACTTCAATGCTAAGACAATTTTTCCCCAAAACCTGGGTAGCAACTTATACGTACTCCTCCAAGCAAGACACTGGAAGTCTTCTCTGGGGAACATGAGTAACCCAGGAGGAAAAACCTGAAGAGACTGACATCAGTGGTTCCCAGGAAGCAACCCATTAGATTACTCCAAAGATCACAGTCGCTAATTTCCATTCATGTGCACAAAGCTTTCAGCACCCTCTTTAAACATGGTGGGAGTATAAATTTGATCAGACATTTGAGGAAAGTAATATGAAATTCAGTAGCTGATACAAACAGAAAAAAGCAACTTGGAGAAAACAGAAGAGGTATATAGACTAGAAAATATCAATCATCTGTCATCAATAGTTTTTTTGTTTTTTGTTGCCTTCAGAAAAACTTCAGCAAAGAATTGGAAGATGAACCTGATTTTAAAAATTATAATAAACATCAATAAACCTCCCAGAAAATGGAGGGACAAAGAAAAGGATGGACAAGGTAAAATTAGAAGGTCTGTTCAAGAGACCTAAAAATCCTAACTAGAGTTGAAGAACCAGAAGAGAGGAAAATGGAAGAGAACAAATAAAAAAAAATACTCCAGGAACATTTCCTAGAAATAAATACTTGTCACCAGATAAAAAGGACAAAGTACCCATCATTTATATATACATATCTATCTATCTATCCATCTATATTGATATCTCTCTATCTCTCTATTTCTATATATATAGATATATATTTATACGCACGCATTCGTGCCTCTGTTTTGGGCTGCTGACTGAAGGGGACATTTACTTCAAAGTGGGAACCTGCGTTCAGTGGCAGATCTAAGCATGGTTCTGACACAGATAGTCACTGCAAAGGCCCCATGGCCTTTTCCATGTGCTTAAAATTGAACATGAAAACCAAATTATTCTGTATTTATTTACTAGTTTAATTGCCACGAAAAAGGGAATTCTTGTGTTTTCCTTAAAGAACTTCACTTACTAAGCAGAAGTAGCTTATACAATTGTGTAGTCTCCAAAAGAAATACTCACTTCACAGCTCTGCCATCTGTTTGGAATATTAGGCCTTAACTTCTGTTCACAAACAACTTTTCTCATTTCTTCAACTGATGGGTCAGAAGGTACAAGATCATAATAAGGCAGCTGGTAATCTTCATGAATTCCTATATTGATAAAAAAAAAAAAACCTACTTTGAAGAATTTACACAGGTCATGTCAGATTGCTCCTTGACCAGTGAGAAAAAGAACACCTGACAGTCATAGTACAGTTTCCCATTACTAAGTCAGGTGAGTCAGCAGGACTCACTGTTTGCTCCATCTCATTCACATCTCTATCTACCCACCCCAAGTCAGCATTGGGCCCACACCTTAAAAGTAAACATTGCCGGGCCTCCCCGGTGGCGCAGCGGTTGAGCGCTGGGTTGCGAAGCTGCCCACAGCCTCTGCAGCGCCGGTTCAATCCCGGGCCACCGGGTGAGGGTCCCACATGGTGCGCAGACCTCTCCTGCCACGCCTGCTGCTCCCCTCAGCAGTGTACTTCGTCATTCTGCCTGCTCTGCTCTCCGCTCTGACTCTGGTGAATTCTCTCATCCTCCCGCGCTTCTGACTGTACCCAGTACTTGTATAAATAAATAAAAATAAATCTTTAAAAAAACAAAACAAAACCAAACTAAACTAAACATTGCCATGGGATCAATGAAAGCTATTTTAATTCTGGTCATTAGCTATGACTGGTGATGACCAGATCAACATTGCCCCCTAGAATTCCAATATGTAAGACAGGGGTGCTTGTCCCGTGGATGCACAGCCTCTCACCAGGTATGGTATATTCACTCTATCACTGAGACTTGAATCCTACAAGGCGAGCCTGAGGTGCAAGTCCCTTGCAATGTGTGCATCTGCCAATACCCTGTCCTACTTGCCACAAAGCAAAGAAACACTATGCCTCCCCAAACGCCTCAAAAAACCCCAGGCTCTCATCTCAGCCAAGCCTAATCCCTCAAGAGGCCATTTCTTGAAAAAATATTGAAAGTGTTCAATCTAAAACTAAACTTAAAAGTTAAAAAAAACTTAAGAGTAATGTAATGGCAATGTATTTGCATTTTGTGTGTGTAATTTCCAGCTATCAAGGTGAAGAAAATTGCAGGAAAAAAATTAGCTTGACTCAGGCACACACTGTAGATGGTTTCCAAGGTAGCTTCTCAAATAGTCATCATTCCAAGCAACTATATGTCAACATAACAAGGGGTTGGTTTCTTATGCATCCCAAGATTCATGTGGAAACAGTAAAAAAAACACACTAGGATAAAGCTGTGCTTTACGAGAAAACTACATGGGAGAAAGCATATACTTTTTCTCTCACTATAGGTATTTCTCTTCTCCTTTATTTTCTTGGCACTCTCAGTGATTACGTAGAGAACATAATTTCAGCCTGGTGATGTGTAACTTCATTCAATAACAAAGACAATTCTTGAACAACTTTTGATCATGACAAACTATTGGGGAAGGGGAGAGAAATTTACCACCAATGGAACATCGTCGAGCTATTTCCCAGAACACTAAGCCCATTGCATAGATGTCGGCACGTTTGAAGGACTCAAAGTGTTTCATATTTATGGAATCATCTAGAACTTCAGGGGCCATGTACCTAAAAAAGAAGTCAGCATTTTATTTTATGGACTGGTGGCCAGATTACTTTTGAACTGCTTCATAAATTTCCTTTTATTCCTGAGAATTAAAAAAAAAAAATCAACACAATAGCTTTAAGAATTTCCCCTTCTTTCTGCAAGGTTCCGTTGTCTTTAAAAAATGACTTGGAAATAAACATAGCTGAATAAACTCTTTGACACTGGCCTTACTGGTGTCTTTGTGGATTTGTCTCCAATAGCAAGAAAAACAAAAGAGTATCAACAACAAATGGGACTACATCAAAACATCTCCCCACAAAGAAACCATCATTAACACAAAAAGACAGCTTACAAGGGTTAATATCCAAACTATAAAAATAATTCATATAACTCAACAAAAACATACTACCTGATTAAAAAATGGACAGAGGATCTAGATAGCCATTCACTGAAGACATACAGATGGCCAACAGACACAAGAAAAGATGTTCTACATCACTTCTTATTAGGGAAATGCAAATCAAAATCACAATGAGATTTCACTTCCTACCAGTTAGAATGGCTATTTTCAAGAAGACAAGAAGTAATAAGTGTTGGTGAGGAAGCAGAGAAAAAGGGACCCTCATGCACTGTTGGTAGGAACAGCTATAGAAAACCATATGGAGGCGCTCCCCAAATGAAAACCAGAATTACATAAGCTCCAGTAACTCCACTTCTGGATAATTACCCAAAGAATATGAAAACACTAATTAATTCAAAAAGATGTGCATGCACCCCTATGTTTACTGTAGCACTAATCACAACAGTGAAGATATGGAAACAACCCATGTCTGACAATGATTAAATGGATGAAGAAGTTGAGGTATATTTATACAGTGTTATACTACTCAGGCAGAATAAAAAATGGTGAAATCCAGCCATTTGCAACAATATGGATGGATCTTGAAGGGGACTATGCTCAGTAAATTAAGTCTGAAGGAGAAAGACACCTTGTGGGTTTGCTCATTTGTAGAATTTTTTTTAAAAAAGCAATAAAAAATATCCCCCAAAACTGAAAAACAAAATCTTAGACTCTAACGACAAAATGGTGGTTTCTAGAGGGGATGGAGGTGGGAGGTAGTTTAGTGCTGGGTGGTGATGACATTTGCTAGTGGGCTTAGTATGAAATACATCATTGCTTAGGTGAGAAACTGTATACCTGAAAAATATTCAGTGTTGTAAACTAATGTTACCACAATAAGAAGGGGGGAAAATGACTCATGCTTCTTATAGAAATTTTTCCAAAGTACATAAAGCACAAAATGAAAAACCACTCTATTACTACCACAGTGTTATCATTTTGATGAATATCCTTTCAGACAGCTTTCTATACAAGTATGGATATGTATATAAAATACTGGTTTGTAAATTTATGATGCCAATTAAACTCCATGAAGAGCTAAAACAGCAATTTTAAGCTATCTGCCTCACTCACGACTTCAGTGTTTTAGGAAAGGCATGTGTAACAATTTGACTATTACAAATGTCCTAAGGTGCACTACTTACTTTGTCATTTACTTCAAGAGAATATACATTTTAATCTACAAAGGAAGGACAGGGGCATTTTCCAGAGAACAAAGTAATAGATAAAAATGAATGCCAGTCCTCCTGTTAATTCCATATTATCAGGATCTGAAGATCCAAAAATCCTACTAAAGTTATAGATCAGGGGCCTCCCTCGTGGTGCAAGGGGTTAAGCAAAGCACTATGAAGCTATCTGCAGCCTCCATAGCACGAGTTCGATTCCCCGCCAGCCAGGGGCTCAGCAGACCTCTCGGTCTCAACCGCTGCTCCCCTCAGCAGTGTATTTCAGTCAGTCTGCCTATTCTGCTCCTCTTTTTGTCTCTGGTGAATCCTCTTACTGCCCCCCCCACCTTTGGCCTGTACCCCAGTTCTTGTCTGCATAAATAAATCTTAAAAGAAAAATAGTTACAGATCAGGACCCATGAAGATGTGCACCAACCACTCTCCTGAACCCTGAGTTAAGAGTTCTGAGAGTTACCCCAGAAATCATAAATAGAACTTATATAGAATAAAGCTTGGCTTCCTCCAAGGCCAACATAGTAGTATAAGGAGCAGGGCCTTTAGGTAAGAAAGACCCAGGTTGAAAGCTCATCTCTTCAGTTTACCATCCACCTATGTTGATCACATGCTTAACCTCATCTGTGAATTAAGGGTAGTGACACCTATCTAATTAAATTCTCTTTAGAACTCATGAATTCAACAAAAATTTACTGGGACCTATTATGTTTCAGGCACGGTGAGAGATGCTGGAATAGAAGACTGCTTTCAAGCAGCTTGGAATCTGCTTGAGTGAATATTTACAGCAGAATATAGCAAGTGCTTCAGTGGCCCAACTGAAGTGCTTACAGCAGAAAATAGCAAGTGCTTCAGTGGCCCAGTCTGCCATGCTACAAAAGCCCTTGATGAGGATACCTAGTAACTCAGAAAAGACTCACTACGAGCAAAGAAGGTTGAGTACAAGTTAGAGATAATATCTGTTCTAGAATACAGAACAGCCAAAAATGTCCTAAGAGAGAAAGGCATACCTTCAAGAACCGAATACTTCAGAAACACTTGGGCTAGCTGTGAGACAGCACTTGAGAGCATTATATGAGATTATATATATAAAATATATAAATGACTGGTACATAGTAGATACCCTGTAAATATTAACCACACACTAACATAACTAACAATAATATTTCCTGAAAGGACTACCTTTTATCAGCAGGCATCTTTTGAAGTCACTTAATCTTGACTTTAGAGCAGGCAAGACCATGAGATGTTTGACCTATAATAAAGCTATTATAATGAAGTACACATTTGAGTTTCAGAAAATAAAATGTGTATTTATTTAGAAGTGTACCTTTTTGTTCCCACTCTGTGGTTTGGAGCAATATCAATTGTATCTGTGGCCGAATCATGTCTTACTGCCAGTCCCAAGTCTGCAATACAGCAAGTTCCATTCTTCTTTACCAAGATATTCTTTGATTTCAAATCTCTATGAGCAATGGCTGGCTTTCCTAAAGAAAAAAAAAATTAAACATGACTACTTTTCAAAAAAATATACCAGCTACAATTCTCATCTTAACACTGAAAACCAAAGCATCTCCTCCTAACCCTGTATCAAAGCATTTCAGCCCAAATCACCTGCAATACTAGGGCCATTCCTAAACAAGCTAAGTGAATCCATTTAACAAATGTTGCTGAAATTACATTTTTTTTTTTTAAGATTTATTTATTTATGCATACAAGAGTTGGAGAACAGGCCAGAGGTGTAGTGGGTGAGAGGATTCATCAGAGACAGAGTGGGGAACACAACAGGCAGACTGACTGAAAAATACACTGTTAAGGGGAACAGTGGGAGAGACAGGAGAGGTCTGCTGTGCCATGAGGGTTGCTCCCTGGTTGGCCGGGGATCAAACTTGTGTTGCAGAGGCTGTGGACAGCTTCATAGGTTGCGTCCCAACCCCTTGCACCACCAGGGAGGCCCTGAAATTACATTTCTTCAAAGAAAATAAAGAAAACAAGATGTCAAGAAGATGATACTCAAAAATTTAGTCTAATAATGCAAAGGGGTCCCTAGAGGCTAAAGATGTGTTTGGTAATACAGTACAAATTATTTGTAGGAACGATATTCAGACTCCTCTAGATCAACTTCCTTTGGCTATCAATGGGAATGAACTCATTATTAAATGTACAACCTTTACTACTGACCACTAGAAAAATTGCCATTAAGAAATAATAATTAGGGCCTCCCCGGTGGCGCAACGGTTGAGCGCTGGGTTGCGAAGCTGCCGGAAGCCTCCGCTGAGCCAGTTCGATCCTCGGCTGCTCCCCGGCCAATGGAGGAGGGTCCCGCATGGTGCGCAGACCTCTCCTGCCGCCCACTGCTCCCCTCAGCAGTGTACTTCGTCAGTCTGCCTGCTGTGTTCCCCGCTCTGGCTCTAGTGAATTCTCTCACCCTCCCGCGCTTCTGACTATACCCAGTGCTTGTATAAATAAATAAATAAATCTTTAAAAAAAAAAAAAAAAGAAATAATAATTATTGGGGCCTCCCTGTTGGCGCAGGTGGATGAGCGCCGCACTGTGAAGCTGTCTGCAGCCTCTGCAGCGTGGGTTTGATTCTGGCTGGCCGGCGGCTGGCAAGAATCCCACATCGCACAGCAGACCTCTCCAGTCTCGCCTGCTGCTCCCCTCAGCAGTGTATTTTGTCAGTCTGCCTGTTCTGTTCCCTGCTCTGTCTCTGGTGAACCCTCTCACCCTTCCACCCTCCTGTGCATCTGGCCTATACCCCGGTTCTTGTAAAAATAAATAAATCTTTAAAAAAAAAATTACAAAGTGGAAAATTTATATATTGCTGGTGGCAATGTAAAACGGTACACATGCTTTGAAAAAAAAAAAAAAAAAGTCTGGGGCCTCCCCGGTGGCGCAGCGGTTGAGCGCTGGGTTGCGAAGCTGCCCGCCGCCTCTGCGGCACCGGTTCGATCCCCGGCTGCTCCCCGGCCACCAGAGGAGGGTCCCATATGGCGCGCAGACCTCTCCTGCCGCCCGCTGCTCCCCTCAGCAGTGTACTTTGGTCCTTCTGCCTGCTCTGCTCCCCGCTCTGGTGAATTCTCTCACCCTCCCGCGCTTCTGACTGTACCCAGTGCATGTATAAACAAAAAACAAACAAACAAATAAATAAATTAAAAAAAAAAAAAAGTCTGGTATTTCCTCAAACTAGAATCAAAAATCTACAGAAATTGAAAGTAAATGAGAGCTAGCCGAGGACTAAGGATTTTGTGGGGAAGTAGGGAGTGACTGCTAATAGGTACAAAGTTTCTTTCTGGAGTGATGAAAATATTGTAAAATTGGTCAGCTGCACAAGTCTATGATTATACTAAAGACCACTGAATTGTACACTTTATTGTTTTTAAGATTTATTTTATTTATTTATGCACACAAGAGCTGGGGTGTAGGCCAGAGGTGTGGAGGGGGGAGGGTCGGTGGTGAGAGGATTCATCAGAGACAGAATGGGGAGCAGAACAGGCAGACTGACTGAAATACACTGCTGAGGGAGGCAGCGGGTGAGACAGGAGAGGTCTGCTGCACCATGTGGGTAGCTTCCTGGTGGGGGAGTGAACTGTGCTGCAGTGGCTGCCAGAGCTTCACAGTGCTGTGACTTAATCCCCTGCACCACTAGGGAGGCCCTGAATTGTACACTTTAAATGGACAAATTGGGTGATATGTGAATTATAACCCAATAAGGCTGTTATAACCAACAATACTAATTACAAAGATGAGTCTTTGTGAAGTGGGGAGTGAGGGAGCCATTAGGTAGCAAGTGGATAATCAAAACAACAGAAAGAAATATAGCCGATCTTCAAATAATGTTTTTTCTTCAACATCATTTTATTATAAGATCGATCATAATCCTGGCTGATATTCAACAAAATGACACTTTATCTGCTTTCATTACCGTCATTTTGCTAAAAGTTGTGGCTTCCAAGAAACTACTGATGATATTAAATCAGGACTTACTGTATTGTATTTGACATTCTGCATGGCACAACAATCACAGAATAAAAATTTCATAACTAAAATTTTGTATTTTATTTTCATCCTTACCTCAGGGTCAAATATGATTATTGGATACCAGATAACATTTATATAAGCATGTTCACATTTACAAAGCATTTCACATTTCATTTGCCACTATACATGAAAATAAATGAGACTTGAATTCTAAAGTCAAGATCCTCAAAAAATCACAAATAAGACTGAATGCTCACAAAAATATCAGTATTGTTATATGACTAGAGAATCTCTAAAACAAATTCCCAGATTCCTAACTCCAGCTGAGATTTTCAATAGAAAGATGAAATATTCACATCTAAAAACTCACTTTAAACACCTCCAACTGGCTGCCTTCACGCAAAAACTTTCTTAACAGACATTAGATTCACAGGAATTTAAATAACAAGATTGCAAGTTACCTTGGGTACCAACAATCTCCATGTGAAGATGGGCAAGTCCACTTGCTGTGGACAGAGCAAGTTTTATCATTCCTTCCACAGTAACTGTGTATCTGTTCAAATAATCAAAAAGGGATCCATGTTCATGGTAATCTGACACCAACCAGAGCTGAGTCCATGTACCATTGTCTGCAAAGTAAAATAACAATGTTTACAGTTTATTCAAAAGGTCACTTTTTACTCTTAACCCTGAATCACAACTTCAATATGGTACCTTAAGCTTGTATATTTTTTCCTTCGTATTTTCAGTTTCTATTATGTTTTTGCACATATTCTTGTGATCCTCAAAGTAAGCCCCTGATTCTTAAGGCAAGAATAACTAATCCCGTTTAAGAGACAAGAAATCATAGTTCAAACATGGTGATTTTACATCCACACAGATAATAGCAGAGCTGCGACTATTCAGTACACAGTTAGAAGAACTAACTTGGCTCAGGTTAGGTCTTGACAGCAGGAAGGGGGGGGGGGGAGAAGAGAAGGATCTGGAGTCCAGTGACTCCCCCAGTAGTGTCCCCTATTAGTGTGGGAGAAAACTGAGCGAGCTTAAATGAAAAAAAATGTGAACTTTTATGACAGACTGTATATAAAATTCATAAAGAAGCCAGATAAGACAATTATGATTCCAAGATTTCCAGCTTAGAGAAACATAAAAAATAGTGGTATCATCGACACATAGGAAAGCTGAGACAGGAAGTAAAATGTCAGGAAGAAAAATGGCTGGGACTGAACCCAGTTTTACACAAGGTGATGTTGAAACTCAACAACTAGGATTGTGCATTCCAAAAGTTCATTTGTAAGCTGATACATGAAACTGAAATGTGCTTTCCCCTGGGAAGCATGGTAACAGTTCTGGCGAGGTTTCTAGGCAAGGCTGGCACACAAAACTCTATTTTATGCAGAGGTAGCTGAAAAACCATATGTTTCATGAAATCATGAAAAAAAATCAAAGAACTGTAACAATCCTAGGAAGCAGCACTATTCAGTAACAGATGCACACTTGCAGTCATTCGGACCTGGAATCTAGGGGCTGGCTGTTATCAACTACATGACCTCAGAAAAGTTTCTCAGCCAATGAGTCGGCTTCTTTTCTACAACAGAATCTCAATTTGCAATACTGCTAAGATTTCTTAAAATAGGTTAACAGATTTTTCAAGCATTTAATACAATGCAAAGCACACAGAAACTTAAAATAAGCTATTTTCTTCACTATTAGTTGTAAAACAAAAGGAAAAAAGCTACCATATTTTGAAGGTTGTTACTCAAGGGAAGTTAGAAGAGATTAAGGAACATGATTTTAGAAGATTCTGGAGGGGGTGGTTCCTGGGTACTTTCAAAAAGATTTAGAGGGCCTCCCTGGTGGCGCAGGGGTTAAAGTCTCAGCACTATCAAGCTATCACCAGCCACTGCAGCATGAGTTCAATCCACAGCCAGGGAGCTGACCCACATGGCAGAGCAGACTTCTGTCTTGCCCACTGCTCCCCTCAGCAGTGTATTTCAGCAGATCTGCCTGTTCTGTTCCCCACTCTTTCTCTAGTGAATCCTCTCACCCCCCACACCTCTGGCCTGCACCCCAGTTCTTGTATGCATAAATAAAAATAAATAAATCTTTAAAAAAATATTTAGAAATTCACAATGCTAGTTCTTTATAAAATGGATTGATCATAAACTTATAAATTGATTTGGTGCCAACCTGTACCATTTTTTTCCCTTGATACAGGTGTATCACTAGTTTTCTTTACAGATTTAAACAATAATGAATTCTAAAAGGCTTACATAGTAAGAAATACATAGGAACATAGGTGGATAGAAGGGAGATTTTCTGAGGTAACTGACAAGAGACAAAGTCAAAAGAATACCTAAGAGACTTAGCACACAGGAAGGTTGTCTGAGGTGAAACTGACTAAGTCAGGAGGATAAAGTAAAAATGAACTGTAGTGAAGGTGCTAGCTTTGAGGGGAAAGTCCATTAACTCCTAACAAAGAAGAGAGGAGGAAGTAGGGAAGAGAAAGTTGTGTTAGCTAGTTCCTTTGGTGACCACCAGATGACAGCACCGGCATGGTTGCTGCTTGAGCAAACCAGAAGACAAAAGTTCAGACCACCAGCAGCAAAAGAATTTTGTGCCAGTGTGTTGCAATTGAAAATATGACTAAAACATGGTAGGGCTGGTGAAATTTGGGCCCCCAAATGAAGATTTGAAAGGTACCATCTTTAAAAAAAGTTTATAACAGTTTATAACAGAGTTTGAAATCATGAACATGGGTAAGTTCTTTAAGAAAGTGAGAGAAATTTCTAAAAACAAAGACCACTATTAAGAAATAATAAAGTCTAGAGGCACAAAGCATTATAAAGCTTGCTGAAAGAGTTGAGGGAAAAGCTAAATTTTATCCAAGGCAGAAGAAAATGAAAATGAAGCACTTGTTCAGACTATGGCTACCACTTTTTTTTTTTTTTTTTTTTGCTTTGCTTTTAAAGTAAGTAACAATGAATTGGCAGTAGCCATTGGCAATCACTGCCTACATCCATCACACCCACTACTGCAAGCACATCACAGGAGATAAACAACGGATGCCTCCTGCTGTAGGACAATGTATATGATACACAGGAAATACACAATACTGTTGGGAAAACAGTAAAACGGAATCAGAGTTAGTCTCTAAATCTATCAGTTTTCAAGTAATACTATGAAGCAATCCACAGCCTTTGCAGCATGAGTTCGATCCCTGACTGGCCAGGGAGCAACCCACATGGCAAAGCAGACCTCTCTTGTCTCACCTGCTGCTCCCCTCAGCAGTGTATACAGTCAGTCTGCCTGTTCTGTCCCCCACTGTCTCTGCTGAATCCTCTCACCCCCCGCATCTCTGACCTGAACCCCAGCTCTTGAATGCATAAATAAACAGTCACCATTCAAACTGACTTTTCCTTGACTTTGCTTCCTTCAGCATATGATCTGACCCTGGTCCTCAGGCACTTATGTTACAGGCAAGAAAGTGTCCACACGGGTAATTGAGTTTATATAAAAAGTTAATTTATTTAGACCAGGAAACTTAAAAAAGAATACACTGAGACTCTTTACTATACCTATTAATAAGGTTATTAGCATGTATCTGGATATCCTAATGGTCAGGAAGACATGAAAAGAAATATCTGGGCCCTACCTCAAAAATATGAACAACCTAAGTTTATAAATTTTTTTCTAAATTATGAGCATACTCAATAACTAACTATCCAGAACCAAAATAACGAAAGTATATGGCTTTTTAAATATAGCTCTTTACATTTTAAGAAACAATCAGAGATTTAGGAACATGTTGCTAAGAGTCAAGAAAATCTTTAAGAAATTTTTGTTTCTAAAGACTTCATATATTCTAATTGACTTAAGGGGTCTTAATCTACAAAACATTTATTTCTGAACAAATTTGACAATGTTTACATTGTACTGAAAGAAGAAGCAGACGTATCTGACCTTTATTGTCTGCCGCTATAAATCCCAAGATGTTTTCATGACGTAACATTACAGTTTGATAAATCTCTGCCTCACGGAACCATGAACGTTCTTCTCTAGAAGAAAAGATTTTAACAGCAACTTCTTCTCCTCTCCACTTTCCTCTCCAAACTTCTCCAAATCGACCTTTGCCAATGCTTTCTTGTAACACAATAGTTCTTGCAATTGTTCTTTGAACAAGCAATGGTAAACCTAAAGATAAAAAATAAAGAATAAAGAGTATGAATAAAGAGTATTCAACAGAACAATCAACAACAGTATGTATTTCTAATGTCATGACAGGTGTTAAAGAGTAATCCAGGAGCACATAACTCATTTAAGTTCTACCTAATTTAAGTTCTACCTACCACCAGTTCTCCCTGGTGGCGCAAGAGTAAGACGCAGCACTATGAAGCAATCCGCAGCCTCTGCAGCACAAGTTCGATTCCAGGCTGGCCAGGGAACAACCCACATGGCACAGCAGATCTCTCCTGACTCGCCCGATGCTCCCTCAGCAGTATATTTCAGTAGATATGCCTTTTCTGCTCTCTACTCTGTCTCTGGTGAATCCTCTTACCCCCCCACACCTCTGACCTATACCCCAACTCTTGTATGCATAAATAAATCTTTAAAAAAAAAAAAAGTTCTACCTTTAAAAGAATTTACAGTCCCATTGAAGAGAAAACAGGCAACATTTGCAAAAGCAGTAAGGAATTAAAAAAAATAATAATACAAATGAAAGAATCCAGAAACTCCTGTCTTGAAGGTTAAAGCAGGTTTTATACAGTAAGCTGAACTGATACTATACAGAAGGGACAGAAGCGAGAAGAGAAGCAGGTGAGGTGTGTTTTAGTAGGATAATATAAACAAAGACAGAAGGAAATGAACAATGCACTGTAGGGATCCAGCTCAGATAAACAGGATGTGTACAGGAAAGCAATGAAAGAGAAGCTAAGCTGTCACCAGAATGTGCAGATGACCAGACTCATGAAGACCAATGAAATTAAAGATTTCTGAAAAATGGTGATGAACGTGGAGAAATCTGAAAATCTTATTTTAGAAAGATGAATCTGGTAGTGGTTTTACTGATGGAAAGAGAAAGGTATGAGAATACAAGAAACACTGAATTAAACGCTTAACCTTTAATATATTAATAATTCTAACTTTACTATATCAGTAAAAATTATCACAAAATCTATTTCAAGAGAAGCAATTTACTTGTTAAGAAGAATTGGTTATCTAGACAACATTAGTATCTTAAAGATTGAGGCCTAAACACTTACCTTTGTAATGAGACATTGGCATTTTCTCCCTCAATTAAACTTGCTATACTCTAAACGTATATATTTTCAAGTATTGCTACACTAACCCATTTACAGAAAAGAATTTATTAATAGTATATAACATTTAAGTAACACCATATTTGGGACTATCCCAATTCACTTAATATATCATTTCCATGGACTAAGGCGGAACCATCTTAAATTATACTGACACTGACAATTAAAATGTCAGTGCATATCATGTTCTAAATAGTATTTTCTTTATATGCTCTATTATACATAAATTTGTGTAATTTATAACCTATATTCAGATTTGCTTGCTAGATCATATAAATCCAATGATTGTAAATGAAATCATCTGTTCTCTTTGCTTTCCTACTATGAAAGTCTTACAAATCTAAATGTTAAGTCTTCACTTTAAAGCAATGAGAAGTTTTTCTATTTTCATCTTTTAAATTTCTCAAATGGTTCCTTTCCTCCCCTTGCTCTATCATCCTCATCTCCTGCAAAGGAGTCAAAAGTCTAATTTAAAATGTTTCATGTTGGGCCTCCCCGGTGGCGCAGCGGTTGAGCGCTGGGTTGCGAAGCTGCCCGCAGCCTCTGCAGCGCCGGTTCAATCCCTGGCTGCTCCCTGGCCACCAGAGGAGGGTCCCACATGGCGCGCAGACCTCTCCTGCCGCCCGCTGCTCCCCTCAGCAGTGTACTTAGGTCCTTCTGCCTGTTCTGCTCCCCGCTCTGGCTCTGGTGAATTCTCTCACCCTCCCGCGCTTCTGACTGTACCCAGTGCTTGTATGCATGTATGTATAAATCAATCAATCAATAAAAATAAATAAATTAAAAATAAAATAAAATAAAATGTTTCATGTTTATAAGGAGGATGCTAGTTAAAAATAGACCTGTGAAAAATCCTTTTTAAATCAAGGGCTCTTATGAATAATCGATTCATAAGTATGTTGTTTAATGAGAAACTAATTTACTAAATTTTTTTCAAATCTCTGAGTAGGGTCATGCCACGTGCTTAAACTATACTTAATCTGAAGTTAGAAAGGCAATTAACAAAGCAGAAGGGGCAACTGCAAATCCAATAATGTTTAACACATTAGGACTCATGTAAACATATGGTCAAGAAAGGCTAACAGGACAAGGAAAATTTTTGTCTTCCTCATCACTACTGATTTCTAGACACAGAACTAAAATTAAAAGCCAAATGTAGACGCATATTATCTATATTTTGTTCAAATATCCCACACGAATACCTAAGTATTTAAAAAAAAAGGTAATGTTTCTTCTAAAGAAAAAATAAATGGGCCCACTTTAGATCTCCATATTCTCTACTTCACTTATCTGTACTTTTCTTGCGAAAACTTCAATAGGAAATAGGATCCAAGCAGTTTCACATGCAGTAAACAAGAGAAATAAAATCTGAACAACATTCATACATTACAGGAGATCATAAACATGAACAAGACTTTCAAAAATTGGCACACACGTGCATGCTCACGCACATTTTATAACCTAAAGACAGCTTAAATACAGGCACACTGCACAACCTGTAATTCAAATTAATGCAATAGGGATTAGGTGAGCTTTAAGATTAGAGCTGCCAGAACAGAGTTCTCTATTGTTTTCCCTGCACTTCCCAAGTTAAAAGTAGTGTTTGAGAGAGCTAAGACACTTCCTCCATTATGGCCATGATATGGAGCAGTAAACCTGTGATTCATAACATGAAATGTTCAGTTTTACCTTTTCCTCAATGAGTGAAAAGAATCACAAGGGGCATTATGTATAGACATTTTACTTAAGAGGCATGAATCACATGCACAAGATGGCATTAAGGATTTATAGTAGGAAGAGAGATGGCATTTTCTGATGTTTTTCATAGAAGATAGCTTCTGTCCAGATAAAGCAACTCAGTGCATAATAAACTATGACAGGAAAAGGAGCCCTTCAACTAAGTTTTATACAATACAGCAATCTGATATTGTCTGTCAGATTTTTCTTCCAAATTATGTTTTCAATAAAAATAACACCTGTCATTTGGACATAACTTTACAATTTACCAAGTGCTTTCACACAAACATCTTGTCTCATTTGAACCTCACAACAATTCACTGACATGTACAGGGCAGGATTCACTACTTTGATTTTAAAGATTAAATAACTCAGGGTGGGCATCAGCTTACTGCCCAAAGCCACACATTTTTTTGCAAGGCAAAGAAAGCATAAAAGGAGGGGCGGAGAAGTTTTCTGATAATAGAGCTGTGACCCCTGATAAATCTAAAAACATATATACAGCAGAAAAATAATTTCATTCTTTATTTCATGTCTATGTCTGAAAAGGTAAAAATAAATGTATTATTATTCAAAAACCAATTGCCATCCACACAGCAATTTTTTTTAATCCCTCTGGCAGGCTTGTTTCCCTTGAGCGCTGACGGGCCATTGTGCCAAGAGGCAGGAACTGCCTTGATTTCCCTGAAGGTTAAGTTTAGCAACAAGAGCAGAGGTCCAAGAGATTAATTCCAAATAATCTGAAACTGCCCTGCTTTTCTGTGATTTTGGTCCTTGTTATAGATTTTCTTTTTTATTTTTTGGGTGGGAGGCATGGCTGGGGGTGGGGTGAGGGTATACAGGATGACTTCCAGAATGAGCCACATCTTTGTGAATATTGGAATAATGCAGTATCAATGGAAAACTCCAAGGAAACCCTAAAATAATCTTTCTCAACTCCCACATCACGCTTGTTCAAAGACTATCACATCTTCAGTTCTAAGGCTGCTCCATTTCAATTCAACCTCTCATCGAATCCCCTTCTAACAACAGTCTAAGGGTTCCCTGAGGGCTACTAAGAGATCTGGGCTCTAATGCAAATCTGTATGTGCCCTGGTAGTCAGGGACACAACTCAGTGACTATAAATTCAAATTTATAGTCAAATTTATAGTCAAATTCCATAAAAGATGGTTTCAGGGCATAAAATTAGTTTCTTCATACTTAAATGAATGAACAGATTTGCATCTATGTCAATATATATTCATTTCCTTAAAACAGACATGTCATTATATGAACTTTCTGTGTCATCACATGTGATTTGGTGCTATTCCCCCCCAATTCAAACTTCTACTTCAATGTTCATTTAGTCAACTGATCATAAAATGAGTGAAATCTATATTTTATCCATATAGCCCTTACGTAAAGTCGATTTACACTTCAAATAATGTATCTCATTTAAACTTCTAACAACTTTATCACTACCAAGAATATCAGTTCCATATATCTCATGAGGAAATAGAAGCTCAAAGTCAGAGAGGCATGAATAACAAAGCTTGCACTAGAGTCTAGATCTCTTAATTTCTAGCTGAGCATTAAACTGCAATATTGTAGAGGACAAGGGTCTTCCCTCTCTGTAGCCTTCGAAAGCACACGCAAAAACAAATGAAAAATTAATTCCCTTTGGTTTAAACATGAAAACACTGCTATGCCAAAATCCACTTTAGGATGATTCTGGCAATTGTTTATTTTTGATCTCACAAAAATCAATAAACAGAACAGAGAAAATCAAACATCACAGAGGCCATGATCCAAAAAGATATATTAAATAACAAGGTTGTTAGACATTTTTCTAAAAGCGAACACTGAGCTAAAGAGAGTAATTTCATATATTAAAAAGAAAATTAACCTTCATAATTACAAAAACACTTTGCCATGCATACTTTCAATACAAAAATAAAACTGCTAAACAATTCTTAACAGAATGAATAGAGATCACTTGAATACTTTTGAATTTTATCCTCACCTATATGAGAATAATCCATATTCCTTCACCTCAGAGTGTTATGAGAAGCAAATGAGATTATATAGGTGAGAATACTTTAAAAGTAAATTCTAATCTGTCTAAACTAAACTAGCCACAGTGAGATACAGACCAAGCTTAGAGACCTTTATTAGGCTTGAAGCTGGATTAGTGTTCACATTATCCCAAGTTTTAACAAACTAAGTCAACTGGCTTAGTTAGCCAACTAGTAAACAGCATAGATAATTTCTGAAAGACTTCTTAAGAAAATGGAAAAACAATTACATTACCTGATCCAGACCCTGATGTTGTCATGTCATAAATTAAATCTTTTAACGTTGTGCCCTCTGAAATGAAAGGACGGTCTAATGAAGGATCCTCTTCGTTGGGCACGCGATGGTGAATGACAGTACGGTTATGGCAGATATAGACCATCAACATGAGTGAGATGCACACAAAACAGACTGGTCCAGCAATGACAGCAGCCAGTTCCACAGGACCAAGGCCAGATGGTGGCTTTCCTAGAAAACGACCTCAAGTGAAATAAACAACAACAAAAATATGCTGTAGGTGGCATCCAAAATTTCCTAAGCCTCCACATTTTCTGCAGTTGGCCACTACCACGATTAATCATAGGGCCTCATTACACCAGCTCACAAGGCTCAAACCACAGCAAGCAAATCTTTCGGTTTTCTCCCACTAGCCCTCATTTATGACCACCAGTTCTGTCAACATCCACTTACACTTTCCTATATTTTTCAGCCATCATCTAAATAACAAGGCTGGCTAGCACCAACATTCTAGGACATACCCATTTGTCATTCTTAGGTCACTAAAAAAGGAACCAATAATGTGGAACAAATTCCTGGTGTCTTTTCTTTTTTTAAAATAACATTAGCTTGTCTTCTTATTCCAAGGGCAGAAGAAAGGAACAATGTATAACCACAGATAAGCATAAGCTATAAAAAATTATCAAACAGCCTCACTGCCCCCAAAACAACACATTTGTGTGTGTCTTTGCCAACTTGCATCATGCAAAATATACCATTTGTTTTGTTTTCTCAATGGCGTTTGCATGCATATATTTTCTAGTCTATTTTAACCACTTGAGCTTCTAATTCAAGACCATATATTTTCTTATACTCTTTTGAACATTAATATTTTCCACTGTTTCAGAAATACATTAATTATTTTGGCATTCATCCTAAGCTTTGCTGATTTACTACAAACCATGATCTTCATAGTACATTTTTTTCGTTCCTGACATTATTTGGATTGACTTCTTATGATACAGGATCCTAATTCAAATAATTTATTTCACAAAGAATGCATGGGTGCTTATACACTATTTACGTTATTGCCTTTATATATGAAAAATCTTGACTTAACAATCGATATATGATGTTCCATTGCCTTCTGATATTTGAAAAGGAAAAAAAGATAAGCTTTTAATTTCCTCTTATAAGTAACTAGTGTTCACCTGCACTGAAAGTGAAATATTTTTTCCTTATCTTGAAATCAATTTTTTTTCATTACATATATTTGAGTAAGAAGTTTCTTCATTAATTTTGCATAGTTTTCTTCTCTCTTCTGTCTACTCTTATGTCTTTTTTTGAAATAGTTACACTAAACAGTTTGGACTACCTAGATCTGTACTCCGTATTACTTAATTTCCTCACCAACTGTCTTTCTTTGAATTATAACAATTTCTCAAGCTTGTCTTGCCTTAAGCTTGTCTGACACTTAACTATAAAATTACAGGATCCAGTCTGCTATTCACTTTCAATACTGCACTTCAAAAATAATTCACCAATTGAGCTTTTTCATCTGAAAGCAATTTTTAACAACTGTGAAATGTTCTCATTTCATAGAGAGCATGAACAACTGAAAACAGGCCTTGGGCTGTCTGAAAGTTCTTCCCTATCATATGGTAAGTCTTTCACAGGATGACATTTATTCTGATTTACCCAGCTCAGTTTCACTTCTTTTGAACCACTGAACCTTACCATTTGGTAATATTTTTGCTGTTTATCAGGCAACTGGGAATGGAGAATTTATGTATGTCTAGTATTAGAAATTAGCTCTAATATGAGAAGTGAGTTCTTCACATGGTTTTATGAATCTCCATTCAGGTATTTCAAGCCCAAACAATGGAAATGGGTAATTCTGGAATTATCATTTTCTTTTTCGTTTTACAACTGCAGGTGCCTACATAAAAAACCAGAGAAATTACAATCTGACAGAACCTTGTTATGGGGGGCTTCCCTATCATGTTGACAATTTAGTTTAACTTCGCTTAGTTTAACTATCACCTGAGGTAGGTGGAACACCACCTCCTATGACTAGGAGGTGGGCCCTCTTACTAGGGTACTACTTCCTACTTTCATTAATTAATGGCTAGACTAACTGCAAGAAAAATGAGCACAGGCACCTGCTTCAGTGAGCACTGAAATCAGGTGCTTCCTAAAGGAGAACTGAGAGTTAAACTCTCATTTTTTGCTTAAGAGGTCCCTTCACATCTTTTCTTTTTTTAAAGATTTATTTATTTATTTATTTATACAAGCACTGGGTACAGTCAGAAGCTCGGGAGGGTGAGAGAATTGACCAGAGCCAGAGCAGGGAGCAGAACAGGCAGAAGGACCGAAGTACACTGCTGAGGGGAGCAGCGGGGACGTGGCAGGAGAGGTCTGCGTGCCACGTGGGACCCACGCCAGCGGCCGGGGATTGAACCAGCACTGCAGAGGCTGCGGGCAGCTTTGCAGCCCAGCGTTCAACCGCTGCGCCACCAGGGAGGCCCCCACATACTTCTTTTCATAGTTAATCAGATTTCACTAGTATGATATCACCGATAATAAAAACTGCAGAAGTTCCTTACAAATGTAGGCATGTGGGTGATAGTCTTCCACTAATTCTGATAGAATTAATACAGTTTTCTCCTGCTTTTATATTCCTTTGATTATCGCAATAGGAATTTGAGGAAAGTTACTGAAAAATTAAGCACATGTGTTCAAACTGACATGTAAGCCAGAACCTTAACATTCATCTAATCCTAAATTATGAAGCATTCAAATAAATTCCTAGCACTGCCAGTACATTTTAAAATGTATTTTAATAAATATGCAAACTTACTATAAAAGAAAAAAGTTATGGGAATGTAGTATATAGCATGGTAGTGACAATAGTTAATACTGTACTGCATATTTGGAAGTTGCTGAGAAAATAGGTATTTAAACTTTCATCCCCCCAAAATTTCTGTAATTATGCCTGGTGATGAAAGTTAACTAGACTAAATGTGGCAACCATTTGACAAATAATCATTTGACAAATAGTGATTTGACAAATAATGGATCATTATGTCATACACCTGAAATTGTAATGTTATGTCAATTATGCCTCAATAAAATAATTTTTTTTTTCAAAAATCAACAGTTAAGTGTTGGTGTGGACCAGAAGAAACGGGAATTCTTGGTGTACTGTTGGTGGGAATATAAACTGGTACAGTCACTATAGAAAACAGTATGGAAGTTCCTAAAAAAAAAAATTAAAAACAAATCTACCTTATGATCCAAAATTCCACTTCTGGACATATAGCCAAAGGAAATGAAATCAGGATCACAAAACAATAGATGCACACCTATGTTCACTGCAGTGTTATTCACAATAGCTAAGATAAGGGAACAACCCAAGTATCTTTCAAAAGATGACTGGATTTTAAAAGGTGTATATTTTAGATCCCTTAGATTGCTGTTTATGTACACATACATGCATGCATGCACATACACACGAATATTTTTTAGCCATAAAAAAGAAGGAAATCCTGACATTTACAACAATTTGGATGAATGTTGAGGGCATTATGCAAAGTAAAATAAATGAGAGAAAGACAAATACTGTTTATCACTTCCAAGTGAAATAAAAAAATCCAAACTCATTGGAACAAACTAGAATACAATGGTGGTTAATCAGGAGCTGGGAGGTAGGGGGCAAAGGAGAGATGTCAAGCAAAGGGTACAAACTTTCAGTTATAAGATGAATAAGTTCTAGGGCTCTACATACAGCACAGTGACTACAGACCGTGTGCTATAATTGAAAGTTGGCAAGAGAGTAGAAATTAAATGCTCTCACCACAAAAAAGGAAATAATAATCATGTGATAGATAATCTGTGGGGGGGTGTCATGATTTTGCAACAGACAGGTGTTTCAAAATCAACACACTGTACATCTTAAACTTACACATCATTTTATGTTGATCATATCTCAAAAAAGCTTGAAAAAATGTTAACATTACAAAAGACAAAGATGGATTGTGGAGATATTCTAGATTAACTAAAGTTAAAGAGAAATGACAACTAAATGCAATACCTAAGTCTAGATTGGATCCTATACTAGAAAGGGAAAATGTTATAAATGATGTCATTAGATCAAAGTGAAAAAATTGGCATATGAACAGTAGATTGATAAAACTGTACATCAGTGTAAATTTGTGAGGTTGATAAAAAAGTAAAATAAAATGTAAGCTATGGGTGAAGAACCAAAAACTTAGAAATTATATATAGTAATTTATAGACAAAGATCATAAGACAAGGTAGAGTTGCAAAATGAAGGCATCTGGATTGTTTAGTGCTGCTGTCAATTCCTGCCCATTATGGATTGCTTTAAAAGGCTGGAGTAGGGCTTCCCTGGTGGCGCAAGGGGTTGGTCACCGCACTGTGGGGTGGTCCGCAGCCTCTGCAGCACGAGTTCAGTCCCAGGCCCGCCAGGGAGCAGCCCACATGGCGCAGCAGAACTCTCCTGACACGCCCACTGCTCCCCTCAGCAGTGTACTTTGGCCAATCTGCCTATTCTGTTCCCCACTCTGTATCTGGTGGACCCTTTCACCCCCCGGGGGGTCTCTGGCCTGTGTCCCAGCTCTTGTATGTATAAGGAGGTAAATCTTAAAATTAATTAATTAATAGGCTAGAGTATCATAAGAGGAAAGTATTCACTCTGAGGACAAAGCAGAGACATTACTGCAGTGAAATGTATCAGAATTTGCTTTTAAGAGGCTACCCTCTTAAGCATTACAGAGTTCAGAGAAAGTTTACCTTGAAACTACTTTCTCAACCAACATACACTCAAGAGTCAGGATTTTAGCTTCTCATAACTACAACTATGAACAAAGTCACTTCTTGCCTCCGAACTGAACAAGCAGGAGTAGACAGTTTGTAAGGTCCCTTCCAGTTATAAAACCAAGAGCTTTTCTTGTAATAGTAAGAAAAAATTATATACAACTTACCAACAGGTGGGAGTTCTATTTTATTGCAGTGGTCCTGATTGCAGCAATATGTTGTAGTTACAGACCCAGTTTTTGAAGATGGTGCACATACAAAGGGCCTGTCTCGAGGAATCAGATCAATTTCAGCTATACACATGCTATTGTGTATTACTTTGTCTGTGGTCTCTGTGACAGAGACAAAGCAAAGCCCATCTGTGACACAAGTAAAATTGTCCTTTGTACAAAGATGGCAGAAACACTGCAATGCTGGAAAAAGAGATCAAGCTTTTATTAGAAAAAATTCTCAAGGTTAACAATTTGAAATTATCCTATTAGAATCATACAGTTTCTTTACAATTTAAAAAAACAAAACTCTTTATTATCTTTAGAAGTTGCAACTTCCATTGAAAAACACACACATGTAGGAGCCAAATAAGATGACAACTGATTCCAAGTTTTTTTCTAGAACATTTTTGCTTCCAAGTATAGAAAACATGTTGCAGGCAATTTCACCAAGGTAATACAAGCATTTGCCCTCCCATTTGAAACAAAAAACATTTACATTTTTAATAATTACACTTACTCTTATCAGCACAAACTGTGAATTCACATACTCTCCCCTCTCCCCATCCCATTAGTGTGAAAATACAATTACCTACTCACTATAGTTGGAAATGATATTTGGGTGGATTTTTAGTAATAGAGTAATGGAAACAGATTCATAATGAAGCAGACATTCTTTTCTCCTGTGCAAACCCCAAGAAAAGATATGCATCTTCCAGCTACTCTGTCAGAAAGCCAGGGACACTACCATCACAATACACATATGCTCCAACCATATAGACTAGAGCTGACCAATGCGCATCTATGATCTTTGTGCCTCAACTCTAGGGGGGACTCCTTTAGGAAAGTCTTCCCTTAGTTATCACTAGCACCATCCTTTCCCACCTGTAGGGGCACAACATCCTCCACCATACTCTCTAACTAGGCTAAATGTTCCCAAAGCACACACTGCTTGCCACAATGGTTACTTTGAAAAGGTCATTGCTGTGAAACTAGTTCCTGGAGGGGAGAGACCCATGTTAGTCACTTCCGTAAATCCAATCTGATCTTAGGCCTGGGACATATAGCAACATTTAAAATACACTTGAAGGAATGACAAAATGGACACTTGTATTACACTATGAGTTCATGAAACTGCAAAGCATAATAGGTCCTTTCAAACAAACTTTCAAATTACTTGTTGGCAAAAGAAAAGGTAAAAACAAGGTATGTGGAATGGTCAACTATAATGAAACCAGGGAGGTCTACTTCATCAAGAAAAAGAGTGACCAAGCAGACAGAAGAAAGTTAACTCTGAGCAGCTAATTGCTATGAAACAGTTAAATTAACACAGCAGGTCCAAGCTGCTCAAATCCTACACATTCCCAAAAACGTGTGGGCATGTCTTCAGTACTGGCCCTTGGTCAATTCCTGGGAGAGGAACTCTGAGTGTAAGATAGTCCTCCTGACAAAAAAAAAAAAATGCTACAGTCTTGTGCAACTGGGCCCCAGTAAAAACCCCAGACACCAAGTCTGGGGGAGAGCTTCCATGGTCGGCAATATTGTGCTCATGCTGTCACACACCACTGCTGGGGGTGTATTTGCTCCTGCAAAGGTTGAGGACACCTGGAAACTTACATCTGTTTTCTCCTGGACTTGTCCCATAAACCTTTTCCTTTTTAAGATTTTAATCTGTATTTTTTCAACTGTAATAAACTTCAACTATGAGTATGGCAGTTTTTCAGAGTGTGTGTGTCCTTCCAGGAAACCATGGACCCCAAGGGTGGATCTTGGGGGTCTCCCAACTCATTTGTTAAACTCTCCTCAAATCCTTTCTTGACTGCTAGCTTAATTAGCACAATTGTCTGTTATCTTTACAAAGAGCTAAGTTTTACTTTAATGACAATTAAAAGTTTTGTTTTTTATTTCCAAGAGAGTTCAGCTATTTGAATTAACTCCTCCCAAGTAAGAAGAAAACTCAAGAAAATTTTAAGAAAGAAACACAATCATAACCTATCATTCAAAGACTGTTTATAAGAGACACTAGTTATTTTTGGTGAGGTCTGGTGGGGATTATAGTTTTCATGGGTATAATTTCCTAAGGAGGGATTTTGAACCAGGAACCTATGGACTGGTTTTAGAAGTATATGATGCCCATGAAACTGTAGGTCAAATGTGTGTATCTCCAGTTCAAAGAGAAATTTTATAGGTTTCAACAGAACCACAAGGAGGTCTATCACCCACAAAAAATTAAAACCACCACACAAGAGATTGTCATTCTCTTCTGAATCCTCTTCACTCACAATTTGTTATTTAAAACATTTCCTAAGCATCACCTTTATTAGTTACTCCACCAAAAGCTTAGTATACAAAGATTAATAACTCAGGGACATTGTTCTTGAAGAGCTCCAATGGAGAATTTTACAGTACAATGTTAATTGCTATGTATAAAATATTCTGCCATAAATACTTTATCAATTCTAAAATCTTCACTGCGTCCTTAGAGTATATGAGATAAGATTTAAATACTTGGTCTAACAATCAAGACTTTTAGGTTTCAACATACTGTTCACATTACATATATTATCTAGGGCCATGCATGCTCACCATGTCTTTCATAACTTGGTTTACACATTCTGTCTGTTTAGTTTAACCAACCCTCTCATTCTTTAATTCAACCAAGATACCTTCCATGACATGCTCTAAACCTCTACCCTTAAGATAACTGGTCAGCTCCTTTCAGTACATTCCAATATTCCTGTGTGCATTCCTTTAGGATAGCACAAATCAGTCTATTTATAGTTTGCTGTTAAAGTGATCCATTACACTAGGGAGGGCCAAGTTTTTCTGTTTTGGTTTTCCCATCTTTGAATCTTGGACTCTTAGCAGAAAATGTTTGTTAAAGCAACATTTTCCTAAACAAGAGGTCACAAATATATCAAGAGAAGAAAGTGAGTTTAAAAGAATTGTATACATTTAAAAAACTTTTTTTTTCATTTGTAAGATAATCTAAAATAAATGACAAACATTCTGGATTGTGAGTAACCACTAGCTAAACAAGCACTGTCAGTAAGCTTGCACTGCTTTCACTTGCGTTATACCCTCCTTTAGGCCAAATGTCCTCCTGGCACACTGTACAAGTAAGGGCTGCATAATAACTGTAATTCAAAGGTAATAATTGTAATTCAAAGTATGAACAATACAGAAAACTTGAATTCAGAGCATCTAGTGACATATATATGGTATAGCCAAGGTATATATTCAAAATCAATAGCATAACAGCCAGTACCATATATATGCTACAAGGATAAAATAGGTCCTATTCTTGCAGAATAATTTACAAAAGTTCATTAGCAGTAAATGTGGTAAGTCTACAATGACATTTTCCCATTCTCACTTCTAGTAATAATTGGTTTAGAGAACAGCTTAATAAATATGTCAATAATGTCATAACGTTAACCTCATCTTCAAGAGAACATGACAGTTGACATCTCATTAAAATTGGTATTTGAGGAATACATGCTGGCAAGTGTTTTGGTTAGTTATAAGGTTTGATTTTCCTGAACTTACAAGGTCTTAAAGTCATTAATACCATACTTCTCAACAAAACTTAGGAGAATAGACACTTGCAGCTTTCCATACCACTAACATTAAAATACAGATGACAAGGCTTTATTTTTTCTTCTGTGTAACCTAAATATCATCTGCCACACTGAAAAATTGCATTAACTTGAATCCTGTTGGTTTTGTAGTAGTGTTTGTATTTAATTTGCAGGTTTGGTTTATAGGTGCAAATAAATCAAAAGAATATACATATGAAAAATCGTTTCTGTACTGCTCCTCTGGAAGGGGCCATTCATTACATTATGGCAAGTCTGAAAATTCAGCACTGAAGGACTTCTCTTATCAAGAGCCTTTCAATAAGAACTGGTCACTAGACAAATATAACAAAGTTTAACCAGACAAGGGTTACGTCTTAAGGGAATTAAATAATCATATTTCACTATGCTAAATAAGTCTTGATTGAATATAAAAAGTGCTGTTAAATGTATATGATATAGTAGTATCATTGGGAAAATATTTTTAAATTCCCATGAATGCAAGAGCTTTAATTTACATTACTTTAAATTCTTCAAGGTCAACTTTAATAAATAGATCTGATCCCTAGCTATCTCCCTTTTATTAAACTAGGTTGTTGTTGGTTTTTATCTGTTTCTTTGTTTTAAAGCATATACAGGGCAAATTTTCTATCTAAACAAGGTATACAATGACGTCCTCTTCCCACCTCAGAGCCTAAATTTCATGGCCAACTCTGAAGTACAAGTCCACAAATAACACTCTTTTGATTTAATTTTGTAATTTTTCATTGAACATCTTTATATTCTAGGTTATAGAACACAGAAATAAACAAGACAAGGTATCTGGAATTGAGTGGTTCACTTGGGTGACCACGTAAGACATTAAATGGACCATTAAAATAGAGAGCCATGGGCCTCCCTGGTGGCACAAGGCGTTAAGCACCTCACTATGAAGCAATCCGCAGCCTCTACAGCATGAGTTCAATCCCCTGGCTGGCCAGGGAGCAACCCATATGGCGCAGCAGACCTCTCCTGACTCACCCGCTGCTCCCCTCAGCAGTGCATTTCAGTCGGTCTGCCTGTTCTGTTCCCCATTCTGTCTCTGGTGAATCCTCTCACAGCCCCCCATCTCTGGCCTGTACCCCAGCTCTTACATGCATAAATAAATAAATCTTAAAAAAAAAAATTGTCGTGAGGAGACTGATCAAAGTGATTTACTCTGCTGAGGTAGAACAAGTGCCAAGAAAAGCATCAGGTGGGCCTCCCCGGTGGCACAGCGGTTGAGCGCTGGGTTGCGAAGCTGCCCACGACCTCTGCGGCGCCGGTTCGATCCCTGGCTGCTCCCCGGCCACTGGAGGAGGGTCCCACATGGCACACAGACCTCTCCTGCCACCCGCTGCTCCCCTCAGCAGTGTACTTCAGTCCTTCTGCCTGCTCTGCTCCCCGCTCTGGCTCTGGTGAATTCTCTCACCCTCCCGCGCTTCTGACTGTACCCAGTGCATGTATAAACAAAACAAACAAACAAATAATAGATAAATAAATAAAACATACCTCTATAACAAGAGGTTAAGTGTCAGCACTATGAAGCTATCCACAGTCATTGCAGCACGAGTTCAATCCCGGACAGGGGGCTGACCCATATGGCGCAGCAGACCTCTCCTGTCTCACCTGCTGCTCCCTGCAGCAGTGTATTTCAGTCAGTCCGCCTATTCTGCTCCTCATGCTGTCTCTGGTGAATCCTCTCACACCACTACACCCACCCACCCCCACCTCTGGCCTATGCCCCAGCTCTAGTATGCATAAATAAAATTAATCTTTTTTAAAAAAAGCATCAAAGGATATTCAAGTACATTTACCACATGGATGAAGGTGACATGCTCTCTGGACAGGGTTTTTTTTTTTTTCCTCAGTGGCAGGATTTCATCTTGGAGGCTGGCAGCCCAAATGTCAATAACACTATCAAATGTAAATAACTATTCAAGATGCTCACCACAATGGCTTCATTTCATCAGCAAAATGAACATAATACCTTCCTGACCTATTTCATCATCTCAGTGAAATCATCAAATGAGATATTGTACACTGACGCATTTTGAAATTACTAGTATAAATTATGTGAGCATTCAGAAGTAGCACAAATAATAATTGGCAGTGTTCCCAACACAGTTTTTATTTGCAGGTCATCAAAGAGACACTGACCTCTTCCCAAAAGTAGTCCTAACAGTCTTAAAATTCCAGTGTAAAAATGCTAGACTGACAGAACATGACACTTTGAAGATCACTTTCTTCTTATTGTCTTCAGCATTTTATTAAGGAAGAAACTAAAATTAAAGAGTACCAAAATGCTTTATACCAATATTCTACCCAGGTTTCAGATGAATGAATTCCCACTATATTATCCTCATGAATATGAATAAATATATGTGGCTCTTTTTTGTATTTGGTATCCATAGTTAAGTAACTTGAACCTTTCAAAACTCCCTGTTGGTTCATTACTAAAGCTTCTCGTTTGGATCCCTAGAGTCTGCCTTTTCTGTCTGATAGAAAAGATAAGAACTGAGCTCCCCATCTAATACCTTTCTCCTACCTTGGCTACCTTTTGTTTCTATGCCCCCATCTCTACCAGTAACCACAGCTTCCTCAATTCTGATGTGCACATTTTCCTGAACTTGAACATTTCTGACAAATGCATTCACAAGCAAGGTCAAAGAAAAATCCAGTTACCAGACAGAAAGGTGAGACAAGACATAATTGTTGCAAGCTGTGCATGTACAAGCTTGGCTATGCGTGGAAGGTATTATTCATTTAATCATCACTTTAATTATCTGCACTGGTAGCTACCCTCAACTAAAATTTAACTTAAGCATGATCTCTATTAAAATGTCTTCACAGATTTCACCATCAGCAGCATTGCAATGAAGAGCTACTGTGTTCAGAAAAAACTCTTAAGTGTCATGCCAAGTAATACAATTACTAGCAATAGAAATTTCCAAATACTGCAAAAATATACCACAGAATTTTCAAAGTTTGAAGATGTTGGTGTGATGTGAAGGACTGTTAGGAATAAAATGTCTAGCTGTCAAAAGAAGTGACAACAGTAAAAAGAGGCAGTAGGACCCATGGGGTTATCATCTTCATTGAATTAGAGCAGCAGAGTGATAAATCCCAAATTGAAATTCCGGCTCTCAATCCCAACTACAAAGGAAATTTTCACATTGCCTCATTTTAGCGTATCTGTCATGCATCGAAGCACTTTTAACTAACAGCAGGGCTACCAATGGTTGGTAGCCAGTATATCTGGTTACAGAAACGGAGGGCTGTGCAGAGTATGTGGAACAGGCATTTCTATGATCCTCGTTAATTAAGTAAAAATTAGTACCAGAAACCTGAGTTTCCAGGTCTAAAATAACAGTGTCTATAAACTTTATGCCTCTTGTATGCCTTTACTTCTTCTGGGGTTGTCCTGCAGTAACAATGTCAAAATATGAGCATTATACAATGTGAAAGTAAAGCCTTCCCGGTCTAGATAACATCTCTCTCAAATTTATGGCTTCAGAAAGAACTTGATTTATCCAGACATTTCTCCAGATAAATTTCTCATGAATCTGCCACCTTGAAAACACTTAAGAAGCATTATTTACAATTCAACAAACATCTCATCCTGAAAGAATGGGGCATTCCGAGATTCCCAATCACTTGTTTTTCCACTATATCTCTGTTTCCTAGTTTCTTAAATGCTAAGGAATTAACAATCAAAGAAAAAACACACTAAGAAGTCTGCCTAAATGTCATGATGAGATTTAATAGGAACAATTAACACAAAGGCCTTCATTTAGCTTCAAAATAAAATAAACTGCACAAGTACTCAATAAAAATTTGCTTAGCAGATTTGGGGAATCTGTTTAACAACAGATTTAAAAGGAGTGAACAGCATTTACTGTTATCTGTAGCCATGGTGATGAGGGAGGCAGACAGGGGGAAACTCTCACAAAATTCCACAAATACGCAACATAATAACTAATCCTAAGTGTTACTTGCATATCAATCTGCCACTTAAATATGTGTCAGAAAATCAACTAATTCAACAAAGTTTGAACTGAAAGCTACCTTAGCAGTGGAGACAACCACCTCTTTTTATAGATGTAGCAACTGAGTTCATTTATCTTACTCCAAAACAAAATCAAATCATGAGGTCAGGATGTGGTAAATTTTGTTTTATAAAAATTCATTTCCTAACTATAGCTCTGCCCTATAATGGAACTGGCTGCCTCAAAAGATGATGACTTTTCTCTCATTAGAGATATTTAAGCAGAAGCTTAATGACCCAAAGAGTTCACGACATAAGAAATATCCTGCACTAAACAAAAGGTTGATCTAAAACTCTAAAATTCTTAAACAGTTAAGATTTTGCAGGTTACACATTTAACATTAAACATCCATGGTTTCATTTTATAACTAGTGCAAGTTAACATCTTCAAGAGTACAATTACGGCAGTGCACCTCCTTTCATAACTGTTTATCTATTTCCATCATTAAACTGAACTTCTTCAGGTCAGGGACTGAGTTAGTGCTTTATACTTTTGTAGATCCTGGCACACAGTAGAGATTCAGTGTGCTTCTTGAATAACATATAATAAATGTCTCTTTAGCACAGAAGTCGTTGCTACCACCAGGGCTGTCAATAAAATGGCCAAGCAAGCAAATTTTCTCTTACCATTTACTACTTTCACTTTTGAAATCTAATTCCCCACCTCCTTGTGCTCTCCTTTAAACTGTGCAAGAGTCCCACTTAGGGTAATTCCCTCAAGTTCACCTGACACAAAAAAACCCATCATCCAGAATTACCTCTCTCTATATAGAGGGTAAACCCACACTTCAAAATTACAAGTGAACATAGCTTCTGACTCAGAAAGAATGCAGCCTGTAAAACACTTGCACATGTAAAGTGACTAACATATAAAGTTATTAATTTCCTGTTTATTTGTATTAGCTATTTCTAACCTTTTCTATACATCGATCAATAGAGCTGGTAAAGTAAAATGATGGCACCGCTATAAAATGGAAGACAATGTAGTCATTTTTTAAATTGTTCTTTATGTATTATTAAAATAATCCCTAAATTATTAAAATAATCCCTAATATCTATTAAGTGAAAATCCATAGGGCAGAACAGTGTTATTGATATAATCAATACATTTGTACTAAGGAAGGGAGGAAAGAAGGGAGAAAGCCAGGGAGGGAGAGCGAGATAGAGACAGAGACAAGAAAAAGAAAGGAACGTAGTTGAAGATATGAGAAGACAGTGCTGTGCAGTTAATAATTTCAGAAGCAGAGAGTAAGGTAAAGCCTGAACACCTTTTATCAGAAAAGAACAGTATATGTAAGCCGTGTAGGAAGAAAGAAAACATCTTTAGGACATATTACAAATTCCTCCCCTCGAGGATTCACAATATAATGTAGAGAACAAACATGTCACTGATAAAGGGCAATACAAAGTGTAGAGAGATCACAGAAAAGGGAGACTTCTCACAGAGGTAAGGCTCAAGAAAGAAGAAAGGGTATTCCAGGGAGTTCATGCATAAAGATATTATACACAGATTTGGGTCTAAGTTGTATACAGTTTAGGAAAATGCATAGATCACAAAATCATCTTGATGTAAACAAAACTAAAAAATGATAAAATTCAACCGCAATTTATGATAAAACAAGTCACTATAAAATAAATGTTTTCTTAAGTCAACAGCAAAAAGGAAACAAAGATTCAAATATATACCATTTACAGAAGCATAAAAATAACCAAAAAGCCAGGAATATAACTAATAAACAACATGTGTCATATCACCTCTTCAAGGCATTACTAATTTGATAGAAATTATGAAAGACATGTATTTATTTATAAGCAGAGGAACATGTCAGCCTTCTCACTGGAAGATTCGGTATTATAAAAACATCAATATTCTGCAATGTGATCTGGAGCGTCAACAAAATCTTGGGCTGGGGGGTATGGGGAAGTTGTGTGTATATGTGTGGAAAATGACAGGCTGATTCTAAAATTAATGTAGAAAAAAAATCCCCAAACAGCCAAAGCAATCTTAAAAAATATTGCTTTTGGAAGACCTACACTACTACTTATCAAGACCCATGATAATAAAGACTGTGGTACTGACAAAAAGACAAAAGTCAATGAGATGTATTCTAGAAACAGACACATTATACAGCTACTTGATTTATGATAATGGTGACAATGCAGTGAATGTGGAAAAGGCACAAAAATCCCCAACAAATAGTGTTAAATCAACTGGACATACACATTTGAAAATGGGGGGGAAATTCATACCACTGTCCAATAAAGAGCTCCAGGCAGACTGTACATCTCAACATTAAAGATGAAAACACAGGGAAAATTTTCCAAGATACTGGGTCTGTAAAGATTAATCAAATGGGGTTCAAAAAACACTAAAGAAAAAAAACCCTGAAAGTTGACTCCATTAAAGTTCATCAAAAAGGCACTATTTTCCCTTGTCACTTTTTATTCATGTCTTTTTTCAGATTTACCAAATATTCTTCTATTTTAATAATGTGTTTACAGTGAATCAATTTTGGGTTTTATGGGTCAAATTTATTTTTCTTAATTTTTTTCTACATCCTTATTTTCTTTGTACGTACTTAAGACTTTTTTTTTAAGATTCATTCATTCATTCATTCATACAAGCACTGGGTACAGTCAGAAGCGCGGGAGGGTGAGAGAATTCACCAGAGCCAGAGCGGGGAGCAGAGCAGGCAGAAGGACCGAAGTACACTGCTGAGGGGAGCAGCGGGCGGCAGGAGAGGTCTGCGCGCCATGTGGGACCCTCCTCCAGTGGCCGGAGAGCAGCCGGGGATCAACCCGGCGCCGCAGAGGCCGCGGGCGGCTTCGCAACCCAGCACTCAACTGCTGCGCCACCGGGGAGGCCCATGTATGTACTTAGACATTTCTTGTGTAGTTTGCTTTTCACCTCTTGCTTTTAAATTTTCCTTTGGATACTGCTTTAGCAGTATCATGAACATGTGGGGCTCTTGTTCACTTCTACATGATTTGTAATCACAATTGTAACTTCTTTAATCCATAGATTATTTAGATTAATCTTATATTTCCAAATAGGTACTTATTTTGCTTTTTGTTGTTGATATTGCTACTTTTTAATTTGGGTATTTGATTTGCAGACCTCTATATCAATTTCCTAACAAAATCCAGAAGCTATCAAAAGAATGCTATTTATGATCACAAAATGGGTATATTAAATCTTTATTATCATGCTACTTGAATCTTGCCTTCTTAATCTACAAATAGTAAATGTATCCATTTCTTCATATATATTTAACAGTTCTGCCCTTATAAATTTTAATGCTACTTTATTAGTTACATAAAGATTCATGACATGTCTTGAAAGATGGTTCTCCTGGTTTCCCTTTAATGCTTTTGTAGCTTGAATTTTGTCATGTATTAATATTTATCTACCTTTTTGATTTTGTCATTCTTGTCTTTTTCTAACCTAGTATTTTCAAACTTTCATTTTAATTGTTCCCTTAAAAAAAAAAAAAAAAAAAAAGGCTTGACCAGACTTCTGTGTGTTAATCTAAAGAGTTGTTCTGTATAATAAGGATATATCAACTCTTCATATTTACTAATATTTATTGATTTATAATTGCCATATATTTTCCATTAATTTTAACTTAATTTCATTTTATAACTTATGTATAGAGTTTAAGGTGCCAAATAGTTCTACAAGGCTCCTGCAAAATAGGAGGGAAGGGAGTAGCAGTACCCCAACACTCACACCTTCCTATCTTCTGCTCCATCAAAGCAGTCACACTTTCTACTCTTTTTTTTTTTTTAAAAAGATGTATTTAAAAAAGATTTATTTATGCACACAAGAACTTGGGTACAGGCTAGAAGTGTGTATGGGGGGTGTGTGTGTGAGAGGATTCACCAGAGACAGAGTGGGAGACATAACAGGCAGATCTACTGAAATACACAGCTGAGGGGAGCAGTAGGCAAGTCAGGAGAGGTCTGCTGCGCCATGTGGGTAGCTCCCTGGCCGGGGATCGAACTCGTGCTGCAGTGGCTGCGGACAGCTTCACAGTGCTGCATATTAACCCCTAGCGCCACCAGGGAGGCCCACACTTTCTACTCTTAATTGAGTCTCTTGGTTTCACTTTGTCATTCTCACCCCTTTGCAGAACAAAGAAAAAAAATTCTGAATTACGCCAAAAGAGGGATGCATCTAGCATTTATCTATCTAACCACTAGAAATTTCAGTCTTGGTGAACCACGCATATAGGTAAACAAGCTTTAATCTTCTTGCCTTCCCTAGTCTGAAATGTTCATCTTCCTTGTCAAACAAAATGTCAAAGCAAGCAGTTCAATTCTGGTTGCAGTCTCCCAGAGGAATAAAGATGAATCAAAGCAAGGGCAGAAATGCCTAACCAAAACAGGCTGTTATGATACTGTATGTTTCTAACCTATGTTTCTAACCACTGAATCCAAGGCCTTCCTTGGAGCACAAGGAGGCACACACCAAACCATCAGAACTCCTTTAAGAGGAATACTTACCTTTAAAATAAAACTATGTATCTATAAAATGGAAGCTGTAACCAACCTAATAAAGTTTTCAAGTCTCAAAATGGAGATGTCCAGAGACTTAGTATTAGGAATGTGGGTCTAAAATTGCAAGTAGCACTGATGCTAGGTAGCATTTTGGTTGAAGATGAACTCTACTGGAGGATTGGTTTTTATTTTTATGCTTTTAAAGATTTGTTTATGCATGCAAGAGCCGGGGTGTAGGTCAGAGCACACGTGTGGGAGGGTAAGAGGATTCACCAGAGACAGAGTAGGGAGCAGAACAGGCAGATCCACTGAAAATACACTGCTAAGGGGAGCAGCTTGAGAGACAGGAGAGGTCTGCTGTGCTATGTGGGTTAGCTAGGATGGAATTCATGCTGCAGTGGTTGCGACTGCTTCATAGTGCTGAGACTTAACGTCTTGCACCACCTGGGAGGCTCAGGATTGGTTTTTAAAAGATAAAGGTCTGCCAGACATTTGGGGAATTGAAGATAAAGCACAGAATTATGCAGATACAACACAGGATGCCATCTATACACATGTCAATTATTATGCCCTTGCTGTGGTTTAGAATGTTTCACTTGCTCCATGAGACTTTCCCCTCAGCTCCAGGATCTCTAAGCTAAATTAGATGCAAGCACCCAATAGCTTAAAGAGTTACTATTTCCTTAGGGCACACCATCTGTTTGCAATGCACAGCTAGTTCTGAGCCTGTTGATCCTCAGAAAGTATCTCCAAAGATTCCTGCCCAATTCCTTAAACCCAATTTATTAAAATTCCTCCCTCCTTCCCTTACTCCCATCAAAGGAAAGAGTAGGCTGGAACTGATAAAACTTAGATGATAGAGGAGAAAGGGCTGAAAGGCCCTAGCTCCAAGAATATTTATGTGGCTCTGTTGTTGTTTAAAAGATAAAGGAACAGAAACAATTATGGGGACAAGGACTATGTGAGATCAGAATGACTGGAACTTCTAAAGACACTAAAAATAAGAAAAAGAACAAATGTAAAAAGTACTATGGGGGCCTCCCCAGTGGCGCAGCGGTTGAGCACTGGGCTGCAAAGCTGCCCACAGCCTCTGCAGTGCCGGTTCCATCCCCAGTCGCCAGCAAGGGTCCTACATGGCACGCAGACTTCTCCTGCCGAGCCCGCTGCTCCCCTCAGCAGTGTACTTCGTCAGTCTGCCTGTTTTGCTCCCCGCTCTGGCTCTGGTGAATTCTCTCACCCTCCCGCGCTTCTGACTGTACCCAGTGCTTGTATAAATAAATAAATCTTTTAAAAAAACAAAACAAAACAAAGTACTATGGGAAGGGAAAAAACAAAGGAAAGGAAAAAAAACACATTTTGTCATAGGAAAGTGATCTATGCACTAATTGTGTTAATTGGTTTGTTTGGTGGCAGTGGGAGAATTTCAAATGTCCAAAGCACCAACTATCAATTATAATTTTTTTAAAGGCGGAACTATGGTTCCCAGTTCCTGGAGAATATCAAGAACTAGCATGTGCACCCCAGAAGGCACTGAACCCTGGGTTATTTCCCATGACTGTAGCAAGTACTTCAGGTTTTCTATGTTCAGAGATATAGTAAAAGAAACACATTTGAGATAGAGATACCATAGATTTTTTTTCAATTCCCCCCTCCAATATTTTATTATTAGCATTTTCAAACATGCAGAAAAATGACAAAACTGGAAACTTCTATACCTGCTTCCTAAAATTTGCGTTCTTGCTATTTTTCTTCATAGATTTTATCATAATTTATCCATCCATGTACCCATCTCTTAAGGCTCTGATTTGATAGTATGGAAAAGCTCATCCACAAATTTAGGCAATTAAAAACAATCATTCTCAGGGACTCCCTGGTGGCGCAAGGGGTTAAGAAGCAACCTATGAGGCTGTCTACCCCAACTGGCCAGGGAGCAACCCACATGGCACAGATCTCTCCTGACTCACCCGAAGCTCCCCTCAGTAGTGTATTTCAGTCAGTCAGCCTGTTCTGTTCCCCACTCCGTCTCTGGTGAATCCTCTCACCCCCCACATCTCTGGCCTGTACCCCAGCTCTTGTATGCATAAATAAATCTTAAAAAAAAAAAATCATTCTCCCTAATAGGTTTGAGTCAGAAAAGGATGCTAAATGAAGTTCTATGTCAGCAGGAAGTCAGATTCTTGTTCTGTCACTAGCTATAACTATTATCCTAACTATCCTGAAATACCACGTAACTTCTAAGTCAGTTTTCTTACCTGGGAAATAAATTTAGACAAAAGGATAACCATGGTTTCCTTAGGTATGTTTCTTTCTAGCCTAAAAATTCTGATCCTATTAAACACAATTTTAATAATAATCATCAACTTTGTGCTTTGTGACAGGAAATTTGTTACAATTTTTACACGCACATTATCACTTACTTTTGCACAGGTCCCTAAAATTTTTTGACATAACACAGTCATAAAAACCATCAACTGTTTTTAGTAGCACAAAGCCACCTTAACCTGTTTCCAATTGCACTTCCTCTCTGCCTTTCTAGGACAATTTACTAGCATCAATTTTACAGTGCTTTGGTCTAACCAGTTGGAGTTAGCAATTAGAAATTATCTTTCCTCATTGAGAAACATAAGCAAACTCTGGCCCATGGTTGGTAATTTTTTTTTACAAATGTGAAATGAAATAAAATAGCTAAAGCTACTTTAACTTGTTTATTTTGGTCAAATAATTACATGTAATTACTGTTGAAGGAAATCTACAATACACAATCTTAGTGTTTTTATTTAAATCTGTTGCACACTGAATAACAAAATTAAAATGTCAGTTTTCAATTGGAGAAAGTACTCAAATCAACAGCCATGTGCTAAACAAAGAGACTCAATTAGAGCACATTATGGTTTCATTTGGGAGTGAATACATCAAGCAAAAAAAAAAAAAAAAAAAAAAGATATATTGCGGTAAAGTGTCTGTGTGTGCATAAGTGAGAGCCCAGTTACTGCTTTTCTATCTCTATATGCCTCTTTGGGTTTATCTCTTCCATGTTCAGTCCTCCAAAATATGTGTATCACACTTTTAGTAGAAAATGCCATTTGTTTTTGCCTTTTTCCATGGGAGCTATTTGTATTTCAATGCATATTTAAAGATCTTATATTGTAGAAATGTAACAGGATGCCTGCACAAGGTGTCCTAGGACTATAAATACACAATATTATGTAACCAATGAGGTTTACACCTAGGAAATCTAGATGGAATGGCTATCCTGAAGCAAGTGAACAAAAAAATAAGGCGGTTCAGCCCTGTTGGTTAGAACAAGAAAACACCAGAACAGCCTAAAACAACTCAGCAACTGCACAGTAAGAAAGGAAATCTACTCTAGCCATGGAGGATGGTAAGCCCAAATTCTTCACTTGATTTCTTAATGGCCCTTATACAAAGACTCTGTAACAGAGTCTGGTCAGGAGAAACCTGAAGAGAAAGACAGGGAGAAACTTGTCTTTTCCCAATGAAATCAGTATGTCTCTACTCAAAGAATGTCTAGCATGGTAGTATAGGAATTCTAATATATGAATTTATGAGTTTGCATGAATTTTGGAGTTATTATGTGACCTACATAGATAGTCACACCCTCTGGGTAAGTGTAGTCTCTACTAAAGTCAAAATTCTCAACATCCATCACCCAGAAAGGAGGCAGCTCTTCAAACAGAAACCCAAGCAAAGACACTGTCAGGCCTTGCTATGTGGGACCTGCATGAAGAAAAGTAAATGGCTGTTTTACTTCTGTGGTAGTGCTCAGCTGACGTCTGCCAAATGGAGACCGGCCAAAAGATAAGGACAGCAGGGAAATGTCTCTGTAAGACAGACTGAATAGTTTCATGTTGCTCTCTATTCATTATCCTCTCGCTTTTAGCAAGGCTTAATTTAAATGTTCTAGCTTTACAATGGGTGTTCCATTGGCACTAGGGTAACACCAGTGTGTCTATACTTGGATCAGAGCCTGTGAGTGGAGAAGAAAAACAGGAGCAGTGATACTAAATTGAACCTTCAATACACGTTAGAGAGGAAGCCTGAGAACAAGAAGCAGGGCAGCCAGGTCTAGGAATGCCTTACTGCTTGGAGATTATCCCTACATTGCAAACATTGTGTTTGGGGCTCCATTTTACTAAAGAAGATGATAGCTTCCTCATGAATTCAGTTACAGACAGGAGATCTATGCAAATTAATGAGTTCCCTTAAAAGCCCTCACTGCTAGAAAATGCAAAGTTAAATACTATGCTCAATTGTTAATGCTTTACAATCCATGACTAAAAGTTGTGAATAATTGTTCTCTTTTCTCCTTGTGCTGACTGGTGCTTATCTTTCTGATCACTGGTTTTGGTATTACTGCATATGTTTTTATTTTAAGCTTCTCAGATCCTTTTCTGGAAAACAGCCAGAGTATAAGTTAACCAATGAATACATTTTTCCCACACAAACAACGTTACAAAATAGTGCTCATCTCCCAGTCACGAAGGCTAGGGGTTGAGAAGCTGCATGCTGGCTAAAAACAATGAGCAAGGAAGCCTGGTCTATTCATAAAAGGTAGAATTCTAGACTAGAAACAGAGGTTGGAGATAATTCCAACCTCCTACCTAGCGCAAGAAATTCCTTTTACAAATTCTCAAGACAGGTCAACAGCCCTACCTGGATTTTTCCAGTGACAAGGAACATAATACCCTATAATGTAACACTTTCAGACAGCTCTCAAACATGGAAAGTCCCTCTCCTCTATAGTGAATTAAATCTGCATCTCAGTCCACCGATTCACAGTTCTTCATTACGTAAACAGGCCGTACCTCTTCTAAAATACATTCATCTATTCAAATATACAATTCTCATTTATTGAAGAGATACTGATATCAGCTGTGTATAAGTACTTTACAACTTCTTCTGTACACAAAACCTTCACAATCATCACTGTAATAATTCTCATTTATTAAAGAGATACTGGTATCAGCTGTGTATAAGTACTTTACAACTTCTTCTGTACACAAAACCTTGACAACCATCACTGAAGTTAGGCATTATTCTCCACTGAAGAGAAAAAGACTGATTAAAATTTAACTTGAGAACAGTATGTGAGGTTTCATATCTACTATTATAAAGATTTTATTAAATTTTTGACAACTCAGTCACATGATTTGAATGCCTTCAAAACTAGAAGAAAAACGAACAAGTTAGATCAATACTAAGAGAAAAATAAAAATGGCCTAGAAATACTACACCAGCCTTTGGTTCGTGGCATAAAAACAACGTGAAAAGCATTTAACAAGCAGGTCATCAGGGATGCAGAGAAAGCAGATTGAAGGCTAATTTCAGTACAACCACAAGATCACAAATAATTCTCAATATATACTTCTCTGGCACTAAATGGAGTGATGAGGAGACCAACCCTAGACCCACAATACAAGAGGGAGGGCTATCACAGTGATCCAGATTCAAGCTAGGAATTCAGGGTAAAAACAAACATTTCACATAAAGAGGATTTTTAGGGCACCAGAATCCAAAAGAAAAAGAGAATGAGGTAGAAGCAAATGCTGATAATCATTTCGTTGCCTAAGGTTCTCTCCCATTTCCAACCATGTACTACTCTTTACCTTTGGTGACTACTGAACAATGTCCCTTGGCTATCCTCTTCATCTCATACGCAACATGCTCAAAACAGGAATCAATTCCCCGTAATCTTTTTCTCACCAAATTCCTTACTATCCAGTAGTTAAAGACATTATCCAAGGTGTAAAATTCTTGGAATCATTCTTTTATCTGATGGAGCCATACCTATGATGTGCCAGGCACTTTCTAGGTACTTGAAATACACTGGTGAACAAAACAATACATCAATTTTGAAAAAGTTTACATTCTAGTGGAAAAAATAGTAAATAAGGCAAGTAAATACTGTAGTTCAGAAGTTACTGAGTATTACAAAAATGAAAAAGCAGAGAAAGGTTCTGGCTTTTTTTTTTTTTTTAAAAGATTTATTTATTTATTCGTTTATTTATTTATACAAGCACTGGGTACAGTCAGAGTACGGGAGGGTGAGAGAAATCACCAGAGCCAGAGTGGGGACCAGAACAGGCAGAAGGACCAAAGTACACTGCTGAGGGGAGCAGCGGGCGCAGCAGGAGAGGTCCGCGTGCCATGTGGGACCCTCACTGGCGACCAGAGATTGAACTATTGCTGCAGAGGCTGCAGGCAGCTTTGCAGCCCAGCGCTCAACCGCTGCACCACCAGGGGAGGCCTGATTCTGGCTATTTTTAAAAGGGTGGTCAGGGTAAGTTTCACTGAGAAAAAGGTGCCATGTGAACAAAGCTGTGGAAGTGGTGAGGCAAGAATTAATGGGGAATGTGGGAAAAGAGCAAGCAGGCAAGGGAACAGCCACAAAAGGCCCTACTACAATTCCAACTTCTTTGAAATGTGACAGTTACCCTTCCTTCCCCATCCCCAAAGCCATCATACCATCTCTCAGATCTCCCTTGCCAGCTACTCTCCTCCAGTTCCTTGTGGTGCAGTTAAACTTTCTTCATCCACATTAAAATCATCCACCTGATTTTCAAGATCCACCTACCCTTTATATCATGAACTTCCTTCTACTTCTTTCAACTTTCTTGAAACTTAACATCCTCCCCTGCCAAGGGCTGCTTGCCCTCTGTCCCTCACCCACTTTAAGCCATTCTGCTGGCAGGAAGATCAAGCCCTACCACCACTAGAAAGTAGTTTCCATAGTTGCTATTACTGAATCTTTATCCATCACAGTAACCCAGCATCAGAGTTCTGGAAAGCAAGTTCGCCTTTTACTTTCTCTATATTTCCCACTGTGCTGATCATTACTAAATATTTGCTAAGATTAAATGAGCTAGTCTCTCTACAAGCTGAAGCTGTTTGCCAATTCAAAAACATTTTTATTAGCTTTGTTAAAATATTGAAATAGAATGATTCAAGAATGGTTTTATTATACTAAAAAAATGTGCATGGGGATGGAAAGCCAACATACTTATGATGAAGAGTAATAAATCTTTTTCTTTTCTCCACTTCAAATTTATGCTTAGGTTAACTTTGAGAAGTGAGGAGTTTGCTATGAACACACACACACAAGATCACAAATAATTCTCAATATATACTTCTCTGGCACTAAATGGAGTGATGAGGAGACCAACCCTAGACCCACAATCCAAGAGGGAGGGCCCCGATGGGAGGCGGAGGGCACCCCCGGCCCTGCCAGCCCTCGCCAGCCTCACACCTCACACACACACACACACACACATATATATATATATATGTGTGTGTGTGTGTATATAAATAGTGATCAATTATCATTAGACTCATCAGAAAGACGGCAACCATCTGAGTGATGTGCAATTGCAGAGTTAAAGTGTAATTAAGTTACGTTGAAGCCAATTCTCAAGGTTTAAATAGAAAAAGAAAACCTTCCTAATGAAGTGACCATAACAAGATATTTACTGTATTTGAAAGAAGCACAACATAAAAGGAAAAGTACACAGTCTGGGGTGCTCAAATACAGGCTACATGGTTAACATCAGACCCTGGTCTCCTGGTCTGTAAAATGCAAACACAGAAGCTCTTCTACAAACTTTCATAAACAAACTAAGTTCCAATTTGAGCGAAATGCTGTCAACCTTGCTGCATAGGCAGATGGAGTTAATAGCAATGCAGAATCATTTCAGCCTCAGTGGTTGGACCACAGTTAGTCTACATCTGTTCTATCTGAAGCATTGTCTTTCTTTTATAAATGTATTTACGATTAAAAAATGAAAGACATAATACTAACATCTTTGGATAATAAAGAATCCCAGGTTAGACCAGTAACATCAAAACCTACAGTTATCACTTAAGCACTGAGTACCTGGTTCTGGGAGCAAATAGAGTTAAAAAAAAAAAAAGTATCTTTTGGAAATTAACTGGTATATAAGTTAAAAGTTTGGGGGCCATTATACAACTATTATCCAAGGTTGGTTATGAGAATTAACTAAGAATAAGCCAGGCAGAAAGCCTGGTACATTCCTACAAGCCTTTCAGACTGATAAAATGGGATAAGAATCACTGAAACGTCAAGAAATGTCAAATCAACTTCTGTACATACTCTGGAAGTCATAATTTTTTAAAGTTAGAAATCATTCTTTTATTTTATGTATTTTATTCAGATTGAGAAAATGAAGGGGCAGTTTTTTAAAAGGCCAGATAGTATCTTAAATTGGACCCATAAAACTAATCAGACTTACTCCACTACTATTTAAGAAAGTATCTGTCTAAGGCAAAAAAACCCACAAGTCAGGCACTTATAAGAAAGCTACCTGCATTATTTGGACCAAAACTGTACAACTAAAACTGGCTCTAATTCAGAGCAACAGCCGATCTTAATGTTTATGGAGACTGCTTAGATTTGAGCAAATTCAGTTAAAAAGACATTAAATATTATCCTAAGTATTGGGATATTGCTAAGTATTGGGGTTATACCAGGTCACAAGAGACCACAAATTCTGAGAAGATGCCAAAAGTTTTCTTGAGCCAGTTCTATGGGACAAAGCATGAAAATCCCTAAACAACATGCCAACATCTGCCCTCAATTCCAGAAGCAGGAAGCAAAGACATGACCCAATCACATGATATCAAAGCACAGTCCATCTGTTCAGAGAATGTTGCATTATGTAAGCCACCGCCAAGAAAGTAAAGTCAAAGGCACAGGTTTATTGACGTGTGCAGGGGGCTCTGTGGTTTGAAGAGACATGTTTTCACATCAAAAGGGTCATCTATAGGATAATAACATTTTCAAAACTCCCTCCATTTAACACAAACACATCTGATATAATACAAAGGTACTACAGAACTGTATTGGGTTTCAGATAACTGTTTCAACTGAGGCCTAAAATTTTTTTAACAATGAGCAGCTCTCCCCTCAGGAACAAGACTTATCTCCCTCTCGATTTTCTGATCAAGCAGCTCCCCCATTTAATTTCAACAAACAGATCACCTAAAATTCTAAAACTAACCACTGTACTGCAAGTCCTTTCAATTACACATTTCAAACCTAAACAATGTCACCATCTTACAAACTACTCAATCAATAAACATTATACCAGGTCTTTTTATCAGCAATATAAAAAGATACCAACCTTCTCTTAAGAACTTTATAATCTGTAATCATTCCTCCTCCCTCCCACCTTCAGAATGCCTTCATAAATTCTGTCATATTCAAGATTAATTTCACTTAGGTAAAATCACTCCATTAACCTGTTCCGACCCCCTTCTCATCCTTCACAATTTAAATTTCCAAAAAGAGCACACAGCCTGGAATTGGGAAAATCAAAGTTCTTGTCTCGGTTCTGTCTAACTCAGAAATTAACCTAATCTGTGTTTTATCACATGTAAACTGAGGCACTTAACGGCCTTCACCCTGGCTATTCCTGGTGGGCATCCCATATCATTATTCTCCCTCAACTCACCCCATTTAGATTATCTTTCTGTTGTTTCCAGTTACATAGAGCTTTTTAGATTGGGGAAAAATAGTAGTGGTTAATACATTCAAACCCCCAAGCACAGAATAAGGACCTAGCTTCTCAGGTGTAATTTACCAGTTAATCAATAAAATCTTTAGTTTCTGTCCTAGAGGCCCCAGGGCAGTTCTGGACACAGTTCACAAAGAAAGGGCTTAAGACTCATCAAATCCCCTCTATCCATCTGAATTCTAGCCACTATACTAGCCTTTGCAGGGGTGATACTGAAAATAGTTAACAAATGGCGGTGCAATGGCACCAAGCAATCAGAAAAAAAGGTCTAACCAATCAAAACACACATGGCTCAGTGGGAACTGCTGTTTGAACACCAGTATCAGTCCTACCTAATACTAATAGAAAACAGCAAAGTCAAACTCCAAGGCAACTTTCTCATTTAATCTTCAGTCTATCTAATGACTTAGGCAAAGTAGGTATCAGTCCTATTTCCTGAATAACAAGATATGAAATTGGGGCTAGTACCCAAATCTAATAACCAACTCCTTTCTCCACTTCATATGACCTCTCCTTATTCTATATGCAGAATTATCAATATTATATAAACTGTACTATAAATAACAGTATAAATACTAAAGAAATAGTCAAATGGAATTCATTCAACAAAAGTCTTTAAGTAGAATAGAATATTCTAGGTTCTGAGAGCATAAAGAAAATGAAAAGTATGACTTTCTGCCCTCTAGGTACCTATATCACATTCAAGAGCACAGTTTAAGTATCAGTACAAACAGTAGAAACAGACAACACAAACTGGGCTGTACAGTCCAGAGAACTTAAAAGAGTTCAGAACTAGCCCGTACAGGAAGTCAGGACTGGGATCCTCTCAACCCTCAAAAGGGACAAGATTAAATATGCAGTGAAAAGGCTGAAAAGTCAGGAATCAATGGGAAAACAGAAATCTCTGGAATTGAGCATTTGCAGTAGTAACAAATGAGAGAGTTGGACAGTCAGCAATGGCCTTACACATAAGCTTCAAGTGTTGCCGGAAGAGCTAAATACAAATGGAAAGTCTTGGTTGGGTCAGGAAGATAAGCATGGCAGTAGCCCATACAAAAGCCTCGATTAGAGAAACACTGTAACGCAACTCTATCTGAGGCATAATAAATAGGCAGGACTAAACTGATGTCTGTGTGCAAAGAAGTGCAGAGACTATCAAAAGGCATTAATATAAACGAGTTGGTTTTTTTGGCATGTTTTCAAAAAAAGTTATGAAATGGTAGAAAGGAAGCAAACAGTATTCTCACATGGAGATGTATGTTAACCTAGCAGTGCTAAACTGTACAAAGGGACAGAGAACCAATTTCCTTAGGTGAAATCTATGTGGGACAGAGCAGAAGTAGGACAGAGAATTACAGAAACAGATCCAGACAATAAGAAAACAATGACAAGCCTATTAAAAAAAAGATGCCAAATTATACATTTTAAAAAGCATTTGGGCTTCTTTAGTATGTATGAAAGGATAGAGTGAAATAACATAATCAAGGAGGGCAGGCAGCCCAGTTGAGGTAGTCTAGACTTAGAGTAACAGCATCTAAATTAGCTTGTAGAGTAAGCTCGCCAGCACAGTATGTAAACTCCTCCAGGGCATGGACTGAGCAATGTTCTGTATGTCAATTAAGTCCAATATTGTTATATGAATGCATGGAACACCGCATATGCTAGACTAGGTGGGAAAGAAAGGACTATATTATTTGAGTAATTAGTGGCATGGAAATGTTATGCTTGATGCATAACTATATTGATTTGGCCACTTGCCCACACATTTATCTCGCCCTCTTTAGACATCATGTCTTCGTTTCCTTTAATATCGCACTAGTGAGAAAGGACTCTAGGAATGTCCTAAAACATCTGAAAAAAACATGTTTGAAACATGTTTTCAAACATAAGGGCAAAAATCTAAAAGTAAATAATAAAATTCAAAAATAAATTGCTTCTCAGAAAACTGATAGCGGAAAAATGGATTATGCCAGACAATTCATAATATATATTGTTACACAGGTTTAAGAAACAGCCCTGTGAGGAAATCCTAAATCCAGTTCTTAGAATTGAGTACTTAACCACCCCACACCTCAGTTTTCTAATCTAAAAAACGAGGCAAACACCACAGTCTTGAGGGTTTAGTTGTGAGGATTAGATTATGTCCTTTGGTGTATTTCATGCATGCACATCATAATAAGCTCTTAAACGATGGCAGCTATTAAAACGACTTGGTACTCTCAGCCATGAGCTTTTTTATATTTTAAGAACATTTGATGTTTAATTGCAGAAACAGAAATGTACTTTCACTGCATTTTAGATGCTAGTACTACAGCCCTATATTTTCGTTTTTGGTGCTTTACTTGGGATGCTAACAGTTTTTCACTCCCCCTTCCACAGCGGTGGCGGATGACCGACCACGCACCCCAGCCCGGGTTAATATTTTGGAAACCACCGCCGAACCAACCATTCTCCCTTGAAAACCAGACCACGGGTTCCTGTCACTCAAGACCGGGAACATCATTCGCGATGTTCCTTCGAGGAAATAAAAGCGTTGGATCAATTCACAGTCATGCCCCTTCAAACCTTCCAAACCCCGGAGACTGAGCAAACGCGCAAGTTTCTACAGCGGAAACAATCTGTAGCCTTCTGGTTACTGGCTTCACTTCAGCCATCTCCCCGGACGAAAGAAGAAACATCCAGTGCATCTTCGAGGGTCCTTCGCCGCGCACAAAGCTTCGCGGCTCCCCTTCCGAAGCTCCCCAGCTGGAGAAACATCCCTTCTTTTGGGGGGTCCGGCTGGCGCCGAAGGCAAGGGCAGCCCCGCTGACCCACGGTGGTCTCCAGCACACGTCGCCCCAGCCCACCGCTCGGAAGTGCAGGAGACTCAGATATCACACCCCACGCACCCCACTTCACCCCCGCCACCGCCCCCCCCCCGGGAAGCCTCCCACCCCAACCCCGCCCCGGAGCCTCGCGCAGCAGCCCGCGCCGGCTGAGGGGCCCCGGGCCACGCCACACAGCGCCCCGACGGGAGGCGGAGGGCACCCCCGGCCCCGCCAGCCCGCGCCAGCCTCACACCCCCCGGCTCCCGGCCCGCGCCCGCTCGTGCGCCCCCGGGCAGCCGCGGACCTCGGACGGTTCCGCCCGGAGCCACCTCCCCGGGCGCCGGCGGCGGCGCGCGGGCGGGATCCCCAGCCCTTCCACCCGCCCCGGGCCTCGCCCCCGCCCCGTCTCGGCTCCCCGCCCGCGGCTCGCGCGGCCGCGGCCCGGCCAGGAAAGCCCGGCCCCGGCCCGGGCGCCGCCACCTGCGCCCCCGGCCCCGCGCCATGTTTGAGAAAGAGAAGGAGCGAGCCAGAGGCCGGGCCCGGCCCGCGCGCCCCGCGGCCCCCGCGCGCCCCGCCGCGCCGCTACACACCCGTCACCCCCGGGGCCAGCGTCGCCGCCGCCGCCAGCACCAGGAGGAGCAGCCGGCGTCGTGGAGCAGCGGCCGCCGCCTCCATGGTCCCGCCGCCACCGCCTGTGGCCCGGCCCGGCCCGGCCGCCGCCTCGCCTCAGCAAGCCTCGCCTCGCCCCACCTCCCTTGCCGCGCCGCGGCCTCGCACCGGCCCTTTGTAACTGCTCCGGGGCCGCGCGGCCATTGGCTGCCGGGCTCCCGCCGGCCCCGCCTCCCGGCCGTCTGCAGACGGCCGAGTGGGACCCAGCCCCGAGCCCCGCCCGCGCGCCCGCGGGCGGCCAATCAGGAGCTGGGGGCGCTAGGCCTCAGGCCACGCCCCCAGGCTCCCTGAGGGCTGCGCCCCAGACCCCTGCCCCAGGCCAAACGGCCCTCAGCCACCCGCTAGGAGGAGGTACGGGGTGGGTGGGGTCGCGCCCGCGCCCGTTCCTGGAGCTGGGGGGCGGAGCCGTTGGGTGTGTCTGGGTGTGAGTGGCTTTCGGAAATAGGCTGGGGCTGCTCCACGCTCTTTTTCTCTAGCCCCCTCCAGGCACCTAAGATCTTGCAACCTCACAACCCCATCCTGATCCCTGTTTACGGCCCTGCACCCCAGTCTCCAGCACCTTCATGCAGATCCTCAGGATCTGTCATGCTTCAACTTTCCCTGCCCAGATGCACGCCTAACTTTCAAACTCCCTCCCAATCCTTCTTCATGCCCTTCAGGTTGCGACCCAATCCAGCTCACCCCCCCCAAATTGCAGGCCGAGAAAGTCCCCAGATCCTGGCCTCAAATCACAACCTCAGACTTCGGATCCGGAGCTCATACACACCCCCGAATAGCCTCCCGCCTCCCTCGGGAGCTCGGCAGACCTAGAAGAGGGGATCCAACCATTTTCCTCCCTTCTTATCCTTCCCCATCCAGAAGGGAAAGGGAAGGCCCCCACCCCCAATCCCGATAGGAAGAGAAACGATCTCCTTCTTAACACGCAGCACCCCCGGGGCGGAGGGGGAACAGTCATTACTTAGAGTTGCCTCTGACACGCCCGCACAATAATTCTAAGGTGTCACTAGAAACCCAAATAAACCCGGCTACATTTTCATTCTGAATTCTTAATTTACTGTGAGACGCTCCACCCACCTTCCCTCTGGGACGCGAAATGAGCTCCAGATTTGTAATTCTTCCTGTCAGACTAGTCCTCTCTTCAGACACAAACAGAGCAGAGGAGGCTGTTACATAGAACAGAGAACATTTTTCCAAGGAACCTTTTAAGGAGAAAATTTTATTTTCTGTGTAATTTGAACTTGGAATTAAATAAACCTTGGTAGCAGGAATCAGAATCAGCCTTTAGTATTGATTTGTAAATTACTTTAGCGCTCCTAGGTGAGCATTTCACCTGCCTGTGAAGCCTCTCTCAGTGAGCTGTAAAGGGAAGGGTGGGGGTGTTGGGCTGTGCTCTAAGACCTGCCCTCCTCAGCTCCTGGCCAGGACACCGAGTTGGGCAAATTAGTTAACATTCATGAACCTCCATTTCTTCATCTGTAGAACGGAAATAATATCTACTTCCTAAGAGTAATGAGAGGATATAAGATTTGGGGGCTCCCCTTCCCCCTTTCAAGTTCTATTTCTTTTTAAAAAAAAAATTACTTATGCATACAAGAGCTGGGGTACAGGCCAGACATGGGGTGGGGCTGTAAGGGTCCACCAGAGACAGAATGGGTAACAGAAGAGACTGACTGAAATACACTGCTGAGGGGAGCAGCGGGGGAAACAGGGGGGTCTGTCTCGCCATGTGGGTTTCTCCCTGGCCGGCTGGGGATCGAACTCATGCTGCAGAGGCTGCGGATTGCTTCACAGTGCGGTGCTTAACCCCTTGCGCCACCAGGGAGGCCCCTCAAGTTCTATTTCTAGTGCTTCTTCCAAACCCTTCCACCTGCTCATCTCCTCTGGACAGATAAGAGCCTGCATCCATTCATGGAACCACCTAGCCAGAGCTATTGCTTCTTCTGAAGCCAAGGTCACAGACCGCTGGAAATCACCCACTGCAATCTCTCTTCTTGCCCCTCCGTAGGCTGAACAACCCAGGCAGGGGCTGCTTCTGCCAAGCTCCAGCCCCAATCTGCTCTGTCTCTCCCTCTTTCTTCAGTAGAGACTTAGTAAGTCCAGGCCTTAGGATGCCTGATGTCTCTAGTTTTTTCAAGGCTCTCATCTCAGTGTCTTGCATAAGATCAGAACTCAAACTCCTAGGGATTGACCCAAAGGACACAAAAACATTAATTGAAAAGAATACCTGTACCCCTATGTTTATTGCAGCACTATTTATAATAAGTAAGACTTGGAAACAACCCAAATGCCTGAAAATAGATAACTGGATCAAGAAGATGTGGTACATAGACACAATGCAATACTTCAGCAATCAAAGAAGATAAACTCATGCCATTCGCAGCAACATGGATGGAGCTAGAAGGGATTATGCTCAGTGAAACAAGCCAGAGGGAAAAAGAAAAATATTAGATGATTTTACTTATAGGAAGAATATAGGGGAACCAAATAAGGCATCACGGAAAAAATAATAACAATGAAAAAAACAAAAATAAACAGACAACTATAAATCAGAGACATTCTGCAGGGGAGGGTGAGGGAAAGGGATCAAAATGAGGAAGGGAAGAGCACAAGGGACTACAGTGGTGATGCACAGGTGAATTGGTAGTGGAAATTCTATGGGGACTACACCTGAGAAAAGAAAGCAAACATTGTAAAAAAAAAATGATGTAAAATATATATAAATAAATAAATTATAAATTATATAATAAAAAGATCAGAACTCAAGAGATATTTATTGTATGCATGAACGAATGAATGGTTCACCTTACCCAAGTGACTGTTCTCTTGCCATTAGGTTCTTCATCTCTAAAATGGAAATTTTATGGTACCTACCTACTCACTTATAAATAAGGGATTGAATCACATGTCTTGGACCCTTAAATGATGTAATGATGTAATGTGTCTGGAGCAATGTCTGGAACATAGTAAATATTTAGTTAATGTCATTTCCTTTGCCCATCCGTTTCCAACTCTGTTTGATTCTAATCAGCGTTCATGTTCATGTTAACCCATGCCATTGCCTTACTGAGCCTCAGCTGATCAGTGTTAGGATATCTTCTCTGACACACTTCCAGCCCCTTAACATTTTCCATGGAATCAAGTATGTTCAATAGGAAACTGAAGAACAGGAAGGAGAAGCAGACTATTTTTAAATTTTGTTTTCCTGCTATTAGGAGGAAATTTCCATGAGCCAAGACTCTGGAAATAAACTATATTAAAATGGAACCATAAATTATAAATTTCAAATAATGGTTCTCAAAATTTATATGTCATCAAACTACCTGGGGAGTTTTTTTTTTCTTTCTTTCTTTTTTTGTCTTTATTTCTCTTTAAAATAATTTTTCTCAGGGGAGGGAAAAGCACAAGAGACTATGGTGATGGTTCACAGGTGACGTGGTGGTGGGAATTTTATAGGGATTACACCTGAGAGGAAAAATCAAACATTATACAAAACTGAACAACGATGTATAAAATTTAATAAAAATATTTTTTTAATAAATAAAATAATTTTTTCTTCTTGTGACGCATGGAGGAGCTTTTTAAAACGCAGATTCCTGAGTCTCAGCCTAGAGAGTCTGCTTTGGTTCATCTGAAGAGAAGAATCTGCATTTTTAATAAACACCCCAGGTGATTATGCTACTGTTGGCCGCAGGCCACTGGTTTAGAAAGTGTAACCTTAAAATTCATAAAGCAAAAAAGTATGCACTGATTTCATTTTTTGGCAAAGGATAGACAATGGAAAGAAGGCTTTGGCTTTGCAAGCCTGCAGAAGCCCCTTGGAATTCTGGCACTTATTCAGTGTGGGATCTGCACACATAACTTGATCTCTCTGAGATGTCACATCCCCCACTGTGAAATGGGATAATGACACTGACTCATATCTTTGTTGTAAGGTCTCAATGAGCTATTGTCCATGAAGACTATCATAAATGTTAATTCCCTTCATAGTCTCTATGGGTTCTCAGAAAGATTTATAGGTAGTTTTCTCCAATGTCATGATTTAAATGGAGAAGAAACTAGAGACCAGTCCCCCATCCAGTCATCTGCAGAGTCATAACTAGGAGACACTCACTAAGTGCCTTGTCAGCTACAAAATACTACCCTCAGTCTTTAGGGTGAGTAGATACCTTGCTTTTTCTTCTGGATTATAACCTGAAGTGAGATATTTTCCCTCAAATAGAAAGCAGAGATTACTAGTTGCCTAACCTCTATCCATGTCTTCATTTGCTTAATAACAGAATCCTCATTTCCTTTGGAAAAGCAGCTACCAAGTTAAAAAATATCTGTTTCCCAACAATAAGCATGCGACAGTTCTGGCAAATGAAATATAAGGAGAAGTCTAATAAGCACAGCTTATGGGAAAGATATTGTTTTCTCCTTAAAAGAAAAAAAAAATCATCACAGTCTCACCTTCCTTCTGCCTGGAACACAGTTGCTAGGCATGGATGTTCAGCAGCCATTTGTGAAGATAAGGATGATTGGTGAGAACTAGGAATAGTAGAGAGAAAAATAGAGTCTGGGTCCTTGACAAATTCCTTAGGCAACTGAACCAGATCTAAAACGCCTGCCCCTGGACATATTATTATATAAAATAAACATCTTCTACTTTTAGCCTTATGACTTCTTAATTCTAGTTGTAAGCCCATTCTACTGTGTTATGTTTTATTTCTGGCTTGTTTTTAACCCATATTATTGATTGCAAGCATTACTAGCTATTGTTAACTCTTGGTTACTGAATAACAAATCACATCAAAACTTAATAACTTAGAATAATAAACATGTATTATTTAATGTATTGCCCAGACTGGCCAGTTTTTCTGGCCTAGCTCAATTTAAGCTGATCTCGGCTGGGCTTACATATGAGTCTGCTGTCGGGTGGCAGGATAACTGAGGGCTGAATAGGTCTATAATGGTCTGGATCAGCTCTGTGGTGTGGTTTTTCACTCTCCAGCAGGCTAGCCTGGGCTTGTTCACATGATTGTCCAGGGGCCAAGAGAATGAGTGAAAGGTTGAAACTGGCACATCCCATTGTGTTTGGGCATGAATTGAGTCAAGCCCAACTTCAAAGCAGGGGGGAAATAGACTCCATTTGTTGATAAGAGCAGTTTAAAAATCACATTACAAAAGGGGCATGCATACCAAGAGGTAAATAAGTGTGGTGATTTTTGCAAACACTTTTGCCATTTTTTCCCTGATCTTCACTTTCTTTTTACCTCTAGTCTTTGCATGTCAAATCACTTTCATTTTGCCTGAAGTACATCCTTTCAAATTCCCTGTAGAGAGAGTGGGACAATGGCAAATAATCTTAGTTTTTGTTTGACTGAAATGGCTATATGTCATCCTTATTTTTGAACAGTGTTTTCACTGGATATAGATTTCTAGGTTGGTCATTGTTTTCTCTCAACCACTGAAGATATTCCACAGTCTCTTGTTCCGTTGTTGTTTGTGTGAACTCAAATATTAGTCTGTAGCTCCTTTGTAAGTAATCTGTCTTTTTTCTCTGTATGGTTTTTTCAATTGACATTATTTTTCAAAAATAAAAAAATAAACAACAATTATAAATAATATATTTAGATATTTATTTTTTAGGTTCACAACAAAATTGAGCAGAAATTACAAAGCATCTATAGATCCTCTGCCCTGACCCATGCCTCCTTCACTATCAACAACCCCCAAAACTTTTTTACAATGAACTTACATAACACATTTTCATGTGAAGTCTGTAATTTACCTTAGAAATCACTCTTGGTGTTGTATAGACTGTAGGTTTTAACAAAGGTATAATGACATGTATCTACCATTATAGAATCATACAGACTAGTTTCAATACCCTAAATATTCTCAGACTTCGGCCTACTCAATTCCTCCTTCCCCCTAGCCCTTGGCAACCACAAGTGTTTTTTTTTTTATTGTCTCCATAGTTTTGCCTTTTCTAGAATGTCACATAGTCAGTACGAAACCTTTTAAGATTGGCTTCTTTCACTTAGCATTTTGTATTTAAGATTCTTCCATGTCTTTTCATGGTTAAGTATCTCAATTCTTTTTTTATTTTTAAAGATTTGTTTATTTATGCGTACAAGAGCTGGGGTTGAGGCCAGAAGTGTGGGGGGTGAGAGGATTCACCAGAGACAGAGTGGGGAACAGAACAGGCAGACTGACTGAAATACACTGCTGAGGAGAGCAGCGGGCGAGGCAGGAGAGGTCTGCTGTGCCATGTGGGTTGCTCCCTGGCTGGCTGAGGATCAAACTCAAGCTGCAGAGGCTGCGGATTGCCTCATAGTGCTGTGCTTAACCCCTTGAGCCACCAGGGAGGGCCCCCCAATATCTCAATTCTTAATGTTGGATAATATTCCATTGTGGCAGCAATCCCTCTGCCCACCTGTGACTATGCAGGTGCTTCTTTTCACCAACTCTGTCCCTCTGCAGGGCATGCCAGGACTTCTCTTCACTGACCTCCCTCAGCGGAGGCAGCTCTCCTCAAGGCACCCTACCTGCAACCGTGCAGGCCTCTCTTAACAAACCTGTCCCTTTCAGGGCAGCTCTTCCTGCCTACTTGTGTCTGTGCAAGTGTCTTTTTCTCTTTTGTTCCTTTCCCTAATAAACCCACCCTTTAAATATAAAAAAAAAAAATTCATTGTATTGATTCATTGCTCTTCATTTATCCATTCACCTACTGAAAACATCTTGGTTGCGCACAACTTGGAATTTATGGATAAAACTCCTGTAAACATCCATGTGTGGGTTTTCCTTTGGACTTAAATTTTTTTTTTTTAAATAGAGGCATGTTTTTATTTATTTATTTATTATATTTGTTTGTTTGTTTTGTTTTTTTATACATGCACTGGGTACAGTCAGAAGCGCGGGAGGGTGAGAGAATTCACCAGAGCCAGAGCGGGGAGCAGAGCAGGCAGAAGGACTGAAGTACACTGCTGAGGGGAGCAGCGGGCGGCAGGAGAGGTCTGCGCGCCATGTGGGACCCTCCTCAGGTGGCCGGGGAGCAGCCGGGGATCGAACCGGCGCCGCAGAGGCCGCGGGCAGCTTCGCAACCCAACGCTCAACCGCTGCGCCACCGGGGAGGCCCTGGACTTAAATTTTTAACTCATTTGAGTAAATACCAACAAGCGCAATTGCTGGATCATATGATAAGATAATGTTTAGTTTTGTAAGAAACGGCCAAACTGTCTTCCAAAGCAGCTGCACCATTTACCATCCCCACAACAAATCAAAGGGCCTGTTTCTCCATACCTGGCTGCTTTTATTTACTGAATTTTTTTTTAACCTCTAAAAGTTTCACGTGATTCTTTTTAAAATCTTGTATTTCTCTTCTCATTATGTTCACGTTTTTTTTCCCTAAGCATATGAAGCACAGTTACAATAGTTAATTTTTTTTAAAGATTTATTTATTTATTTATACAAGCACTGGGTACAGTCAGAAGCGCGGGAGGGTGAGAGAATTCACCAGAGCCAGAGGGGAGAGCACAGCAGGCAGAGTGATGAAGTACAATGCTGAGGTCGCCCGGTGGCCGTGGATCGAACCGGTGCTGCAGAGGCTGCAGGCAGCTTTGCAACCCAGTGCTCAACCACTGTGCCACTGGGGAGGCCTACAATAGTTATTTTAATGAGCTTGTCAGATAACTCCATCACCTTTCTCATTTCTGGATCTGTTTTTGCTTATTCGGGGCCCTCCTTTTTCTGCTGCTTCTTTCATCTAGGGATTTTATTTTTATTTTTTTTTTTTTAACGATTTATTTATCCATGCATGCAAGAGCTGGGGTACAAGCCAGAGGTGCGGGGGTGGGGTGGCTGTTGGTGGTGAGAGAATTGACCAGGGACAGAGCCGGGAGGAGAACAGGCAGATTGACCGAAGTACACTGCTGAGGTGAGCAGTGGACCAGACAGGAGAAGTCTGCTGCGCCATGTGGGTTCCTCCCTGGGGATAGAACTTGCACTGCAGAACTTGCGGACAGCTTCACAGGTTGCTTCACAGGTTGCATCCTAACACCTTGCGCCACCAGGGAGGCCCTAGACATTTTTTTGTTTGTTTGTTTGCTTGTTTGTTTTAAAGATTTATTTATTTTTATACAAGAGCTGGGGTACAGGCCAGAGGTGCGGGAGGGTGAGAGGATTCACCAGAGACAGAATGGGGAGCAGAACAGGCAGATTGACAGATGTACACTGCTGAGGGGAGCAGCGGGTGAGTCAGGAGAGGTCTGCTGCGCCATGTGGGTTGCTCCCTGGCCGGGGGATCTGCAGTGGCTTCAAATAGCTTCATAGGTTGCGTCTTAATCCCTTGTGTCACCAAGGAGACCCAACCTAGGCATTTTTTTTTTAATTGGATGTCAGAAATTGTAAATTTTAGGGTGTGATATGCTTGATTTTATTGTAGTCCTTTAAAGAATCTTGAAATTTGTCTGACAGTGTCTTAGATACTTCAGATTAATTTTATCCTTTTGGTATTTATTTTAAAACTCCTCTAGGTCTCCAAAATAATCATTATTCTTAGACTAATTTTGCTTCACTTGTAAGGTGTGGCTTTTCTGGGATCAGTATTAAATGATGTATATATTGAACAATGTCTGTCTAATCTGGTTGGAGAGAATTCAAATGATTCCTGACCTAATCTGAACTCTCTCCTCCCAAGTTCATTTTGCTGGCCTCATGGGATTTCACTCTATGTGTTTATAGGTTAGTTTTCAGCCAAAGACTCAAACGGACCCCTATGCAGATTTCTAAAACTCTCTGTTCCTCTCTAGAACTCTGCCTTACAAATTCTAGCAGCTGCAACATCCTAAGCACTGATCTCTATCTCCAGGACTCAGAAGAAATAGTGAGTATCTGTGTCTGTTATTCATTTGCATATCATCTTTTGTGAAATGTCTGCCCAAGTCTTTTGCCTGGGTCTTTTATTGTTAATATTTTTTGCTCGGACTGTTATCTTATAAATGCTATTTTCAAAGATTCATGGTTTTACATATTCTTTTACAATTAGTTTATTTACTATACTGTCAAGTAGATATTTGCTTACCCTCAGTCACAAATGTATCTCCTAGCTGTTCTAGTTGCTGTGTAGTTTTAACTTTTACATTTAAGTCTTTGAGCCATCTTGAATGACTCTTGTATAAGATGTGATGTTGGAATCATGTTTCAGTTTTTACATACTGGCATTCAGTTATTTAGCATGATTGACTGTTAAAAAAAAAGCTTCCCCATTAAGTTATATTAATACCTATGGCAAAAATCATTTGACTGTATGTCTGAGGGTTTATTTCTTTTGTTTAATGCCAGTATCACCATCTTGCTTACTGTATTTAATGATAAGTTTTAAAATCATGTAGAGTTAGCCTTCCAGTTTTGTTCTTCATTGGCATAACATTGAATCTATAATCACATTTGGGAGAATTGACATCTTTATAATACTGAATATTCTCACCTGTGAGCATAGTATATTTCTCCACCTCTTTACGTCTTTAATTTTTCTGAACAATGTTTTATGGTTTTTATTGTTAAAAGTGTTCATAACATTTATAAAATTTATTTCTACATGGATCTTTATGCTATTGTAAATGCAACTGGTTTTGAAATTTTATTTTCTAATTGTTGTTTCCACATTTTAATTTCAATTATTTTACTTTCATGTATAAACATCCTGTTTAGATCTTTTTCAAATCTGCTCAGACTTTCTTTATAGTTCCTTATTTCCAACAAGTGTTGTCCAAGTTGGTCATTTTTGAAAAGCAACATAACAATTATAGTTACTTGTTAGTTGTGTTTGTATATGATTATTTCAGCATTTTAATTCTTTTGGTTCTATTTCTTCTGTCATTTGTTATCACAGTACCTCTGTGTAATTATAGTTACTTTTCATTAATTTCTATTTTCCTTGAGATTTTATTTGTGGAAATCCTTTAGAGATAAGTTAGGTGCCTCTGTCAAAGATCTGCATTTGTTCTTGCCACCTGTGTCACTACCAATTTCATATAACTCCAACTTAAATTATTAGCTTGATGTGTTTTTTTTTTTTTAACTTGCTTGATATTTGGAAGATACAAGTAAGATGAATTTTGACTCCAAACTATATGAAGACAGCTTGTGGCTCTAGATTCCAGTAATAATGTTTTTAATGGTGTGTTTGTCTTGCTCATTACTTAGGTCCATGCAGGTTAATGGGGTTAGTAGTTATTTCTGGTTCTCTTTTTCACTGGACATGTAGACCTTTGGGATCTCATTTCTATGGGGGAGATGTCCAGGGGTGTTGGATGGCCCTGATCTTTGTTCTCTGTAATTCCCTGTACTCTGTGAGGCCAGACAACAGACGCACAGGTCACTGTACATCTGGTTCAAGCAATGCCTGGGGGCAACAGCCAGCTCTAGTCACCCCGTTGAGTTCTTTCATTCACATAGATTTTGACTGGAGCATTTCTTGCTTTCTTACCAGCTCATAAGTATATTAAGGTAGATATATTTCCCCTGCATTTTTAGTTGTTTTTTTTTTCCTCCATGGGAAGGTCAATTCACCAACTATGGGAAATGAAACTCCTACTACCTAGCCCCTCCAATAGACAGATATCTGAAAAATTACTATCTAGTTTCCTGTTACAGTAGCCTACAGTCATAACTGTTATAGGTATCAAAGCGTATTCAAACAAGAGCTCTTTTGCCAACATAGTCCAAGAGAGACTGCTTCTGGCTCTGTGTCTCCTTTTTCTCTGACATTAAAATATGCTCACAGGCTGTCTATTCCCGCTCGCCTCTGTCAAGCTGCTTTCCCCAAATGTTTGGTTTACTTTTAAGAAAATGTTTTGTTTTGTGTTTTGTATTATTTTGTTTTCGCTTAGACTTTTGTTATGAATGTCTGGTTTCAAACATGCTGCGGATAAAGAACTTGTCCTATGGATAAAATACTTTCTCTTATTTGGGGACTTTATTATTAAGCTTTGGTTAATTTTTTAAATGTCCTTGGATACTGGAAAACAGAAGTTTTTTGGGTTTTGTGCACATGAATTTGTGACTGTGTGTATTTAATTCTGATAATTAATCTTTACTTATTTTTTGACTGTTTGATCTGCAGACATCACACACTCCCCACTGCTTTCACTGTTTCCCCAGAGACACATCCTCTGGTCTTTACCACCCTCTTTACCTGATCATAGATATAAAAAGTAGCATCCACTTTTTGGCCCCTGGGAGTAGGGGGGGTGATGGATAGTGCTGGTGGGGGTGCTGAGTAGCGCCGGTTATCTGGCTTTCTTCTCTCTGTCCTTGAGAAGCATTCCCATAACTGCAGTCTGTGGCTCTTATTACAGCAGTTTCCAGCCCCCACTCTGCACACAGCCGGACATTAAGCAGCCCCAAGCCTCTCTCTAGGTCTCAGCGTCCCATGGGCTGATAGCTAGGTTTCTGCCTTGCGCTCATGTCTCAGCTGCTGAGCTTGTCTCCTGTAGTCCCCACAATTCCCCCTCCTGGCCCAGTCACCGGTATATGATTCCCCATCCAGCCTCAGCCCATGAATGAGTACCTGCTCCAGGCCGAAGAACCTCCTAATGTGCACGTCTCTGCTCGTCACTTCTCTCTCTGTCTGTGGAAATGTCTTGCTCCTTGTTAGAATCCCTAGAGCCCACTGCCAGCCTGTTATCTGTCACTCTTCCCTGGGCTGCCCCCTGCCCCACTAGACTCATTGCCTCACCAGAGTCCTGTCCCTTTCCTTGGGTTACCCTGCCCTACCAGCTGCACTGTCTCAGGGGAAACCTGGTTTCTCCCCATCAGCCAGGCACATTCCCTTGTGGTCAAGACATAAATGAGAATGTTCAATAAGTTGTTACTACTCCTTCCTCTCAGCTCGAATTTTCTTTTAATCACATGTTCTGGAAAACAAAACAAAGCCAGAAGATATAGAGCACATGCCCTTGTGGCCTCTTTGTAGCAGACCTGCACGTATTTAATTTATATATACACACACACACACACACACACACCCTCCAAACATGCACATTCATGCCCATGTTTAGAACTATGCACCCAAAACAACAGTGTCCATATTTTTTAAATTTTATTTATTTATGCATGTAAGAGCCAGGGTGTAGGCCAGAGGTGGGGGTGGGGGGGGTAAGGCGGTGAGAGGATTCACCAGAGACAGAGGGGGGAGCAGAACAGGTGGAATGACTGAAATACACTGCTGAGAGGAACAGCGAGAGAGACAGGAGAGGTCTGCTGCACCATGTGGGACCTGCCTAGCCGGGGATTGAACTCATGCTGCAGTGCTGCCAATCGCTTCATAGTGCTAAGACTTAACCCCATGTGCCACCAGGGAGGCCCTGCAGTGTCCATATTGATGAGGAGAGAATTTAACAGAAACACAGCAGCACTGGAAAAAGCTTCATGTAGCTCTACACAGCAGATCAAACAGTCAAAAAACAAGCAAGGATAACTACCAAGATTGAGTGGGCACATAAAGCCACACACATTCACACACAGACTCACATATGCAAAAAGCAGAGTTTTCGTCTGTCTTCCAAGGTCCACCAGACATTTATAAAATTCATCATACCCGGGCCTCCCCTGGTGGTGCAGCGGTTGAGCGCTGGGCTGCAAAACTGCCCGCAGCCTCTGCAGCACAGGTTCGATCCCCGGCTGCTGGCGAGGGTCCCACATGGCGTGACAGACCTCTCCTGCTGTGTCCACTGGTCCCCTCAGCAGTGAATTTCGTCACTCTGCCTGCTCTGTTCCCCCCTCTGGCTCTGGTGAATTCTCTCATCCTCCCGCGGTTCTGACTGTACCCAGTGCTTGTATAAATAAATAAATAAATCTTTAAAAAAAAAAAAACAAAATTCATCATATGTTAAGAAAGCTGGAGAAATTCCTCCCAAGCAGAACCCATGGAGGAGAAATCCGTGTCTGCAGTGTTTAAAGTTGGATGTTCATAACAAAAGTTCAAGTGAAAATTAAACAAAACAAAATACTCAAAAACAGTAAAGAAAAATTTCCTAAAGTAACCCAAGCATTTGAAGAAATCTGCTTGAAAGAGGGAGGAGGAGAGCCTGCCTGTGAGCATATTCTCACAGTGGGAAAGAGGTGAAGATTAGGCCAGGGGCTGAATTTCTCCTGCCCCCCATTTTCAGTGACTTTTGTTTAAATTCCCTTCCATACTGGTAACAATTGTTTAAATTCCCTTCCATACTGTATTCTATTGCAAGAAAAAACTGACAGTGACTTTTAAGCTTATCTATGTAAGGGGTAGAGAAATGGGGTTGGTATGGGCAGGGGACCTTCCAGAAGAATGGGTGCTCCCACCAGCTCAGGATCAAGGGCAGCACTTAAAGGCAAGCAGGCTCCCCAGATTCTCCAGGGCAGCCTCACCTTCCTAAATCAGGCAAGCACCAGCCCTGCATAAATCCTTTCAACCTACAGGCGAAGGGCAAAGGATCTCATCTTCATCTAATTATAGTGTCCTGGCTACCAGGAGCCTCTAAAAATTCTCTGAGCCAAAGAGGGAGGCCAACTGTCTCCAGATTGTCTTAAGCGGAGGAAATAGGAAATCTAAGAGAGTTGGTACATTCCTGGCAAACACAGGAAGAAGGAGGGTGAGCCTTAGCAGGCCTGTTGCTTCTGCCCTTTAATCTGGGTATCCTTCCCAGTTTCATCTAGATATCTCACTTTTTAAGCCAAACCCAATACCCGATAGGACCTAGGCAGCCATGGTGGCCCCAACCAGCTTGAAAGTTCCTGGACTACCTGGGAATTCAGTATTTGTGAATTACAGCTTTCCCCAGAGTGCCGGATAGCACATTAGAGGCATAATCATACCTCTGGTTCCATAAGAGAAGTTTGCATTTGATTTCATTAAGTAAGAGTAGGCTGTTTGTTCTGAACTTTGAAGTGGGAGATCAGACTTCTAGTCTTTTTTTTTTTTTTGGCTGTGTACTTTTCTCTGGATTTATTTCCCTATTTGCAAAATGTAGGAAGGGATTTGGGAGGAATAGAGTTAAAGTTGCTTCCATAATCCAAATCCCCTATCAGTAATCAGGGAGGAGGAACACTGCTTCCCAAAGTCTCGAAGTTTGGGGGTGGACATAGATTTTTTGGGTTACGAGAGAAAGAATACAATTCAAAAGAACTTAAGACAAAAAAAAAAAAAGAAATTAACTGTCATAACAGAAACAGACAAGGGCAATGATGACATCAACTGTCAGCCTCTTTCTCCATCTCTCATCTCGGCCCTTTTTCTGTGTAGTCCTTTCTCTCTCATTCAGACAACTTCTTACATGTATTAGGGAGTAGAGGGCTTAGCCAAAAATCTTCTCCTGCCTAAGATTCCCAAACAAAACCCCAGGGGTTAGAGTTTCTCAATAGAGATGCCACTGACAGATGACCTTTAGAAAGGACAATTCTTTGTTATGGGACCCTGTCCAGGGTGTCATTGATGTTTGGTACCAGGGGCCACTGAATGTCAGAAGTGCTTCCCAATCATTGTGACAACAACACAACAGCATCCCCCCTCTTTATTTCCAGTGCTAAGTGTATGGAGTGCACTTATGTGTATCAATTGCTGAGGTTAGAATCTTGGGGTAACTGGTAACCCCACCGGCCTCCTGTGGCACTGCTGGTTGAAGAGGAGTCATTTCCCAAAGGAACTATCTCTAGGTTCCTGTTACCAGGAGGGATGCTGTGTAAAGACCAATAGCTGTTGTTGGAAAGCCTCTGCCCCAGCCCTGAGGGTGAAATGAGTGCTTCCAAGGGGGAGGATAACCACCCTCCTCCAACCAAATGGTCTCCATGCCTCAGCCACTCAGAACCCTAAATCTCAGGACTCCAGCTCAAAACCGATACCTCTTATCTGACATGGGGGCCCTCCTGTTCCCTGTATTTTTGACCCCTCCACATGCTCCCTGGACTTTGATCTACAGAAGAGTCATGGTGTCCTCAGCAGCACCAACTGCTCAGAAACTCTGGACCAATCAGGGGGTGGGAGGTTCGAGGGACTAATCCTACTCAGGGCAAATGTCATTTCTCACATGTGAGCCCATCAGAAGGAGGTCACATGGCATTTCCAGGAAATAGCAGAGAGGCCCAGAGCCCCAGATGTCTTCAGACTTCTGAGAAAAAGGGAAGGTGGGGCTCTCTCTTGAAGAAATACAGTGAGTGTTTTCATGGCTCCAAGCTGGGTTGATCTGACCTAAGCAGATAAAGCACTTGGCTGCAGGAGACTAAGCTTCAGGAAATATCTCAAGTAAGTTGAAAGCAAAAGCCAGGATGCAATTTTAGGAGAGATTTCAAAGAACCTGGGCATTGAATGAGTACTAACCAGGTAGGGCAGACCAGGCCAGCTTTACCAACTCTGTCCCCTGTGTGATCACAGCTCCCCAGGATATACTTCATGACTCAGACCCGGGAATGTAACCCAAATTCCTTCTTCACTTCCAGTAAGATTGTTGAAACAATTGGGTATCTTCCAAAAGAATTTAATGAAATAAAGAAGAAAATGTGGTAAGTCCATCAGGCTTATAAAATCTTTATGTCTCAACTTCTGGAAGTTTCTGCTCCACACCCTACTTAAGAGTTCCATTTGTAGATGAATCCATATTATTTCTGAGAGAGGTTCCTTCCTCTCAGTTCCAACAAAAAAAAAGCAGGGGTCTGTGGACTTGCTGCTTGTTCTTCTCTAGCCCTCTAGGCAGGGCCGAGTGGGGAGGGGCAGGCTCCCCTGGGGGAGAACTTTCCCCCCAACCATTCTTCTTTCCTTCCTCAATCATGACTGGGGCCTGTCTTCTCAGTCTCTTGAGAGCTCCCTATTTAGGGAGAGAGCTTCCTGCTATGATTAATTGCCTAGCTATTATAGTACTGTAACTCCAGGCTAGCCAGTTTTCCTCCAAACCCCCTCATCTAATTTTTTTTAAGATTTACATATTTATGAATATAAGAACTGGGGTGTAGGCCAGAGGCGCAGGAGGTGGAGGTGGTGTCCCACCAGAGACAGAGTGGGGAGCAGAACAGACGGATCTACTGAAATACACATTAGTCCTCCAGCGGTGTACTAGTCTTCTCGTTTTGGCTCAGTTTGTATCTAGCCCTGCACAACCTCACATGTTTCCTTCGGCTCCCCAGGTACTCCCTGGAGTGGGCATGCTGAAGAGTCACAAATCCCTGCTTCACCAGCCATTGAGCCTCCCACGTGCCCAAATTCTTCCCATACGAAACTACTCCTTGGGGAATCCAGGACTTAAGAGGGACCTGTGGTCACTTACAAAGCTCTCTTTAGAGCAGAAAAACCATGACTTTTACAAGTACGTTACTGATGATACAACCTGGAAATTATCCTGTGTCTTATTTGTTTTTCGGTTCTCTCCTCCCTCCCCATCAAGTTCTGACCGGTTGTGGGGGTGGAGTGGACCACAAATATGAATAATCTTTCTGTGTTTTAGGTCAGTTGGATTTCTTTGATACATTTATTTTTAAGGTTTCCAGGCTCATCAAAAGATCTGGGATTCCCTGAGAGACAGATGCCTGGATTAATTGGGGCACACATTACCCCCTTGATGGGTAGGGAAGAAGTGACAAGACTTAATATTCTAGGCCTAGAATTAAAGTACATTCCTGAACGAATTATGGTGGCAACTTATTTGGGATTCTGATAATTGGTTTAAGTCAGTCATGGACACTAGAGCCCCTACAACCAGGAGGCTCTCCCACTGTGGGTGGAAAAAGAATAGAGGGAGGGTGAATAAGCAACCAACGTCCCCAGCAAATGCCCTCTTCTGAGAAGTGGCTTATAAACAATTTTTTTCTAGTATGATTCATAGTAAGAAATACATTTTACATTGTGACCCAGTACACACACACACACACACACACACACATACACCCCTGAACAGAAAACTCAGAAAGTGATATTTACCCCTTACCATTGGGAACACACCCTAATGCTTTGTAATTCTGGCATATTGACCAGGTAATTTGGTTCTATTTCAGTCTTTTACCATTTGGTAAAATGGCTCTATTTCAGTCTTTTAAAACCTAGTCTGAACCTATAGACCTGCATGGTGGTGCAGGAGTTAAAGTCTCAGTGTTATCAAGCTTTCGCCAGCCACTGCAGCATGAGTTCGATCCCCAGCCAGGGAGCTACCCACATGGCACAGCAGACCTCTCCTGTCTCACCCGCTGCTCCCCTCAGCAGTGAATTTCATTAGATCTCCTTGTTCTGCTCCCCACTCTGTCTCTGGTGAATCCTCTCACCTCCCGCACCTCTGGCCTGCACCCCAATTCTTGTATGCACAAATAAATATAATAAATCTTTAAAAAAAAAAACCCAAAAACCTTGGTCTGAACCCACTACATTGATTTCACGGCTCACTAATAGGTCACAACCCACAGAGTTGGGAGAATGCCACTCTTCAATTTTGCATAAACTGCTTACATTATTTAAATGTATCATAAGTTCTCCAGGGATTCAAGAGGGAAGTGTGAAGGAGGTGCAGGAAACAAGGTCATTAAGTGACTGGGGGATGTGAGCCCCTGGTCACTCAGCAGGGAGACCTTAACTGAAGAGATTTTTGACTACAAAGTGGAACTCCAGGTGCTGTCCACCAGGACTTTCCCTGTGACTAGATCAGATTGGGAGGCATGAGGTACTCCACAGGCTGACAGTATGGGTGCACAATACAGTTCAGGGCCCTGAGATACTCAGTTTTATGATTTTTGTTTCCAGAACTCAGCTCCAACCTCCCACCAAACTTCTGGAGCCTTCATGTAGGGCCAGGCTAGCCCAGCTCCTCCCATGCAGAGCCAGTGGCTGTGTACATGGAAGGGGGTGGTAAGGAGAAACAAGTTCCATCTATCTGAGGTTAAATTGCACACAAATTATTGTTGTGCAGCCATCCCGGGCCAGGTAGGTTCGTTGTTGATGCTCGCAGACAAAAAGAATTTTGGAGTCTTCAGTATCTCTAACATGCTTTTAATGCTGAATCAGGGGACACACCAGCAGGCAGGGAAACAGCAACTGAGCCCCCCAGCTTCCGAGTGATGCCGCAGTCTCATGGCGGAGCTGAGCAGCCCTTTTTAGCCCTCCCCTCTGGGCACAGGTGTCTGCATTTACATAAGCACATGCCCCAGGCTCCTCTGGGCCCAGGTGTCCATAGTCACAGGTGTGCATGCCCCATGCCCATGCCTTTCAGCCCCGGGCATCCACAACCTAGGAGGCATGCAAGACCACAGATCCCAGTCATAGAGGGCAGTGGCAGGAGGGTGGGAAAAAGCCTTTTTTTTCCCTACAAAAAAGCCATTTTCCCTACAATCCTATATATTTATGGATATGGTCCTATGAGAAAGACAAACTTCAGAACAGTGGTTATGAGGGGCCTCTCTGGTGGTGCAAGGGGTTAAATGTCAGCACCATGAAGCAATCCACAGTTACTGCAGCATGAGTTCGAACCCCAGCCAGGGAGGTGACACACATAGCGCAGCAGACCTCTCCTATCTCACCCACTGCTCCCCTCAGCAGTGTATTTCAGTCAGTCTGCCTGTTCTGTTCTCCGCTCTGTCTCTGGTGAATCCTCTCACCCCCTGCACCTCTGGCCTATACCCCAGCTCTTGTATGCATAAATATATTAAAAAAAAAAAAGAACAGTGGTTATGGGTGGGAAGGTGAGAGAGAGAAAAAGAGAGAGGGAGAGGATGAATAGAGTAGGGACACAGAAGGCTCTTAAGCATTAATAAAACTATTTTATTTCCTAATCTAAGTGGTGGATACATGTCCCATTTTTATTATTCATTAAATATCAAAGTTACTATATATGCACACATATAATATCTATTGGTATGTGGGACAAAAAATATAAGCCATGGATTCTATGCTTAATGAATTCACAAACTCAAGTGGAAATCAGACATAATCACATTGTATATTACACATGAGATCATAAGAAAAATAGAGGCAATTCATTCTGCCTAGTTGTATGACCTCAGTAAATAATTTTACTATTTGAAGTCTCAAATTCTTCAGATAAACTTTATAGATTAAATATATGATAGAGAAATGATAGATTAATGATAATATACACACATATAATAGGGTTAGTATGACATGAATTGAAATGTAATGCATGAGAAAATGTCTGACAAACTGTGAAACACACAAAATGTGAGATAATATTATCACTTTGGGCATCTTGGCAACTGTCTGTTTCTTCTGTGAAACTGCTATCCCACATGGTTTTGTGTTCAAGTGGCAGTCTGAAGGAAGCGGGTTGTAAGTAACTATAAATTAGTCTCAATCTAACATATTTTTGTGTCTAGCACAATGAGAGAAAGAAATAGAGGCACTACTTACGATGGTTGGAACGGGGACTTTAGCAAGACAAGGGGGCCCAGTGGGCTCTAGGGAAGTGCCAAGGGAAGTCTGTTCTGCTTCACCTTCCCTAGAGCTTTCAGTCCAGTTAGCAAGACCCCCAACTCCCTCAAGCCATTCTCACAGGGGCCCTGGCAGGTGCTGGTCTTCTTCCTGCTCTGTCCTAAGCACAAGCACAAATCCCTTCTCCAGTTCTTATCATTATACGTGTAAGAAAGCAAAGGAACATTCTGGTTTGTGATGCTGCCCAAGTAGGCTCTCTCTCAGGATTATTACCAGGCCCCGTTCTTGCGCCTCTGAGAGATGGGGCAGAGAACTTAACGCCCAGCCAGGCAGTCAGCACAGCTGCAGGCCCTTGCTGTCCTGTGATGCCACCTAAAGGTCTTGGCAGCTTGTTCTCAAGAGGAAGGTGAGGATTTGTTATTCAGACTTCCGAGTCTAGGTGGAGGGCTGTGCCGATAAACTGACCCCTGAGACTTTGGAGATTCTCTCTTGGAATGGTCTATGTCCCAGAGACTGGGGGAGGTTGGTATCAGCTAACTTGCGAGAGGAGTCCCAGCTGAACAGGAGACACATACAAATGGGGTAATTTGAGGCAAGTTTAGTAAAGGGATTATTTTCTAAGGGACAAGAGGGAATGGAGAAACCTCGAGGGAGAATGCAGAAAAACCCCAAAGGCTCCTCAAGGCCTAGTAACAACAGATGCTGTTGTCCCCCTCCCCCAGGCCTGAACAGGGAAGGACAGGAATCCTTCCTGTGGAGGGACTCATGTGACAGGGCTGAGATTTTCAGTGGCGGGATGCAGCCAGGTCTTGGGGACCCCATAGAGAGCAAACCAGGCAAATAATTACCTCAGGCAATCTCTCCTCCCTCCCTCCCATCCAGCCAAGTTACCAAACTTAACTGGGAGCCCAAGGACAGGGGAAGCTTCTGCTGTATTCCAGATGGATCAGGGTGCAGAGCCCAGAGCCTGATGGGTCTGGAGAAGCGATTAACCCACACAGCCTTACTGTGAAGGTGGGGGGCAGGTAACAGGGATGGAGAATGGGAGGGGGGCTGGACTTGAGCAGCACAGCCCAACCGTCAAGATGGGGAAGTCATGAGGGCACCAAAGATGATGCAACACAGTCAAGCAGTCATTTCAGTAATATCACCTCTGACTACATGAATTCAGAGACAGAACAGGGATTGGGAGATGAGGGCCCATCGTTGATGGCTGAAATTAAGTGTCCCGTGTTTAAACAAAGACCAATTCAATTCTTTGCAGAGTTATTTTTGGCATGCAAGAACTGAATTCATTTAGCAACTTCACTTAAAGCAGCAGGTTGAAATTCCCTATCAACTGCCTTCAAGGACATTTAGAGGAAAATTTGTAAAAAGACAGTCTTTACTTTCATTCAGCATCCTTGGGTGACATGGTGGAAAGCCCCTTGTGCAAATGATTCAGAGACTTGAGCGTGAGACTTCTCTCTGCTGTAACTCCTTGGATCCTCTAAATCACTCCTTTCCCCTCTGGACCTCAATGTCCTTCTCTGTAGTGTGAGAGGGTTGGTTGTGATCTTTAAGATCCCTTCTGATTCTAGCATGATAAGATTTTAATAGAAACTATATAAGAACAAGTTATGCACATTTGTGTTGGCAATGATTTTTTGGATACAAACCAGAAGCTCAGGCAAAAATAAGTAGAAATAAAAATCCAAAAAATCTTCTGTATAGTGAAGGAAACAATTTATACCATAAAAAGATAAGGGAATAGGAGAAAATATTTGCAAACCCTGATAATGGGCTCATATCCAAAATGACAAGGAACTCATACAACTCAATAGCAAAAAAACAAATAACCTGATTTTTTTTTTGTTTGTCATTGGTATCATTTATTTAATCTCTGCAAGTCTTTAAAGTTTTTTGAGATAATGTTGGTTGATATCGTTGCTTGTATTTTGGCAGTATAGGATCCCCACGTTGGATTTTATTACCATAGAGTGAGCACCCACTACAGGGACTTGGAGTATCTTTTTTTTATTTATTATTTATTTTATTTTATTTTTTTTAAATAATAAATTTTATTTTTATATTCCCCCATACAATTGCAAACGCCCCATTCTGACCCCAATCCTTCCCCTCCTGCCCCCCACCCCCCAAAAAGTGTCTCTGGTTCATAGTTTTCTGTTGATTTTGATTTTCACTTTCTTATATGCATTTTCCTGGTCCCTTATTTAAGTTCTCTAGATTCCTGCTATGAGTGAGACCATCCAGTATTTTTCTTTTTCTTTTTGGCTTATTTCGCTGAGCATGATCCCTTCCAGCGCCATCCATGTTGCTGCAAATTGCATGTGTTTATCTTTTTTGAATGCTGAGTAATATTCCATGGTATATATGTACCACATCTTCTTGATCCAGTCATCTATTTTTGGGCATTTGGGTTGTTTCCAAAGCTTAGCTATTGTAAACAGTGCTGCTATAAACATAGGGGTGCAGGTGCTCTTTGGAATTGATGTTTCTGTGGGACTTGGAGTATCTTAAAGATCATTACAACCCTCTAACACTACAGAGAAGGACACTGAGGCCTAGAGGGGAAAGCTCAAAGCACCTGTGGTCCAGTAAAGGGCCTGAACCAACATGTTTTCAAAGAAGACAGACAAATGGATGTACATGAAAATGTATATCAGCAGTTACAGCAGCATCACTCATCACCAAGGAAATTCAAGTCATTACTATAGTGAAATATCACCTCATAACTTTTAGGATGGTTATCATCAGAAAGACAAAAGATAACTAGTGTTGGAGAGGATGTGAAGAAAAGGGAGGTCTTGTAGACTGTTGGTGGAAATATAAGTTGGTACACTCATGGAAAATAGTATGGAGGTTCCCTAAAAAATTAAAAATAGAGCTACCATATGATCTAACAATCTCACTTCTTGGTATATAGCAAAAAGAAATGAAATGAGCACCTTGAAGAGGTATCTGTATTTCATGTTCATTGCAGCATTAATGACAATAGCCAAGATATGGAAACAACCAAAGTGTCTATTGCTGGAGAAATGGATATTGAAATTTGGGGAGATATATATATTCATAAGTATACTCTGAATATATACCATATATATGCATATGTGCATATATATATATATATATATATATATGGTATAGAAAATGAGATCTTGCCATTTGCAACAACATGAGTATACCCGAAAGACATTATATTAAGTGGAATAAACCACACACAGAAAGACAAATACTGCATGATCTCACTTATATGTAGAATCTAAAAACATCAAATTCATAGACACAGAGAGAACAATGGTTAATAGGTCAGGAAGCTTGTGGAAATAGGAAGGTGCGGGTCATAGTGTACAAAGATGAAGTTATGTAGGATGAGTAAGTTCCAGAAATCTAATGGGTAACAGGTGACTAGTTAATAATACTGTGCTGTGTACTAGGAAATTGCTAAGATCTCACATGCTCTTAACATACACACAGATAGTAAGTAGTGAGGAGATGGATATGTTAATTAGCTTGACTATAGTAAATATTTCACTATCTATATGAATTTAAAAGCATGTTGTACACCCTAAATATGTAGTTTTTGTTAAATAAAAGAACAAATCATCACACTTTAGCACAGCCAACTTGGCAGTCACTGTGTGATTCCATTTTCTAAGTTCCAAAATTGTTTCTTTGTTCCAACGCACTATGGTGGAGGATTACTGGGGCTTTGGTGGTGGATGTGGTCTAACATACATTTGAAGATGTGTGAATCTGTACCCTTAAATCCTATGCATTGTCATAAACCAACATTACCATGATAAACAATCGATAAATAAACATTTTTAAAAAACGAGCAAGAAATCTCTCCTTAAAATGAGCTCACAGCTGAACTAAATCATACACCACTCCATTTCTCTGATGTAGCAGAGGCAAGAGAAAATAGTTGCTTTCCAGTGGACGCATGCCCAGGAAAACAAACCCAAGTAAACAGCTACTAAAAAGAATCCAGTCTGCCATGCTTCCTATTTATTTGGCTTTGGAGAATTGGACAGAGCAGCATTGAGGGAGGCGCAATACACCGCACTGAGTCACCCCTAGAAATGGCTTCCTTCTCTAACAGCCTCCTGCAGGCCTGGGGGCCAGTGTAGGGCCCACTCTCATGACTTCCCCTTCACACATCTGTCCACAGAGGAAAAGGTTGAACTCACTTCCTTATTGCAATTCCGGCTTACAAAGTTCATTTCTTATTTCAGTTAAAAAAGATAATAAAAACCAACTTCTGAATACACACCCTTTCTTTGTTTGCTGGCGTTAAACCTGCTGTGTTTGCCAGTCCAGCAATTCTTTCCTCCTTTCTTGACAGGGACAAGTCCTCTCTCCTTCCTTAGAGAACTGCTCCTCCCTGACGTTGCGCTGACTCAGGTGGGGCTGCTGACCACACATTCCTGACCCTGGCCACAAAGAGGATGATGTGACCTCGACCTGAGCCGTCAAAGAATCCCCACCCTCGGCCCCAAGACTAAATGAGGAGACTGGCAAAACCTGGGCCAATCAGCTAGGACTTCCCCACAGGGGAAGGAGAGAGAAGAGACGCCTTCCCACTGCCTTAGCTTAGTTTCACTCAATAACAGAGGCCAGGAGCTTCTGGTAGTCATGACTGCTGTGCCCCATTCTTGCCAGGATGAAGCCATCCCCAGGAAGAGAAAAGGAGGCCAGGGGACAGCAAAAAGGCAAGATTAGTGATGAAGGGAAAGGTGTGCACACAGGCGGGAGAAAGGCTGGACGTTATTTATCTGGAGAGTGATTCCAATGCCTGGCCCACCCTTTTTACAATACTCCTAAATCTCCTTTTTTTAGGTAAGCTAATTTTACTTAGATTTCTATCCCATAAAAAGAGAACCCTAAGTAATACAGAAGTTGGTCCCAGCAAGTGAGGATTGTTTAAGTCATAGGGAAACAGATCCCTAAATATGGAACTGGCTGAGGCGAGGCAGTGAGGGGCCACAGGCCTTCTTCCACTCACTTTGGGGGAGAAGCTGGCATCCTGGCCATGTGCTGGTCAGCAGTGTAGCAAATGTTTGCCAGCTGCTACTTGAGGTCTAGATTAATGAGCTCAAGGATGTTGGATCAAAAAGGATGTTGGAATGGGTTGTCTCTGCGCTACCAAAAGGGATGCTTCTTTTGAAGTTGGGCTGTGAGCAAACTGAAGGGAACACGGGCAAATCAAAGGGAGGGTCCTTCTCCTTGTAGCAAGAGTCCTAGAGGGCAAAGATTTTGATGATTTTTTTTAAAGATTTATTTATTTATTCATACAAGCACTGGGTACAGTCAGAAGCGCGGGAGGGCGAGAGAATTCACCAGAGCCAGAGCGGGTTGCAGAACAGGCAGAAGGACCGAGGTACACTGCTGAGGGGAGCAGCGGGCGGCAGGAGAGGTCTGCGCGCCATGTGGGTCCCTCACCTGGTGACCGGGGATCGAACCAGCGCTGCAGAGGCTGCGGGCAGCTTTGCAACCCAGCGCTCAACTGCTGCGCCACCGGGGAGGCCCTTGATGATTTTTTAAAAAGATTTATTTATTTATGCATACAAGAACTGGGGTATAGGCCAGAGGTATGGGGGGGTGAGAGGATTCAAGAGACACAGAGTGGGGAACAGGCAGAATACTGAAATACACTGCTGAGGGGAGCAGCGGGCAAGGCAGGAGAGGTCTGCTGCGCCATGTGGGTTGCTCCCTGGCTGGTTGGGGATCGAACTCATGGTGTAGTGGATGATGATAGCTTGATAAAGCTGTCTTTAACCCCTGTGCCACCAGGGAGGCCCCTCGATGATCTTTTTTGTTAAAGAATTGCAAAAGCAGAATTCTGTATCTGGACAGGGGATGTCTTGCTCTCATCGAGTCGTTCCCAGACCAGGAAGCAGTACTCCCATCCAGGCCCAAATCTCAGGAACCCTTCTCTCATCACTGAGACCTTTCAACAAGGCAGCTTCTAAATTTTTCCCAAGTCTGCCCACTTCTCACCAGCCCCACTGCTTCTGTCAAAAACCCTCTCTGCTCAATCACCACGACAACTTATTAACTGATCTAATTGCCACCCGCACCGCCCTCACAGTTCATTCAGCCAGTCACCGTGGGTCTTTCCAACACAAAAGCCAGTTCCTGTACTTTTATTTTTTCAATTTTTTAAACAGTTGCATTTATCTTTTTTTATTTTTTTTTAAAGATTTATTTTTATTTATGCATACAAGAGAGAGCTGGGGAACATGCCAGAGATGTGGGGGGTGAAAGGATTCATCAGAGACAGAGTGGGAAACAGAACAGGCAGACTGACTGAAATACACTGCTGAGGGGAGCAGCGGGAGAGTTGGGAGAGGTCTGCTGTGCCATGTGGGTTGCTCCCTGGCTGGCAGGGGATCGAACTCTGTGCTGCAGAAGCTGTGGATTGCTTCACAGCACAGTGCTTGACACCTTGCGCCACCAGGGAGGCCCTAAATATTTATTTATTTATTCATAGAAGAACTGGGGTACAGGCCCGAGGTATGTGGGTGGTGGTGGTGAGAGGATTCACTAGAAACAGAGTGGGGAGCAGAACAGGCAGACTGAGTGAAATACACTGCTAAGGGGAATAGTGGGTGAGACAGGAGAGGTCTGCTGCACCATGTGGGTCACCTCCCAGGCCAGGGACTCATGCTGCAGAGGCTATGGATAGCTTCACAGGCTGCTTCTTAACCCCTTGCACCCCCTAGTCCCTGTACTTTTAAACCTAACATCTATTGAGTACCAAAATCAAGATAGCTGTGTCTATAATAACTAATGAAAGCTAGGCACAGGACAGAGTATATGTTTGTGAGATTGTCTATAAAGAGTCAGTAATGGAAAATGTCAGTGATACATCTAATAATATAACAAAGACGACAACAAATCCAAAGCCAGTTCATGACCTTCTCCTGCATACTGTCCTCCAGTACCTTCTCGAAGCTATCATACACAAAATCTGAACGCCTTCTCTTAGTGTATAAGAACTTGGGTGCTCTGCAGCTGTCATCCTAGCCCCCCTTGTATGGCTCCTCTGTTCCCCACTTGCTCTCTTTCCTGCTCCTATCAGCTACTTTCTGTCCCTTGGACACACCCAACCAGTCCATATCTCAAGGCCTTTACACTTGCCATTCCTCTTCTAGGGACACTCTGCCCCCAGGTCTTTGTGGGCCTGCCTCCTTTCCGTGGTTCAAAGGTGACAGAATGTTCAATGGGATTTTTTCTGTTGTTCAGAATTTTAGCTGTCATGAACAGGATATGACTACAATTTATCCTGACTTCATTTCTCATTTAATTTCCAGTATATTACAAGACTTACCCTTTGTGAAATCTCAATTCTCTGTTAATTTTCATTAATTCATTTTTTATTTCATTAGTTATTCCACAAAGTTTGTTTCTCAGAAAAATTGCTTGGATTTTATAATTCTGAGTCTTGACACTTATGAAAATATCTCTTTTTTGTTTTCAGTTCAGCTGGCTGCAAAATTTTAATAGCATACTCTTAACCCACAGGGTTACTTATGCATCACCCCACTGTCTTTTTATTTTTAATGTTGCAAATGAGAACTCCAATGCCAGCCTGATTATCTTTCTATATGAGAGGTTGGAGGAGTTTTATATTTTCTGTGAAATACAGAAATTTTACCAGATATGCCCTCGTGTGGATTTTTGCAACAATTCTGCCCAGGACTCAGTAAGCCACTTTAATCTGTATATGAAATTATGTCATCTTAGAAAATCCTCTTTAATTATTTGCTTAATTGATATTTTACTTGTTTTCATTCTTCTTTCTTATTCTTTGACTCCGGTTATAAAAATATTAGACTATTGGCCTCCCCGGTGGCGCAGCAGTTGAGCGCTGGGTTATGAAGCTGCCTGCAGCCTCTGAAGCGCCGGTTCGATCCCCGGCTGCTCCCCGGCCACCGGAGGAGGGTCCCACATGGCACACAGACCTCTCCTGCCGCCCGCTGCTCCCCTCAGCAGTGTACTTCGTCAGTCTGCCTGCTCTGCTCTCCGCTCTGGCTCTGGTGGATTCTCTCACCCTCCCGCGCTTCTGACTGTGCCCAGTGCTTGTATAAATAAATTAATAAATCTTTAAAAAAAATTAGACTATTATATGTCTCTCTGTCTTTTATTATTTACCTCTTTGGGTGTCTTTTGAGGGGTCATGTTAATCTTTATGAGTTTACCTGAAAACTCACAGTTTTCAATAGCATATATGTTAAGGTTTTATTTTGGGGGTGCATACAATGACATATTTCATTTTCAAGGACTGCTTCTTGTTCTTCTAGTATTCCATTTCATCTTTCTTTTACTTTCTGACATTTCAGTGAAATACAAATTTGAAGTTTTAAAAAGTTAGCTCCTGTCTTCTGTAATCATTCTTTTTAATATAAGTCACTGGGTCTGATTGATTTGCTGCTTCCCTTTCTAAGGTTGCTTAAGCTCCTCAGATGACTAACTTGTGCTTGCTGCTACTTGCTGGTATTTATAAACATGAAAGCCTCTACTGAAAAGGATCGATGGCTCTCCGGAGTGTATGGGTCACCATGGTACCCAGCATGGGGTTGCCTCTTGACCCTGCTAGCACAGTCTTGAGGGTTTCAGTATCTGGGGAGACTCATGGACAGGCCCTGCCTTTGCTGTTATAAGATACCAGGTTCATAGCTTCCAGAAAGTTCTTGAGGAACCCTCTTACACTGCTAGTGGGAATGTAAACTGGTCCAGCCACAATGGAAAGCTGTGTAGAGAGTCCTCAAAATACGAAAAATGGATCTACCATATGATCCAGCAATTCTACTCCTAGGACTCTATCCAAAGAACACAAAAACACTAATCCAAAAGGAAACCTGCATTCCTATGTTTATTGCAGCACTATTTACAACAGCCAAGATATGGAAACAACCTCAAAACCCCAAAACTGGATCAAGACGATGTGGCATACGTACACAAGGGAATATTACTCAGTGATCAAAAAAGATAAGCTCATGCCATTTGCAGCAACATAGATGGTGCTAGAAAGGATGATGCTAAGCAAAATAAGTCAGTAGGAAAAAGATAAATTGTTTCACTTATATGTGGAATATAGAGAAACTGAACAAAAGGTTAATCTATCTATCTATCTAGCTAGCTAGCTAGCTGACCACAGATCAGAGGCATAGAGCAAGGGAGGGACAGGGAATGGGGTCAAAACAGAGGAGGGAAGAGAACAAGGGACTGTGGTGATGGATCAATGCAATGGTAGTGGGAGAAGTATGGGGACTACACCTAAGAGGAGATAGAAAATACTGTACAAAAATGAAACTACGTAAGAAAAATAAAAACAAACGAACAAAGGGAAACCCAAATCAAATCACTGAATATGGCAGACTTTCTAGAAAGTTCTCTCTCTCTTGGTGTGTAGAATGAACTTAACGGAAGAGGCTGGCAGCCAGGAGATCAGTATAGAAGTGTGAGCAGCAGTCCTGTATCAGGTTAGATAGGAACTAGCACCACATTGTCTCAAAGGAAAACCAACACATGCAGCAAAGAAAGAGTGCCCTAAGATAGTTTTCCAATATTTGGACATTTAAAAAAGTCAAGTAGTTGCCTAACTTTGTAGTACTTGCTTTATGGGTTTTTTTTTTCTTTTCTAGTACTTGCTTTATGGGTTATTTTTTCTATTCTTGTTGTTATTGTTGATTGCTATTATTATATTGCTACTAAGGAAGCAATATTTGTTGAATGAGTGAAGAAATAAATGACCCCTCTGCTTCTGGCTGGTTGGTCGTGCCATTCAATGAGAGAAGGACCAGAGGGAAAGGAGCAAGTCTGGAAGGAGAGATGGGGTGGGCTACGTGTTCTATGAACATATCAGATGACAGCATGCTGGGTCCTGCTTGGAACTCAGGGTGCCAGGCAGGCGCAGCAAAGGGATAACTAGGCTATTTCACAGTCACTGTGGCACGCGCTCCTGTCAATCATGAGGAATCCAGCTCCTGTGCCAGAGATGACTCCTGGAGCCCCTGCTGGATCAGATGGTAATATTTTAGTTGTTGGATTATGAGGTGGAGAAGCAGAGGGGTGGAGCAGGGCAGCCAGAGTACACAGGGGCTTGGGACAGTGGCTATTTACCAAAAAGTATAGCTGTACCTGTGTACACGTCAACCACGGTGTCCTGGACTTAGAGACAGCTAGAGAAACCACACAGACTAGATGACAACATCCAGCAAAGCTAAAACCTTCCTGCTGCCTGAGAGGCACATAGGGCAGACCAAGGAGAATAAGCGTGTACTGGATGTTTATTTAGGGTCAGAGGCCTATTCTTAGAGCTCCTAACAACTTAGTTCAATGGAGAGTAGTTTCCATTACTCTATTTTACACATGAAGAAACAGCTTCAGGGAAGGGTTGAGTGGAAGGAACAGTATTTAGTGACTTGGAGATTTTCAGTAACTTGCTTCTGATCACATGGTCAGTAGCTGACAGAGTCCCAATTCAAACCCAAAGCCCTGTCTATATTGACTGCCTGTAAGTTGGAATTGAAGATGGAAGGCAAAAGGGGAAATTAGGCAGAGATGATGGAAAATCTTTGAGGAGGTTCGGTAGTGTCTTGGTAACCCAGGAGCTCAAAGAGTACCCAGAAAGGTACTTCCTCAGTTGCTAGTAAGCAGGAATTAAACACATGTGCTTGTCCCAAATGGAAAGGCTCCTGAGGAAATGGGGGATGGGGGTGAGATAAACATGGGATTTGCAACACTTTATAGGATGGATTTGGTGGATTTGAAAATTGGAAAAATCAGTTATTTCTCTACCTCCAAATACAAATGTGGACTTGGGTACAAAATCATTATTCAGGATATTTCTGAAATGAATGAATAAACAAAAGATCTGTTTGATTTATCTCAAACATGCACCTGACCCATCTTTCACCTTTTCAAATCTTCTTTAGGTACCCCACCCCACATGTAATGGGATAAAATCCAGATGCCTTATTCTAGAATTCAGCTGTACTGGATTGCAGACAGTTCCCTGAATTCCATGCTGTCTCCTCCTTTATTCCTACAGGTTCAAGTCCCATAATACCATAAAAGTCCAAGTCATATGCAGTCCAGAGGGTGGAGGACATTTGAGGTGGTTCTTTCCCCATTCTGCAGGCATCACTATGTGGTCTCAGCCAGGTTGGCAGAGAGGACTCACTGGACCTTCTCCTCTGTGTTTTCCATCTTGCCCCCCACCCCCACCCCATCTTCTCAGTCTCTTTGCTCCTTTGTACCTTTAAAGTCTGCCTCTTCCCTGATATGGGTTGATATAAGAAAACTGATTCTGTCCTTCTGGTTCTGCTTTTGAACAGATGTCTTTGGATGCTGTAGATTCAGGTCTTCCGGGTCGACAAACACCCAAAGACCTCTAGCACCATCAAGATTACTTACTGTGTCCTATCTCCCTTCCATTATTATGCCTGAGAGCATAGTGAGCTTCCCAGCCTGAGTCCATCCAGGATTTCCAGGCATAGGAATAAAGAAAAGGCTCGGAAGCCTTGCATCCATTGTGTTTCAACTGTATAAGTTCCAGATGTTAAATACATCAGATGTGCAGAGAGGAAGCATGACAAAAGGTAGGAAAGTCCAGGGGCCTTGTCACAGAGGAAGCAGAGTCTTCTTTGGCCATGGGCCTGAGGTCTGGTCCTGGAGAAACTAAGGCTTTCCTGAGATGGGGCAGGGCATGAAAAGCCCTGGCAGAGGGGCCTATGTGGCTCTTTTATGTGACCAGGAGGACACCAGCCTGGACACCTTTGCCAGGTGACAGGAAAGCCAATGTTCAACGAAGGGTCAAGAGTGCCAGGCCTAGGGTTTTGATTGTCGTTCTTAGCATCTGAGCAGGGCTGGGGCTGACGCAGGGCCTGCTTCTGAGAGGGTTATTTGGCGATGTCCTCCTGTAGGTATGAACTGCAACACCCCTTCCTGGGCTTAGCAGAGGGAGCTCTCCTCTTGTTGGCTCTCTGAACCCCCATCACACCATGCTCCTTCTGTGATCCAGTCATAGTAAGTTCTGACTAAAATGAATGTCATCTTTACTTCATCAGCTTCCTGCACCACCACCTGCTTTGGCACCGTCCACACCAGGCAACCCCAGTCACTCTGTGGGCTGGTCCAACAGTCCACCTCTCTGGCTTCCTAACCTATAGCAGCCCCCATCCCATGATTCACTAGAGTCTCACTGCTCTTCCACAGGAAGCTCCTCAGTGGAGGTTCTGCCATGTTTGCTTTGTTCTTTTTAATTCTCTTCCTACCTCAAGAAGGATCAGGGCCAGCCCAGCTGAATGGGAGGAAATATCCAGGCACGCTACTCACCAAATTGGTTCTGTCTCTCCTGTGAGGTCAAGCCTCGAAGCTGAGAGGCGGGGTAGAGAGGAGCAGATAGCAGGAGAGGAATCTGAAACCAGCCCCACAAGGAACAGGTGACTTCCTGAGCCTCAACTTTCATTTTTCATTTGTCAAGTAGAGATGAAAATACCTACCTTGCAGGGTTACTAGGAAAAGTAAATGGGAAAGAGAATGACTGATGTTTAATAACTGGGAGTGGATAGCAGGCTTGTCTCATCCCAGCCTCGAGAGAAAAAGGCAGACTTGTCCAAAGTCACGTATTGAGACAGTCACAGCCCATGCTGTTTCCCTCACTGGGATTCTGCCACCCACGTACACCACCCCCAACAAGTGGGAGACAACAGCTCCGAGCTGACGAGCATGATGGAAAAGCCTTCCTGTTCTCGGATGTCTCCCCAGGGCCACGCAAGCGGCGGTGACAAGCTTGGCAAACCCAGCCCAGGGGCACTTCCACAGCAGCAGTGGAGAATAAAGGAACTGGGCAAAAAGTCAAACAGAAGAAAATGGCTAGAAAAGATGTTTTAATATTCACTTATGTGGAAGAAAGAAATCAAAGTATACTACAGGAAGAAAATTCATCTTTGTGAAACTGTTCAATCGCAGTGAAAAATTCAAGAGTCGCCAAATGGAAGGTATAAAATCAGGGTGGGGGTGGGCAGAAGGGCCGCCCCAGAGAAAGGCAGTCTTTCGTGCTATTCTTTACTAGTTTCAGATAATTTGAAGTTTAAACTTTTCCAGCAAGTCAGAGCTATATAAACAGATGCCATACTAAAATATGATCATGTAAAAATATAAACCTCCTAAAGCATGATGTCAATAATATTTTAGGGAAAAACATTAAAATCTATTAATATCAGAAAATACAAATAGGATCATTTGAGCGGGTTCTGTTTCTCTGAACATCAGTTGCAAACGGTGGATGTATATTAAAGAATAAAGCATTTGGTCTACACATAACTTAGAAAGGGGGAACATTTCTAAACAGTGACTTTGTAAGAAAACATGAAGGATGTCTTACACTCAACAACAATGGTTAAAAGGAGGAAATTGCTTTCTGAAGGATGCAGTGGGCAGAATGCTAAGGCCTTTGTTCTCCAGCTCACTCCTAAGCCCGTTGGGATGTATTCGCACTGCATGGGGTTTCCCGCAGAACCTAGCACCAAAATATGGATCAGACTTTATCTTGGATCTGAGTCCTTTCTGTCTTCAGTGTTGAGTGTATTGAGGTACGTTTTCTTTGGTTGCTGTTGTCATGAATGTGTAATAAAAACTGTAATATTTACAACATTTAAACATTTTAGATTTCAGTGTCAACTCTTCCCATGAGAGAAATTGGAGAGATCATCGGAAGGTCATTACTTCTTAGCGTCGGTCATGAAGCTATTTTCGATACACAGCACAATTAGCCTATTTGCGCAGCTATATGCTTTCTGGTCCAGGATCTTCCCCGTGCTCAGTGGGGAGGCCAGGCCTGTGACGGCCATGTCGGTAGTTCGCCACGCTTCACAGTAGTTCTCAACAAGACGAACTCCGTGGGTGTTGGAGCCATGCCACACGACCTTCTGGGGCCTAAAAGGGAATTTTGTCATGTTAACTTATGTAAATGATATTTCTTGGTGGTACATCTCAGTGAGCAAATTGACATAACTCTAGTGAATCAGTGCACATGATTGAACCAGTGCACATGATCTGACCTCACATCACCGATCTTCATTGCTATTTCCCACTTTCTGAACACACGATATTCCAATCATATCCTGCTTATACTTGGTGTCAAGTCCTACTTTCTGCTTTCATGAGTCTGAACCATTGCTTGTGAGGCCCCTTAGTCTGGAGTGGCCTTATTCTCATTTTTAGATCAGTGATTCCTCAGCTTTAAAAAATCCATTAAATGCCTCCTCTTACAGGAAGTCTTCTTGATTCTCACCCTCCATATAGGAATGAATATTTCCTCTGCACTCCTATCATTTTATTTGCTTCCCCATTTTACAATGACAACATTCTGTCAAGAACTGTAGCTAATCTGTCTTCTGCTGTTGACTGTGAGCCTGTAAGGGTAGGGGCAGGCGAGGTTTACTACTGTGCCTTTCCAGGCCCGGTATCAGGCTTGCTGGGTTGTTTCATTCTTAAAAACACATGTAGGTTACAAAGAATTAGAATGCATTCACAGTACAGGTTTAGAGAATCATCAGAATAGCAATATGTACTACTGTACAATATGTACTATTCAGTAGCCACTGTTTGCTAGATGTTCTCAGCTATCGTTTTATTCTCGCAATGATCCTGTGGTATAGATATGATTATCTTGCCCACTTGACAGTTGAGGCAGCTGAGGATCAGAGAGTGCAAGTGCTTTGCGCAAGCAAAGTTCCGTATTAGGTTACTGGATTATCAAGACTCCTGGCTCCAAGGCCAGGACTGTCTCCATAGGCCTCGGCTGCCTCACCCAGGCTTTCTGACTGCAACATCCAGGCGCGACAGCTGTGAAAAGCATCCATTGTTAGAGGGACTCCTAAAACTGTCTTTCCTAACCTATTCTCCCCCTACTTACCAAGAAGGGTCTGTCATGACATCCCGGCCATCAAAGGAGTATATTGGAACATGTGTATTGAACTGACCTCCATGGCCAGAAAAAATTGAGTCCCAATTATTAAAAAGTACTTGACCCTATGGAAACAAAATGACACATTGGAATCATACCATTGGCCTGAAAATGAACTTGCTATTTATTCATTCTTCAAGTACCAATGCTACTTCACACCAAAGCTGCTGTCTCCAATCCCAGAGCAGATAATGTGGGACTCAGAAAAAATGATTTTTACAGTCTATCCCTGAACCCTTTTTGGTTTCACACTCTTACTTCTTGAGGTAATTTCCTTATTATCTGTGCAGACAGCTTCCCCCCCCATCAAAATTGCGTTTTAGGTCTTTACTGTTATTGTTTTGAAAATGTTACATGTGCAGAACGAGCTTCAAATGGGGCAGACCTGGTGCACACCCACACTGGGGGTGATGCAGATGAAGCTCTGCCTTCTTTTCCTGAAGGAGCCCAATTTCCTCCAGTTATCTGTACTCTGAGAATACAGATAATTTGAGTGGCTGAGTCAGGCCGGCAGAGCCTGGGAGAGGAGAGATGTGGAGTCAACATGAACTCGCTGGCCCAAGGTTCCAGACTTGGTTCCTGGAGACCAAAAGGTCTCCAAGCGTCTCTGAGATCTAGTTAGGGACTAAGACCCAGCGTGTGTGCGAGCAGCGATGGAGCTAACCTCCAAGGGCAGCTTCTGTGGTATAACTGAGGATCCTACCAGGTCCAGCCTTGCCAGCAAGTGGGGCAGAGAAGTATCTGCCAGGCCTTGGTCACTTAGAGGTACAGAGAGAGCAACTCAGGACACAGAACAAGGTGGTGCTGCTCTGGGACCGATGCCCACCCACTGGGCTGCTCAGCCAGTGCCCAAAGGAGGGCATCCTTGGTGGGGAGCAAGGGCACCAGATGTGGGAGTCAAGGAAACTTATTCTAGTTGGTAGTGACCCGAAGCAAACTACTTATTCTCTCTGAGCCTCAGATTCGTTATCTGATAGATTGAGAAGAGAATAACTTCCATTTTTAGTGGAGTATCTATTAAGATCATGGATATAAAGTGCATTGTAAACAATTATAAAAGCTAGGTAAATGAGAGAGGTTATGATTATCTCTCTGGTCTGCTTTAAGAGTCAAATCCAAGCAGGAAGGGGTACTACAAATATAAGGAAACTAAGGCCCAGAGAAGGAAAGTGACCCTTATGACGTCACACAGCACACTTTTGATGATGCTGGGAAGGGGCAACTGCCTCCAGGCCCTGTGAAGACCCGAGCTTCAGGATATAATAAGAACAATATTAATTTTTACCTTGAGGTTCACGATTGGGAGGCTGTATCGCTCTGCCTTCCTAACAATGGTGGAGAGATCTTGCAAGTGGGTGGACAAGAAGGCTCGGTAGGTGGACCACAGTCCTGCAGCCCTGGCCTGCTGGAAGCACTGAAAATCAGCTCGGAAGTCTCCAGAAAATGGTGTGTTCAGAGCAACCAAGTGTAGCTGAAAAAAATTGAGAGAAAAACCAGTGTGTCAAAGAGTCAAAAGCAAACTCCAACCCCGAAACAGGCTCATGCTCCCAATGAGACCCCATCTTGGGCTGGAGGGCAGGCTAGAGTCAGCTTTTGCAGCTTCTACCCAACACTGGAATTCCAAACCTGGCTCAACCTTCTCCAGGGAAGCAGAGCTCAGGTCTGCTAAAGCAGCCTGCTTCAGCTCTCAGAACATCTCTAGATGGTAGAAAACTCTTCCATTAAAAGAAAAACAAAACAAAACACTCTTCGGAGCAAATAAAGCACTTCAGAGATTTGAATCCAGCCTGTAGGCCATTTGTTGGAGACAGGTAACCATGAACTGTGACATCCAGACTGCCCCATGCCATCCTAACACTCTTCTGGACATTTTCTCCCTTTCACCATCCCTTTTCAAAGAAGACAAACCCTAAGCCTGCTGCTTCCCCCAATTTCTTTCAATTCATCTCTGGTTCTGTCTTTCTCACCATGCTAGAGACCCAGGTCAAGCAGCAACCAGATCAAGCAGCACCCCCACTTCTGCATCCCCTCTCTCAGGTACACATACACTAAGATACTTCCTGCAGCACTGGATGTTCCTGCATTCCCAAACCTCACACGGCTCCTCACCATGACCACTTCCAGGCCTCGAGACTTCTAGCCCTACATAGGAACCCTGGCCCCCTGATGCCCCTGCCACCTGGCTGTACCATCCCTACCCAGCTTCCTCCCGCTCATGTCTCCAGACACTGTAGCACCTGAGGGAAGAGGCCCCGCAGTCTCATCACCCTCCAATAAGGAGCTTCTGGCAGCTTCACAAAAGGACATTCACAAGAGCCCTAATGGAATGCAGCTGCCCCAAAGCCAGGGCAGGATTTCCCTGCACATTTCTAATCCATCCATCTCCACCTCTCCTTCCTGAAGGAGACACACAGAGAACTGTCTAGAATGATGGCTGATGCTGCATGGCGGGATGAAGAACCTTTGTGGTCTTGTGTTTGTATTTCTCTATTTGCTATATCATTTTTAAAACGTAGATTTGTCCTTTTTACAAAGGTAATATGTTATGACAATCAAAACATGAATGGTTATTTTGTGGTGATTGTAGTTTTGGTGACATTAGAGGTGATACACTATTTTCTTCTCCATTCTTTTTACTCACTCTCCACATTTCTACAATGGCTATTGATTACTTTAGAAGTAGCTACCTTTTTTTTGGTAATCCATTAACTACGACCCTAACTTCTCTTTATAACGAAGCTTTTTCTTCTCTCTTTCCTCACCTCCCACCAACTCCTCAACCACCTGGAATCGTGCTGGCCTCTTCTGTGCTGCAGGAATGCTTTTTGCTACTTCCTAAATCTGAAAGAGCCGCTTTCAGTTCTTCGGAGGGAACTGTGGCAGCACGGCCCAGCTGACCCGCTGGCAAGGCATTCTTCCTCCCTCTCTGGCTCCGGCTTCTCAGCTTCCTTCTCACATTTCTTCCATTAGTTCCTTTTTGTTTTGGTTCCTGAGGCTCCAATCTCTTCTCACCATACAGAGTCTCTTTCAGGAGCCCCACACCCCATCACACTTGCCTGGTTTTGCTAAAGACCCCCCGCCTACATCTCCAGACAGAGCCACTGCGGGGTCAGATCTTCACGTCCTATTCCCTCTTGTCAGATGCCACTCAGATACCCTCCAAGCACTCCCGACTCATTGTGCCCCCAGCTGAATTCCTGCTTGGTGAAGAGCAGTATGCTACGAAGCGTGTTTCTGATGTCTGCCAAGCCCACACATGTTCTGGGAAAGTGTCTCCACAATACTTGCTAAAAAGAGTGGACTTAGGGCCTCCCTGGTGGTGCAAGGGGTTAAGCACCACACGATGAAGCAATCCGAAGCCTCTGCAGCACGAGTTCAATCCCCTGTCAGCCAGGGAGCAACCCACATGGTGCAGCAGACCTCTCCTGTCTCACCCGCTGCTCCCCTTAGTGTACTTCAGTCAATCTGCCTGTTCTGCTCCCCACCCTGTCTCTGGTGAATCCTCTCACCCCCCCCCCCACATCTCTGGCCTGTGACCCGGTTCTTATATACATAAATAAAAATAAATCTTTAAAAAAAAAAAAAGAGTGGACTTAGACCATTCCAGCTCATTCTTTTGGCCACTTTTGATTTGGCTATCAGTGGATCCAAAGATGACCCATATAGACCCTCTCTCTCCAGACTCTCAATTGAGTCAGGTAGTACTGAGCTCTGCAGCTATACAATCACAGAGTTGGGTGCAAAGCTGAGTGCAAGCTGATGTAAGCTATGTTTGTGCGCCCAGGTGGGAGTATAAGGGAGGCAGGAAGAAAGACCCCGCAGAAGCCGGTCAGGAGATAGAGTGGGGCAGACTCAACAGGAGAGTCCACCAAAGGCCCAGTTGTGCTTCTTGCAATTGAGTTCATGAAGTTCCTGCAATGATCTGAATAAGATCCTTACTTAACCTAGTGACAGAACAGAATGAGGTTCTAATCCCAGTCACAAAAGGATCCTCTTGTGATCAATTATTCAAGCAGAAGCCTGGGCACGGTTCCTGATCTCCCTCGTCCTCACTTCCCCCTATCCAATCAGTGACCATATTTGTCCCTCCTGCCTCCTTAATTTCTCTCCAATCTGCCCATTTTCTCTCTGTTCGGTACTCTGATTCTGGTTCAGATAACACAGCAACCAACTGATTGGTCTTTGTGCCCCGGTCCTGTCTGTCCTATACCCTTGCACATTGTAATTTCTGAAATGTCAATCTGACAACCCCTCTCTAGCTTAAGACCTTATAGTAGCTCCATAACAAAGTCCTTAGTTTGGCTTATGGGCCCTGGATGATCAGTCCTTGCCCTCTGCAAACTAAACCTGAACTCTACTCCTTCAGCCAGAATGAAACATGTGGAACTGGGAAACGTACAGCACTTCCCTTTGCCTCTGTTCCATACTCCCGCTGCCTGGAATTCCCACTCTTTTCCTCCCACCTGGATCCCACCTGCTTTCAATAGTCCTTTCTCTTAGCTCACAGGTCGCCTACTCTAAAGAAGGCAGACTTCATTGACCTTCCCCGCACCCCAGCACCCTGTTTGCCTCCCCAAACCACTTAGCATGCTGGATTTTAATTATCTTTGTTTTGTTTGCCTCGTTCACTCATCTGCACGCATTCTGAGGGGGCAGCTCTGCCAGCACACAGGGGACACACACTCTGCACTAGCAGGGCACACGCGGGACGTGCACTCACCACAGGCCTCTCATAACTGGCACTTGAGATTGACATCAGTGGAGGCAGAGGCTGATGTGGCTGTTACATAAAAAGGGAAAAGAAACAATTGTGAGTATGCATCCGACTGATGCCTCAGGGCACACTGAAGTGCAAGAGCAAGGCTCCTTGGGAAGGGTCTTTAGGAAGTCTGGCAGGGTCTTGGGGGCCACACTTAACCATGAATAGCTTCACATGCGAGTGAAAACAATGACCCTCACAAAGGGTAGGATATTCTCAAGGCTTTTAGAAAAAGCACTGAACCAAGGACGTAGCCAACTCCTCTACCTCATAGGACAAATCATCTCTTCAGTCTCTGATTCTCCATCTGCAAACTGGGGGTGATAGTACCTGCCTTAAAAGATTGTTGTGGGGTAGAATACAGATGGTATAAATTGCCAATGTTCCTATCAGGCTAAGTGCTCATAATGCTAAAGATTAAAGGATTCCTCTAGATTGTTGATGCTGACCATGATTTCACAGATGAGTAAACCGAGGCCGAGAGAGGGGATGTTTGTGCCCCGGAGTTTTCAGACATGGATAACCGGTCCCCACCTCCAGGCTCAGCTCTCCCTCCACTTTACTGAGAGGATACCCTGTTGGTGATTTCTGGGTTTTTACTAGATACCTAACCATAACTGGCCATAACTGGCCATAACTGGCCATAACCATAACTGAGCTGGTGGTCTAGAGTTTAGAGAGCCTGGTCCTGGAGATGCAGGGGGCCCAGGAAATGCTGACGAATGAAGGAGCGAGAAGCAAAGCGGGGAAGTACTCACGTTGCTGGACAGTGCAGGCGGGGGAGGGCTGTCTGCAGGGATGGGGATCAGTTCTCCCAGCTTTAAGGAAACAGAACATTGAAAATAAAGTATCAACTAGAAATGGTTTGCCTTGTTTTCAAAATATTGATAGGAGTAGATAGGTTTGTGTTTTCTGAGGTTATCGGAAGATGACTTGTTAAAGGAGGCTTGAGAATTACCTGTAATTTTTTCCAGCCGTCTCGGACACGGATGAAAAACTCCGAGCTGTCCCTCAGGTAGATGAACGTCCCTTCTATGACCAAATGTGCTTTCTGCAGCATGTCGTCCATGCTGCTGAGGGCCGTGACCTGTCAGAAAATTCCAGATTCCAGACACGGCTGTTATCAGCCCAGTGGCGCGACTAGGGAAACAGTCTCTTTGAAAAGCCAAATATAGCCATCCCCTCATAGTCAATGAAAAGACTTCTTGTACCACATAGAGATAGAGAATCCATGAATAACTCAAGGACATTCTTTCTGAGAAAACAAAAATATGAATTACCTTGGACACACATCTCCATCGTAATAAACAAATTTAAAAAAGAAGATAATATTCTGTGAGTATAAAGACATTTAAATGCTGTGAAGAGAGTTGTCTTCATTGGATTTTGGCAAAATCATCCCTTAGTTTTGCCATGTCCAGCTCCTTTGAGAGGCGACACTCACATTGTTAAAAATGTGTCATCTCGTGCTGCTCCTTAGAGATTTTTACATTTGCTTTCACTTGAATAAGAAAGGTACGTAAATGAGCAACTCTACTCAGACCTTGAATTTTTTTTTTTTGTCTAGTTGGGTAGTTACAATATTAAGTGTGTGATAGAACATGGGGATCTGTCATTTCTGTCTAGAACATGGCCATCTTGGCATAGCCAGGGGCAGACATAAAAGCTGCAAAAAGCTATCAAAAAACATCAAGTCACAAAAGCAGCAGTAGCCTGGAGAGCTTTTACTTTTCATTTCAATGGAGATGATAAAAAATTAATTTTGACCTTGCCTTGAAGATAATGACTTTAAGTATTAAAGAGGCTTAGGCGCCTATGCCCTCCCACAAAGACATTAAATATCAAAATTCCATCACTTGCTGGATAGGTCCTTCCGTGGGCAGTGAAATTTCCATCTAAATTCAGTAAAGATCAAAGAGCATTCCTAGGACTCCTGATGCCTGTGTGAGGTGTTCACCCATCTTTCTGTGGCTCATGATCATTCCCCAGTGCTACCCCCTGCTTGTGATCTGCAGGGTAACAAACACACAAGAGACGTTCTTTGGTAGAATGGAGAAGGCTGAATGACCCAGGTCCATCTGACCAGCTCAGCGCTGTGTGATCTTGTTCACACACGATCGTGTTTCCATTTTTTTATATCACACAATGGGTTCTTATGCTTTACTCAATTAAAGATTAGAGGAGTAGAACTCAAATCATAAGTGATTTTGTATTCTGTGTTTTTTTACTTAATAAATCATCTGGATAACAATTACCTCTACTACTTGTGGAATTGTGCCAATTCTATTGTCCTGGAAACTTAACCCCAACATACAAGATATGCCAGTCCCCAAACACTGTAGCTGGAATACTCAGTCACCCCATCCAAAGCAGATGGATGAATACCCGCTGATAGTAATACTGACCAGGTTTCTGGATCCAGGAAGCCCAGGCTGTCCTGGAGGGCCCGGCGGGCCTGGAAGGGCCACAGCTAGGACAGAGAGGAGTAGAGAAATTATAAAAGAGCAAAGTTTCTGGAAAATGCCTTAGTGTCAGCTGGGCATTGTGGGGAGCTTGCACAACCCCTTCACAGCGCTGCAAGGCATTGCACTGAGCAGAGGTCTCAGACACCTTGGCTGGTTGGGGAAGAGCTGAAATCTTTGACTGTAGCCCTGGAACAGAGGAGCCTAGCTAGAATGTGCCCATTTTACAAGTGAATGAGCTCCTGTTGTCTCTGTGATTTGAGCTCAGTTTTTTGTCACTTGCACCCCAAAACTTCCTGACTCACACAACTTACTTCACTCGAGACAAACTGAAATAACCACTGAAGAGAGATGACTAACTATTAAAGAGAATAGGGTCAGAAAGAGGAAGAGAAGGTGCTAGGCTGTAAAAGAGGGTGGTGTGGTACAGTGACAGAAGCCCCAACCTTGGGGCCAGGACATGAACTCAGGTTCCCGATTTGTCAATTCCCAGCTGTATGGAGAAACAGCAAATCCTCTGAACCTGTTTCCTCATCTGTGAAATATAAGCAGTCATTTCTTCATGGGGCCATGGTAAGGAAAATACAATTGCTTTGCAACTGTGCAGCATTCAATCAGGGGTTCTTAGTTTTTGATGAGAGTCACAGTGGCCTTAAAATTCAGATCAAGGCTACTGGCCTCTTCCTTAGAAAAATATAAGCATATGTGCATGCACCGCACATACTCATCTCTATAAAATGTTAGTAAGAGCCCTTAAATTCTCTAGGGCTCATGGTTGCCTAATAAGAAACCCTCATGATAGGCAAATATAATGAAGTGTCATTACAGCTATTCCTTTGCTCCCCTTCTACCGCTATAATTCCCTGTCCTCACAAACTCGGCAAAGCTCTTGTAGCACTAAGGATGTCTTAATAAGTCCCAGTAAAATTACTCTGAGATTTTTCAGTTCATTGCGAGCAAGTCTACAGTTCCAACGTAGGACTTGGAAATTTATATAGGGTGGTGAATGTCTAGTGGGGAGAGGGTCAGAGGGTGTGGATTTGGCCCCCTACTATGCCTCTTACTAGTACTTGTGACCTTGAGCAAGTCTCTTAACTATTCTGAGCTTCCGTGTCTTCATCCATGAAATGAGTTTTATAGTAATATCCATTTCATCTCCCTCCCAGGGCTGCTATGAAAATAAAATGGGATAATGAATGTGAGAATGTTGTGGGAATTGCGAACCACTGTACATGATGTGCAAGGCAATCCTTGTTCAATGGAGCGAGGAGTCCTGGGGGCCGAGTGTGGGGCCATTATGGAGAACAGGGTGTCTGCATCCTGTTCTGACCCTCTAACATCCCCTCACTACTCTGATTCCTACTCATCGCTCCAGGCTGTGTGAACACCTGTGGTTTTAATCCCCCCCAGCAACTTTCTTTCTTTGCAATATGGTCATCTCTGGCATCTTCCCTTCACCTCTGCAACCATTTGCTTTCAGAAGGAGCTGCAGTATTCTCACATGATCCTGCCTCGTTGGTCACAGGTGACTAGTTCAAGGTTGGGCATCTGGCCCAAGACAAGCCAGTTGGAATCCTTCCTTAGGATTTGCTCCAGCCCAGGACTTTTTAAACTGAAAATTAGACAAAGGGCCAAGATTTCTAACTGAAGGTGGAAACTATAAGCTGCCGGTAACCATATTTCTTACCATGCAGAGGATGTGGTCTGTGGTGAAGCATGAAGCTTCACCATGTCATGCAGAGAGAAGACAAAATGTGGCCAGAGACTCCTCACAGGGGTTGAGTCCCTGGATCTGGTTGTTGCCAAGGCCCAGGGGCATGCTGATTGCCCGCACATGGATTGTTTGCCCCCTCCTTCACATCCAAAACACTTCCCTTTTGTTTGATCCAATCTGAGCTACATTTCTGTCACTTACATAGTCCAAAGATCCAAGAGTAAGTCAAAGCCCATCTCCTATGTAAGTTCTCCCGATACCTCAGATGCTGTCGCTCTCCCCGAGGGGGCTCCCACCACACCTGCAGCATGTTGATGCAAACCCCAGAAAATGATGTGCTCATACTATTATTGCTCTGTTGTCTTTTTCTTCCATGGGCACAGTGGGAAGAACAGACTTCAGAGCTGCCCTGATCTGGGTCCTCATCAGCTGGTGTCACTTATTAGCTGTGTGACCTTGGAAAAGTGCCTAAATGTCTCTGGGTCTCACATTTCTTAATGCAGAATGAAGGTGCTAATGCTTTCCTGGAACAGATTTGTAAGAATTTAATAAAATAATGTAGTGTAAATGGCAGAGTCTGTTTGATGAATGTTCAATAAAAGGAAACATACTCCTATCTCACCCACTTTTCATTTGAGGGGCTGTGGCAACAGATTTTTACAGAATTAGAATCAGCACTGGTCCTCAAGTCTCTAAGGCCTAGGCATTGACAAAGCAGCCAAGAAGTTTCTACCGACAAGGAACATCTTTAGGGAAATAAAAATCAAAACCACATGAGATATCATTTACATGCACCAGGTTGGTGCTGGGGGCAGGAGGCAGTGTGAGGAGCCCTTCACAGTCCTAACCTGCTCCCAGGATAGCTGGAGGTCCGGGTGGCCCTGGTGGTCCTGGTGGTCCAGGGGAACCAGGTCTTCCAAAGCCAGGTGGCCCAGGCAGACCAGGAATACCTGGGGGTCCTTGAGGTCCGACAATAGTCTCCCCCTTCTGGCCCTGTCAAGGCAAGTGCACAGTAACAGATGAGAGAAAGCACAATCAGTTACGTTAATCATGAACAACATGTCCTGTCATTCTTTTTAGGAAGCATTTAGAAGAAGTCAATAAATACTAGCTACTGGAACCTCCCTGGTGGCACAAGGGATTAAGCACAGCACTATGAAGCTATCTGCAATCTCTGCAGCACAAGTTCGATCCCCAGTCGCCAGCGAGCTACCCACATGGCGCAGCAGACCTCTCCTGTCTCACCCACTACTCCCCTCAGCAGTGTATGTTAGTCAGTCTGCCTGTTCTGCTCCCCACTCTCTCTGCTGAATCCTCTTACCCTCCACACCTCTGGCCTGTACCCCAGTTCTTGTATGCATAAACAAATAAATCTAACAAATAAATAGCAGCTACTGTTCTCACTATTGTCCATCCCGGGTACACTCAAGTTGGATCAAAGTAAAGAGCAGCAAGCCCGGCCATTGTGTTAATGTCACTACACAGAATCCCAGATAACCCTGGAGTCAGAGGGGCCCAAACTTTGCACTTCACGAGGAGGAAACAGATCTGTAGAGGGGGCAGGGCTCACCCAAGACCTCCAAGCAGATGAGCTGCAGAGCCAGAAGGAGAGCCCTGGTCTCCTGGCTTTGCTGGGTCTACCCTGAGGGCAAGCTCTGGAACCACAGTTGCTCATGGCCCCCGAAGGTCAATGATCAGGTCATGTTTTGGAGGCATAACTCAATTTCCTCTTCAAGGTCTGAAGAAATTCCTCATCCTAAGGAGACCAAGTCTATCTCGGAGCTCCTTCTTTGATAAAATTTCAGAAGGTCAAATTGCTCCTCTAAAAATATCTCCCTCTCCTCCCATGCTGCCTCTGTTATCTGACGTGTTCACTTTTTTCTTTTTTTTTTTTTAAAGATTTATTTATATATTTACGCAAGCACTGGGTACAGTCAGAAGCGTGGGAGGGTGAGAGAATTCACCAGAGCCAGAGAGGAGAGCAGAGCAGGCAGACTGACGAAGTACACTGCTGAGGGGAGCAGCGGATGCAGCAGGAGAAGTCTGTCACGCCATGTGGGACCCTCGCCCGGCGGCTGGGGATCGAACTGGCGCTGCAGAGGCCGCGGGCAGCTTCACAACCCAGCGCTCAACCGCTACGCCACCGGGGGAGGCCCTGACGTGTTCACTATTAATAACTTTGTATTGAGCCAATTTTGTACCATAGACATGAGGAAGCAGTGAGGTTAGTGAATGCACATGGCCTTGGACAGCTCCCTTTCCTCGGGGTCTCCTGCCACCTCCCCATCAGTAGACAAGAATGGGGGAGAGTTGGCCGGTGCCAAGTCCTACCTCCAAGTGAGACCGCCCCCCCTTGCTCTCCAAATGCCCAGTCATACTGGGGGGCTTCAGGGAAAGCTGTGACTCATGGAGGAGGAAGAGGGTGGGGAGGGGTTACTACTCACGACCAGGCCTGGACTTCCTGGCAAACCGGGAGGCCCCGACAAAAAGAAGTCGCTATTAGGGTCCCCCTTTTCTCCTTTGATGCCCCTGTCACCATTCTCCCCCTGGAAGCAGAGAACATTCAGTAAGAGGAGGATGAACCAATCTCTGACATCAGCCCAAGAACTTGGAAACACAATGCTTAGCAGAGAAGAATTACCTTCAGGCTGTTCAGAAAATGTCTCAGGTAAGCTGGATCAAGTGGAGGGCCTGAAAAAGTAATGCTTTATAAAATTCACAATCATAACTTCAGACATTTAAAGACAAAAGTCTCCTCATTGGCAACCATGATGGTTTGCTATTGGAAGGGGCCTCACGCAGGTTTAGCTAACAGAATAAGGCCAGGTCTGGGGCCCACAACCCAGATAGCGTGAGGTCCTGGGCACAGCCCAGCACTCACTTTGGGCCTTATTTTGCATATGAATCATGAACCACTGGAAGGACTGTTCTCCCGTTACTATGTTCCATGTCCAGCACATGACTGGCTGGGTCCCTCTAGAACTCAGTGGAGCTCACAGTAGGGTTGGTGATATAATTATCTCAACTTTCTGGCTCAGGAGGATATCTCAGGGATAAAACTCAAATGGAAGTTCCAGAACAAGAATTGAAATACCTGGTGGTCCTTGGGCCCCCTGGTCACCTTTCTCTCCTTTGGAGCCAGGAAGACCCCAGGATCCTTTTTCTCCTTTAACACCTGCCACCAAAGACACACACATTGAAAATAGTGGAAAATCACCTTTGTTCTACAGAAAATGTTTCTGAGTAAGGTTTCAAACTGAGCCCCTTCAGCAAAGTCCACTAAACAAAGGCCAATTGAAAGCATAAATTCCTTTGCTAAATGATGGGGAGGGCAGAGGTGGATGCATCAGACACAGTTTCAGCTCTGAAAGCTTGGTCTCATCAGGGAGACGGACACAGAGCGGGTAACGGAGGCAGGATGCATAAGAGGTGCCACAGCGATGCCAGCAGGGCTTCATGGGAGTCTGGCAGAGGCTCAGCCGACCCTCTCCTGGACAGTTTAACCGTGAGATTCAACACCAAGCCCAGCTTCTAGTTCTAACTCACCTCTACCAGTGCGGCTGGGTGGGGGAGGGGGAGGAGTAGGAGTGGAGTCTCCAGGCGTATCTGCAGGGGGCCAGCAAAAGGTGCTGAACATTGTAAGTTGACGGACCAACTCCACACACCCTCTCTGCAGGGCTTGTGCGAAGGCAGTTTCCAAAGAACTGGCCTTACAGACACCCCCTTATCCTCAGACTCTGTGGGAGAGGCACCAAGGGAGGCTTCTGCGAGCTCAGAGATTGGGAAGGGAAGTGATCCCCTCTCCACCTTGATGGGTGTGTGAACACTAAAACTTTGAATTCCTGGGGAATTCAAAGAGATGAGACAGCAAGCAGCCAGTGCTCCCCAGCCCAGAGATGGGGCATGCAGAACAGATGAGGTTTGGAGGCCCAGGCTTCCTGATGTGCGGGGATATGAGAGCAGAGGCATGACTTGCCGCTGGGGGTCAACTGGGAGATGCTGTCTCACCTGCAAGGCCCCACTGATGTTGGGGGAGCCACCTGGGCCAGGACATGGACAACCAAGTGAGGACTCACAAGCCAGTGGGGCAACCTGTTGACCAGGGGCCATGGAGTACAGAAAGGTCTGTCTCTCCCCTGAGCCCAGAGGGCCTGCCAGAAAGGGGAACACCTGGGGATCTGAGAAAGCAAATCCAGCTCTACCTCCTCCTCCTTCCACCTTAGTCATCCAAAGTCATAGGAAATCCCTGGGGTCAGACATCATCAGGGAACCCACCTGGCAGCCCAGGGTGACGGAGTAAAGCCAGGCATGTACTGGGAAGAGACCTTCCCCCATTTAAGTTGCAAGTGTTCAGACTCCTCGATCAAAAGGGGGACATATGACCCAACTGGGTGTGGGGACGGGGACCAGAGTGACTGCTCTCCTGCATGCTCCTGTCACCTGGCGCACCCCTTTTCTGATGTGTGCTAGATAAGCTCCTCCCAGTCTGGACATGCTGAGGTTTACTAGTGAGGCTTCGGGGCTAGCAAGTTTCACACGTCACTGTGCATACACCGCAGGGAGCTTGTTAACCTGCAGCTTCCAATTCAGCAGGTCTGCAGCAGGGCCTGAGACCCTGCCCTGCTAACCAGCTTCTGGCAGATGCTGATACTGCCGGCCCAAGAATACTAGGAAATCAAGGTCTTCCAAGCTCCCAGGATCCCCTTGTTTTAGCTCTTGGTATAAGGCATAATAATTATCTTCTAAATAGTTTCACCTAACAAAGTCCAAGGGCCTGGGTCGCAGGAACAGCATAGGCTTGACCTACCTCCACCAGTGCATGGGAAGGCACCAAGCAAGAAGGGATCAGTAGGTGTTTTGTGAACAAGCCAATGCACCAAAGAGTAAGTGGGGTGGTTCCTGCTTAACTAGTCGGCTCAGGCAAGGTGTGCAAAACGGACAGATAGTGGCGAAAAGCAGAGAGGTGCCCTGCCCCACAGCTCACCTGGGCTCACCTGGCAGCCCTCCCACCACTCTTGTCAACCACTAATCTACACCCAGCCTGGTGCAAATGGAAACTACCATCTGCTGAGCTATGAGCATCTGGGGATGTCCCAGAGAAACCGCAGGGCAAAGAAGGCAGTGTGTACCATGAAAGGTGATGAGTTCTGAATCCCCAGGATGAGAGGCGCCAACCTAGAGAGAGAGAAAGACAAGGTTATACACTGCACCCGTCATGGAAATACACATAAGCAGGTGGCACCGTCCCAGGACGCATGTGGCAGGATGGATGGTGTCAGAGAGTCAAGTTTTCCTTTGGCTCTGGTGTCCTCCCCCCCAATTCCTGAGCATCCCAGCAGTTCCCTGTGCACAGGCATCCCAGGTTTCAACTTGGGGGCTGTTGTGCAGCTGGACTGGGGTACACAGACTGAGAGTTACTGCCAAACAACTCTCCCAAGGGAAGCCCCAAAGTTGAAGATGACAAACCATAGCACACTTGGTGTGGCTAACTCTGAGCAGTCTGTGTCCTTTCTGATCAACTAGGATTGACTCATGTAGGGGTCAAGCATCTGAGCAAGAGATGGAGCCAGCCATGAGGCTGGGCCAGTCATTACCTCTGCTTCTGTGATAATCAAAGCTGAGCGTAATGAGCAGGAACTGGATGGTGGTGATGATTAATAAGGGGTGGGGTGATTTCATTAGATTGGGGGGCATTCTGGTTTCCCCCATTAAGTGCCATGGTCTTGGAGCCCAGGCTATTCTAGACAATATTCTTCCCAGTTCACTCCCTATTCGGGCATTTCTTCATCTATTAAAACAGAGCCACCTATGACCCTGTTCTTACTAGTCCACCTTCCCCTTTTTCACAGTCGATACATGCACCTGTAAAAAACTGGCTGTGAGGGGAAGCATTTATTTTTCAAAATGTCCATTTTAAGAGTTGGTCAAGAAACAGCCACACCCCAGCTCCCCTGTTATCCAGCTGTGTAACACGAAATTTCAAAGTACCAAAAATAGCCCGAGCCTGTCTTTGGCTTCTTTAAAGTAACTCTGCAACCCTCAAAGGTCATAGTTATCACCAAGCGTGCTAGCACAGTCATGGTCACTGTAGGAGCATTTTTACAGCACTTTCAAGTTTGTCAAATGCCATCCCACAGTCAGTCCATTTAAGTCCTGAAGTCGTGTTAGCTGGAAGGGGTTCACTCTTTAGGGTCACCAACTTGGAGTGGGACCAGGAACAGGCTTCACCTCTGGGCTGCTGTTCTCCTGTATGGTAAGAAGTTGGGCTGCAGGGATCTCTCAGGAGATTTGAGTTTTTATGTTTCCCTTCAGCTGTCAGGATAAACATGACGGGGGCTGCAGTGGTCCTCAGGGCAAGCGGGCATCAGCAGGCCCCTGACACGGGTGGGCCCTGTCCTTTGCCTTCCAGGCTGGCATTCCCAGGCTCTGAGCTGCAGACCCAAGTGACTCAACGCAGACTGCTCTCTGGGCAAAAACGCAGCCAAACAGCATCATGTTGTAGCCTCTGACCCAAGCCTCATCCCTACCTCCAGCGGCATCAATTACTAACCCACTTGGAACTTGCCAAGCTCCTTAGAGCTGAGCCCATACCCGTCTAGGTCACCTCTGTGTCCCACAAGCAGAATACCTGGTGCTCAATAAATATTTGTTGACTGAATGAGAGAATAATCAGATCCAGCTCCATGGCAAATGCCCATGTAAGAGAAGGCCCGCCCTCCCTGTGTTGCTTGCAGTATGCATGAAACCTCAGGGACAATGTAGCTGATTGGCTGAGTGGGGGGTGCTTGTCTGACCCCGCATGTCCCTGGACCTGCCCCTGCTGGCTGGGAGACCTGAGATATGACCCCAGGGCTGTCAGCCCCAGGACCTGGGAGAGGTCCGTGAACTTTTCTGAGTCACAGTTTGGAGAGGTACTCCCTGCCTCTCGGGGTGCTGAGCTGTGCGGTAACAGGGTGACTGGGGAAGGGCGGCACATTATAAACCACAGCATATTATGGGTTACAGGGTTTAGCCCCAAGTTCCTAATGCAGAGAGCAGAGTTCAGAACTGCTTTTTTTTTTCTCATCTGCATTTGAGGCGTCTGTTTCCCTCCTGTTTAAACTGCCCTACGCATGATGCTAATGTGGTTATGGAAACCAAAGGCACATGTTTTGACTGCATTAAAAGAAACACTGCCAGCGTGTGGCCCCTTAGAAGACCCAGCAAGCTTCATTGCCATAACCTGTTATCTACAAGCTTCTTGTCGCTTAAAGGTCTACAGGAAGGTGACAGAAGACGTGAAAGAGGGCATTGGCAAATAGAAGAGGCCCACAAGGCAAGAGTGATGCTCTCTGCATTGCTCTCTGTGCCAACCCCCGGCTCGCAGGCAGGGGCTGCGTGTTACTCACTGGTGTTTTGCAGTGTGGCCGCGGGGGTACTGGGAAGACCACCTGTGGTGAGCAAGAACAAGAGGCTGTCAGGACACCTGGCTCCAGTTTAGGCCGATCTGGTCCCATTCCTGCTCCCCATTGAAGGCCGCCTCCCAGTCACCCGACTTACTCCTTTGATGTTAACCATAGCTCCAGGTGGTCCGGGGGGCCCTGGGGGACCAGGTAAGCCAGGTGGGCCCTGAAGGGAGAAAGGAAAGGCTGTTGTCCAGTTCAGGTTGTTATGTGTGCAGAGGCAGCTGCAGGACACTCCCCTGGATTTAAGGCACAATAGAAAAGGGGAAAGAAGTTTCCTCCAAAGCCAGCAATTTCTCCCCCAGGCAGGCCTCTCCCTTCTATGGAGATCATCTACATCCATGACCTCACTGCATCTTCACAATGATCCATGCGGGAGACCACAGTGCAAGTATTGTCTTTGGTTTACATATGGAGAATGTGAGGCCCAGAGAGGGAAAGTCACCTGCTCAAGGTCACACAGCAACTTACTGCAGAACTGAGATTTGGGATCCAAAGACCCCCCCACTCCCACAGCAGTGCTCAGCCAGTGCCGGGTCTACCACCTCTCTCTATCATGGGATTCCAGATAGAGAGTTGGGGGTGGAGAGTTGAGGGTAGGGGTGGCCTTCATATGAAATGGTGCCTGGAGAACACCTCACGGATGCAAGAATAAATGCAAAATTCTCGTTAGATGCAGAGTCATGTTCACAGCCAGGTCAGTCTGGCCAGATCACTCAGTGTTTCCTCGGCCAAGCCTGGAGCCCAAGCAGGACCACGTAGCAGTGAGGTTCTGACCTCAGGTGTGAGACAGTTACCCCACAGGCAAGGTTCACAGGAAGGTTCACAGGCAAGGTTCCCTGTGGGAAGGCACCGTGTCCGGGGGACCAGGCAGCTCCAGTCCACCATGTTAGGAGGACCAGTCTTGATGAGCGTGTCAGTCCCAGCACTTCAGGACAATTACATTTCTGGATTTCTGGATGTAAAAAGCTTAGACAGTGTGGTGCAAACCGAAGAAGCAACAGACTTGGAGCTGCCTTTGCATCTCAGCGTGGTGTTTACTGATGGGGTGACATTCAGTGGGTCACTTCATTTCTGTAGGGCCCATTTCCTCTCATGTCAAACAAGAACCCCAGAGTGTCTGTTGAGATAGTTTTTATCAAGACTGAGATCCTGTCCTCAAAAGTATTTTGTAGAGTGCCCGGCACACAGTAGGTGCTCCATAAGTGTTGGTGGCCTCCTTACTCTAGAACGTGGACCCTGCTGATGCCCCAAAGTCTGCCTTTGACAGTCACTCACAAACCTTTACTGAGCCCCAGTGAGGTGGGAAATCCATGGGCAGTGGGTTAGAGGGAAACGGGTTATTATAACCCCAGAGGCTGAAGACCTGGGGCTTGAAGTCAGATACCCTCAGCATGCGGGTGACTCTCTCCCTCCCCCTGGGTCTGCCTGAGGAAGCTTTCTCTGTCAGGGTGCTTTCAGTGGCAGGCACCCTCCTGAGAGTGAGCTGTCTAAGAGCCCCACACTCTGGTCCAGGCTCTCTCATCCTCCCCTAACACAGGCCTGTTCCTCTGAACTGTAGCCCCGGCGTGCCTTGGGGTTGGGGTACTCACCGGTATCATAATCCCCCGATCTCCTTTGGTGCCCTTGAGGCCGTTCAGTCCGGGGCGACCCTGAAACCCACGGGAAACACCTGAGTAACCCCAGCACCCACAGGCCTCCCTTACATCCATCTCAGGAACACTGATACCTACAGGTCGTCCGGGGAGGCCAAATTCTCCTTTATGTCCTGGTGGTCCTTTGGGCCCCTAGAGGCAAACCAAATAGCAGATTAGAAAAGAATAATAATTCCAGGTCAGGGAGCCCTGAGGAGCTAGCTGCCTGCCTGCCTTTGTGGGCAGTATCCACAATGAGCCACTGGCAGGAGGAAGGAGAGCGAGGAATAATGATGAAGTGTCCACCTGTCTGACTCCATGTCACCTGGCCTCTCTGCTCTCAGCTGGAAGCCCCAACTCATCCCCTTCCCTCACATCCTGCTGCAGGCCACACCTCATCCCACACTCTGGACCAACCCTTCTCTGTCAGTCAGGCTAACAAAGAAGTAAGAAAGTCAGGAGCTCTGGCCTCAGCTTCCAGTTAGCCCAGTGCTGGGCCAGCTCAGATAGTGGATCTCAGTCTCATGTCCCAGGACTCCTCATGTCCCCTTTAGGATAATGAGCCTTCCATTGGAACCATGCTGATCTTGTCTGATAATGTCCAGATCTTGGTTCCTGCCTTCCTTCTACCTGCCCCTGAGCACCAGAGTCTTGGCCTGGTCCTCCAGTTCTCCAAGTGAGGCCCATAGCTCCTAGTCTAGTGTTGGCTTTCTGGGGTCCAAATGCTTCTTCAGCCACTGCACTGATCCAACCTCTTGCAGAGATCCTGATGGCCCCAGGCATCTGGATAGCTACAATGCACTGTATCTTCCCACAAGTTCTACTTGGTCCATACCTTCCATGCCCTGTTTTCCAGGGGGTTGCCTGGCCTCAGCCTCCAGCCATGCAAGCCCTTTCTTCCTGCTCCACTAACACATGCAGCAGGTTCTTCAGCCCTTGGCTGGGAGTTCTTTATTCTCACCCACATTGTAAGGAAACAACGCCAAACAAAACCATGTTATTCCAGGTTGGCATGGTTTTGGTATACATAATTTCTTTAAATTCACAGTTTCTTAGAACCTCTTGACCACATGAAGTAAGGACTTAGTAGAGCCACGTGCCCCGGGAAGTGAGAGCTAAAGACTCAACTGAAACAGGCTTTGTCTGTGAGGTACTCAACCCACATTCCTCTTAGGGAAAGCAAGCAGAGACAGCTGTTAATGGAGTACAGGTCACCTGGTGATGCATCCTAGGGCAGAGTTTCTCAAACATCAATGTGCGTAGAAGTCACCTGGGATTTGGTCGGAATGTAGATCCAGTAGGTCAAGGGCAGGGCCTAACATTCTGCATTTCTAACAAGCCCCAAGATGATGCTGATTCACAGGCCACGCTTTGAATAATGAGGTTTGAGTGAACGTGTTAAGGAGTAGTAAGCGATACTAGCCCACACGTAGCTTTATGTAAATTACAAGACGGTGCCCCCTTGCTGTCTGTGCTTGGCAAACTGCAGTGCTGAGTGGCATGTCCATCCATGGCAGCCTGCTGGCCACTGCTGCTAACTACCGGTAATGCCCATGGTACTGAATGTAAGCAGTAACCAGAGGCTGGCAGGACTCTCCCAGTCTGCCTCAGCCCCCAGCCAGCCCTCTCCAGGGCACCCTTTCTGCCTGACATAAGGGACCAAAGGTCTCAGAGGCCCTTGGAATGAAGCACCGTGGAAGCTTGGGGCCCTTCACCAAGGACACGTGTCTGTCATAGAAACATGAGGTCCTTTCTTCCCAGGCCTGACACCCAGCTTCAGCCAAACAAACGCATGCACCATTCCCCCATCCACCTTGCTTCAAGGGTGAAGGGCACGTATTGACTGGAGGTGGTGGGGTGAGATGGGAAAAACCTGGAAAGCCTGACAAGCTGGGTTCAAATTCCTGCTGTGCCACTTACAAGCTGCGTCAGTGGGCAAGTTACCTAACCTGTGTGACCTTGGATTCCTGGTCTACAAAGTGGGGGTTCTGACAGTCACCTCTTAGGGTGGTGAGGATGAGACAAGGGGGATCTCTGTGAACTATCAGTGCCTGACCTACAGTAGATGTTCCACATCTTAATATTCTTGCGTCGGGGGAAGAATACAGACAAAGAAGTTTACGGTTAATCCTAACCGATAGCTTCAAAACTGTTCAGCAGCCCAATGGTTATAGATTCCTGGAGCAGAAAAGCAAGATGGCCCTAGGATGTCAGAGTACTTCAACACCCTCCACTTGCAGATGAGAAACGAAAACCCTGAGAGAGAAGAGGACCCAGTTAAGTAAGTATGATCCAAAAATCCCACGGAGTTTTGTGCAGTCCTTTTGAGGGGTTCCCTGGTGATGGCAATCTTTTGCTGGCAACTGTGGTCTAACTGTGCTCAATACCATTCGGTTCTCCTCTTCTTCCTGGACACACACATCTTCTAAATCACATTTCTGAGACCCCTCCACCTTATGTGCACATTAGTTCTGGTCAATGGAATGTGCTAGAAGTGATGTTCATCATCTTGCATGGCCTCTTCCCCTTCCTCAACCTCAGTCCTCCCATGGGTAAATGCCATCATGGCCTTTAATCTACAAGGTAGCAGAGTCACAGACACAAGTATCCTGGGATCCTGAGTCACTGCTTGGAGGGGAGAAGCCAAGGAGCAGCAACCATAGTAGACTTTGCAAAAACGAGTGGTTATTATGTTAAAGCACTGTGATTTTTATTTGGTTGCAGCTGGCCTTCTCTAAAACACACACTATTTGCCACATCCTTTTTATTTCACAATTGATATTTCATAACCTAATTGAGTCAAAGTATGATAAAGGCTTCAAATCCCAATCCACACCCAGTTGGGACACTATAGCTTACCATTGGTCCTGGGGCTCCATGAATTCCAGGTTCACCCTAAAACAGGGAAACACAGACTTGTCACTCAGAGGAACACTGTGGCAGAAGCAAAGAAGGGATACAGATGTGTACCTTCAAGTTCTGCTGACATCATTACCTTTTTCCCCCTCAGTCTTTCCAGAGGAACTTCCCCGGTCAACAGGGAGCCCGGCTCTCCCTTCTCTCCCTGCAATTCAGAGAAACTTGCATGAAGTTGGGGCTCCCCCATGATCATTGCCTTATCGAGGGGCTCACTAGGCCTCTCAGTCCAGATGCCAGGACTCTACTTGCCTTCCTCCTGCCCCTCCACCCCCACTCCTTCGACATGACCTCTTGAGAGTATTGCAACAGCCTCCCAAGGGATTGATAGTTCTCTGGGCCAGCCCCTCTGCACATTTTCAGAGTCACTGTGTGAAAGCACAGGCCGGGGTCTTGCATGTCCCTCCAGGGCTTCCCACTGACAAATCAACATTCCCACTCTCTGTCCTTCAGGAACTAGCCCCCAACAAGCTCCCTGCCACCTCTTGTTATATGACCCCTCTAGGAATCTTGGCTCCTAATATATTTGGGGGCTTGCTTTCCTAATAACTTGACTTGATATCTGTTCCCACCAAGAAGCCTTAGTTTTGTTAAAACACCTGAAATTGGGAAAAAGACAAGGTATGAATACGATAGGCCTTTCTCAACACAGGGGCCCTGTATCCCCCTGGGGAACTCTAACTCCGAACTCCTGGTTCTCAGGAATTTATCACTGAATTGATCAGGCAGAGCTATCTCAATGTTGGGAAACAGATAGAAGGGTAAACTGGTGGCAGAGACACAGGATCCTTCCTTGAATACTGTCCTCAGCAGAGCCATCTACTATCTTAGGAGGCTTCCAAGAAAACGTATATCTAGAGAAAAGGCCAGGTGGAGGAACCTTCTGTATCACTCTGGGGTTTGGTCCTCAACCTTCAATATTGGCACTTGGTGGGCTGGGCTGAACACACTGAAGCAACAGGCCAGAGGCAGCCAGGGAAGTGTGCCAAAGCAAGCAGAGCAGCCTCTTCTCTCCATCCCCCTAAAACCACACCTGATATTTGCATCTTACCCCTTGCTGGTGAGGAAAGGAGGTCCTGAGCACGCCAGCAGCAAGAAGAAGCAAGCACAAAAGCATTAGAGGCAGAGTGAGAGGAAGTACATTAGCTCTATCAGCAGCAACAGAGCTGCCCAGGCACCTATCTCAGCAGGAATGGCATATAGGCCCCCCTCACTCCTTCCGACCTTACCCCACAGTAGACAGTGTTCAAAGTAAGGGCCACCCTTGCTTGATTAGCCTCCTCCCATGCTGCACATGCCTTGGGCCCATCCTATCTCTGTAGACCCACAGCAGCAAGAAGCTTCCCAAGACATCACCCCATGTGGAGTCCAACTTAGACCCCTTGGCCAGCTCACAGAACCTTTTCCCACACCAAATTATGGCCCAACCGACACTGGAGCCCCAGTGTGGCAAGGTAGTGGGAAAGAAGAAAGAGAAAAACCTATCATTCTCTCCTCTTACAGACACATCCGTCCCCCCTTGACAAAGCCCTGTGCAGGCTCCAGGGCTGCACAGCACCCCAAGGCTTTGAACAGACCTCCGTTACAACAGGGACCATGCTCTCTGTTGGATCCTTGCATATCTGTTCTTCATATTTTATTTCTATATCCCTAGTGCCTGGGAGAGGAAGCTGGCTATCCCTGGAGGCTCAATGGATGAGCACATAAATGGGTGGATGAATACATGGACCAATCCAGAATCTCTGTGATCTCTTTATGGATGCCATTCTCTCATTATCTATAAAAACTAACTGGGAAGTTAATGCTAAGAAGCAACAGTCAGTCCAATTCTGGGCAGTTCTCAGCAAGGGCCATGCATGCTAAATATCTATTCCAAAGATCTTGGCCCAAGACTGCTATCCAGCTGCAGAAAGCCCAGACTGATCATTCCCAAATATCAGCATTCATTGCATTCATTTTCATCCAACAAATGTTTTGAGTACCAGGTCCAGTGCTAGGTACTGGAGCTGGCTCTCAGAGAGAACACACTCGAACCTAGGTGCCCAGCAGGCAGGTTGACCAAGCACAGCACATGTGAAAACAGCATTCACGGAGGACTGGGTTAAATGCTTTTTATAAACTGATGAAAATCAGTATCTCCATTCACAACCCACCTTTGCCCTGGAGGAACCTTGAGATTATTATAAAAGTTAACAGCTGTGACTGCTAATAGATATGGAATTTCTTTTTGGCACTAAGAAACTGTTCTAGAATTAGGTAGTGGTGAGGGTTGCATAACTTTGCTATACTGTAAATCACTGAACTTTAAAGAGATGGATTTTATGGCATATGAATTAGAGTTCAAACTTAAAAAAAGTTAATAGCTACTTTTAACCAATCTGAAATATTCCAAATTCTGGAATACAATCTCACCCAGATACCTGGGTTTCTCTTACCTGTTCTCCTTTCAGTCCTGGAAAGCCAGGCACACCAGTGTCACCTTTTGGTCCTCTGGGGCCCTGGAAAGAATCATCAGAGTCTTGAGTTGTTTGTCAAGATTTTAAAAAATTTTAAGCAAGCGGAAGTTTTATATTGTTTTCCAAAAAGTAGAATAAAGAATGCCAGTCCCCTAGTGGGAGGGAGTCATAATTAGCCATGAAGTTTTTCTAATTTTAAGTGGTCAAGAAATTGTGGTCTGGTGGAGAGATAACAGACTGAGTGTTAGGAAGCCGGAGGCCCCATCCCTGTTTGAATTTTGCTTTCCTCTAAAGGGCACTATTGACACAGCCTGGTCCTGCTGTCTCTGCTCATCCCAGGGGGCCTCCAGGCCATCCTGCAGCCTGCCTCCTCCCATCATTCACCTTCCATGCCTCACTGCCTTTCCCTGGCTCCCCACTATCTCTGGGGTGTCATGCAAATATCCTAAACTAACATCCACACCCAGCCCAACCAACCACAGGACCTCACCTTCTATCCATCAAACTGTGGAGCCGAGCCTTTCCCCTTAACTTCTTGAACATTCCCGCTGCCTCTGCACTTTGGCTCATGCTGTTCCCCCCTGCAGAACTGCCCTTCTCTCCCTATGCTGGGCCAAATTCTGCACTCCCAGTTCGAGGTGACCTCTTCTCAACTCCAACACACTTTTTAGCTGTGACAATAACTCACACAGACAGATGTCTGCCCCCAAAGGCATTTCAACATTTCATTGTTACTTAGCTTTTCACAAGTTCCTGTCCTGTCTTCTGGGCTAAAGGGTGACTTACCCATGAGACAGAGGCTTTCAAATAGTAATTATTTTTTAACAATGAAACTCTTCTCACTCTTTTTTCCAAATACAGTCTTAAATGAAGGTTCAATAAATACATTATGCCAAATGGGGCATCCTTACTGGAGGTCAATGGCCTGGCTCCTGCCTATTTGCCCCACTCCTTACTCCCTGTAGTGGCTTGGGGGGCTCTCAGGAGGCAGGGGCTCCCCTGGGAACACAGAACCAGTTATTTAGAGGAAAATGTCTCGGGAACATGCTCTGAATTTGCAGCAGCCAAGCTGGGGCTGAGCTCAAAGGTCTGGCCTCCATTCTTCCTGGCCAAGGGGTCGCTCTGTGACTGGCATTCCTGCCTATGGATTTATTTTTTCCTCCTCAGCTTTTTAATGTCTAGTTTACATGCATTTTTAGTATCATCATAGGACACATTCTTTTTAGAAAAATGTATAACGTTAAGAAAGAAGTCACTTTAATTCCACCATCAAGAATACATTTCTATTGCATTTTTGATAAATGTCCTTCATTTATCCTGGAGGCAGTACAAGTCACCTTTGGCATCACGTGTTTCTGAGGTGCAGTGTCTTGAAGAAATTATACAGCTCTCACTCTAAGCTAGGCCTTGGGCTTTAGCACAGCCTCAAACATTTATATAAAATTGATCATCTTCTACACAGAAATGCACTTTCATCTTCCATGGTGAAGCCCCATAGTGGGGCTCACAGACTATCAGGATTGGATTTCTATAAGCCCATGATAGTTTTCTTCCCCTCATCTGATCTCTTTAGGAACATTATCTACTTGGAATCTATCTACTTGAAATGTCTGACTCAACCACTCGTATTCATAGAAGCCAACCACCAGCTCCAACATCTGTGGTCTCTGGAGCAGCAAGATGAGCAAGACCCGACTCTCTACAAGTTGCAAGTCCAGAAAACAAAGACAAGGGCACAAACAAGCATTATTCAAGGTGTCACCACACCCCTGAACCACTGCAGAGGTGAAAATAAAGGAGGGAGCGATCCCTCCAGGCAGAGGCAATGAAGAATGGTTACATGAACAAGATAGTGCCAGAGTTCGGTTTTGCAGATGAGAAGAAGGGCATTCCAGGTAGAAGGGGCACAGCTGCAGGGCACAGAGGAAAGACAGTTACTGTGGTACTTACCGGAAATCCTGGCAGCCCAGGGATACCATTCGGTCCCTGTGACACACAAAGACAAATCAGTCAGGTTAGAATTGTCATTTTCAGGGTCAGAAGGAACGCCACGCCACGGGAGCCCACGCCCTCCCAGAGGCCTAAACACGTTCCCACGCAGAGGGGCTCAAGGTCCACTTTGCAGAAGAGAATGGGAGACCTCAAGGGAAGGGCCTGGTAAAGTCATACAATGACGAGCCATGAACTGCTCTGGCTCCCAACACCCCTGTCCCCCAGCCAGAACCCCCTCACTTTAAGTTGCAGCCTCCTCAGGGAAATCTTGTAGGGGCTGAAACATCTAGAGGCAAGAATGCAGCACTTGGGAGCAGAACAAATAAACCCTGATGAGTGGGCCCAGAAGGTGAGCTGGGGTACTTGGGGGTGGAAGTGGGGCATATTGGGGAAACTCAGCTCCTTTTCCCCAGTGGGAGTGAGAATGGAAAGATCCTAGAACACAGAGCTTGTAGTTCACTCCAGGACTCTCCCTCCCACCAGCCCAGACCCACATGCCTATTAGAGCAGAGGAGTTTAGCAGAATATATATAGAAAGAGATGACAGGATGACAAGCTTCCTGATAGAATGTGTATAGACAAACCCAGGAGAGGCTGGGACTTAAATCCTCTCGGGGAGGGAACTACCTCTGAGGAGGAAAAGCCTGATGCTCCATTAGGCTGGATCAGGATGAAGGGATGAAGAAGTTGCTTGAGGGCCTGGATTTGCCCAAGGAGGACAGTGATTGGGAAGGGGTGGAGAGAGAGGGGTGGGGGTGCAGACATGTAGGCAGACAAAGCCCAGAACTCGCAGAACAGGGATGCTGAATCTTGGAGCACAGGCTGTCTGTGATTTGCTACCACCCTAAATGCTAATCATTTGAGCAGAACCATGATTCTCTGTGAATGGGGTTTTTTCTGGTTAGCTTGTTTGCTTTAGGGTTTATTGGGGATGATCAGTAGAAACCCAGCAGTTGGGGTGCAGAGGGAGTGAGACAACCCACCAAGAGGTCACTCAGCAGGGAAACCTCCCAGATACTCGCAGAAATCTTGAGGAGGACAGCAGGCTTTCCCCACGATGTGGGGGAGGGGGGTTCAGATCAACCTTCCTGGGGACTGCAGGGGTGGGTGGCCCCAGTGGACACTGAGCTACACAGCTGTGGGTGGACAACCTCGATCTCACATCAGCTAACATAGAACACCAGTGTACAAAGCAGTTTCAATCCATCACCTCTTACAAGCTGCCCCAAAAGCTGCTGAGGTGTCATCAGAGAAAAGCATCAGAGGCTCAGGGTGGAGATGGGACTGGGACCCCAAAGTTCCTAGGCCTGAACTCTTTCTCTTCCAGATGCTGGAAGATGCAACAAGGGTCTACTGCACAGGCTGCAGGAGGAAGCCTCCTTCCTCATAAAGAGGTGCCAGGGACTGACTGTGGCCTTGCAGAACAGTGCAGCTTCTCTGTGTGTTTCCATTCTCTATAAAAGGGCTAGAAAAACCAAACAAGCCCTGGTCCCTTTTCCTGCACCACTTTCCCATTAGCACAAGGAAAGGTCATTAGCAGAATGAGGGGCGCTTTGCCTTCTGTGAAATGAGATCATGCCAAAAGCATCGCACAGATGGCAACTGGTTTGTTATGATTTTCTGATTTCCATCACACATATTTCTCATGCACAGGACTGGAAGCTTCCACTATATTGGCTAAAACTCCTCACATAATCAAATTAATGTGACAGCAATTTTTCAGAAACGCAAAGTTCTCTTTCCATTGTACTTTGATACAATCTAGTTCCTTCAGCAGCTAAAAGAGTTCCAAACCAACATGACAGCAGAGGCATCTGGGTAGGAACCTGACTGTAAGGCAGTTGTGGATACACACCGGAGGCCCCATGAGCTCAGGGATGTCCGAGAGATTCATGAATCCCTGGGTGATGTTGATCAAGGACTGAAAAGAGAAAAATCAGACAGTGAGACAGACACGAGTTCTGCCTGACTCCCAGCAGCAAGGCGGTAACTGAAGTCACCTAGCATGGCAGATACTGAAGGCATCTGAGACCCGCTGCTAACACATCTCTCCCTCCCATCTCTTAGAAAACAGCCCTGAGCTACCTGCTTTCCTCTTTCCATTAATCTTAAGATTGCACAATACATTAATACGCTCTGTCTTTGACAAATGTGAATATATAGACATATATATGCATGTGTATACCCATAGACAGCACATGTTGCTGGTGTGTGTGTGCGTGTGTGTGTGTGTGTGACCTTCTTTCCTGGCTAGAGAAGTGGAATGGCCTGTTTTGAGTTGTCCCCAAATGCTACCACCCAGAAAAGATTGTTCTGGGAGCACTATATGAGAGAAGAATGGCGCTGGGATAGGGTCAGTCAGTTGGGGTGCGGTGCAGGGAGGTGGAAACTCCAGTGTCAGAGGCTAGCTAGGTGCCCCCTCCCAGCCATCCTGAAGGCCCTGAAATTATGGATATCCTTCTCCTGCCTTTGGCAAAAGCAGAAAATGTGCAGTCAAGCTCTGACCTGGATGATACTCACACTAGGCAAGACCTCGATGCGCCCTGGCGGCCCCCTGGGCCCAGGGGGCCCTACGGTACTGGCTCCATCCATCCCTCTGTCACCCTGAGTACCACAGAGAGAGAAAAAAATTCACTGCACCTGAATAACATCCCTAGAAGGAGGCTGAAAAGCTCATGACCCCCACCTCAGATCTGTGACCTCACCTTGGGTCCCTGGTCTCCTTTTTCTCCTTTGAGACCCTGGCAAAACAAACAAAAATTCTTTGGTTTTCTTCTATTCCCTTTGCTCACTCTCCGTTCTGTTTTCCCTTAAGCTGCTGCACTGATGTTGCCACAGGCAATGAATTCAAGGGTGGCGGCAAAAAAATCCCCCTCCAGAGTCAGAAGAAGCAACACCCACACAGGTTCAAGGACCAGGGGCCCTCTTCCAGGATGGGGCGCGTGTCCTCGACCGGAATCTCAGAGCCCCCTGCCCCCTAATCTGGGCAAGGCAGAGCCTTCCTTCACTCGTGGAGGGAGTTGTGCGGTTTCCCCGCCCCCGCCAGCGAGGCTTAGAGCTCAGCACTGGGCCACTTGACAAAGATAATGAGAGCCCGGGAAATAGTCCCCTCAGAGCAGGTATTATAACACGTGGATGACACCTCCCAGGGCCCAGGTGCAGCGGGCGGGGACACCTGTTCCTCAGAGGCGAGGGTCGTGAACTGGGGCGCAGTGTGAGCACTGAATGGGAGCAGTGAGGCAGAGCTGCTGGGTGGTAAGGGGCTGCAGAAAGAAAGAAAAGGACAAAGTTTTCCCACATGATGTGTGCAAAACGCATGGCGCTCCTTAACGAAACAGAGCACCCAGTCCCCCGTACAGTGCAGCTGGTGGCTGGAGGCAGGGAGCGGGTGACTTGTTGAAAGTGGCAGAGCCAGATCCTCCACCACCTCACTCCAGGTCACAGCGGGACAACCCTCCGAACGACGGTTTCAAAATTCAACCTACATTTGAAGCTGTTGGTCCACAGATTCTGGGCTTGTTCAACACTGTGCTGCTTCCAGAGCCTTCAATCTCCTTGGGAAGGAAGAAGAATGAGAATTTCAGATCCAATTCCTGAGCACCTACTGGTGCCAGGCATGGTGTTGGCAGCTGGGGCTCAGCGGGGACTCCACACAGCCTCTGCCCACAGACCAATGTTCACCTAGCTGGTCTTCCCAGCAGCCCCTAGGTTACATGGTTTCATAACCCGAGAAAGGGGAAATGTACCTCAAATTCAAGTTCCATTGTACATCCCGGGCCTGGGGGGCCTGGGGGGCCTGGAGGCCCCATGACTCCAGGAGTGCCAACTTGTCCATGTTTCCCGGGAAGTCCTGGTTTGCCTCTGATGCCCGGATCACCCTGTAAGGAAGAGGTAAGTCTGATGACCCTGCCCTGGGCCCACTCGTGGAGCAACATACATGTCTGGGTCAGAAAATCGTTCTTTGAACTTAATTAGGTTGAGGAATTCTCAGATGGGCGCTGTTAATGGCACAGACACAGCTGTCCTGCCAGTTGCCATTCACTGCCATTCAGAAAGTCAATCAGGGCCCTCACTCCCGCCATCTCCAGCTGCTCTACACTCCTGAGCACGTCCTCTGCTCTATGCCACCTTCAAAACTCTAGTCCAACGGCCCAATTACAGGAAACCTAGAGACAGGAGAGGAAGGAGGAAAGAGTCCCCCCCCCCCTTTTTTTTTACCTTTTCACCAACTGAGCCATTAGGTCCTCTTGCTCCCTGGAAGGGGAAAAATTTCAATTTATATGTATATTTTTTCTGCATTTTCTTCTGATCATAACTAATATATATATAATGATATATAGTTATATAATGATATATATATCATTAGTTATGATCAGAAGAAAATGCAGAATTATAGACTCTTGAGTAATAGGATGTTAAAATGGAACCCTTCCTGTCTCTATTTTGGCTGATGTCTCAAACTTGAGTACATTACATTAGTTGTCAGTGTTCCAGGAAAGTCATGCTAAAAGCTTGGGAAGCCCATTTTTCGACTATTAGCTCATCACCTACCTCTAGAGTAAAAGAAGCTGGAGATTAACCAGGGAGTGGATGCAGAGGAAGAATTCACACAACTGAAGCGGTTTTTCCACCCCCTTCCTTAATGGAAGCGAAGGGCTGCTTCCCCTACTCAAACCCAAGGGCAGGGGCCCCAAGAACTTGATATATATTCCACAGACTTTTAGAAATTTGTGGAATGATGATGGTTCTCTTCTGGAAAACTCTAAGACTAAAAACTGGCCGAGTGGCCCCAGGAGACAGAATGTGAGACAGGGGCATTGCATTGGAGGAGGTTGTGTGGGCCCCTCCAGAGGGGACCATGGTACAAATTTCCTAGGGGGATTAGATGTGGATCCCACAGAAAGGAGTCAGCTGTGAGCTCTGAGCAGGGGGCAGGAGTAATGGGGGCTGGTGGCCAGGAGGGGTCAGCCACAGGAGACAGTGCCTCCCATCAGGGACTGTGGCAGGGGCCCTCAGCTGGACAACCCCTGGGGAAGCCTCAAAAGCATCTGCAAGACAAGGAACCAGTAACTGCACAGCCACGCAGAAGACCCTGCCACCTGCATATGATGTACCTCCCATCTTAGGCTGGTCCTTTCCCCAATCTCTGCTCTCCCTGCGCTGGAATCTCCTTCCTAAATCAAATCCATGGAAATGACACAGTGGAGAGTTCCAAAATAGTTATGCTCAAAAACAAGATGGTGAGTCACCTTGAAACTGAAACAGTGAGAAGGAGCAAAGGGAAAACAGATGGGAAGCTGAGGTCTGAGGTTTCAACAGTGGGAGAAAAATATTGGCAAAGTGGTAGCGGAAGCCAGGAGTGGGGACAGGGGGTCTGATAGGGAGAAAGGCCGAAATTTCAGAGCAGGACAGCCATTGAGTCCTGCCAGCTTCCCTCACTTCCTGCGCCTCTCTCCTATGGCAAGAAAAACAAGAGTTGTTTATGGGAGCAGAGATAGGATTGAGCTCCAGGTAGCTAGGGAATCTTGAGATCTCCAGGGTATCCCAAATGCCTAAGCCCAATTGTCAGGGTGCCCCACTTAATGGCATGTGCTGCTCCTCCCACTCCCTTCCTGAGATCTGCACAAATAGTCACTGCCCACCTGCCCACCAATCTCTACACCAGAGGCAGAAAACGGACTAGAGAGGGATTCTGATATCAAAAACAAAGGCCCAAGCAAAAAAACACCAGATATCTGAGGAAATACTGGGAAAGAGAGGCAGCAAGTGAGATGTCTGCCCACGAAAATGAATTAAGAACACAATCCAACAGAGACTTTGAATGTACAATACATATTCTCAGGCGAAAGAGAGGGTACTGCAGTCATGAAACAAGGACAAGATATTAGGAAATAAGAACAGCGGTCTGGAAAGGAATTAACTAGAGATCTTAGAAATGAAAACATACAACTGCTGAAAGGAACAGCACCATGGAAGGACTGCATGTCAGAAAGGATGCACCTGAAGAGAGAATTACAGAAAGAATCAGGCAAAGAATTCTCTTGGAAAGCAACACAGAGGATAAAGACCTAGGAAGAATGACCGAAAAGTTACAGATGCAGAAGAGAGAACCAGAAGCTTGGCATCTGCTCAACTGGAGTGGCACAGGGGTGAATAAGGAGAATAGAAAGAAAGCAGTCATCAAAAAATAATAGCAGAAGTTTTCTGAAAAACCTGAGTTGCTCATTTAAAAGGCACTTCTTTCCTCCCGGCCCCTAAGGCCCTGCGAGTCCTGAGAAGGGTGGTTTTAAAAAGAATCTACATCTACTTATGATAGAGGGGAATTTCAAAACACCAAGACTAAAGGAAAATAAGTCCCAAAATCTGCCAAAGAGAAGTCAGATGACCGTCAATGGACAGATCAGCGTGACCTCTCACCCTGCCTTGGTGTTAGCAACACTGGACGTGAGGCCATGGAGGGTATCTTCAAACTACCAAGGGCAAGTCACTTTGACCCTAGGATTCCATATTTGGCAAATGAGAGTATATCAAAGACATTTTTAAAGATTCAAGGTCTCAGACACTTTGCCCTACACAGATCCTCCCTTAAAACACAAAGAGAGGATATCCTCCACAAATTAGACACAACTTAGAGACATGAAGCCATGAAAAATGTGTTCATATTTTACTTTTATAACAACACTAATTTTGAAAGTGTCAGACCGCAGTTGCTCTGTCCCTCCACCTAACAGCCAGGATGCTCCATGTCCAGACTCTGCAGGGACCCAGGTAGAATATCAGCAGCCAAGAGGTTGTGCAGGGACTGTCAGTGTGGACCCTTTGGGACCCTAGGCAAGGAACAGCCTACACAAAGTGCCTGGGAGGGATGAGAGAGAGAGACACTTGATACTAAAGAATAATATGAGTGATTGAGACTGTGAAAGAAGGGATAAACAGGTGCCGCTGTTAGTTCCAGGTATGCACGGAAATCCTGGATGGGGGATTCTGAGGTGCAAAGGGCAAAAAAAGTTTTTTGGAGGTCCATCTCTGGCAAGTTCTTCAGCATCCTTTCCAGAAGCACTCTGTGGCTGGCAAAGCAGGTTATTCCTTGCTTATTCCTTCATGAGGTAAAGATCTCAGCATTAGCTGCCCATCTTAATTTGGGGGGACATCAATTAAGGAATACTTCTATCATAGAACCCAAAGTAGAATAATCTGATAAATTCCCAAGGACCATCCACATTTTGATGATAATTCCACATTTGATAGTGATCACATATAATGCTTTTTTTCCAACCAAATAAACTGGACCTTATTCTCTGTGGGGGAGATGTCTACTTTAGACAGCTGTCTGGACTGCTCTATGTGCTCACAAGTGAGAGACTAGGCTGGATTCCTGGCCCCCTGGGGAAAGCCCTTTCTACTAGCATCCATGCAACCTGGAAGGGCACCACCCAGGCAAGAAGCAAACCTCTCCTCAAGGGAGGTGTGCATGCTGGAGAGCAGATGTTGAGGAGGAGGGGTCAGATCAGTGATGCTGGGCTGTACCCCTGGGACTATTCATCTTCAGCATGTTTTTGTTATTTTACATCCAGACCATGCTCGCTGGTTTACCACTGTTTCCTAAGTAAATACCACATGCTCTCCATGTCTCCAGATGCAACCCTTCCAGGTTCTTCTAGAATCTTGTTATAAAGACCAGAAAGCTTCATATACACACAGTGCGACAAATTAGGACTCACAGCAAATTTCAGGGGGAGCAAAGTGATTTCTCTCCAACAATTATCCTGGGGAAGCCAGCTGAATCTCCCGGCAGCTGCCGAGTGCGCCTGCGCTGTGTCTGTGTGCAGATGTGAGCTCGGGTATTTTTAGGTGCCAGACAAGCAGTGGGAGGGGTGTGCGGGGGCGGGTGGGGGGAAGTTGCTAAAAAGAACAGGGAAGATGAGTGTAGGTCTGTGATGTTTCCTGCAAAATTTAATTTCTTATGAAATAGTTGGTACATGTAAGATGAGTTCTTATAAAGCTTGACAACTATTTCTTCTTTTTCTGAAAAATGAGCTTTCCATGAAAATCGAGTTACTGTTTCAACTAGAATAAACATACTTTTGGGCTCATAGAAACTGGAAATTCAATTCAGGGAGGATGGTGATGTCTAGGCAGTCTGTATTTTCCGGGACTTTTTCCAGGTGGGGTGCACAGAAGGCCCCGCTTTCTGTCTCAGCTGGAAGGGAACCTCTTGCCTCTGAACCCCAGTAAAACTTACAAATGCTTCTTTAGATGGGCTCACCTCATCTTTAGGGTTCCCATCAGCCAGGCTGGGACCGCTTGGAGGGACAGGGACCCCACCCCACAGCACCAGTATGGGGCTGGCAGACAAAAGACAGGACAGGCTTACAGACAGATGAAGGCAGGGAGGACATGGGAGATGCAGGAATGGAAGACACAGCGGTACCCAAAGGAAGTTTCATTCCTGCATCAAACATTAACAGAGACCTGTGCTGGTATAAGGAGATACAGACAGCCCCAATGCTCTTGGTTTCCCAGGGTGGGGTGGGGAGCAAACAGGTGAGCTAGCAGCTTCATGTCATTGGCTAAGAGGGGTCCTGGCAAAATAAATACTGTGCAATAAAAAGTTGAGGAAGGGGGGTGCTTTCTGCTCAAAGAATTGGGGAGCACTTCCCAGAGGCTATATCTGAATTAGGCCTTGGAGAATGAGAAAAGCGAAAGGACAGTGAGGATGCCAGGTGCAAAGGACAGGGGGCTGCAGAGGAAGAACAAGCCTGGAACATTCCAGCAGGACTGGCTGGTGCTCAGAGGCTGTAAGAGATAGTCCTGGGAGAAAGTGCTAGAAAGGCAGTTCCAGAAGGGCTCTGAGGGCTGCATATAGCTAGGGTGCTGTCCTGCATCAGTGGGGAGCCAGTGGTAGTTCCTTTCAGTGGAGAGGGCAGTGGCTAACTAGATAGGGCAAGAGGCTGGACAATGGGTGGAGAGAATGGGGCACGGGTGAGGATCCCGAGGCTGCGATGCAGGGGAGGGTGAGCCATATGGACGTCAGCTGGGCCAGTTTTAGCAAGATCTGAATCACAGCAGGAAAGGGAGTTGGGGAGGAGTGAGGGAAGACTTTGATGCTGAGTTCAGGTGCCTGGGGAGATGGCGGCGCCTATCACTGAGGCTGGGAACAGGCAGAGGAACAGGGAAGATGCTGAGTTCAGGTGTGAGCATAAGAACCCTGCGATGGGAACCCCCAGCAGAGAGGAGCGAGAGGGGATTAGAGAGGGAAGCGATTAGGAGGCAAGGTCAGGCTTAGGGGACAGAGAGGCAGGGCGGGTGTGGGGCTGCCATGTGCCAGAACCCTCCCACCTTGCTCATACCTTCTCCCCTTTCATTCCGGGAAGGCCAGAGGCTCCATCAGGTCCAGGTTGTCCCTCGGGGCCCTGGGGAAACATCCAGAACAATCAGCCCAGGACACTTCTGATGACAATCAAACACAAACAAACCCTTCCTGGAAAAGGTCAGAGCTGGGAAGGACCCGCGGATGAAGCGGTGGGTCCAGGGCCTTGTACCAGATCCACGGTGGACTGCCAGCCCCGCAGTTGGCCGTGCACCTGTGGGAGAGGGTCCTTTGCTCTCTGGGTGGCATTTTCCCCGCGTGGGGGCCAGGGGAAAGGTTAAATTGGATGGTCTCTGAGGGACCCCAGGCTCAGCACAGGGTCCTGTGAGTGCAAGAGCCTACATGAGTCTGCACTTCTTTCACTGACCAAGATGAAGTGGCAAAACAGTGTGTAGGACGATGTTTTTCTTGGCTGCTTATCAGTCTCAGCAGCAACTCAGGAGGAAGACTGTGGGGGTGCGGGACACAAACATTCATTAGCTGTTCTCTCCCAACGGTGAGCCTGAACGCTGGAGTCGGCAGTACACACACCCCTCTCTAGCTAAAGAAAGCCCCACAGCCACAGAGAGGGGGCGACGACTTCAGAGGCTCACCGGGGGCCCAGGTTCACCAGCAACTCCATCCTTTCCAGGAGATCCAGGAGGCCCCGTGAAAATATCAGTTCCTGGTGTGCCTGGAATCCCAGGTACTCCAGGTGGGCCCGGGGGGCCGGGAGGACCCTAAAAAACAGACATTCTGTTAGGAAGCAGCAGAGAGGAGGTAAGTTATACCGTGCACATATGTTCAGCTCATTGCCGCCAGTCTTCACAACCCGACAAATAGAAACCGTTGTTCCCAATCAGCAGACGGGGAACTGAGGCTCAGAGAGCTTGGATGATTTCTGGAGGGCTTACATACACTGCTTGTTAGTAGAAGAGCTGGGATTTGAATCCAGGTCTTTCTGAGTCCATTATATCATGTTTTCTTCCTCGATGAGGGTATACAATCAAAACCCAGTGGGAATTCTCAGAGGTACTCTGGCTAATTTCATTTTCTGATTGAGAGTTCAGTCAAAGACTACCTGCAGTTCGAACCCTTTTTGTTAAAAATTTCCTGAAACAAGCTAGTGTCTTTAGTCTCTGGCTGGCGTGGCTGTTTCCACCAGTGGGAAGATCCTTCAGCTCCCTCTCCTCTCACCCAGTCAGGCCAGACCCTTCCAGCTTCCCACAAGGACTGAGCAGAGGGGCAGCACTGGAAACTTCTAGGTGGGGGTAGGGCCCAGGACTTGGAGGAAGAGCTGGAGATGAGCCTGGGTTATGGGGGGTGGGAGGGGCACCGTTGCAGCTGGAGAAGGGAGGCGCTGCCCAGGGGTGAGTTAGAGGGCCCAAGGGCCGAAGAGGGAGAAAGCGTGGTCTGGACAAGTAGGAGAGGGTTGCAGCAGAGCAGGGAGGATTTCAAGAAGAGTCTGGAAGCTCAAGTGTGAAATGCTAGCTGGAGAAGAGGCCAGGGGTCTCTGACATAAGGGGGGGGACATTGGAGGATAAAGCTTAGTTGGAGAGGGGGAGGGCCTGAGTATACTCAGGGTGAGCCTACAGTCCCCTGGAGAAGGCCGCCAGGGAAAGGAAGAAAGTGACGAAATGGATGGAAATTTAAGTTCAGACTCACAACAAAACCAATCAAAGGGGAAAATGCCAAACATTTACAAAAGTAGAGAGGACAGTCTAAAGACATCCACGCCAATGTCAACAAGTATCAATGGTGGCAAATTTACTTTCATCTGGTATCGCCCCTAGATGCCACCCTTTCCCCCATTACTGGAGGTGATCCCAGACACCAGGCCCTTTAACCCTTCACACTCACCCTTAATAGCTCCTCGCCGAGCACCAGGTCACCGGAGACAGAGCCCATGCCTGAGCCCCAGGCCAGGCCAGAGCCCTCAGCCTCCACTTCTACCTGCAGAGAAGCAATTCCCACAACTTGGTTTCAACTGCCACTCCAAAGACAGCCCAAACTGTCCCCAACAGTTTTCCCATATTCTGAAGTCCTCTAACTTCTCCAAACTTTCTTCCTGCCTTTTCTCGCACTCCTCCCTATAGCTCCCCACCTCCTTCTCGGCCTCACAGCCTGTCCTCGGATGCTTTCACGTCTTCTGCTCTGCCTTCTTTTGCTGCCTTTCAAATCTCCACTCATCCTTCAAGACCAGGTCCATGTTTGCCTCCTCGGTGAAGCCCCTCCCCACCCTTTTGCAGGTAGAATTCGTCTCCTGCTTCTGTGTTCCCACGGGCTTCTGTTCTGCTGAAGTCTTGATTTGGTACCAAGATGGCCTGACTTTAAGTCTAATTGTGTGCGTGTCTGTCATGCCCTCCAAACTAGGACTCCCCCAGGGTGGGCCCCATTCTGAGGCCCCATGGGTGTCCAGTCTCGTCCGAGAAAGCACTCAGAGCTCATGTGTTGGATGCCACCAAATTCCTCCAAAGAACAAAAGGCAATGCCAGATCGCCTTCTGGTGCTTAGTTCCAAAAGACAGGAGGCAGTGCGTGCGCATGCGCAGTGCCCCCAGGGAGGCTGCAAGGAGGAGCTGCGGGGTTTGGCGCTGGGTTTGGAAGGTGGCAGCGGTGTGTGCATGTCAGTGGGAAAGGAAGATATTGACACAGAGGTGTTGTCATCGTCCAAGGGACAAGGGGCACCACACACCTAGACAACTTGGGGACTGAATGGTCGGGGGAGGGCCCCTCAGGATGTCTGCTGACTTCTTTCTCCATAATAAGATAGAGGGGGTGCCATCCCAGAGATGGGGGATGCTGTGCGAGAAGCAGGTTTGGCTGGTGGTGACAAGCCCATTTTGGCCCATGATTTGCTTGAGGGCCCTGTGAGCCGTTGAGTGCACTGGCTATAAATGGGACTCAGCCCCTGGGTTCACCGAGGGCTCCAGTCCAGGCAAAAGTCCGGAGGTCTGCTTGGGAGGCCCTTGGGGGCTGACAGCAAGAATACCCTGTGGCTGCTTTACTGCTGCAGAGGCGGAGGTCCCTGCTCACTACACCGAACATGAGCCAGGTGGGAATCTCACCTTCGGTCCAGCAGGTCCAGTAGGTTCAGGGGGACTGGTAGGTCCAACTGCAAGCTAAAGAGAAGCAATTGGTCAGTGGAATGTTGGACACCTCCTCCCACTGTCCCTCGCCTCTCAGGGGAAACTGTCATCTTTAAGATCAGGCTAACACAGGAGTTAAGGAGTGTTCTTTATGAGCCAGGACAAGGGCCACTTTGTTTCTGCACCACACAGATGAGGTGATGGACTGGTCGGCAGCACTGTGGACAGGGTTGTAACACAGGGTCCCCCTCAGTCCTAAGGTGCTCACCCCTACTCTACTGCTGGGTGACCTTGAGCACATGCCTAACTCTCTCCAGGCCATCTGCAAAATAATTCTATGTACCTAATTTATTGAGTATTTATTTTGTGCTCGGTAAAGTTTTCCATTTACAAACTCTCTTAATCCTCACCACAACCCAAGAGGTAGATAGCGTGATCGCCATTTTGTACAAGAGTAAACTGAAGGAGGTGAAGAAATTTGTCCCAGATATTTGGTAGACAGGCTTGGATATAGCCTCTCACTGCCTTGAGTGACTCTGACATTTATAATGGTCCTAAGAGCATTTCAGAGTGGATCCAGAGTGGGTCCAGAGTGGGTCCAGAATGGGTCCAGAGTGGGTATTTTACTGACTGTCCTCATTGTGTTTTTCAACCATTGGCTCAGGAATAGTGGCATCTGGTCAGTGCATCCCAGATACTCACATGGGCATTTGGGGTAGAAGTGGGACCTAGATTCATTAGTTATATAGATAGGATGACACTGAGTGCTCATTTTTACCTTTTCCTCTCCCACCCCCAGAGCTTTTAAAAACTGTCATTGTCACTCTCATAAAGCCTCCATGATGGAAACGTAATGTGCAACAACTGCTAATATTTAGGGACAGTATTTCTTTCCAGGGTTTTTGCAACTGTCTATTTTTAAATAGTTAAGACCACACAGTACATTCAAGGTTTTAACCAGCTGTTTTCACTTAACATTCCCCCCATCCTTAAATACTCCTAATAAGTATAGTTTTAATAACCGTGTCTGCTGCATTATTTGAATACACTTTAATTCAATTGCCCCCCCACCCCCACCCGCCGTCTGTTAATTGAATGATTTCCTTTTTTTCCCCGTTATGGACAATACTGATATTAACAGCCATGTATATACAAAAGCCTTTTTACATGTCAGACGATCTCTTTTAAGATTAATTCCTAGGATAGAAGTTTCTAGGTCATTATGAAGTTCTATGGTTGTTAATATGTGTCAACAAAGAACTTCTCCAAAGTAGTAAATTCACCAACACCCTCTCCAGCATGGCCTTGCCAGGCTCTCTCTAAGCGCCAACTTCTCTGTGCTGCTGCTTCCACAAATCAACAACAGAAAGAGGAAAGACGGTGGGAGATAATCACAGATGAGAAGTGACTTAAGAGATACAAGCAAATGCAATGTGTAGACCTTATTTGGATTCATATTTAAATTACAAAAAAATGCATTTTTATATCTAACACCTAAGGTGTTGGATAATACGAAAGAACCATTGTTAATTTTGAAAAATGGATAAGAGACAATGTGGCTAAGAAAAAAAAATTACATATCAACCTATTAGAAATACACACTGAAATATTTATGAGTTAAATGATAAGGCATTTGGGATTTGTTTTAAAATCCTCCAGCCAAAAGTCCTGGAGATGGATGGTGGTGATGATGTGCAACAGTGTGAATGTACTTAGTGCTACTCAACTGTATACTCAAAAATGGGTCTTACTTCCCTTGCCTGTGAAATGGAGAGACCATTTCACTTTGATCCAGAGACGGGAATGTGAATTGAATCAGATCAACTGGGAATCCAGAGTGCTTAATAAGTAACAGGCAAACAGCTTGTTTCCTGCCCTTGATCATTCCTTGTGTATCACCCAGAATCACAGAAACTCATGTTGGAAGGGACTTGAAAGTGTACACACACACACACACACACACACACACACACACACCCTCCATTCCCTCACAGTCCCTGCCAAGTCTTCCAAGCTTTCCCACCTCCAGGATGGGAATCTCATGACATCTGAGATGGGCCACTCTGGCTGTTAGAAATTCATCATTTCAGGGCCTCCCTGGTGGCTCAAGGGGTTAAGACGTAACCTATGAAGCTATCCGCAGCCTCTGCAGCATGAGTTCGATCCCCACCAGGCCAGGGAGCAACCCACATGGCGCAGCAGACCTCTCCTGACTCACCTGCAGCTCCCCTCAGCAGTGTACTTCCATTGATCTGCCTGTTCTATTCCCCACTCTGTCTCTGGTGAATCCTCTCACCCCCCACACCTCTGGCCTATACTCCAGTTCTTGTATGCATAAATAAATAAATCTTTTAAAAATATATTCTTTTTTCAAAAAAAGAAATTTATCATTTCAGTGAAAGAAATAGGTGATATGGGGCCTCCCCTGGTGGCGCAGCGGTTGAGCACTGGGCTGCAAAGCTGCCCGCAGCCTCTGCAGTGCCGGTTCGATCCCTGGCCACTGGCGAGGGTCCCGCATGGCATGCAGAGCTCCCCTGCCACCCGCTGCTCCCCTCAGCAGTGTACTTTGTCAGTCTGCCTGTTCTGTTCCCCGCTCTGGCTCTGGTGAATTCTCTCACCCTCCCGTGCTTTTGACTGTACCCAGTGCTTGTATAAATAAAACAAATAAATCTTTAAAAAAATAATAAATAAATAGGTGATATGGAACACAAAAAGGCATGCACTCCAGATTTTTACCTCTTGCATTTTCCTCTACAAACTGCAGCTTCCTTGTGTGTTCCCAGGTTAAAGAATCCTCAAATGCCCAAATCTGGCACTTGGCAAACCAAAATGAACACCCATATCTTCATATCTCTGATCCACTTACCGGAGAGACTGTGGGTATGGGGAGTGGTGGGCCCTCAGGAGGTGCACTGCCCAACACTTCTGCCCCAGCAGTAATAAGGGGCTCCTCTGTCATGGCTGCTGTGAAGTCTTCATCACCAAGACCCTGAAAGCAGAACCAACACAATGAATTGCATTACTGCCCCCGTGAATTTTGATCTCTGCTTCTGCAGGGCCAGCACATTTTCCAAACACCCAACACATTCACGTAGCACAGACTCTCAGAACCCTTCTGAAAGATGCCTCTCCTGCGAGGACCCTCCCCAGAGTCAGGGGACTCACTGCACCCCAACAGCTCGCCCCCAACATTGGACAACTCATCTCTCATCAACCCATCTCAGAAAATTCTTGGATCAAGACAGGAAGTAGCAGGTCGGGTTAAGAACTGGATGCCCTGGCGCCTTTGTGGGGTTCCCTCCACTGCCTCCTGCTGCCTGCCCCAGTGCGCTCAACAGGTTCACCTTGCAGGTGCCTCTGGGTGGTCAAGATGGGCTTCTGTCTCCCTCTCCCCACTGTGAGCCAGAAACCATGCTGCGAGATACTTACAGATGTGGTCGCTTGCTCAGGGGCCAGGCCAGCTGTGGGGGCCCTACTGGCCTCCTCTTCAAGAGTGCTGAGGGGCACGCTTGTTGCAGCTGCTGCTGTTGTCAAACTTTCTTCATTGTTTGGACCCTGAAAACAAAACTAGTGTGAGGGACTGTGCCACCACGACCACATTGCTGGGTGGTGGGTGTGTGACCGCAGGGAGGAAGCTACAAGGCTATAGGTCACTGTCACCTCCAAAATTCCCTGCCTTGTCAGCAGAGCCCAAGCTCCGCCTGCAGACTCCTGGGATTCCAGGGTTAGGGTGCCATTTCACATCTGCCACCCTTGAGCCCTGTTGGTGTTGTTGGCTTGTACTGCCACCCCCAAGCCTCAGGGGCTCCTATACACTGAACTAGGCCTGGGCACACTCCACTCGCAAGGGGGAACTTGGTTAGAAAGGGGGCCCTTCTCCCCATTCAGTCTCCTCTGGATTTGCCCAACAGAATGATGCTCTGAGAAGGCCGGAGTCTGCTCCCAGCCATGATTTCAACCTTCTGGTCCTTCTGGTCCTTACCAGGGAGATGCCGTCCTCAGGGATCTGGATGGCTGTGGAGAGGGTTGGCTCCCCGGTGGGTACACTGTGGGTCTCTATGTCCCAGGCAGTGCTGAGGGGCATCTCGGCCTCCCCTGTGGCTGAACCTTCTTCGGTATCTGGACCCTGAACAGGAAGGCATCAAGAGAGACCCCATTAGAGAGCCACTGCACTGAGGCTGGAGGGAGAAGAGGGTCTCCCTCCCGCAGCTGCTTCCTGTCCCTCCCTCACCTTCAAAGCATTTGTGCATCCAGAACCTGACCTTACAACCCTGCCTGGACGAGGCACCATGGCCCGGACACAGAAACCACCCAAATGTGAGCCCCTCTCCTGCAGCTTCCTACTGCCTGCTTTACCCCGCCCTCTCTCCAACCTCCATGAAGGGGTGCTGGCCCCCACACCTCATTTGGTGTTGGGACCAAACCCAGGTCCTAGCACCCCCAGCTCTCTCATCAAAGGGGTAGTTGGCCTCACAAGCACTGGCTCCCCTCAGCCTCCTCAGTGTCCTTTGCTCCCATCCCTCCCACAGCCTAAAACTGCCTCCCCAGGGTCCCCAATAGTCATGGAGACAGATCTAATAGACGTGTTCAGGCCTTCACTCACTGGGACTCTTGGAGGCTCTGCCCTCACTGACACACCAGAGTGAGCCCTCACCTCTACTCCCGACCCTAAGTGGCCGCCAGCCCATGCCCTGCTTGCAGGCTTTTTCTCCATCCTCTCACTCAGGAGTTGGAAGTTCTAAAATCCCACTCTGACCCGTCATTTCTTAGTAAAGCCCTTCCAGCAACGCCCCCCTTTTGCTGAACAACTCAGGCTCCTCTCAGTGTCCACGGTCTCAGAGGCCTCTGCAGCCTCGTCTCCCCCGGCTCACACCTGACCTTGAGGCACACTGTGCTTCTTCAGGTCTTTCTTGTCCACGGTGATGCCTCCAGACCTTTGCTCCTGAGGGCCCACCCCCTGTGTTACCCCTCAGTCTCAGCTCCTGGGTTACTTCTAAGCACCCCCTTTGGCTCACCTTCAGGTTTCCTGGGTCCCCTAAGTCTGGGTTCTGGGCCTCCTTTCCAGGGCTCTGTGCTTCTATTATACATTTTACTGCTCTGCCCCCAGGAACAGGGTGTCCTGTTCACCAAGTGCGAGAGGCACAGCGCAATGCTCCCCAAACACCTGCTTAATGAGTCTGCCTCAGCCGCAAAGTTGGGGCCTGCTCAGACTCGGCCCCACGAGGCGGTCACTGTATTTTGCAGACAGGTTAGGAAGCATGACTGGTCCTCTATGGACGCTCCTCATCCCAGACAGGTGACGCGGGGCATGCATGTCCGGCTACTTACTGGCGTGACCCCTTCGCCGGGGTCCTGGGAGGATGAGGCAAAGGTTGGTCCCCCAGTGGGTGCACCTCTGGCCTCTGCTCCCCCGGCAGTGCTGACGGGCACCTCGGCCACCCCTGTTGCTGCTGTTGTTGCCAAAGCTGCTTCAGTATATGGACCCTGTAAACAAAGAGTCGTGTGAGACCAGGGCACTGGGCCCACGACCCAGATTCAGCCCTGGCCCCTAGCACTTCTGGGGCATCTTTCTTTCTAAGCACTTTCCCATGTATGACTCTAGTCCCACTCTAGCCCCACAACTGGTTCAGGGTCAAAGACTCCAAGGGACAGGAGAGGCTGCAGGCACCTTTCTCCCCTATTTGATGCCAAGCATCTGTCTACACACGCCAATGTCCAGGAGACCCTTCCCGAGTCATCCGCTCCAGCTCCAGACATGTCTCTCCAGACATGGCCGCCTTCCTGGCACCTCCCCTGGTGCCATCCAGAAGCCATAACAAGCCCGATGCTTTTGCCCAGGTAGGTGTGCAGAGATGTGCAGCCAGCAGCCCCTCTCCAGGTTGGACCCCCTGCTTCCTCTTTCCTTCTGGTTCACGAGAAATGCACAGGCAGATTCTCAGAAGGTTCCACAGTAGATGCTGATGAAGGGCGACAGAGTCCCTTCGGCTGTGGGTGTCACCAAACTGACTATGTTTTTCTGAGTTTCACAAAAAGTTTTGTTTCAGTTTTTTGGTTTTTTTTTTCCTGGCAAAAAGTTATTTTTTATACCCAAAACAGCTGATCAAAGTTAGATAGACTTCCTTGCTGCAAGGCATGGCAGAGGCTAGAATAGCATAGAACGAGACCTATCTGAACCACAGAAGCAATCCTTCATATAACATACTAGGTCCTTGCAGACATTGTCTCCCAAAACAGAGAAGTGATGATCACAGGATTTTAAAAGTGAGACTCTCAGACTCCACATCAGCTAAAGCCCCAAAGGACTAGTACAGCGCCATCGGCAACAGGCCTCCTCCTTATTCTAAGAGAAGGTGCCAGACTATTAGTCCATCACCTGCCTTGGGCTGTACAGAAAAAGCTAAGGGATTTATTTGGGGGCAGAGTGACTAGAGAGTGAGAATTCCTCTGGAGAGAATTTTTAGGGGGCTGTGACTTTTCTCCTCCCTCTCCCCACTACTAAGCATTTGGGGAGCTGGATATGTCTCCCTTGGAATTTAGGAAACAAAGGGGCTCAGGACTGATTCCCTCCAGGAAAATATGAAAAACAAAGTGTGAAGGGGGTGGAGGGAGGGAGGGAGGGAAAGAGCATGTGAGAGAGTGCTTTCTCCTGCAGTTGTCTTTCTGCAGAGACACGCTATCACTCCTTTAAAGAGAGCCAGCTAAGACAGCAATGCAAAAAAAACAATAGCAGTACAAAACACAGCAAAGCAAAAACAGACAATTGTAAACCAGAGACATCCTGCAGGGGAGGAGGAGGGAGAGGGGTCAGAGGGAGGGAGGGAGGAGCACAGGGGACTGAGGTGATGGTGCACGGGTGCCTTGGGGAAGGAAACTCTATGAGGACTACACCTGAGGGGGTGAGGGGAAACAAATAGTGTTTAAAAATGAACAAGGTTGTAAAAACAAATAATTAAAAAAATAAAAAAATAAAAAATAAAGAGAGCCAGCTATGGGCCTCCCCGGTGGTGCAGTGGGTTGAGCTCAGTGCTGTGAAGCTGTCTGCAGCCTCTGCAGCTGTCCTCAGCCTCTGTGGCATGGGTTCAATTCCTGGCCAGCCAGGGAGATACCCACAAGGCGCGTCAGACCTCTCCTGTTTCTCCTGCTGCTCCCCTCAGCAGTGTATTTCGTCAGTCTGCCTGTTCTGCTTCCTGCTCTGTCTCTGGTGAATCCTCTCACCCTCCTGTGCCTCTGGCCTGTACCCCCAGTTCTAGTATAAATAAATAAATCTTTAAAAAAGAGAGAGAGAGAGAGAGAGAGAGAGAGAGCCAGCTAAAGGAGCTTGAAATGGACTCTACCCAAAGGGCCATTTATAGGGTCAGGGCCACCAGAGGGGGGGGGGAGGAGGGTGTTGGTAGGGGAGGGGAAGAAGTTCAAGCAGACGTTAAAAGACCAGTAATGGAATTTCCGTCCCAGATCCCCTGCAGGAGGACTTTCAAGGAACCACCCAATCCACCCCACTCCCCCCACGCCCCGAGAAAAGTTCTAGCAATCAGGCATCTTCCACATTAAGGCCCCTGATGGCAATTTGACCAGCCACATAAAACAGAATCCTGTCCCTTAAGTGGGCCCTTCTCTGCAGACATCCAAACCTGCTGCAGTGAGGGGCAAGGAGAGTGAAGGGAGCGAGGAGAAGGGGTAAGAAAATAGAGAGACTCCCCTAACTATGCTTCTTCCCCTTCCTGGCAGGGTCCTGCCTACAGCAGGCCTGGGTTCTGAAGGAGAGGAGCTGTATTTGTATTTTTCCTGAATTTTTAATATTATGCTAGACTTGTAAAGTATCTGTGAAAATAGACTATTACCATTAGTGACTGGGAGAGCTATGAAGTGTGTAAGTTTTTATCCCAGGAGAGGGGAGTGAAGAAGCTGACACTTGGGGGCAGGGTTGAAGGAGATGACAATGCTGCAGGGTTTTAGCAAAGGCAGTGGCGAGAAAAATACATCTGCTTGAATTTGACAAACTATGTGTCCAGCATTTAACAACCTGGCTTCGTAGCCAATTACAAACAATATAGGGGACACACCTGTGGTTAATCCGATTCTGTCTAGAAGGGGTTCAAGGGCTGAAGAAGATGTGCTTCTTCACACTTGAGCGTGAGGGAGGTAGTTACCATAGTGATGATAGGCATTCATCACCAGGCAGGGGTGAGGACCAACTTGGCGGCATCTTCTCTCCCCTCCCCCCATCCTAGTGCAGTCTGGGGGGTGGGGGTGGGAGGGAGAAGCCCTGGAAGAAGAGAAGCTCTGGAGAAGCTGAGAAGCCCTTCAGCTAACGGCCTCCTGGTCCTCTATGCCCCATGAAAGTCAATGTCAAGTCTGAACTAAGCCAGCAAGTTCACCACTGACTGATCAAATGCAATTTACCATTCACTCACCTCTTCAGTGACATGGATGAAGTTTCCATCCCCAGAACCAATGTCTGTCATGGGGGTACCGTCCACAGTACGATCCCCCTCCAGTGTGTCACTCAGGATCTCACCTGACCCTACAGGAAGCATGCGTGATGTCATTAGAACTGCATTTTGCAGTGTTGATAAAGGATGAAGTCTCTTCACCTACTGACTTGAAAAGATGACCATTATAAAAGAGAAAAAAAGAGCTGCTGAAAAATAAACATCAGAGGGTAGCATTAGATGGTGTTTCCATCACAGGCTCTGGAACCAACCACTGGGCTGGAACCCTGCTTTGTCACTTACTAACGTGATCTTAGGGTCCTCATCTATAAGTAGGGGATAATACTCCTTATCTCCTAGAGTGCTTCTGAGAATGAAATAAGTTAATGCAGGAAAAGCACTGAGGACAGCCCCTGGCAGTATAGGAAGCAATTGGTAAATGTTCACTGTCAGTGTGGTTCTCTATTTGTAAAAGGGGAAAAAAGTGCATATGATTACACATATTTTATCATCATTATATACATGCACATATTTACATAACATGTTTATGTTATATAGCAATTCTTATAGAACCCATAAGACACATAGACATGTATGGGTATATATGTATACAGATGCTTGGCTGAACCACAACGCCTGATATTTGCTTCCTCTAGAGGATAAAAGAGGAAACGACTATTTTTTTGGTTCACTCACTCCACATTGATTGAGCTGTTACCCCAAGCACATATTTCTTTTGCAATTAAAAAAAAACAACAGGGCCTCCCCGGTGGCGCAGCGGTTGAGCGCTGGGTTGTGAAGCTGCCCGCAGCCTCTGCAACACCGGTTCGATCCCCGGCGGCTCCCCGGCCACCGGAGGAGGGTCCCACATGGCGCGCAGACCTCTCCTGCCGCCCGCTGCTCCCCTCAGCAGTGTACTTCGGTTCTTCTGCCTGCTCTGCTCCCCGCTCTGGCTCTGGTGAATTCTCTCACCCTCCCGCGCTTCTGACTGTACCCAGTGCTTGTATGTATGCATGTATCAATCAGTCAATCAATCAATCAATCAATCAATCAATCAATCTTTAAAACAACAACAAATAGAGTCCTAAAGAAAAAGAAGTTGTGCCAACAAGAATGCACGCCTGTTCTGGGCTGGGGCCAGGTTAGACATGTTTCTTCCATGAACGCCCTCCTCTGACACTCCCTCAAGCCCATCCATGTGCCTATATGCACCTTCTCCACACCTTGCAGCTGGTTGGTTCAGGACAAGAGTGGTTTTACTCTTTCCATTATCATGTATGTCCTGCTCTGATCCCCATAATGGCACATTATTATTGTTAACCCCATTTTGCAGAGGAGGAATGGCTCCCGCAGAGAATAAGTGGCTAAGAGGCACCCTAAAGTCAGGTCAGCCTGCTCCTGTGCCAAGTCCTTTCCACACACGCTGTGCTCACGCACACTCCAATACAGAATGCCTACCGGTGTCAGCCCGTCATGCACTCGCCGCTTCCCTGCTCTGGCCACCAGGGGGCACTGTGCAAGCAGCTGGAGGGCCTCTGCGTCCCCACCCCTTGGAGGATGGAGGTGGAGGTGTCCTGCTCCCTGGGCCAAGATGGTGTCGTGGAAGCTTGGACTAAAACTACTAGGGTTTTTTTCCCTAGCTAGGAAAGGGGATCAGGGTTCAGGAAGCTTTCTCCTCCCCATCTGGGGTGTCTACTCAACAAGAAGAAAGGCAACATTTCAGTCAGCTCTGTTGTTTCTGTTTGACCTTCTGTCTCCTAGATAAGGAGTGTGGTTGATCCCAGGGCCCCTGCAAGCTGTGTTGGGATCTGGGACCCACTCTCCACTTGGCTCCCTCCTTTGCACTCAACACTCAGTGGAAGGGAGGTCTTCGCCCTGGCCCTGCAGCCTTTGCCCTGCAGCCTCTGCTGGCTTCTTGGCCCTCCTTGGAGATCCTAATTTCACCAAGGAGAACAGCTTTCACAATTCATAAACCACTGCCACATCCAAACCCATTGAATCCTCTCATCCACCCGGGAGGCAGGGATTGTGAACCTTCCCAGTGGACAATTAAGGAATCTAGAGCTTGGAAATGTTAAGCAACTTGCCCTAGGCTGATAGCAAATAGTTGGCGGAGCAGGGCCTCCACCCAAACTGTCTGCTCTGCCTCCACACTCCCACAGCGATGCCCTGACTCCTTCGTAGGACTAAGACTTTGTTAAATCATACAATTTTTTTTTATTCAGTACTTTCACCCACAGGCTTCCTAACTTTAGTTGTTAAAGATAGATATGTATAAATGGCAGAAGTAAAAAGCAGGATGAAATATATGATTATAGAGGAATTGTAAAATACAAAAAAGAAAAACCACTCAGAGTATTTTGTTGTATATTATTCTAACACACACACACATTCACACACACACACACACACACACACAGGCCTACATAGCGACCTATAAATAGATACAAATAATAAATAGACACAAATATTCGAATCCAGGCCATAGCAAACAGTTTGAAGATCTGCTTTTTCGTGGAGGTCATGCAGCAGGAGCAAGTCCGAAGGTCACGAAATCTTTGTATCACCCCTTCGAGGGTTCTACATTTGAATAAAAGACAATTTGCTCAGCCAGTCCCTACTGCGGGGTGGTTTGGGTTGTCTTTTGACCTTGTATGTAAATCTCAGTGCTCTGGTGTTGTGCTGAAATGGCCACCTTTCTGATAGGCAGAAAACACGGGCTCATCTCAGGCCTCAAGCAGCTGTCAAGCTGTTGCGTGGGGTGACATCAGATCTGGGGCTCTTGCCAGTGCCCCCCTGCACGGCTGGAGGATGAGCAGCATAAGAGCCCTGGATGGGGAGCCGGAGCTCAGCCCTCCCAGAGCTTGCATGGATGTCCTGGGTCCTGGAGCTTGCTGGCACCCCACATCTGCCTCACAGGAGCTTATATGGCCTGTGAGTTAGGGTGCTAGTTGTGAGATTGGAAAGAGTGGGGATTCTGGAGTCAGGCTGGTGCTGTGTCCTACCACTCAGGAGCCTGGGGATTTGGGAGTGGCACCCACCTTTCCAAGCACAGGTTTCCATCACCATAAAATAACAGGTACTAACAGTGACTAGGTGATGTGGGACGAGAGCGGAAGCCTGTGAACACTGGCATACAGCAGGGATTAATGAGCAGGAACAATTTTGACAGGGTTTTCTGTTAAACCCTGGCCTCTTTGGGAGGGACAAAGTTGGGGGATTAAAAGTTCAGGTATCCAAAATCAAGTGCCAGCTCTGCTATTAAGGATTCAGCTGGGAGACAAAGTGCCCGGTGACTTGGTTTCCCCCTCTTGCATGTGAAACGAGCACGATTCCTAAAGCACATGAGGGGAAGCTGGGGTGAGAACTCTCGGTGGACACATCAGCTGGGCTGGGCACACAGCCGCTACCCAACGCCCAGGTGCACAGAGGCGCAGCAGGGACTTGCCTGGCTCAGGGTTGCCGAATGAGATGTCACTGGAGTTGGTGGCTCCTGGGGTCCCCTCAGGTACAGGTTCTCCAGAAATGTCTACATCCTCGGAGGGAGGTGATGGAGTTGGAGGGCTGTTTATAGGTTCAACTTCTTCTGTGTTAAACTGAAGGGGGGAAAAATGAGACTCAAGATTTGCTTGGTAGAAAAGCAGCAAAAACAGCCACGAGTATCACTGGAGAAAATCAAATATCCACCGAGGGGTGAATCCAGCAAGCTCTCACACTAAGTCTACGAGGCGAGCACGCTCCATTTTAACAGAAGAGGAAACTGAAACCCAGGGAGGTTATGTTCCTGGCTCAAGTTCAACAACCAGTAAGGGTAGAGCTGAACTCACACTACTGGTGGGACTGGGATCTGCACCAGTTCTCTTGAAACCGCGGAGGAGAGTGGGGCTTAGGAATCTAGGAAAGAAAGTGTGGGTGCTCCACACGCCACCTGGTCCACCATCATCCTTTCTCACTTCTCCTGGCATCTGGGGAACTGCAGCCTGCTCCCACTTTTGCCTTGCACTGCTGTCCCCTGACCCGGGAGAGAAGGCCCTAGGGGGCTTGGGTCCCAACTCCACTACCGTGTGACCCTGCAAAGCCACCCTCTTCTCCAGAGCATCTGCTGCCATCTCCTGCAGCCATGTTGGAAGGATTCAACTCTGTCATCTGTACAAAGCACCAGGCACACAGTGGGTATGGAGAAACGCTGGTCCTCTTCCTCCTGCCATTTTTCTGCCTCTGTCTGAAGCTGTTTGGTTCCTGTGCTCCCTCCACCAGAAAGCCCACCTTGATCAGCCTCCAGCCCATGATCATCTCATGCTCTCAAACCCTGTTCCTCTTTCCTATCTCTTGCTCAGGACTACCTTGAGTCACTGGCATCTCTGCCTGAACCCATCTTGCTTTTAGGTATCGAATGGTCATGGGGAGATGAGGGCAACCTCAGGCTGGAAGGCCTGAGGGACCACCTTTGTGTGCCCTGCCTCTGTGGACATGCAAAAAGGTGGCCAAGGGCTGATGGGCATAGAGATCACAACACTGCCCAAAGCAGCCACCCTCCCCTTGGATGGGCAACTTGAACCCTGGACTGCTCCATCCCAAGTGCCCAAGAATTGGCTGCAGTTCTGGTAGTGGACCTCTACCGCAGGCCAGCGGCGCAGGGTCATGGCCTGAATCCTGAACGGGCATCTGGAGACCTGTGTTCTAGCCTCAGTCCTGCCCCAGTACCCTAGGGTTGGCCAGTCTCTTCCTGTCCCAAGGTCTCCGTTTGTCCATTTGTACAAAAGGCAGTTTTCTATACGTCTTTATAGAAGGAAGTGAGTTATATATAGGTGGCTCCAGTGCTGAGAGACTATGGTTATTGCACCCCATCCACATCCCTCTCAGTAGAATTCTATAGCCCCTGCCTTATTTCCATCTTCCTGCTTTTTCTATTAGATAAGTGAGGGGACAAGGCTGCAGCTTCTGTGCCCAGTGGCTCAGGCATTGCTGGCTTTTTTCACTAAAAACGGCCTCCTTGGTGTTTATACCATCTGACTCAGCACTTTCAAAACCACTTCCTTGTCTTGCCAAGGGGCCCATTCCCAGGAGGGGGGGAGGGGTGGCCCACACCCCCGGAAGGATGGTTGCCTTGCCCATGGGGCCAGCTGTGAGCTCCCGGGAAGACAGACTATGCAGCCTGCAGGATGCGGGCCCTGACTTCTCTCTCACAGCCAGAGCCCCAGTCGGCGCGACAGAAGCCACCCTCCAGGGCCACATTTCTCTGGCAGGCACTGGGCTGAGACCTGAGCTTCCTCATCTGACTTGCCATAACCCGTCAGATAGCAATGGATTACTGTTTTAGGGAAGAGGAAGTGAGACTAAGTTACCCAGATAACACAGCGAGGAGGCGACAGGGCTCGTTTGCCTGGACACGCCCTCATGACCATAAGCATAGGATGGCTGCGAGATAACTGGTATTCCTGGGCCTTGGGGACTTCTCAAAATGCCCACTGACTAGAACTTTCCTGACTTTCCCAGAGGAGCTGACAAAGTCACACATCTGAGAATAGTGAGGTCAGACTGGAGGCTCCAGGACTCCCCCCTAACTCTCAGCCATACATGCCCACATAGACGCCACTGTATCACACTCACTCACCGGGGCCTGGGTGTAGGTGACGCCTTCCAAGATCTCAGCTACGCCATCTGCCTCCTGAAGGCCGCTGCTCTCCCCTGACCCCTGTGTGGAGACAAACCGAGCCAGACAGATGGGGCGGCTTACAACCAGGGAAATCAAAGAAACCAGGCCTGTGGAGGAGCCGGGAGTGTGTGTGTGTGGGGGGGGCGGCGGGGTGTGCGTGTGAGAGAGACAGAGACAGGGGCAGGGTAGGATTGAGAGAGCACATGTACAATGCACGTTCTTGGCTCTTCTTTTTGCTTCTTCCCACAGTTTATTGCTCAAGTCAAAAGGAAAAAAATGCAATCAATTTAGTCTCTAATACAATTATTTTCATTTGTTCAGGATCCCATCGATCTCTGTCGAAGTGTTAGGAGGCAGACTGAGGGGCACCCTGGGATCCCCAAACCTGCACACTCTAAATGCCCTCCACCACATAAAGACAAAGCATTCTCTTAGTGTAAAAGAACTTCAACAGACAGAAATTTAATAGAACTAGTGTGCATAACACAGAGACAGAAGAAAGGATGTTACTCAATAAAACACCCAGTTACCAATACCCATGCCCAGCCAAACAGAGTTGGCCCAAAGCAGGGCCACTGAGGCTTGAAAACTTGCCAGAATTCTAAGGCACCTTTTGGTGGGGACCCACAGGAAAGGGACAGAAGGGGCCAGGCATTTCTGGAAGGGAAGGAGGAAAATCAAAGTCAAGATACAGGCTGCCATTGTTAGCCTCCCCATGGGTTTCTTGCCCATATCTCTTCCAAGTGTCTCCTTCCATGTCCCCCATGTTCCTTGTTGCAAGTCCAAGGCTTCAGGACAGGCTTGAAACAGCTTCTTCACATGTCTCTGCTCTATGTGCCTCCTCCAGGTCTCCTCTCAAGTCTCCTCTCTGTGTCCAAGTTTTCTCTCCAAGCCCTTTCCTAGCTTTCCCTGACCGTTTAGCTCCATCCTTCCTTAGGTGGGGCAGGGAACCTGGAACATACCCTTTCTATGAGGATTACACTGTTACAGAAAGGCATCCCCAAGCTTTATGTGGCTATCTCCAGGATTTCACATTGGGAGCCATGACACTGCAAGGATATCTTCCAGTTGCTACTTAATCTTAATAATTAGCTCCACATGGCAGCCAAGCAGCCAGTGCACCGTTTTGTAAATAATACTTTATTTACACTCTTGGGTTGTTTACTTTTTCCACACTATCAGCAGTGCAAGATGGAGGAGTTCATACCCTGAGTGCCAGCTGGGATCAGGGCCTCAGGAAGTGCAGACACCCTTACAGAGCCCATTTTCACCACTGAACAAAGTCAGCAGCATTTTTTACTGAATGAATGAATCAACTTTGGTTTTAGGGAAGAGAATTAAGAGCTTGACTCCAACCACTAGCATCAAAGATAGCTTCTGCCTAGAATGTTTCTTCTTCCTTGTCTGGCTTGCTTGTTTTAAATCTGAGAACCTGATTCTGGTTTTATACAGTTTGAATTGGTTTTATACAGTTTGAACTGCTTTTAATTTATTTGAACCAATTTGAACCAATATCCTGTCAGAACCAGTTTCAACTAGTTTTATCTGGTCAGAACCAGTTTGAGCTGGTTTTATCCAGCCAGAACTGGTTTGAACCAGTTTATTTGTTCAAAAACGGTATTGAACTGATTTAATCAGCTCAGGACTGGTTTTACCTAATCAGAACTGGGAATAAGTTTTGTCTAGTAAGAGCATGTTTGAACTGATTTAATCCAGTTAGAACTGGTTTCTGCCAGTTTTATCCAGTCAGAACAAGTTGTATCCAGTCAGAACTGGTTTGAGCCAGCTTGAGCTGGTTTTATCTGTTCAGAACTTGTTTGACCCAGCTCTATCTGTTCAGAATAGGCTTGAACTGGTTTAATCAGCTCATCTGGTCAGAAGATTAAACTAGTTCTATCTGGCCAGAACAGGTTTGAAACAGTTTAATCTGGTCAGAACTGGTTTTATCTAGTCAGAACTGTTTTGAGTGGGCTTGAACCAGTTTAAACCATTTTAACCTGGTCAGAATCAGATTTATCCAGTCACAATTGGTTTTATCTGTTTGAAACCAGTTTGAACTCTTTAATCTGTTCAGAACCAGTTTTATCCAGTTTGAACTGGTTTACCCAATCAGAATAGGCTTGACCAGTTTTAATTGGTTTTATCCTGTCAGAACCAGAGTTATATAGTTAGAACCAGTTCAATCCAGTTTTTTCTGGTCAGAACACTTTTGAACTGATTCTATCTAGTCAGAACCTGTTTGAGCTGGCTTTGCCTGGTCAGAGCCAGTTTTAGTTGGTCAGAATTGGCTTGAACTGATTTTTATCTGGTCACATAAACATCACATGACACCCACGTGATGTCCATGTGACCAACACATGACAATTGCATGACCTTCACATGATATTGCATAATGTTTGCATGAGCATCATATTACATTTGCATGATATTCACAAGACCCATACTTGCTTGTCAGTGGTCAGCATTAGCTCTTCCCGGACTGCTTCCCTTCCATTTCCTGCCCCCACCCACCCCACAGAGCTTGGGTATGAGGAGGTCCCCTGTCACATTCAGTTCTGTCATGGCATTTGGGTGTGTAAATGTTTGTGAGCAGCTTGAGGAGGGAGACAGTTCCCATTTATCTCTTTCTCACCAGCATCTCCCTAGGGCTGTCACCCAGAAGGCAGTTAGTAAACCCTGGAGGGAGAAAGGAGGGAGACAAAGAGGGAAGGAAGTGGGCAGAGGGAGGAAGGAGAGAGGCAGAGAAGGAGACAGGGAGGGAAGGAGGGAGAAAGGGAGGACCTTGTCCACCACTCCACCCTCAATTTAATTCATTTGCCAAGCATAAAGGCTCATTTTAAGTTCATTTTTATAGGAATTTACACCCAGAATGTCTTGGAGTTTTCACTTCAGTTTTAGAATCCTGACACGTTTTCTTGGCAGAAAGTCTGGAAACCAGGCCATTGACTGGCACCCCATGGAAGAACTTAACACCTTAAAAGAAACACAAGCCCCCCCCACACCAAAGAGATGGCTGAAGCTCTTAAAAAAAAAAAAAAGTCAAAAAGCCCAAAATAGGACTCAGCAGTGCCTGCCAAGATGAGAGATTTTAGAGACTCCATGACGTTGGGGGTGAAGAATTGTCTGGAAAACCCAGCCTTCTTCTGACTGATTGATGGCTGTGACTGCCAGGCCTACTCTGGGGATGTTGAGGGGCATGGGGGGCTCACCGAGGATTCTTCAGGTTCACACAACTCCTCAGGAGTCCTGGGGTCCGGGTATATTATGAGCTGCTGAATGGAGCCCTAGGGAAAAGCAGAGGGGTCACAAGCCACCAGGGAATCCAAACCAACCCTATGTCCCATCTTATTTAGGGGGACTCTCCTTGGGCCAAGGCCCTTGAGGAATGTTGTGTTCAAAATGCAAACTAACATGGTCACCTCGTGTCTCCCCAGGTCCTCAGCTTGTCAAACCTTGAAAAGCACCCACCCTTTAGAAACTTTCTCCTGTAGCTCAAAATTCTCAGCTGGAATGCCTTGCGCCCCCACCCCCCCACAAAGCTGCGAGTCAGCCTTTCTGCCTCTACTCCAGCCTCCTCTCCCCATACCTGACAGCTCATTCTCAAAGATGATCCGAAAATTTTTAAATTGTTGATCAAACTTTACCTTCGCCTTACTCACTGTCTTCCACTGTACTATGAATAAACCCAAACCCAGCCTGCGGTATTAACAAGGCAAGGGAGCAGTGGGCACATGTGCTAAGTGAATAACAACAACTCAGGGTGTTTTATAGTCTGGCTTATTCACAAAAGCCCATTTTGACTGTCAAGTCAGTTTTCTGATATTTTTTCAGGGCACAGAGTTCAAAAGGAATAAGAGAAACAATCTCACTCTATTATTCTAGCTTATCCACCTCTCTAAATATTTCTTCAATGCAGCCACGACCCACATCCAAAGATGAAACCACTGAGGTGATGACGACCCGCACTCTTCACAATGCCTCACAATATACAATGACTTGTCTCCCTCCACCTAGGAGCACGTGGGTCCCCACTCACAGATCAGAAAACAGAGGATCAGAGGACCCGGGCACTGTTCAAATTCTGGACCCAGCATTCTTTCCCCCAGGCCTCTTTGAGGACATGCGGAAACAATAATGATAGCAATAGCCGCCTGTGTTTGGTGCGGTGAGCCTGTGTCCAGCAGCCTCCCCCATCGGCAGGCACAGACTCACAATGAATCTTTCCAGCCCCGTGGCTCCTGCGTTGCCCACGAAAATTCCCGAGCTGGGCTGGAAAGCCAAGGCTTGGGAGGAGCGCCGGAAGGGAACACGGTTCTGCTCATCACAGTCCACCAGGAGGGTCACTTCCTCGCCCTGGACGATCACAGCCATGCGGTTCCACCGGTGAGTCATGACGGGCACTGGGAAGGCGGCAGCTTCCTGGGACACGGAGGAGCCGGGCTCCGTGTAGTAGAGGATGACTCGCTGGCTGCCATCCTCCACGCCCGAGAGCCGCAGGCCCAGGTAGATGACCTTCTGGAAGGCATCGGTGATGGCAAAGAGCACACCGCCCTGGGCGCTGCCTGGCTTCACTGTGAAGCTGATGGCAAAGTCCCTGAAGAAGGTGGATGGGATGAGTCTCTTAACTGGGCGGCCAACATTAGCACCGGGGCCGAAGCTGTAGGCTGGGAAACCACCATAGCCCGTGACGAAGGACACGGATGAGGGCAGGGGGACGCCGATAAGCACAGTGAGGTCCAGGGGGCCTTGGGTAGCTGATTCTGCAGGGAGAGAGAAAGAGGCCACACTTCACACATAGATTCCACTCTGCTTGGAAATGACAAAGCGATGAAAAAAGTCACGAATGAAATGGGATCCCTCAGGAGACTCATGGTTTTTTCTTAATTATTATCTTTCAAATATTTTGACCACAACCCACACCAAAAAATGCACTTACATTGTGATCCCATATACATGCTAAATGCACACCTATAATACTGCAACAAATGCGTCCTAAAGCCGTGTTTACCAGGTGCTCTGACAGGATCCTTTCTTTTTAATTATTCTATTCTATTATTCTTTCTATTTTTGTTACAAATACACTGGCACCGATCTCCTAAACTGATGTCATTGCCCAATAACAAGTCACCATCTGCAGTTTGGAAAGTATTTCAAAATATTTCCCAGCACATGGGTAGAACTGATAATGTTTTAACTGGGAGATTTTTCTATTTATTTGTTCTGCTTTGAACATGGTCTGCTGTTTAAGAGCTTCAGGGCACAGCAGGAAAAGGCAGGGACAAAATGAAGTGTTCTCAGACCTCAAGACCACTGAAATTTGCATCGTCATCATTACCCTCTGCTGCCACAGCTGTCTCATCATCATCATCCACATTCCCTGAGATCTCCCTCTGAACCACCCTCTGCTTGAAACTCTTCATATACTTTAGCTCATCTAATCCTGACTATTAGATATAGGTGCTATCATTCTGTTTCACTTGGGAGAAAACTTAGAGAAGCAATGAAATCTGCCAAAGTAAGTTTCATCAAGGTTCAAAGCCAGAGCGTCGGACCCCAGATTCCATGCTCTGTCTACCACACCTTGGAAACAAAGTACTAGATTTCCACCGTGGTGGCCTGGGACGACTCCAGCTGGGGAGTCTTTGTCCCCTCAACCATCATTCCCTAGGAGAAACCTGGGCATGGCCTGGCTTACAGGGAAGCACTCCCATTCATTGCCAAGGTGATGCCCAAGGTCTTGGCGGTGAGATGGGAAGGTAGGTTCCAGGAGAGGTGGACAAGACCCCTGCTGCCAGGGCAAAGGACAAGCGGGGCCCACTGGCCTCAGAAGTGCCATAGACCCTGAGGATTCAGCTAGATGAGGAGGCCTGCAATGAATGAGGGTCAAAATCAAGCAGCATTCTCCTCCTGGAGACCACAGGACAGAGCAGACTCACCTGGTGACTACCTGGGCTGCAGCCAAAGGCCAGAGGCTCAGGAGAACCTGAGTGACCAACGGAAAGGCTCAAGCCACTCAAGGCACCATGGGTAAAGCCCCACAGGATGGGTCAAGGTGCTTTCCAGAATGCCTGCCTAACCCGGCCTAGTAGACATACTAACTAGCTGTGTGACTTTGGGTGAGTCATTTAACCATTCATGATGCCTGTCTCCCTCTATGACCTGAGCCCCATGAGAATGAGGAATAATTCTGAGTAATGTGTGGGATCAGTCCCGCCAAAAAAGTTTGGATAGATTTTTCCCAGGGTGGCCAGAGAAGCCTTTCCCAATACGTGTCGTCTTGGTATGCAGAACTAAGGTCAACCAAGGTCCTCTTGGACCTCTGTTACTATTGGTCCTCTGTTACTATTACTCAAAGGATGACGGTTACCTGGATGTAGGGGCATCACCAGAAACCACCTTTTATAAGAGAAACCTATCTGAAGGCAGGGCACACATCCAATGGTGAGACTGTCATATGAAGTCACCCCTCCTCATCAAGTGAGAACCCCTCCTCTTTCCCTGGTTTGCCCCTGTTCCTTCAAAATTTAAGGTTATGAAGCTTATCCATACCTATGCTATTAAAATTGCTTCTTTCTCCTACTAATCTATCTGACATTAATCTGTTTGTTTATCCAGCCTCAGAAGCCCCCAACGGGGTGGGGTAGGGGAATGTTCCCCTGTGCCTCTACAGCTACAATAAACATTCCCTGTTCTTTATTATATCCACCCAGCAGCCCCAAGAGGTGGACGGGCTGGGCTGCACTCCCATGTGCTGACGAGGAAAGGGAGGCTGACTGGGGAGCTGGGCGCCCTGCCTGTGTCCTTGAGTGCCCCATAAGGGACAATAAAGACCATGTTTCTCATACATGATGTCACTGAGTCCTCCCCGGCAGCCCTGGGAATTACCGCTGTTGTCCCATTTTGAGGAAGATGGAGGACGAAGGCTTGGGAAATGAAGTGACCAGCCCGAGGTTACGGTCGGTAGGCGGCAGGACATGCCCCAGCCACGGCTGGCCTGACTCAGCTGTGTCACCGCTCTGGTCTCACAACAAGGGGGCTCTAGTCTGCTTGCCGGGCCAAGGACCCTTCAGCAGCAAGAAGGATGGAGTTGAAACCTCGGAGGTCCAGGAACTCAAACTTCCCTAGAGGATAGGAGAGGATGCACCCTGATTCTCGCCTACCCCCTATCCCTAAAGAGATGGCTGCCCAGGGCAGCACTTCCTCGCTGCATGCATGAGAGAGACAGACACAGAGACACAGAGAAAATTATTATTAAATATTTAGGACAGAAAAAAGCAAAATTAATAATATGAGACATGTAAAGATGGCTAAAATGGTAAATTTTATGTATTTGTATTTTACCATGATTTTTAAAAAGAATAATGAAATAAGAGGATTAAATGAGATAATATGAGGTGCTGGCACAGGGCAAATACTCAATAGATGGGGGCATTTATTGACCTTGTCACATCATTATCATAGATTTTCAGGTTCACAAAGGAAGGCCAGGTACAGCAGCCACCTGAGAGGAACTGAGCGTGGCCTGTCCAGATGGTGGCCGTCAGCCAAGTGTGGCTCTTGGCACTGGACTCATGGGGCCTCCCACTTGAGACATGTCCTATGTGTGAGATGCAAATGGGATTTCAAAGACTTAGCTCAGAGAAAAGAATGTAAAATGTCTCATGAAAAGTGTTCACACTGATGAATCACATATTGAAATGATAATGTAGGAAATGCTGGGTTACATAAACTACTATTTCAAAAAGGAAGATGTTGGGAAACAGGAATCTTTATATTTACCGGGAAACAGTGCCCACCATTCTGTTTAAGAAAGGAAATCTCAGGGTCTCCCTGATGGCGCAGGGGTTAGAGACAGTGCTATCAAGCTATCGCCAGCCACTGCAGCATGAATTCGATCCCAGGCCAGCCAGGGAGCTAATCCACATGGCCCAGCAGACCTCTCCTGTCTTGCCGTTGTGCCTCTCAGCAGAGTATTTCAGTAGATCTGCCTGTTCTGCTACCCACTCTGTCTCTGGTGAATCCTTTCACCCCCCTCCCCAGCACCTCTGGCTCATACCCCAGTTCTTGTATGCATAAATAAATAAATTTTTAAAAATAAGAAAGGAAATCTCAGCTCAGCTGGAGCGTCCCCGAATGGTCAGATCCTACTCCCCTGCCTGCTCCCAGAAGCAGTCACTCCTGGGTTTGGGGGCTTATGGTCCATGCCTGCTTGGCATGTTCACTCAGAGTACATGTCCCCAACAGAACACAGAACCCGGAGGCCTGTCTCTAAACCTCATGGAAGCGCTGGCAAGCTGCATGTATACCTCTACCACTTTCCCCCCCATTCAACCATGTGTTTTTGAAATTTATCTTTTCTGGTAATTGCACTCCAGATCTCATATTTTCACAATAGTATCTATGGTGTAAGTTAGCCACGATGGGCTGGCCCACTTTTCTGTGGATAGGAGGTTCCCATCACTGCTGCGTGGACTTTGTTACACACGTTTCCTTATGCTCACCTGCACAGGTAAGTCCTCCACTTGAGGGTGGAATTATTAGGTGATATGGGGGTATCCACCTGCAGCTTCACTGAATGTGGCTAAATGTCCTTGGAAGCAACTGTGCCACTTTATCCTTTTATTTTCCTTTCTTATTTTGGGAGGAGGGAGCAAAACAGGCTCTATTTTTACAAAGTTGAGTTGCAAAAATTTCTTGTTTGTTTGTTTGTTTGTTTGTTTGTTTTTCTCTTGTATTCTCCCATTCAATCTTGGCTGCCAAAATCAGATAGATAGGAAGTGCGAGGACACTTTTTTCTCACATCTGTAGTAGAAACCTTGGCAGAACTGTGCCATTTTTAAAAGTTGAGGCATAATTGACATATAGCATTATGGAAGCTTAAGGTATACAGTCTGTTGATTTGACACATTTATACAACCACCAGTAGTGTTAGCTAACACCTCCACACGTCATGAAATTATCATTTCTTTTCTTTGGTGGGTGAGAACATTTAAGATGCAACTTGCCATTTTACATGCCCACCAGCGGCATATTCTTGCCAACATTGAGGGGAGGCAGAGAAATGCAATTTGGGAACTGCCCACAGGGCTTTTCAACTATAGTGATAATGTTTATTTCTTAAACTAGGCGATATTCAAAAGTAGAATTGCTTATAAAATGCCATGAAAATGATTTCACAATATTTCAGTGAAAATGATTAACCGTCATCAACAGAAGAGCAAGTTTGATTGCTCTGGTGCCTGCTGAGAAAACTTCTGTGACCACCAGGGGGCCCTCCTGTGGACACCTGACATGCAAAGTTTGGGGGTCTGGGCCTGGTGTAATGTCTACTCCCCACCATGCCCCAGCACCGTCTCTGGCGTGCCCCAGACTGTCCAGGTCCTGGTCCAGGCCCTCTCCACTTTATAATCAAATGCTTTCCCCTCTGCCACCCACCCCACCCAACTATTTTGCCACAATAACTCCTTTTCATCCTTCAAGATGCTAGTAAAACCTGTTTCACCTCCTGCATGGACAATCTCCTCCCCCCATCCTGGGGCTGCATTAGATGTCCCTCAGTACACACTGGGGTCCTCCATCACAGGGTTTAGCACACTGCATACTACTCGCGGTCACTTCTCTCTTTTCCCATTGAGCCCTGAGAACAAGGACCACACCATTCATCTCCATGCTCTCCAGGCCCAGTCCAGTGCTGAAAACAAGTGAGAATTATCAAGCCAAAACCTGAATGAAGTCCAACCCCCTCAGGAGGGGGAACTGAGGTTAAAGAGGGAAGGAGTTGGCTGACTATGAACTCGGATCTGAATCTCAATCCAATGTCTTTTTCCTCCAGTACGAGATGTGCCCTACAACAAAAACTGCTTTTAAATACAAATTCCAAAAGGGCAAAAAAGATCAATAAATTTAAATTTAACTACATGGATATATTTCTTTTCTGTCTAGCAAAAAAGGAAAATCCCCACAGTGTCAAATAAAATCCCCAAGCTGGACAAAAATATTTGCCGCATCTATCACAGTCAACAAGGGAATGACCCTAATCCATAAAGCAAATGAATGGGCAGGAAGGCAAGAACTCAAAAGAAAAATGGGCAAAGGATAAGAAATTCTCTTCACAGTAACGGAAAGAAAAATGGCTCTTAAAGATAAGAAAAGATACTCAACCTCATTCAGAAAAAGAGAAATACCAGTTAAGTCTACAAAATACCACATTCCTGATCAGATTGGCAATGATCAGACTGCTGGATAATCTTCGGTGTTGGCAAGAGCTTGAGGAAACAGGCTATTTTATGCATTACCAGTGGGAGTGCCAATTGGTGAGAGAAGCGTGGGAAGCACTTTGACAACATTTATCAATATTACAAGTGCATATGTAGTCACTGACCCAGCAATTATACTTCTATTTTGTTTAATAACAGATAAAATTATGTATGTTGAAATGCAAACCATGTAAAAAAAAAAAAATCCACTATAGGACCTCCCCTGGTGGCGCAGGTGGCTGAGCACTGTACTGTGAAGCTGTCCGCAGCCTCTGCAGCGCTGATTGGATTCCGACCGGCCAGGGAGGGTCCTACATGGTGCGGCAGACCTCTCCTGTCTCGCCCGCTGCTCCCTTCAGCAGTGTATTTCGTCAGTCTGCCTGTTCTGGTCCCCGCTCTGTCTCTGGTGAACCCTCTCACCCTCCCGCGCACCTGGACTGTACCCCGGTTCTTGTATAAATAAATAAATAAATCTTTTTAAAAAAATCCACTATAGCATTGTTTAAAATGCAGTTAAATGTCCATCTTTGAAAATGGCTAAATGGATTGTAAATTTTGATATAGCCATGCAATGAAATATAATGCAGTCTTTAAAAAGGTGCCTTACCCTGGATATTAATATAAAACAATCAATAAGCTGCATTGAGTAAAACCAAACAGGCCAAAATAGGGTACAGAATAGAATTGCTATCAGTCGGAAATAGACATATTAATACATATTAAATGCATGAATACATAAACTGTATTTTAAAATACATATTAGACTATCTCTGGAAGGATATACAAGAAACTGAGACCAGACATTATCTCCAGGGATGGGAGCTGTGGCTGGGGGATGACAGGAGACTCTCTTTTCCTTGGATGTTCTTGTACTTTTTGAATTTTACGCCTGGTATGTGGTGTGAAAAATATAGACATTTACATATTTTCAAGACATTAACTCCTTCCATCCCCTTTATAAAAACCTTTTCGTCTTGCTTTTTCTTACTCAGATATTGCCCCTCTTTGGAGAGAAAAAAGGTGAGGAAAGAAATAGAAAGAAAAGCAAACACCCCACTGAGATTTCTTTTCTCCCTTTCAGTTTACAGATAAGCTAACCCAGCCCCTGGGGCCCTGCCGACAGCTCTGCTTTCTTCTCCTTTAATCCTGGAAACTTCCCCCAGTTTCTCTCTCCTACGGAGAACAGGAGGGATGCTCCATATTGCGGAGGATGCTCCATGTTGGGGGTGGTATGTCCCAAGTTGGAGGTACTCTGAGTTGAGGGTGTGCTTCAAGTTGGGGGGTGCTTCATATTTGGGGTGATGCTCCATGTGTGGAGAGTTTGTAGTTTCACAGGAGCCAATGGACTGGAACCTCTTATCCAGTGGTCTGTTTCCAAGTGGTGTCCCAGGAATTCCAGGGACATGGGGGGGTTCCAGGAATGGAGGAGGGCTGGCAGGGGTTGGGAGGGTCTTGTTCAGCACTGCCAGGGCTAATAGCCCAGGCTTTCGTGTGGCAAGTATGGGAATTATTAATCCCAGAAGGATTCTGCTTTAAAAATAATCACAAATCTATCCAACTTCTTTGTTTTATAGGCACGGAAGTAGCTGCCCAGAGAGAAAGGTCCCTGGGCAGCAGACACAGCAGCAAAGCAAGTGTGGACAGAGGGGTGCTGGCTCTGCTTTAGGGTGACTTGAACGACAGGTGGCCTGGATCTGGTCCCCTTCCCTTCATCCCTACACCTGCTGCCCCTGCCTCTCCAGGTACTGGTCCTTGGTGGGCCTGCTGGAGAGCCCACAAAGGAGGCAGCCCAGGGGACAGCGCTGTTGAGTCTGGACAGCGCTGGGTTCAAAGCCAGCCCCCTGCATGTCCCAGAATTCTGGGCAGTGACTTATGGGCAACATGGGGTGTTCTGACCCACCTCCCGGAAGGGTACACGCTCAACAGTGAGTAAGGACTTGGTATTTGATTCCATCCAAAGGCACAAGCCTAGCAAAAACCAAAACCTGCGAAGATGTCCTCCCTCTCATGCCCCTGCGGCCCAGGCCTCAGCCGTGTGAGTGTTAGAGAGGATGAGGTGCAGGCTCCAGGCACCAGCCCTTGTTTCCAGAGGGGAGCCAAGCTTGGAATCCAGAGGAAGCCCAAGCCGGCCCACTCCCACCCTTGGCTGTTCACCCCCTCTACATGCACTGGGTCACAGCATGGTGTGGCGGGAGCGACCACTAGCCTGGAGTGACCCCTGTTCAGCCTGCTGGCTTATATCCCCTTGGCCTCTGGCAGGAGGGCCACCTGCTCAGGAAGCCACCAGGGAGGAGAGAAAAGCCAGGGAGCCAAGACAAACAGGCCCAGCCACTTGGTCCATAGGCTTGACCTGGGATGGCTCTGTGCTGGGCTAGAGGGGTGGAGATCACAGCCGGCGGGGAGACATCCCACCATCCTGGAGAAGTCAGGCTGATGGGCACTGACCATGTTACCTCAGGAATCTTAGCCACCCCTCCCCCCACCGTGGGAGGAGGCCACACTTCACAGACAACGATATACAGCTGTGTAACTTGAGTAAAAGAATAGATCTAAAATGCTTCACACCCAGGAAGGACTCAGCCAGGCCGAGACTGCAGCCCTGGGGTCAGGCGCAGGTCCCACATCCATGGACGTCACTGCATGCTCATGCATCACCAGGAGATGCAGGCTTCCTCCCATCACCATATTGGGTCCCAGGGGGTCCCCTTCCCCCCAGGCCCCCATGCACATAGCCTAGGGTAAAAACAGAGGCCCCGGCAGGAGAGACAGGACTCTTGAGATGAGTCCTTGCTCTGCCACTGACTCTGTCTGTGCTCTTGGGCAAACTGCTCCCCATCCCTGACATTAGTGTCCCCCTCTGCATATCAAGGAGTCAGACAGAATGGGCTCTCCTGGCTGTACCCCTCTTCCACAGCTTAGGTGATTGTCTGACTTCAAAACATCTTGTAGGTCTTCATCTAAGCTCAGCTTTAATCTCTCACTTCATCAAGGCTCAGGGATAGCTTCATTCCTGGATTCTTAAGTACTGGTCCAATTTATGAATTTGATGACATTTAGGCCACACATCCTATGCCGTGTGGTGGTGGGGATATGGAGCTGGCCTACAATGTAGGCCCTCAGGAAGCTCATGATGCACATACGAGCCATCTGTGTGTGCTACTCACCAGCTCCAAAGCCTTCAATGGCTCCCCAGTACCTTCAGGATGAAGTCAAAACCCACTCAAGGCACCCTCTGCTTCATCGTGTCATTCTCTGCTTTTCCTTCACTCTTTGCTTTTGCTGTTTCTTCTACTGATGATACCCTTCCTCAACTTATCACAGACAAATCTTCCTAAACTGCACCCCAAGACAGTGGTACCCCCCTGCACAGAGCCACAGGCTCACCTCTTCTCTTAGCACCCACATCGGGGCTTGGCACAGAGCGGGGTAGCCTGAGGAGAGAGGACAGACAGATACAACTGGGTCTCACTCCCCTCAAGTCTAGTTTAGACTCCTCAATACAAGCACACAGAGAGGAGAAATCAGACCGTTTTAGAGATGGACTAGGCAGAGGAAAATCTGAACAGTCACCACAGGGTGAGACTTTCTTCCCAGGGGCCCAAAACCAGTTTCCATGGAAACCAGGACCGAAATTTAGTGATGGAGAAACAAACAGGGCAGGGTGCAGGTTTTTCTTCCACAGAGTTGACAGCAACCTGGCCAGAGAAGATGAAAAACAAGAACCTTCCCTCAACCACAGACTCCTGGACATATGATGCCTCCCCTCCCCTGTCAAACCTCAGTTTTTCCTTCTGTGAAATAGGCTGTGTCAGTTCTTCCACCTGTGGGGTCCTGCCTGAGGCTACTCTGGACTTTGGGGCCTTGCCTCCCTAGGGAACCAAATATGGCTTTGCAAAAATCCATTTCACAGATGATCATCTGGGACTCGGGCTCAGTCTGGGGCTTGTTAGCATTTAAGACCTGAAGGGGCCAACGTGTGGTCCTTTGGCTCTGGGTGAGTAATGGCTGTAGAGAAGCCACAAGGAAGGAGAGGGCACCCAGGATCGTGCGTGGCAGCACTCTCTGGTGTCGATATAGGGAACTGCACCTCCACAAGGCCCAAGGATGGTTTCCTGGTTGCATCTGCAAGGGGTGCTGCTGTCCATATCTGGTAGAGCAGCGACAAGAGGATCCCAAACACAGAATCAGGGCCAAAGGCCTGGAATGGACCAAGTAGATGAGGTTTGAGGTTACTCAGTGAGCTGTGGCTAAGGCAGAACCCAGATGCTGACTTCCCATCCTCTGCCCTTCTCCTACACCAGCTGCTGAGGAAACAAGAAATGTCCCGTCTGGATCTCTCTCCATGCCTGTGGCTGTGAAGACCCACAGGACACTCTAGACAGCTTAAATGGGGATGCACTGGCTCTTTCAAGCTTTGGGTACATTCCCGTGGGTGGGGGGAGTTCAGGAGTTCCAGATGACCCCATGTTGCTATGGTATGGGACTGACACCAATAAGCAAAAGGAGCCAACAAGTAAAGTGGGGGTGACTGTTCTGGGGACCCCCTAGGGCAGGGCCTCTCTGATAGGAATTTCCCTATATTCAGCCCCTGGAGAAAGAGGAGGTCCTCACTACCTCCTTTGCTACCAACAGCATGAACTAGGTAGGGGATGCTCAGGGAATCCTAGTATCACTCCTCTGCTCATCCCAGGCCCATCCTGCCTGCAAGGGGACATATTTGTCTTTTCTCAGGACTGTTCTTTCCTTTTCTTTAGGAGATACCTCCAGGAGGATGCCCCTGAGGATGTTGGGAATATCAAAATCAGACCTCCTGGCCTTGGTTTCCCTTCCTCTCATCTCCCTGGAGGCACAAGAAGTTCCCTTATTGGACAGTTTAGTAAGCACAAACTCTATGCAGGAAGAGGGCAGCTCACCATCTGCAGAAGGAGTTTCCTCTGCACATGTCCACTGAAAGGCCATCTGGTTTTTGCCTGCTCCTCTCCATTGCTGAGTGACCCAGGCACCCTTAACCATTGTTAATCCTCACCATTCAGGTAACCCATTTCACTGTCCCCTTCCATGCCAGTGACCTTGGCCACTCACTGCTGCACCTTTGGAGCACCTTCTAGTGAGCACAGGTCTCCCTGTAGCTCCTACCCGCCTGACCTAGCTCTGCCCTTTGGGGCACACACAAGTCAGCCCTGACTTCCACATCCAGGCCTGTCATTGTTGCAAGGGGTGGGAGGAGGGCTGGTGGAGGGGGGAGTCTCCACACCAAGTATAAGCAATCCCTTCTCCTCCCTGAGCCTCAGGGTCCTCATCTTTGAAACCAAGGACTTGGACTCACTGTGTCCGAAGACCCTCCCATGTCTGAGCATCTCTAATGCTGCATTCTCTTGTCTCCTATCTATTTTGGTTTCTCTAACCACCCTTCTCTGCCAGCATCTCCAGTCTCCAGCCTTCAGGCCAGGAAGGAATGACTCCAATGGGACCAGGACAAACCCAGCCCTCCCCACCAACTTGGGACTGCCTGGGCCAGAGAGGAGGAGAGGAGGGCGGTGCCCAGGAAAATGTCACAGCTTTGCCCACTGGGGCTGGAGTCCCGGAGGCTCCCACTCTACCTGACTCCCTTCCCCAGGAAAATGCACACAGTGGAACTCACGTCGCACGGGATCCGTCTGTGCCCAGCAAAGCTGCAAGAGGTTCTTAGAAAAACCTCCCACCCGCTGCATTTCTTAGAAAAAGGACTGTTTCCCTGCCAGGGAAAAAAATCCTGGATCAACTTAGAAGGCAGACCTGGGCTTGGCAACAATCAAAGACCTCATTTTTCTGAATTACAGAAGAACATTTTTCTACATGTAAACTTAGAACGCCTCCTTCCCTCTTCCGGTTTTCATATATAGCGGAGGAATTTTCCTGCTCAATGAAGTTACTGTGCAAGCTCTGCTCCCTCTTCTCTCCTGCTCTCGCTTTCTTAGTCCAGTGGCCTCAACTTTGAAGGGGCCTGGAGGTGGGCAGTGACTGGTAAGGTGTGGGCACGACAGCCAGAAGGAGGACAGCCAAAAGGACAGGGTTCTCAGCTGAGAGAAGCAGGAAAAGCCCTCCCCCACAGCACCTCTGCCCTTCCCAAACCATCCTCTCACCTGCTCCCTGTCCCAGGAGGGAGGCAAGGCAGGGAGCACTCTCTCACTTCCCAGAGGAGGGAATCAAGCTGCAGAGAGGGGGAGAAATTTGCTCCCTGAAGAGGAGCCGGCACCGTCCACCCAGGCAGGGCTCTGCCCCCCACACCCCAGCCCCCAGGTTGCAGTCGTGGCTTTGTGTCCCCAGAGCTCCAGCCCAGCCCTCCTCCCAAACACCCTCATCTCACTGCATCCTAGTGCCTCGTTCCCATCCTTCTCTGATATGATCAGACCTGGGCCCCTGGGCAGGGACCGTGCCAACTCAGTCCTTGACCCCCAACACCAGCTCAGATTGGCAGGGGAGACCTGGGGACACAGTGAATAACAAGAAACAATCACAGCAGCAGCTGAACATCACTATGGGCCTCCTGTGCCACAGGCTTTCCCCTCATCAGTTTCCCTTTGCGCGTGGTTGCCTATGAGGAAGATCATGTTATTATCCCCACTTCACAGGTTAGAAGACATAGGCTGGAGAAGTTGATTCTACCACTCCAGGCCACGAGGATAATAAGCGATTGGAGTCAGGAGCAAATCTAAGTAGCTCGCAGAGCACAGTGTGAACGTTCAGGGAAGCCGGGTGCAGAGCCATCGAGGCCTGGGCACACCAAAGGGCACAGTGAAGGCCGTCAGGTGCGGGCAGGCGTGAGCAGCCATGGGCATCTGGGAAGAGTTTTGTGGTAACTCCTCCCGGTTTATGGACCTTCCTTTTCCACTTGGGGAACAAAGACTCTTTGAGTGCGCAGAGGGCCTTGAATCCCGAGATGACATCAACTGGGTGAGTCATTACTCCCAGGCGGCTGCTGGGAGGACTCAGCCTGGGGCTCTGCAAGCAAAACTTATGGAAAACCAGCTCAAGGAAATAGGGGTCACACGAGGGGTGCTGGCTGGGGCAGGTGGAGATCTGCTGGAGGGTGCACCCTATAACCTGCAGCTCCCACAAACTGTCAGGCTGGGCACCGGAAGGCCACACAGAACCACCAGCTGGCAGGGCAGGCAGGGTCAGTGTAGACATCTGGACCAGAGGATTTCAAACAGCATTCTCTAGGGCCAGGCACGGGGAGGGAGCCAGGCAGGGAAAGGCAGAAGGAGGGGAGACTTAGAGGTCTCCTTTGGTCCCCTCATGCGCGCACACACACACTCATACACATACTCTTGCTGTTCACACCAGCCCAAGACCACACTCATACACACAGCCATATATACTCTTCTACATGCCACACACACACCTTCACACATATTCACACACAGGCTCACACACCTTCACCAGCACACAGCCCATGCACACTCACAGGCACCATCTACTCCCACTAACAAGCACGCACACACTCTCCCACCCTCCCTCACATGCTCTCACATCAAAGCCACTCAGACTAATTTGTTCAATATATTAGATTCCAATTCCAGCCTCATTTGAAGAAAGAGTTCTGCAGTTCAAACCTTGCCACACTGCTCCCACCCAATCCCACCCAACCCCACCCAAACCCACCACCAGCACCTCGGAGCACTTGCCCATATTCCAGATGTTGAGGTCAGGGCACTGGAGGGAAGAGGTGTGCTCAGGGGCCTACAGGGAGCCTGCACCCACTCTTTCTCCCCTAGTTACTTTTCTCGGTTCTTCCCCACCCTCCTTGTCAGAGTATTAGATTTGGGTCTTGTTTTCATGAGCATTGAACCCAATACCTCATGTTCTCAGAAGCAATGCCAGAAATGGCTGGTCAATAATACCAACAGCTGACCGGTACCCAGCACACCTGGCGCTGGGCCAGAGGATAGTACAGAGAGGTAGGGACTCTATCCAGCTTGGTTCCACAAGTGCAAGAGTGAATGCGACAGCTCATGTGCACTGAGCCCTTATTATGTTCTGGCACCAGATACCCACTTTTCCTAGAGGGCATTGGTTCTCCAGTCTGGCTACACAGCAGAATCACTAGAGATTTTTCTTAAATATGCATGCCCGGGGTCTACCCCATGGTGCTGGCCCCCTGGTCTGGGCATGGCCTGGGGAAGGGTTGGTACCAGCTCCCCAGGTGATGCTAACTCACAGCCCCCAAAACCTCCATCCCTCTTTTGCAATATGCATCTACATGAAGGACCGAGGTGACTGAAAGTTAAATTACCTGTCCAAGGGCACACAGCTCTCAGGTCCCTGAATGTGTCATTTTATACCTTCATGTGTCTCTCTCTGCTCTTCTCCCTGTGCTCAACCCAAGGCTCCACACACCAGAAGTCATGCCCTCCCTGTTCCAGCCCTCAATGACCTTGGGACCCTCCACCTCTCCAGTCCCATTGCCCTGACCATCCTTCCCCCTGACTCTTGACATCAGCACCTCCCTACAGCTCCAGGGACGGGCTGTGCTACTTGTGAGAGACAGTTTCTCACAGGCTCATCTTCCCAGCAGATTTGGGGCTGGGGCAAGAGGCTCTGGTTCCATAGGCCACCATACAGCCCCTGCTCTCTTCTTTCTTGGCTGACCTGACATCGTCTCAGAGCTGGGAGGAGGCTCTCCAAGCAGTACGGTATTGGGGAGAAAGACTCAGCCAGCTCTGCCTTCAAATCGCAGCTCTGCATTTAAAAACTGTGCAATTTTGGATTGGCACTTCACCTCCTTGGACCTCAGATCTTACATCCTTTAGGAGGAATTTTGCAAATTGCTTGAGACAAAGCACATAAAATACTGAGCAGCGGGCCTAGCACGCATGTAACAAAGCACAGCGGTTGTGGTGACTATGATTGTCAATGACACTAGGCTCTTCTTGTCCCTGAACTGCTGTCTGTAACTGCCATGAAATTTTGTGCAATTTTCCTTCTGGGTCTCAGTTTTCTTACCTTCACTAGATTGTGGTGAAAATCATATGTGGCTCTAAAGGGGAAAATGCTTTTCCAGTTGTAGCCTGCTCCGTCCAAGGAATAATTAACATGGCCAAAGATCTCCGTACAGGTGCCTGGGAGTAAAAGTGGTGTTTTTCTCAGGTGAATGAAATCTGAACATGCCGGAAATACTATTGTGTGGCCATGCAGCTTCTAAGCAGTTTCCTACTCCACCTGGGAACAAGTTATCTTAGCTAAACTTGTTCATCTCCACTGTTGAGAGGCTTGTCTCAAGTAAAATGGGGCCAACCAAGAGAAGCTGGACATGCAAATCAGTTTAGCAGGCCACCTCATCTCCTCCATCCTAGGTAGTATAGAAGGCAAGGTCAGGCCTAACTGAAGCTGCTAGAAGAAACAGCAACTTAACAATAATAATAATGGCTCAAGTTCTCATATTGCATTGAAGATATATCCCTAAGAAGATTCGTCCACATACTAACCCCTGGAACTTGTAAACATGACCTTATATAGAAGAAGGGTCTTTTGCAGAAATAATTAAATGAAGGTCCTAGGTCAGCCAGTTGGGCCCTAAATCTAATGAAAAGTGTCCTGGTGAGAAACACACAGGGGAGATCTGACAGATAGAAGAGGAGACAGTTGATCAGGACACGGAGAGCAGAGAGATGCACCCATAAACCAAGGAATGCCTGCAGCCACCAGAAGCTGGAAGAGGTAAGGATTATCCACAGACCCTCCACAGAGAGGACAGCCTTGTCTATTATCTTGATTTTGTTGGTCTTTTTTCTTTTTTTTTTTGGTTGTTGTTGTTGTTTGTTTGTTGATATTTATTTATTTTGTAGAAGAACTGGGGTGTACACCTGAGGTGCAGGGGGTGAGAGGATTCACCAGAGACAGAGTGGGGAGCAGAACAGGTAGATGTACTGAAATACACTGCTGAGGGGAGCAACGGGCGAGACAGGAGAGGTCTGCTGTGCCATGTGGGTAGCTCTCTGGCTGGGGATTGAACTCAGGCCCTCACAGAGATAGCGCTGAGAATTAACTTCTGGACCACCAGAGAGGCCCTTATTATCTTGATTTTGGACTTCTGGCCTCCAGAACTTTATAAGAACAAACTTTTGTTATTTTAAGTCACCCAGTTTGTAGTGACTGGTTACAGCAACCAAAGGCAACTAATTCATTCATTGCATGCCAGGTATGCCAGGTAGCACTTGAATTGCGCCATTTAATATTCACGAGAACCTGGTGAAGAAAGTGTAACTGTTGTCTCTGTGGTACAGATGGGCGTGTCCAGCAAGCAATCTGCAGTCCTGAGGAAGCCCCCAAGGGGGCTGCTCCCCAGAGAAGATAGCAGGAGCAGAGGCCAGAGATAGCTCCTTCCCTGCCTTCTCCTTGCCCTGAACTGTGGTTAAGGGGCCTGAAGACATCCAGGGAAGTGCTCTTCAGCCACAGTGGGAAGTGACCCTTTCCAAGGGGCACTTTCTAGATAGTGACATACCCTCCCTGGGTGAGTTTCCCAGGAAGTACTAATTTCTCACCACTGTGCTATTAGCTGTCCACTTGCCCGTGTCGCCTACAATCTCTGAGCCCACTGGAGGGAGGGGCAGGATGACAGTGTGTTCTGTTCCAACTATGTATCTCCTGCTCATACCTGCCAATGTGCTAGAGCATCCGCTGGAGCCACTGTGCAAGATGGCACGACACAGGCCGGCCCCTGAGCATCCAGGACCAGAAGGGTATGGTCCTGCTCTTCACTCACTGGTCCCTCACCCTAGGGAAGCAAGACATTGGGGCAGGAGGCGCTAGAAAGAGTTACAATTCTGGAGCTTTCTAAGTCACTAAGTTGAGGCATATCCTTAGGTGTCTGGTGAACTCCTTGGCCTGGTTGACACCACAGAGTAATAAAATCTAGACAGTTGCTTTTCCCAAGTCTCAATTCATTCATAATTCACATTATCCCCACCCCAATGCAGTCACAGGGGAGAAAAGACACTGGAAGGAGAGGCAGGAGTAGACCTCCCGTCTTTCACTCTCTCCTGGTACCTGTCAAGGCTTCTGGCCGTGCCCACAACCAGCATCCAATGGCCAGCCCTGGGAGGTCTGGGCCCTGGGAGATCAGGGGCGTGGGACTCTGGCCCTAGTGCAGTTGTTGGTCTAGGAGAGAGGGTGAGACACCAGCACCCAGGGCCTGAGCTTGGGCCATGAAGCAAAGAGCAGGTGAAGGTCTACAGGGACTGAAAGAGGGAGCGCTCCCTGCCCACTAGGGGACCTGGGAGGATGAAGCACTAGAGATGAGCCCAGAAGGCTTTGCATGGGTGAGCAGGGGGGGATGAGCAGAGCACAGGCAAACATCTGAGTCAGGAAAGCCAGCGATATGTGGGGTTCCAGCCACGGGAGCAACACGACCCTAGATACCCTCCAGCCAGAGAACAGAAAGGAGAGAATCCAGCTAGAGAGACAGACGGACAATGTGAAACAGATGCAGACCATCCACCTGATCTCAGGACACCCAGGTTGTGGGGGCTTATGCTACCCCATTTCGCAGATGAATAGACTGAGGCTGAGGGAAGTCACGTCCACAGAGCTGGTAACTGGGGTGTTTGTGACTCATGCAGAGTTCACCTGAGGTCTTCCCCAGCTCTTTTCTACTCATACTCACTTTTGCAATTAGGAGACTGGAGCCAGACTATAGTGAGCCTTAACAGTCAAGCTAAGGAGACCAGAATCTATCCAATAAGCAACGGGGCACCCCCAAAGGTTCCTGAGGAAGGCTGAAGCTGACCATTTTAGGAGCCATCACCACTTCATCTCGAGCTGTCACTCCTGGCAGTCGGACCCCCTGCCTTTTCCCTGCCAAGGAGAGGGTGGAATTGGGTGATTTGGAATGTGGAGCAAAGGCGGTAGTTTGGCAACAGCAGGAGACATACTTTCCTGCAGCCTCTCAGCACTTGGCATGCTCTGCGCTGGGCAAAATCAAGCTTCCCTGGGAACAGCCCAGGACGTGCTCACAGAGGGTGAGTGGGTGAGCACAGATGCAGAGATGAGGGGCTGCAGCAGAGAAGCCACCAGCAGTAGGACCTCATGGCCGGGAAGACCCTTCTGCACTGACTCAGGCTGGGTGACTCCCCAAGCTGGGCAGAACCTCAGGAAATACAGTCTAAAGCACCCAGGTGAGACTACTGAGGCCCAGCCCGATGAGGTGACAGCCAAGCGCCTAGGACAGGTCACGTCCCGTGGCTATAGTGGCCCCTCCTGCCCACTACCCCAAAGAAGGTGAGGCCTGGGAAAGTGTTTGCACCTTTTCGGGGCCCAGCATGAGAACGAATCATAGGAGTCTTCAGGGGGGTCTGTGGTCCACATGCACAGTGCTTGGAGGCGGCAAAGCTGGGGCACAAACAGTGCAAGAACTCAGTGCTGCAGCTGTTCTTGAACACACTGCCTCTTTCTCCAGATTGCCCTGCTCAGCTGTGCACAGACCTGCTCCCGGTGGTGTGCTGGAGCCCCGTTAGGCTCTGAAATGGGATTTGAGTTTAAGGGAACAGTCAGAACAGATGGTGACCCTGAAGTCATATTTTGAAACAGGCTGACTCTTGTTTAATGTAGATGAAAGTGCAGCTTGATGGTCTCCAAGCGTTTGCTGGAGAGGAAGGGCTGGTGCAGAGTGATGGGGAGAGGGAATCGCACCTTCGGAGTATCCAGGAGATATTGCTAACTGGAGCTCAGAAATGGATGGTGATCTCAGGGGGCACCCAAGGAGGGTGCGTCTCACCCAGGAGAAATGACATGGAATTCCTGCTTGCCAGTCCTCCTTGTACCACTTACAGTCTGTCACCGTGGACCAGTGCCTTAACTTCTCTGAGCCTTGGTTTTCCTATTTGGACATGGAGATGTCAGGGTGGTGGTGCAGGGTAATGTCAGGTCCTGAGCACATCTTGGTCATTCATCGTCCTTCCATCCACCCACCCATCCATTCATTCACAAATCTTATCAAGCACCAACCACCATGTGCGCAGCACTGCCAGTGTTGGACGTCCAAAGTGAACAGGACAGGTGTGTCCTGGGCATCATGCCATGTTTGGCCCAGTGCAGACATCCTCATCCCTGGCTGGGCAGTACATTCACTTGGGGACTTCAGAATACAGATACTTGGTGCTGCACCTCCCCCTGCAGTGACCTTTAGGGCTAACCGGCCCTAGGTCCGGCTGGGCAACCAGCGCGCAGGGGGAGAACAGCAAAACCCTACCTGCTGCACCTCCCACCGCAGTGATCTTAGGAATGGCTTTCGCCACGGTCCCTAGATCAAATGGCTTTCGCCACGGTCCCTAGATCTGGCTGGGCACCAGCGCGCGGTGGGAGAACAGCCTGAAGCAGAGGAAGTGCAGCAGAAGCTCCCTGAAAAGGCAGAAGCTTATCAATAGATAACGACCACCAAGAACCACTACAAGAATGCTAAAAATCCTATCCCGTCTTCCTAGAACTACAAACTTTAATCCCTTATCTGTCTTTCTAAACTTCCTCCTTTCTTCTATAATGGTCATTGCTTGTTATGTAGATCACCTCCCTGATAGTGATAGACTGAGCCAGCGAGCAAGCTAATTTCTTTGATATTCATTCCTGTGCTTTTAGAAAACATATATATACTAGTCACAAACTTAAGAAAAATTACACTCAGATTTTCACTCTTGAAGTGTGTCTGTGTGTCATTTCTTTCGCCGACGCCCTGACCACCCTGCACGCTTCTCTCAACCCTGAGGTGGCCTCATCGTCTACTGCTGTGCTGGTCCGCGGCACTTGGCACTCACCCCATCAAATCTGGGGGGATGGAGCCCAGTGCTGCTGCTGCATAGCAAGGTGAGGTTATGGTCTAGGGACAGCTCTCACTGACTGTAGGCCGCTGTTCCTGAGCACCCTCCAGCTCTACCTGCCAAACGCGTCACCAGCCCCAGCAGGCAGAACCTCTGTCCAGATGGATACCAATACTCTGAGCAATTTGCCCCACGTCCCAAAGCCAGCCTGGGATCTGAAGCCCACCTGATGTTCCCAAAGCTTAGCTCTCACCACTGCCAGGCGCATGAGAGACCCTCAGCACATGTGAATCCCTATCTCCCATCTTTCTTCCCACATCCTTGAAGAGGGAAGAGTGACAACACATCTGGAGTCAAGCAGCGCTGGGGAGTTTTACGGCGGGTATGACACCTCCCACCTGCACATCAGAAGACCCAGCTCTTCTGTATTTTAGCTGCGTGACTCCATCACACCTCTCATTCTCTCTGAGTCTCCAACAATTCTTGGAAAGCTAGAATAGACAATCCCTAAAGTCTAACTTTTTCTGGGACCTGAAGGTTCCCCGTGGGCTGTGATGGAAGTAAAATGTTTGGAGGACTTGGAGGACCCATCAGAAGTGGACGGTGGGAACCCCAACTGAGATATATGAATGGTGAGCTGTGATTTCTCCCACAAGGAGCCACTATACGGCATGAACATGCTGGTAGGAGGCTGCCTCCACAGGGCGATTCTTAGAAACCTCGAACTTGAGTGGGACTGGCCAGCCTCCTGCATGCATATGCATAAGAGGCCTATTTCACATTCCACCCAGGCTTCCCAGGGGAATGCAGCCCCACACACTTATTCCTGGAAAGGTAAATGCAGGCTGTGGAAGCGAAGCTCCTGGGAGCCACACGCCTATGCATTTAATTCACATGTACTGAGCACCTGCTGTGTGGCAGGCCCTGTTGCAGGTGGTGGAGAGCCTGCAGGGACAGTCAAGTTCCATCCCTTGCGGAGTTGAAGCCCTAGCACAGGAGCTTGGGAGAACAGCATTCTCCCCCTTGTCAATGTCATAAGCATCAACAGCCCCATCCACACACAAGCTCAGCAGGTATCTGCAGCCAGAGAAAATGTTTATACAAGAATGGGTTCTGGCACCCGTTACAATAATTCTGAGCATCCCACACAAGTTGGGGACCTCAAGAGTCAATATAGCATCACCTCCACCAAAGCGTTTTATTATCAGAGAGAGGGGACCCTATACCTGAGAGCCCAGGTCTCAGTAAAGAGCTCGGCACTACCTCCCTCCCCTCACCTAAAAAACTCCTCTTTATCATTAAAGCATGTAAGTTTTGTGCTCCACTCCATAATAAATGTATGTTATTTCTTTTAATGATATAAAAATGTTCTTTGTTGTTCCCCAATTGTCACTGGGGTCAAATGATATGGCGTTGATGCCACTGGCAATACGCCAAAGACCATGACCCCAGTTTGAGAAACAGGTCTCTAAAGGAATAGGAGGGGCTTGATGCCTGCTCTGTACCCCACCATTTCTTTTTTTTTAAGATTTATTTATCTATGCATACAAGAGCTGGAGTACAGGTCAGAGATGCGGGAGGGTGAGAGGATTCACTGGAGGCAGAGAGGGGAACAGAACAGGCAGACTGATGAAATACACTGCGGAGGGGAGCAGCGGGTGAGTCAGGAGAGGTCTGCTTCACCATGTGGGTTTCTCTCTGGCCAGCCAGGGATTGAGTTCATGCTACAGAGGCTGCGGATTGCTTCATAGTGCGGTGCTTAACCCTTTGCACCACCAGGGAGGCCCTACCCCACCATTTCTAAAGGAACTGGCCCCCTTTATGAAGACATCTAAACACCTCCCACCTGAGTAATTCCCACCCAAGACTTCATTTCTGTTCCCTGGTGAGTGAATTCTGCACTGCATTATGGACATACATTCTGAACACTGAGATCCAGCGAGAACCAGCAAAGAGATCTATCAGAGCCGGACAAGCCTCAGGGCTGGCCCAAGCCCCTAGATGCACACACAGGAAGGAGCTTTTCAAAGCCAGGACACACTGGAGTTGAAACACAGTGAGAATTCTTAAATCCTTTCCCCATGAGACTTTCATGATGTCTCAGCCAGGTGGTCTGGGGAGATCTGGGAGGTTGAAGGGGGCGGGGTGGGGTAGGGGTGGGGAGACTGGGCTCTAACTCTGGGCTCTCTCCAGCCCTGCCTTCCTGATATTTTGCTCAAGTCTCTTAACTACACTTCTCTTGTGCAACACCAAGCCGGGCACCCTTCATCCGAAGTCCAAAGTAACTTACTCTTCCGGAAGACGAGGCAGGTACAGGGAGGTGGCCGGTGGGCCCTGGGCAGGGGCATCTGTTCTAGACCAAGGGACCAGGAAGTCAAACGCTTGCCTGGTATCAGGCTTGGGAAAGCAGCTCCTTGGTGGAGATTCTGCTTGCATCTCAGAACCCCCCAATACCTCCTCTGCCCCTGGCCTCTCCACCTTCACCATGCTCAGGCCTCACACAAGTTGCTTCTTCCATCCTCTCCTTGTTCTATTCCCTCCATCTGGAACATTCCACTCCTCTTCCAACCCACCAGTCCCACCACCTTTCCCTGGCTAAACCTATTCACCCCTCAGATCTCATCTGAAATGTTACTCCTGGGGGATACTTTCCCAACACCCTAGAATAGATTAGAATGGCCAGGTACATGTTTCAGACCTAGACTTCTTCATAACACCTGTTACTATTTATAAAAACATGTAAAAGTTTTTGTCCGGCCCTTTACTTGGTGTCTATGCCTCCCTGATTAGTTAGGAGGCTCCTGAGGTGGGGACCACGCCTACTTGTTTATCATTTTATGCCCAGCATGTGTACCAGGTTGCCTTGTACCTAATAGGCAGTTCATAAAAATTTAAGTAAAAGCAAGTGAACAAATGAATTAATAAATGAAAATCCTATCAGGTTAAGATGACCAAGACAGTCATTTTCATCAAAGTCAAAAATGGTTGGTATTAATTCCATCCCTCCTACCCACCCTTCTTTTGCTGTATTTCACTTTTCCAACATCAGATGATGACTTCATCTCCTTCCACTGGAAGGTCAATGATTCTAAACTCCAAAGATGAGTGGCATTATCCCTGATCTCCATGTGCAGGGTGAGATGCACTTGCAAATGAATTCCCATCCCTGATAGAATGAACCAGACACAAGCAATGCTGAGAGGGACCCCAGAGGGCTTGGGGACCACACAGTAAGCATGGAGGTGGAACCTTCCTACCATGGCCATTACTGAGGGCTCGCCTGTGCCAGGCCCTGTGCTAAGGGTTCTTAGGGCCACAACCTCATGTGCTCGCCACAAGAGCTCTGAGACAGGCACTGTTATTATCTCCACTCTGTAGATGAGGAAACTGAGGCTAGAAAAGAATTGGTAAATAGTCGAAGGTGACCAACTACTATATGCAAAGCCTAGAACAAATAAACCCTGTATGACCCAAAGGCCCCAACACACCACAGGTCCCAGGACTCACACAGCCATATGCACACGTGTCATTCAGGACCCCGGTGCAGGACCAGGGCCCCTGCATTTCTAACAAGCTCCGGGGTGATGCCAATGCAAGGACCCCAATTTGGGTTGCAAGTTTATAGAGGAGAAAAGGCAACATGGATTTCAGCAGGGAAAGGAGAGCATTCCAGACAGTAGGAAGGCATGAGCCAAGGCTGGAAGAAGGAAATAAACTCAGTCGATTCTGAGACCAGCAAGAAGTTCAGCACGACTGGAGCCAGGGCCCAGGGAGGGAGCTCGAGCTTCAGCCCAAGGACCATGGAATGCATGGGGCTGAAATGGAAAGCATGGAAGGGTTTTAAGAGGGGGTGTGACATGATGGAACCTGTGGTTTAGACAAGCCACTCTGCCTGCTGCGAGAAGATCAACAGGGGAGGCGCCAGAGGAAAGGCGCAGCTGCGACATCCATTAGAGAGCCAGGCCCTGGGCCAAAAGAAGGATGGGCAAGATCAAATGCAGCAGACACTGCAGGGCAGCATCAATTTCTTTGCGAGAAAGCTACAATATTCTTTGCGGGTGCTAAAATTTCTCAGTCACCCCGTGCACTAGGACTCAGAGCAGCAGGTATAAACTGACGGTGGGGATAAACCAAGGCGCGCAAGATGCCAACAAGGTCTCCAGCAGTGCTCCTCTTAGGAATGGGGCCTAGCCACCACTTCTCCTGCGGTGAGCCAGCCTCTTCCTCTCTTTGCCGATGAAGGACCTGAGTCTAAGAGTGGAAGTGGGCTTGGTCAGAGGGCTCCTCGCCGCAGCAGAGAAAATGAAGACTTTCAGCTGTCACTTACGATCAGCCCACACTTGCAAATATTTAAACAAGCAAAACCATTTCATGTCCTAAACTGGAAACTCATATTCTAAAAGGGTGGGGGAAGGGGAGACCCTGAAATGGAGCCATTTACTCTAGACAGTTAAACCTGAAATAAAATTAGAAAATGTGTCACATGGAAAAACTGCAGGGAGAAATGGTTTCTCCCCCGCCCCTTTTTCTGTCTGTGGGACAGTGAGTAACTTGGCATTTTAACTCAACTGAGGGAGAGAGCAGTGGAAGTCTCCATTTGCACTAAATATACAGTTTTGGGGATAGCTTTGTGCCTGACTCAGGACTAGGGTGTCTTTGAAGGACACGCTCAGCCACAAGATGAACAGATCTTCTCCCAGCTGACTCAGAGTTTGTCTGGAATTGAACTCAGAAACTGGAATTGAACCATAGAAACTGTTTGTGTGGACAGTGCTTTTCAGGTTCACCTGGTCTAACTCTTTCATTTTCCAGCAGGGGAAATTGGGGCCCAAAGGGAGACAGAGATTTGCCCAAGGCCGGGAAAACCAAAGCTGAGACTCCAGCAAGTTTCCACCAAACCCATCCTGTTGTCTTATTTGTTTCTGGCACGCTGGGCCCCTCATGGCTGGTGTGCCGGGAATATAGCAGGTTTCCTCTGGTTTAGTCATTCAGCACGCACAGTTTGAGAACCCGTCTGTCTCAGGGGCAGGCACAGAGCTGGGGCTGGAGCCAAGGGGAAAAATTGCCAGTCCAGATTCGGGTGGCCTCACCCTATTCCAGCCACTCTGGGTTGTGTGGTTTGAGATTGGGCTGTGAGGAAGGAAATTCTGTATGATGAGGCCAGAACCACACTGGGTGGAGGACAGAGTCTCCAATGCCACACTAAAGAGCATTATAATCATTTGCTAAGGCTGCTATAACAAATGACGGCAGGTTTATGTCTTGCACCAACACAAATTTATTATCTTAATGTTCTGTAGGTAGGAAATCCAATACAGTTCTTACTTGGGCAGAAAAAGACAGTGTTCCTTTCTGGAGGCTTTAAAGGCAAATTTGTTTTCATCCTTTTTCCAGCTTCCAAATTCTGGAGGCTGCCCACATTCCTTGGCTTGTGGCTCCTTCCGCCATCATCAGCACAAAGACGGCTGGTCAAGTCCTTCTCACATGACATCACTGACATCTTCTACTTCCCTCTTCCACTCTCAAGGACCCTGTGACCACGCAAGGCCCATCTATGTAATCCCAGACTCGTTCCCTCTTTTAAGATTTATCAATATCCCATCTGCAATCTGAATCCCCTTTTCCATGTATCCTGACCTATGGTTCCAGAGATGAGGATGTGTACATCCTTGGAGGGCCAGGACTCTGCCGATTCAGGAGGTTAGCACAGGAAGATGACGATGTGTGTTCAGCAAGATGATATAACCAGAGCTGTTTTTACATTGCTGCTCACACATTAATGTGCACACAAGTCACCAGGGATCATGTTACAATGCAGGTTCTAATTGATTGGGTCTGTGGTTGGGACTGGAGATTCTGCTTTTTTTATATAAGGATCACACACTAGCTGATAGAGTAACTGGAGAAGCAATTCTGCCTTTCTAATAATACCTTCTTGGAGGGTGCTGTGACTGCTGGTGGGTCACATTTGCATATTAAGAAGCCAGAAGACAACTGTGGCTGTGCTGTGGGGGACCACCAGAGAAGCCACGAAAGGTGGAGATGGGGAGAAACTGCAGGGTGGAGTAAAAGGAGGTCAGGGACTGGCCTGTCTGCTGCATATCAAGACAGAACGAGCCAGCCACTAAAATGGAGTGGCTGGAAGGAAAGAAACAGCTGGCTGACCTCCTTGGAGATGGAGTTTTGAGAGCGACGCTGCTGAAGATGCAGAAATGAAGGTCGTTCATCATCATTGGTGTTTGGACTCTGCACCTGTGTTCTGCAAGATGGCGTGGTTGCCATTTTCCAGCATCAGAGAGCACGTCTTCATTTTCCATTCATGGCATGTGTTCCATCCCTCATGTTATGTCCTGTCCCTGCTGTTATGCCTGCCCAGGCCCCTCCTTCATCCATCTTACGGGTGGCAGTAGGTGGTCTTCCAGCACAGAGTGGAGGCCACATAGAGCTGTGGTCAAGGGTTCATAATGCTGGGTTTTCACTAAGGTCCCCACAGTCTCAGGCTTTGAATGATTCATTCATTAATCTGTTCAAATGTTCATTGTGTCCGTCTGGTGCCATTTCAGACACTGAGGAAACATGGATAAATAAAATAAAGTTCCTCCCCTCGAGGAACTCACAGGGGTGTGAGAAGAGGGACGGAGAAAGGTACTGACCACAGGGCACACGCAAAGTGGATGGACAAGCGGGGGATGGGGAAGAAGGAAGGAATCCATGACTCCATTCAACTAAGGACAGTTTAGGGCAGTAACGCTGGCACTGTTCCTTTAGTTATTGTCATTTTCTCCTTTTGGATTAAAGAAATAGTTGCAGCTGACAAAGGCAGGTGAGTTAGGTATTCTCCTGTTACAGGGAGTGTCAGTTACTATTGCCTTTCCAAAGAATGCAACGAAATGGCATTCTTAAAAATGGGCATTCAATAGACTCCACAGTTTATTTTAGGAGCTTGGGCTAGGAAATCATATAGAAAAGATCACAAACAGAGCCACAAGAATAGGGTCATCACAGGATTTACAATAGTGAACAAATGGAAACCGCCTAAGGGCCTAAAAGGGGACTAGTTTCACCATGGGACATGCATACAATGAAATACTATTTCAATTACAAAGAGTGAAAGAGTGTTAGGGAAGCATATTTAATGTTCCGGAGGAAGTGTAGAGAGGATTGTTAAGGGGGAAAAGCGAGCAACAAAACACAATTTACAGAATAAATGATCTATTCATTTTACAACATACAGTTGACCTTTGAACAACATGGGGGTGAGGGCACTGACCCCCTCCTACAGGGGGACTGGTTTCAGAAGCCTCCCATACCGACATCCAGAGTATGCTCAAGTCCCTTAGAATTGGTCCTCCATATCTGCGAGATAACATCTGCGGTTGGTTGAATCTTTGAAAGCAGAAATCTTGCAAATGTATTCAAATCTTCATTGTATCCACACTCCCTACTGTGCGGAGGACCAACTGTGTTTATTGAAAACAACCCACCTGTAAGTGGACCCCCACATTTCAAACCATGTTGCTCAATTGTCAACTGTCTGTAAATGGAAAACAAACTTGAAAGATGGTCCACCAAATGTTAGTGGGGTTTATCTCTGACAAAATAGGTGACCTTTTTAAACTCTTCTCTCTTCCCACTTCCTCCCCAGGTTTTACAATGGCTGTTATTTTTACTATCAAAATTTAGAAAAACAATTAAAAACAAATGTCTTTCAAAGCCTGCTCACTTCTTCCACTTTCCCCCATGTTCGGGTGGAGTGGATTCCCTACTTAGGGAGTGCAGAGGCTTGCCTGCATCCGTATTAGCACATCCTGGACAAGAGTTCTAACATTCAAGCCAGCTGCTGCCCAGCCCTCTCTATTACTGGACTGTGATGGGTCCAGGCCGGCTCCAGAGTCTACTGCAGCTCTTGCACTCCCCAATCACCTACCCTAAAAGACCTCAGAAATAGCAGGCAGTCAGGAAGTATGGGAGGAAGTTGGAAATCTGTAATGGTAACCAGAACGCAGAGCCGGGCAAGTGGTTATGAAGACTTTAACAGATATTTGCTTTGGGAGGAGGCTAGCTGCAAAAGAGCACCTGGTAGTGGAGGGAGCTTTTAAGCTGGTTCCCATTTCAGTCCTTCAGTGATGAGAGAAGTGACTCTTGGAGAGGCCTAAGGCAGGGCTGCTCTCTGTAAGTCAGAGTCTAGCCAGGCTCCCCAAGCCTGGAAGGGGTCTCGGTGAAACAGGAGAGTGATGTCAGGGTCCTCAAACCAGTTTTCTGCCTTGTCCAATTCCTTAAATCACCCATGGCATGCAAAAAGGGTGAAATTAATTGGATTAATAGGTTGGGTATGGTTGAGTTGCATGAAGTTGATTTGAGTTGGGGATACAGGGTGGGCTACACTCTTAGGTGTCCTAGGGGTCAGATTCCCCTAATTAGATTTGCCTAGGAAGAGGTCTAGACCCACTCCCAGGTAATGTTCCACCCCTAGATTTTTCTCTCTCCAGTAGGGTGAAGTATAGGAAGGGGGTGAAACAGCATGCCTGTCTCCTTCCATTACTTCTGATCCATCTTAGTTTTTCTGAACTCTTGTACCAATGGCAATAGCTGCTCTCACTTGGAAGGGTTAGTTATTCCTCCATCCTCCTTACTGTTTGCATCTTATTATAAGATTACCTCCTTTTTTATAAACCTCACATACCCACCACATTTATGACATTCTAGTACCCATAAATGTCATGAGGAAATTATGAATAAGTCAATCTATACTAAAGAATTTATGGCTTAATGAAGAGATAGGGGTGACTTCTTTTACTAGATTTTAAAACATATTACAAAGCAATGATTATCAATACTATGTGGATTTTTTATTAATACATACATACATAAGACTCCAAGGGAAAAAATTCCATCATTAAAAGAAAAATGATTTATATGATAACTGAAGCAACATAATGATGGAAAAATAGTATTAGTATTTTGGAGCATGCTGGGTACTACTGGGAAAAGAGCTGATTACATTATACCCTAATCTGTGGCCCATTTTAAATGAATCAAGCTACAGACATTAAAAGAAACCTGGAAAATAAGTTCATCCATTTAGCCAAGAAATAATAGATAAATGTATGATGTTGAACCAAAAAAAAGGTTATAAAAAGGCTATGAAGAATAAGATGAATGGGCATAAAGAAGAAAATTGTTTATACAATTAAATGTACTGAAAAAAAGATAAAGAGCAAAGTAATGTTTGTGTCAATTGCAGCCTAACTAGTTATTAAAATTATGAATGAAAAGTCAATTGAAAACCCCATAATGTACCCTGGTTACTCAGCCATAAGTTACCCCACACTTGGAAGAGCTGTGGCAAAATCGGAATGACTTTCACTGCAGGGGACATGGTAAGTTAGCTCATTCTCACTAGACCACAACTGGACCTACCCATTCATTCCTTCTTTGATTCAAACAGTTTACCAAGTGCCAACTTCTGCCAGACCGTACTAAGTACTGGGATTCAGAGTTGAAAGAGACTAAGTTCCTGCCTCCCAGAACTTCCCATGTAGTAGGAGAGGCAGATGAGTAATCAGTGGTCATGGTCCAGTCTGAGAGTTGGGTGGGTGATACAGTGTTACCCAGAGGAGAAAGACTCAACATGTCTAGCAGAGCCGGATGCCTTTCCAAAAAGGAGTCTTAAGGGAGGAATAGGGGTTGCCAGGTGGAGCAGAGGAAAGGCATTCCCCTTGCTACGTAAGCAAACAATGGTGAGGCAGCCATATCTTTTTCAGAAACTGGCCAGTGATTTGGTGTGAGCCCAAGTCAAGAGGGGTTCCATGTGAATGGAGACTGGGAGGCAGTCAGCGGCCAGACCACAAAGGGCTCTCTCTGGGGCAAGGAGCAAGTTTCCATCCTAGGTACAATGGGAACCCAGCAAAGCAATTGAACTAGGGAGTGGCATGATCGAATCTGAATCTTAGAAAGAGCCTCTCAATACATAAGAACTATCTAAGCATTTCTATTCTTTTGATGAGTGAGTCTATTTTAGAGGAATATTGTGAAAGGAAATAATTTGTTTAAAGATGTTTATCCCAATGACAACTGGACAAATGAGGCATGACCCACATGCTCAACATGCATTCATGGAAAAGAGAGACAAATATACGTATAGATTAACATTCAGAATTCTCTAAAGAAGATGAACAAATGGCCAAAAAGCACATGAAAATATGATCAATATTATCAGTCAGCAGGGAATGCAATCAAAATCAGAGGGAGAAATTACTTCACATCCACTAAAATGCTATAAATTTAAAAAAAATAAGAATAATAACCAGTGTTAACAGGGCAGAAAAATCAGAGCTGGTGGGAATGTAACATGGTGTAGCCAATTTGGAAAGTAGTTTGGGAGTCCTTCAAAACCTTAAGCATGGAATTACTCCATGACCCAGCAATTTCACTTCCAGATATACACCCAAAATAATTGAAAACAAGTACTCAAACAAATCCCTGTACCCAAATGTTCATAATAGCACTACTTAGTTTAGCCAAAAGGTGGAAACAACCCAAATGTCTCCATCAACAGAAGAAAGGACAAATTGGTATATCCATACAATGGAATATTACTCAGCAATGAAAAGCAATAAAGTACTGACACATAGAACAACATGGATGAAGCCCAAAAACATTACACTAAGTGAACAAAGCCTGACATAAAAAGTCACAAAGTTTATGATTCCATTTATATGAAATACCCAGAATAGGTAAACACATAGCAACAGACAGCAGTTCAGAAGTTACCAGGGATTGGTGGAATGGGGATGAGGAAAATGGGGAGTAACTGCTTAATGGAAATACAGTTTTCATTAGAGAAATGAAAATGTTTTTCAAATTACATACAGATGATGGTTGTACAACCTTTGAATGTACTAAATGCCACCAGATTACACACACACACACACAAAATGCTAGTTTTAGGTCACATGATTTTCACCTAAACAAACAAACAAAAAAAAAGTAAATCTGGAAATCCAAATGTACAAAAGTATATGAAAAAGTCAACTTAATAATCAGGAAAATATAAATTAAGACTCCAATAGACATATGAGTAAGATTCCAATGGAAACCCATTAGAAGTTGAGCCCAGTGATGGTCAGAATGGGAAGGAAGAGGGATTCTTAAACCAGGCTGGTGCCCATGTACCTCAGCAACCATAATGGAAACTGTGCTGGCATTATCTGCTCAGCTGCAGAATTTGTATCTCCTGTTACCAGGACTGCAGTCCCAGATATTAAACCAACAAAAATGTGTGTGTACCAAGAGACATGTACAAGAATATCCAGAGCCACAATAGTATACTGGTAATGAAAGGAAACCAGCTGAATGTTGTTCAAGAAAAATGGATAAACACATATAGATAAATAATACATTAATGTGGTGGAATATTATACAGCTATAAAGAGGATTGAACCACAGTCACATACAACAGCAGAAATGAATCTCAAAAGCATAATATTCAGTAAAAGAAGCCAGACACCAAAGAATACATCCTCCATTGTATAAAGTTGAAAATTATGTAAAATGGAACTTCAGAATTTTCTAAAGGTAAGGAAACTATCAGTATAAGAATCAAGATGATGATTACCTCTAAGGGTAAACAAGAGGCACAGGGTAGCTTCTGGGGGGTAATGCTTTTTCTTGATCTGTTCCATGGATGTTGGCTCTGGGACCAATCATTGCATTATACTGATTGTGTGTGCTTTTCTAAATGGATGCTATATTTCACAGCAAAGAAGTTTAAAGAGGAATAAATTATTTGCACTTATCAGTACTTTATTATCAGAAATGAATTCCTTATGACACCCATCCTAGCCCCCACAACAACCTCCTTATCATCTAATAACGTCCTTATCATCTAACACAGTGGGTGTTCCAATGACACTGACTTTACTAGCTCAGCCCTAACCAACTAGGGTCACAAGAATCCATGTTGCGGGGCGGGGGAGGGGGGTGTCGCTGTAAAAAGGGGGGAGGTATGAAACACTCAGGAGCTGAGACTCCTTTGGACTTTGGACCTCACAACAGCTCTAAATTGATATCAAGGAATCCAGCCTACAAATAGAGGAAGAGAAAGAAATACCAAATTTCTTTCCCCAGAACCCTTTTTCTTTTGGGGTGGGTGGCAGCAAAATTCACAAAAAACCACAGAGCCCAACGCTTCCTTCTGCCACTGCCTATATCACATGCAAAATTGCAATGTTCCATGAGCTATGATGCTGAGAAGCCAAAACTAAGCTCCAGCTGCCCTTTGATCTGCAAGAAATGCCAGACTGGACTCTGGCAGAAAAAACTGTCATGGAATTTGGATCTTGCTCCCAAGGAGACAATGCGCTAGGCTGTCCCAGGCTTCCGTAGGCACACAGTTAACCAAAACACCCACCCAGCCCCGTTTCCTTCAGAGGGATGGGGTGGCTTCCCCGTCTCTCCTTACCATACTTAATCTATGGAGACTCCATTAATCTCCTGAATTCAAAGAGGTCAGAGACTAATGTTTGGAGAATGTTTTCCACAGAACTTCTAGAGATCTGGGTTCAAGTCCTGCCTTTTGGACTGGCCACTTCCCACACCTCTCTCACCCTGGGTGCGCTCCTTGGTGAGAATGCCTACATTGCTTCCAGCACGGCTACTGCAAGGATCCAGCTTTCATTTTCATCACTTACTGTGTGTCTACTATGTGCCAAGGTGTGAAAATCATGTTATCTCTAATCTCTTTTTTTTTTAATTAATCCTCACAACATGAACTAGGAGGAAAGGAGAATTAATTAGTCTCCTTTTTTCAATTGTGGAAACTTAGACACAGAGCAGTGCCCAAGATCACCCAACCCAGGCACAATCCAAACCCAGGCAGATTGACAACATCTTAACCGAAATCTTTTCTGACTATTCATCCAACTGCCCAGCTCTTTACATCACTCATGCTTCCACCGTGGAAGTGACTCCCTCCGTGAGCGCGCTGTTAGGCTTAGGGCAATTCAGTCCCGTTGTTTCTGGAGAGGCAAAGGCTCCAGGAGCCTCAGCGGGTGGTCACGCTTCTGCACCTGTGTACAGCGAGGGCACAAGCCTTGTCCCTACAAACAGTCAGACAGCACGCACAGCTCGAGCATGGGCGCTGGGTGAGCTGGAGCTAACTGCCCCTGAGGAGCCGCTGGTTGCTGTCACTGTACTCAAAAAGTTTCTCTTGGCCCAAAATTGGAGGAGCCGCGCCCAGCTCAGCCACCTCGGGCGCTCAGACAGCTATCCAACTCCCCGACTGCCGGGCGATTCCCTTTCGCCCCCTAAGCCCCTGCCCAAGCCCGCGGGCGCGCACCGAGCGGCGAGGACTCCCTTTTATGTCCAGGAATGAGGCGCGCACCGCAGCCGCGCCCACGGCCAAACCAACTTCTCCAGGGCGCAGCGGCAGCCTGTGCCACCCTCAAGCCCGGTCGCTTACCTGCAGTGGCGCGGGTCCGGGTGACCGTGGGGAGAGACGCGGACACCAAAAGCACCAGCAGCAGGCGCCGGCACTGCCCATTTCTCCTGGAAAAAAGTGGCCGAGGGAGAGAAGGTGAGGCGGGAGAGAGGGGCTGAGGAGCCGCGGCGCAGGGATGCGGGTCCTACCTTGGCGCCATCTCGCGGGTCTGCGGAGCCCCCAGAAGGCGCGGAGCGGCCGAGCTCGGCGGAGGGTGGAGGAGCGCTGCGCGCCGGCCGCCGCTCGCCCTTCCTGCAGGAACAAAGGCGGCGTTGGGCAGCTCGACGTTGGGCAGGATCCCGGCTGCCGACCCGCGCCCTGAGTCACCCGCGCGCTCTAAAACTCGACTCCGCCTCGCCCTGCGCTCCCCCGCGCGCCACGCCGCGCCCCACTTCAGGCAGCGGCGGCGCACTCACGCCCCGGGCATCCCCGCGGCGCCGAAGACCTCCCCACGCCCCCTTCCACCCTCGAAAGACGCAGGCTTCTGGCAGCAGCTTCCACCCTGGGCTGCCTTAAGTAACCCTCCAGAATAGCCCCCCGCCAGAGCTCCTGCGAATCAGCGGGACACAGCTCCCTCCCGCCTGCGCGTCTGGCCTGGCCTGTCGGGGGCTGCCCCTCGAGCAAAACTCTCCTTTTAGGGGCCCAAGGAATCTTCACAATGGCCCGGGGAGGCTCGAACCCCTGTGATTTTCCTAATTGACAGGAGAAACTGAGGCTCAGAGAGGTGGGGCGCGTTCCCTGGGTCACCCAACTGGACAGAGCTCCTGCAGCAGCCAGCCTGACTATGCACTTGCTTGACTGCCCAGGAGCAGTCCCGTTTTGAGGGTATAAATGATGCTATAATTAAATGCAGTAAAGTTAATCCTAATACAATCTTGTAAAGAATCTACTTTTTCAAGATTTTCCTCTCTATATTTTGCTTACACCCCCCAACTACCACTAGAATGTCAGCTCCAGAAGGGCAAGAGTTTATATTTGTTTTGTTTCCTGCCTAAAATATTACCTGGTAGCAGGAGATGCCAATGAACACTGTGTGGATGAAGGAACAGTCTGAGGGACTCCAGGCACTGTGAGATGTGAGGGAAATGAACCAGACTCAGCCTCCAAAGCCTCCAATGGTGTGTGGTTGGTGGGAGGGCTCAGGGTAGACTACCCCACCTGTGCAGAGCCTGCACAAGGCCTGGCATTGGCCAAACCCTCAAATGGTGGCTTCTATTACGGTGATTACCTCAGGCACAGTGGCTCAAGATGTTTGTGCCAGTGCTGAAACCTGCACAGTTCTGAGCCAGGAAAGCCTCACGGGCCTCTCTTCCTGATGCACTGAGTAGCCACCATGTGCCGTGGCTTTCTGGTCAGTCCCTGATTTTCATCTGGTCTCCCATTCTAGAAGGCAAGTTACCAACTGCCAAGTGAAAAGGCCATTTGACTTAGCCCTTGTAAGTTAAATCAAGCTTTTTTATGCCCTCCAACCACTAGCATTATGACTGGCACCTTCTCGGTGGCAGCACAGATGTGGGATGACGGATATGGACAAGGTTCACTTGTGCCTATGATTGTGGACTCCTGGGCTCAGAGAGCACAGGGTGTGCACATGTGTAAATGCTCATGTGTGCCTAGAGGCGAGGATAAAGGGCAGTGGCGACATCATGGCAAGGAGGACCGCTGAGGCGAGACCACAAGACTTCAACACTGAGAGGGAGAAAGAACACCAGAGAGAGGCAAGAGAGAAAGCCCAAAGATTCGTGAGGGTCTGCAGGGCTCCATTGCCTCCTGAGCCTCCCAGACCCCACCCCTGCCTGGCATCCCTGCCTGGTGTGCCTGTTGTACATGGTTTCCTGCTCCAACATTATTGGCCTGTAAAAATCCACGGAGGGCTTCAAACTCTATCCATCTGCCCGAATGGACGGTGAACCTCCCTGCCCTGGGCGTGCTTGCATACAGCCCAGCAGAGGAGAGGTGAGCAGGCATGCTTCACCTGTGTTATCTCATGTAATCCCAGCAGCCCTGGAAAGGGGGTACTGCAGTGATCCTCACTTCATAAGATGACAAAGCTGAAGTTTAAAACATGCCCAGATTAGCATGTGACAGGTGCCAAAACCCATCCATGCCCATGAATAAGAGCATTAGACCCATCCCCTACCCCCAAGAACAAAACTGCAGTGACCCATGAGGCATGAGGGCTAATGATCTGGGGGATCAGGAGCTGGGGTTCCAGTTCAGTTCTAACCCTGGCTTCAGAGTGAGGGTGGGCGAATCCTGTCCCTGTCTCATTTTTTTTCTTCATTTAACAAAACTGTATTCACTGTGTCGATGATTGACTGGCATTCATAAGGGCTACTGCCATCAGTTAAGGCTCTTTGTTCTTCAGTTTGCTATAGTCCCCACCTCTCCCTATTGTTCTCCAACACCAAGGCTAAGAATTGTTTGCCATTTAGCATCATACATGCATTCTGCCTTTTCTTATATTGAAGAGAAAGTAGAATAGACAAAAATGTGATATATGTAGATGGAGAGCACACACTCTGTGTTTCAAGAAACATGGGAGAACCTATTTCTACAAGTTTAATATACAAATAAAGTACATCTACACTGAAAGATGAAAACTTAGGTGCCATTATGAAATAAACCTGCTCCCCGCCAGTTCTGTATGTTTCCTGAAGGACAAAGGCAGAGCTGCATTTTGATTGGTGGATTTGATTGTGATCCTATTGACCAGTCCAAGAATATATGATACAGCCAAAGTTTTCTTTACCTCCCTGGCAGGGAAGTGCTGTGTCGTGAGGGTAACAATGAGAATAAACTTACAGCTGCCATCCAGGGAGGGCCCTTTTGTTCTGATGAGCACCTGTCTGTGTTTAGATATGCAAGGGGCAAGCTGATTTGAAAATCTGACCATCTAAGAGGAAAGAGGACATAAAAAAAGGAGGGGGTTGTGTCCGACACCTCCTGGGGCCACTGTCATTGCCGGGTCCTCCTACCCCAGCTCTATCTCTGTCCTGTATGTGCTCTATGGGCCTGGCCTTCTAACTGTGGGGAACTGCCAGCACCTGCTTCTCTTTACCTGCCCACGTGCTTTCTCTGGCACTTGCAGCCTGCTCTGTCCCCGGCCCTGCAAACCTGAAGTGCTGAGGAATGAGCCTGCCCTTCCGCAGCCTGAGCCAATGCCTGCAAGGAGTGGTAGATAAAAGCCTCATTCTCCTTTTTCAGTTGGTGGGAGCCCCTAACCCCCACAGTCTCCATGCCCCTACACCCTCTTGCCCCAAGTGCACATTGAACACCTCTAGCTTCCTGTCCCAGGACTTCCCTGTTGATGCTGAGGTCGACCCTCTGCTGATCGCGCAGCATGCGCAGCCTGGACAGGCAGTGGAAATAACACCCCAGGAAGCAAATTTCCAGCCAGTGTAAACCAGAAATCCATCTCCCTACTTCTGGATGCACCATGCTGAAAAGTCATTTGTAAGGCTTCTCAAGAAGGTGGTCTCTCGACACTGAATAATCAGGCATGTGTAATGCTTCTTGGTCCTTCTCTCCCTCATTGCCCTTTTCTCTACTTCTGCACCCCAGGAATTTCCTCCCTAAGACTGCTGTCTGCATAAACTAGAATAAGGTCGATGGCGGAGTTTATCTTTCACACTCTCACTTGTATCTAACAAGGTATCTAAAGGAGTTGTTTCTGGACCTGCTAACCAGGTCTAGTTAGCAGAATATCAGAAGTGTTATAATATGTGGCATGTCAGGATGATAAGGTCCTAAAGACTATGTTATAATAGAGAATATTATGTAATATTTTATAGAGAACAGGAGCGTTAGCATAGCTCTGGGACAAAAAAGTGAACGTGTACTACTCTCCTTGCAATTTGCTCTCAGGTTTCCCCACTGATAAGAGCTGGGACCTCACTTGCCCAAGACCATGCTGATGTGCTCCAGTGAAGATGCCCCATCTGTCACGACAGCTGCAATTGAGGCTGCCATCTGACCAAGTTTATGGCAACCCATTATTATCGACCTCAATCCAGTGACTTTTGCAAGGGAATCAGTGAATTAGTGGAAATAGGATTGACCACCCCTGCACTGCTTAAGTCTTAATGGCTCTAATCTCTGAAATGCTTCCTGGGAAATGGTATTGCTTCTGGTTTGCTCTGGGAGACGGGAAAGGGAGGCGGTTACAAGAACTTCCACTTGACCTTTCCCACCAAATGCCACAAGTCAAGTAGCTAACAACAGAGTCCTGCCAGAGGCCAAGTATATATTCTAAACATATGTTTTTAAGAGGCCTAAGAAGGTCTAGAAGGCCAGTAAATTATGTGAATAGGTAGCTCAGATTCCCAAGCCACTTTGTACCAGCATCTTTCTTCAGCAGACACTTCTGGGCTCCCTGGGTGTCATCCTATAACCAATAAACAAAGAAAACATGAACTTGGGCCACCTATATCTGAGTGTGTGTGTGTGTGTGTGTGTGTGTGTCTTTCTCTCTCTCTCTCTCTCTCTCTCTCTCTCTCTCTCTCTCTCTCTCTCTCTCTCTCTCTCTCGGGGTGTTAGTGCTGCAAATGGACTGTTATAGCATAGTCCACTCAGGAATGGCCCAAAGGTCGATGGTGAAGAGAATTCCTTCCAGTGGGTGGAAGTATATGCAGTACACTTGGTCAACCAGTTTGAGGGAGGGAGACACAGTCTTAAGTTACAAATTTACGCAAGCGCCCTGGTTGTGGGCAAAGGTCTTGGATATCAGGCAGGGGCTTGAAACATTGGATGATTGGTCACAAAGGAGATGGAAGGGAGAGTTAAGTGACTGACATTGGGACCAGGTACAAAATGTGTTGGTCTTTGTATCTCACAGTGCTCACCAGAGAGCATCCACATTCAACAGCCACATGGACAGTGACTAATCTGTGGATGGCAGCCAGCCTCTCTGGCTGCCCCAGGGTGGACAGGGCAGAGCTGTAAGCAGACTGGCATGATGGCAGTGGTAAGCGCTGAGGAAGGACCCAGCAGAATAGCCCCCTTCCTTTAAAGCAGATCTAGCAAATGACATCTCTCCATGCCCAGCCTATCAGCTGCAGAGACCCTCACTGAAGCTGCAATGTGGCATCGTTCCTCAGAGCCAACCATTTGATGACAAATTGTTTTCTTCAGACTCTTCCCTGTCAACCTTCTTCACCAACATAGAAGCCTACCTGGTTGTGGGTTTGTCTCTCCTGACCCGATAACTTTGTCAGCACCAAGAGCACTTTAGTTACTTATCCATACGGTCTCCCATCCAGCATTGCCTGATGAATGGACTCGTTTTATGGGCAAAAGAGTATATAAAGTATGACAATGGGTGAAAGACCAAGAAACCTCATCACCCAGAAACATCTAGCTTAGCACAATGGTGGAAGAGCCTATTAAAGCCTCAGCTAAGACACCAGCGTACGGAGACATGGTGCTGCACTGTGACTCTCCTCCAGAATGTTGGGACCACGGTGGTTTGTGCTGCTGCATCCCACAAACTCTATACTGAGGTCTCAGATTCAGAGGTCATGTGATCCCTTTCACTCTTTCTCCCTGTGGACCTCTGAAACCCTCCGCTTTTTGTGGAGTAGAGATGCTGGTTTCCAGGGGAAGAATATCTCCAGGGGATAGTGACCGCTAAACTTGACTACCACTTGGCCACTTTGAAATGCTCATGCCAGTGAGCCAGCAGGCACAGAAAAGCTGCCTATATTCATGGGGATAAGGAACTTGATGGCCATGAGATGTCTTCGAGTAATTTGGTGGGGCATTTCTCAGTACTTATATCCCATAATGATGGCACATGAGCAAATGAAGCAATCAAGGCAGATCCTTAAAGAATAAGGGTCCAGACCACTTCACTAAACAAATTGTGGGCCACAAATAAAGGAAATCTGGAGTGAGTGATGGGAGAAGGAGATTGGGCTGGCTCCAGCTGGAGACTACAGTGTGTTTCGCTAATTCTCTTGCCTTAAGTCTTTTGAGAGATTTCAGTTGGCTCTCATCTGTAATTGGCTGACCTAGTACCTCGCCTTTTATAAAGTAATTGAGAACATCTTGTCCTCACAGAATTGGAGGTCCTGTAGCATAGAATAGGAGCTGGCTCTACTGGGAGGTTGTGAGCAAACCTAAGTGCTACAAGAGGTGGACTGTACGTGCTGTCTCTAATGTACCACTTTAGATCCTCCCCATTCCCTGCCTTCAGGGTGTCACATGCACCAACCACTCAATACAGACTCGAGCCAACCATGGGCACAACCTGATGCCTTAACTCTTGTGCCTACTATGTACATCTTTCCTCCCGCTTTTGGACGACTCCAGAGGCATGAGGTGCTGCAGGAATGATGTAGTGTCCATGCCTGAATAACTTGCAGACACAAAGGGAACAATATGGGCAAGCTTCTGAATTATAAGAAATGGAACCCAGTGAATAGATATTCTTCCCTTCCTCTCCCAGATGAACCATCCTGAAAAGCAGCTTTTCAAAAGAAAATCCACAAGAACAAAATCCCACATTTACCTTTGATACCTGATTTGCTCTTCCTTCTTGCCTGCCTCTCTTCCCCTTCCCTCTTGTTCGGGTTGTGCTTCTCAAGCGAGCAGCTCCAAGGTATTTGCCTCAGGCTCTGCTGTCTGGATCCCAGGTTAGGGCGGAGAAGCAAGAGTGTATAAGCACCATCAATATGGAAGCCAGAAACTCTCTCACTAGCTAACAAAGGAATCACCTGGATCCCTATCGACTAGAGAAAATAGCCTATGGAAGAGGATGTGGACAGATCCCCACACCTATGGGGTGCTGGCCTCCCATCCTACCTGCTTCCCTTCATCAGCACACCACGTAATAACTGTCACTTCCCTAATCTCTAACTAAAGATATGGCAAATATGGAAGAACTACTCTAAATTGCTATTTTTGTCTCAAGGAGGAGTAGAGTTGTTGAATGTGTGCTTGTGATAAGCCAGAGTATAGGACACGAAATCTGTCCAAAGTGATAGGAGTCTTATTAAAAGTCTTGCTAAGAACTGATGTCCCTAGAGAGTGACCAGTGGTGCAGATGACAAAAAGCACAGCCCCTCTCTCCCCCTGCCCCCTGCTCACTACACTGTCCAGCGGCTAGCTGTCCTTCGGAAAACTGCTCTGCTGGGCTTTACCAAAAGCTGTCACACCCTCTTTCTTCACCTATGCGCTCAAGTATTTTGTCAAGAGCACCCTTAGGTGGTATCTGGAAATGTGCAAGTAGGGGGAGGTTCTTGTGTCACAATGAATGGGGATGCTACTGGCATTTGGTAGATCGAAGCCAGGGATACTAAATTCCGCAATGCAAGAGGCAGTGCATACAACGCAGGGATATCCCAGCAAAAATGCCAGTTGTGCCCCATGGAGAAATGCTAGCAGATTGTGGCTTTCAAATTTTGACCAACACCCTTGGTCTCACAGTCTCATAAACATAGCCTTCTGAAACAAAAGTTTCATGTAGCACTATTTGTCTCATTTATTTGTGTCCAGAACTCAGATGTTTTTCTATTCTATTCTGTTCCATTCCATTTGATTAAAACAAACAAACAAAAAAAAGCCAGATGGATCAAAACCTATTAAATAGGTTTCATGACCCAAAAATGGGCCACAATCCATATTAGGATGTGATCTTTTCGAAATTCTTAATCAGCCTCAGTGGGTGGGAATATGGAATGCATCTCACTGTAAGAATTATTTGTCTGCTCTAACCCACACTATTTGATTTTAAAAACCTCAGGGCTGAAGCAAAGTTCCAGCGACTTCTGATGATCTAAACTAGTTTTGTCTCCAAAAACCAGATGCCCAAAGAGAAACAAATAGTTGTTCAGCACTAAGACCCATGGTTTGTACAGGGGCCTGCTCGGGCCAGGTGGCCCCATGTGTTTCTCACAGCAGGAATGATGCATCTGACCCACTTGGAGGCTCTTAGATCACAGTGGACAATGGAAGTAGCCACAGTGGAAGTGGAGTGGCATAAACTGGGAACCCTCAATAAAGCCAAAAAGCTGCAGTGAGTATTCTTGGCTTACTGAATCACACAGCCTGGCACTTAGGTCAGCAGCCTGGTTCTCCAAACCATATCAGTCCCACACCTCCCTGCCTCCATGCCCAAGCAGGCTGGGTTCTCACATGGCAGAAAAGTGCAATAGGAGATACTGCCCAAGACGCCCAGTGTCAGACGAACCAGCCATCCTTACTACCTCTGACCGCTGAGGTTTCAGCCACAATGAAATCATCTGCTCCTTTTTCCAACTGCTTCCTCTAATATTGTTACCACCCCAACAACCATCATATAAACTTATTATTTCCCCCCCTTATTGAGGTAACATTGATTTACAACACCGTGTACAATTTAGGGGGAGTCACATTTCAGATGTGCATTACCCCAGCACCCCCACCATCCAAGCAACCATAGCCTTTACCCTAGACTCCTGGGCCCCTCCTCCTTTGCTTCTACCCCTAGCAGTCTCCCCCTCTAGTAGCCTCAATTTTGCTCATATTTCTAGGGTTTATTTTGCTTTAATTTAGTCAGGTCCTTTGTGGGTTTTGTTTGTTTTTCACTATATTCCACATATGAGTAAAATCATCCTGTATTTGTCTTTCTCCTTCCGATTTTTTTCACTTAGCATAATCCCTTCCAGTTCCACCCATGTTGTCACAAATGGCAAGAGTTGACCTTTTTTTTTTTTTTTTTTACAGCTGAGTAGTATTCCATAGTGTATTTATACCACATCTTAATCCACTTCTACAAGTTGGTACCAATTACTTTCAGAAAAAGTGGCCCTCACCCTGCCCCTCCACGGACAGTCCTTCCTAACTGAGTTTTGTCTTCTCCCACTTACTGGATTTTGTAAATCAGTATGCTCTTGAATAAAGCAACACTTTATGCTTTCCTTCCTCTGCCAGACCTTGGTGCTACCAAGAATGTGGGCAAACCCTCCCTACACTGCCCAGGTCTGGGGGGGTCCAGCCCTGCCAGGACTCCCGTTCTTCAGGATTGCAACATTTCCTGTGTTTCTCCACCTAAAAAGTGACAAATGAAAACCTTAGCTTCCATGGCCAGATCAGGTCTGTTCTGACAATCTAAACAAGATTGGTGGGGACCTTTATAGTTTCCTCACTTTCCACTTACCTGTGTGACCAACACAACAATCCCAGACATGGCAGGGCATATGTCTTTAGACCCGCTTTAGAGATAAGGAAACTGAGACTCATGGGGATTAAACAGGGTTAATTTTCAAGGTCAGTAGGCTGAGAAAGGGCAGAGCAGGAACTTGAACTTGGGCCTTCTGGTCTCACATTCATTTTCCACCCACATTCCACTTTACTCCACCCCCTCAGTAAGGCACCTAGGTTTTATAAAAGAACTTCTATCCCCTTCCTTGACAGTCACGTGATACATAAAAGACACCTGAGACTTTTCACCCTCATGTGAAAGGTCATAGGAGTCCTAGGCACTTCCAAGGAAGGGAGATGCAAGTTTCCAAGAGCAGGGTGCATCCAGGGCAATGCACCACATTTGTTCTTCCCAGATAGATTTGCCAAGACCTCTGGCTGAGGGGCTGTCATTGATGTAGGTGGCTCACTGTTGGGTTGAGATCTTTCCTTCAGATCCCAAAGCTGCCTGTGGTCTGTGGTAAAGAGGAAAGATCAAGGCTGCATAAGCGTCTTCAGTCAGACAGGCGGGGTCCAAGAAGGGCCCGCACATGTGGATTCAGAGAGCCAGAGACCAGCAGCAAGTAGACCTCGTGGGAGCTCCTCCTCCAGGAGCTTTGGGAGGGAGCAAGGAGCCCACCCAGCTCAGAAACGTGTGCAGCATGTGGGTGTGAAACCTGGGGGGGTGGCTGATAGTTATGGTGGTCACTGGTCACGTGAGTCATTAGCAAGAAGGTAAAGCTGTGCTTTGTGAATTCTTCTTAGAGCAGCTCAGAAGAGTAAAACATCTCAGCAAAGATGCCAAAAGTAAATTTAATAAAAGGTAACTTTATTTTTTTAATTAAAAAGGGTAAGCTTTAATGACAAAAAAATTATGAGAACAGCCCTTTGCCCAAATTTTTACATACATGTGTTACAAGGGACTTTTTGAAGCCAAATTTCCTCTTTTATGTTTCTGAACCTCATGAGATGGAACACCTACCTTCTTCAAAAGATACTTTGAAGCCATAAAAATGTTCATACACTTTGACTCAATAATCCCCTTCTGGGAAGCTAGCCTAAGAAAATACCCTGAAATATGGAAAAAGCCATATGCAAAAAAATATTCATCAAAGAGTTTCTTAGTGAAAAACTGGAAACAGCCCAAATATTCAGAGGGGGAAGGGAGGATGATTAAATAAATTATGGCATGAGCCTTAAAGAAAATGTTCTATAGCTATTGAACATGATGTATAAAGTTTATGAAGGATATGGACAAAACTTATGATAAAGTATTAAGTAAAAGTAATCTGAGAACTGTTTGCACACACATGATTTGTAAAAACAGGAAGGCAACGTAAAGATATGATTATCACTATGTCAAAGTGGCAGGCTTATGAATTTTTAATTTTTCAAATTTTTTGAATGTTACTGTATCTCTATTTTTTAAAAAAGTTCAGTCCCCCCTCCCAAAGGCAGTAGGTAACGTTACTATTTTAAGTAAGAAGAAATATCACTAGCAGAGGTTAGGGTAGAGTTAAAATGAAAAACTGCCCATTTTATTGTCCAAATTATTAAGTGTCTTTGGAATATATTCATGTTTCATTAAATAAGTATAAAATACCTGCAAATGTGAAAATACAGTTTTGATTAAGGTACAAAAATCCAAACCATCTGGGGTTTTAAGATTCTCTTATTTTTGGGTTTTCAGGTTGCTATGGACCTACTTACAAGAGACTCCTTGTGAAATAATGCTTAGTATCCATCTAATTTTTAACTTTCATCTGTAGCGTTCACTATGCCATGGTCTTTTGGATATGGACATGGTATTTAAATAGCAAACCTTGTTTTCTCCCTCCACCATCTAGAACGCTTATAATCATGGAAGAATTGGAAAGAACCTCAAGGTCATTCAGTTAGCAACCTCCCTGGGAGCAGCACCATTGATGGGGGTGGGGATTAGACACACAGGGTGCCAGACAGGCTGTGAACGAGGAGCCAGGGTCCTACCCAGACACATAACAAGACTAACTTACAAAAGTGGGGAGAAAAGTCACAAATCCAAATACTTGGGAAAATGCAAACAGGAAATGTAAATCAAGAGGACATAGTATTTACTACAAGAATAATAATCATAAAAGGGATTATAAAGACACCTGTTCCTGTAATCTCTTGCCCCAAAACAAACTCCTGAAGCTTAAAACAAGAACCATTTTACTGTGCTTCATGACTTTACAGTCATGAATTTAGGCAGCTGAGCAGTACTTTTGCTCCTCATGGTATCTGTAGGCTCTCAGACCTACCCAGTAGGCAAATGAGTCCAGAGGATCCAAGAATGTTCTCATGTGCCTGATGCCTGGGGAGCCCGCAGGCTGGGCTTGGCTGCATCGGTGATCCAGAGCCCCAGTCTCAGGCCTCTCTAGCGCCACCCTCTCGTCGGTGTGGTTGGCACTCACACACCTGTAGCCTGCTGCCCCCAGAGCAAGCATTCCAAAAGACCTATACAGAAAAGTTGCGAGGCTTCTTACAGCCTAGCTCAGATGTCCCACAACACGACTTGTGCCACATAAAATTGGTCAAACAATCACCAAGGACAAGCCAGGTTCACATGGGAGAGGTAGCAATGAATTTATGATCATTTCTACTCCACCACAGCATTGTGTCACTGACATTAAATTGGAGTGGAGGGCCTCCTTGGTGGCGCAGGGGTTGGTTAAGTCTCAGCACTATCAAGCTATTGCCGGCCACTGCAGCATAAGTTTGATCCCTGGCCAGGGAGCTAACCCACATGGCACAGCTGTCTGTCAAGGAAGGGGACAGAAGTTCTTTCATAAACTCTCCTGTCTCGCCCATTGCTCCCCTCAGCAGTTTATTTCAGTAGATCCACCTGTTCTGCTCCCCACTCTGTCTCTGGTGAGCCCTCTCAATCCCTGCACCTCTGGCCTATACCCCAGTTCTTGTATGCATAAATAAATAAACAAACAAATAAATAAATAAAATGGGGTGGACTTGCAAGAGTGGAAGCTTTGCAGATGCAGGCATGGAGATAGAGTTCATGCAGGCAGGGTACAGTGGTAACAGCACTTTGAGAAGACACCTTGTTAATATGTACAGAATATGCACAAACATCATAAAATTTCTATTCACAATCACAATTGTGATTTGGGCACTCTGGCCCTTCCGTCTCACTCCAGAGCATCTATTTTCAAAGAAATAATTAAACCAGAAACATGAAAGATTTACTGTTTTCTCTCAGAGTGAAAAACAAGGCAAAACCTAAAGGTTCAGCAGTAGGAGAATGATTAAGGCAGAACATCACCCTGGAATAGCTACTCTTAGTAGCTATTAAGAGTGCTAATTATGAAAGTTCTACATAGAAGCGTGGGAAGTATGTACAGAGTAGTGTTAAACAAACACAACATTATGTGCTCGCAAACAGGGGTCAGAAGGGCACAGGGATAAAAAAGTTTTATTAGGGTAAGGACATTCGGTTGCAATTTTTCCCTTAAGAATTTTTCCTTTAAAATATGAGGAGCAGAGATGCAAATAGCCCACCATCACCAGGATGCTGACAACAAAAGCCAGACTGTGGGACACTAACTCTCCAAGACCAAGGACCAGTTTTCTTCAATAAAGAAATTGCAAGGAAAAAAACAAGAGGAAGGGAAGCTAAAGGTTCTAAGAAATTTAGCCTTATTAACCAACAAAAATCTATGGACATTATTTCTATCCTGATCCAAAAAATGAATTTTAATGACAACATTTAAGAGTCATTAGGAGAATTGTGAACTTGTTCTTATCAAAGAATCATTATTTATCTTGTTAAAATTGGTAATGGCCTTGTGGGTTTGTTTGTTTTTTAACTCCTTATCTTTCAGAGATAAATGCGGAAATATTTACAGATAAAATGATATGTTATTTGGAATTTGCTTCCAAAAATCTGGAGGTGTGGGATCCCTGGGTGGGTAAAGGTGAAAGTAGGCAAGTTGGTTGTGGTGGAAGCTGGAAGATGGTGGGGCTGGGGCATTATATTGTTCTCTTGTGTGTTTCTTTGAAAGTTTCCATAATAAAAAGATTTTTTGTGTTGTTTGTTTCTTAAAATAATTTTAATGTCCTTAAAGTCATTGACTGAAGGGACAAGCCGGCAGGCAGTGGCTTGGAACCAAGATCAAGGTGGTGTGGGAAAATACCATGAGGAGACTGGGGTCAAATGTCTAAAAGGTGAGCAACGGGGGCTTAGGGACCTGGACAGTGGCCCTGTCTACGAGGGAGCCCTGGCCCCACATGACTGCTTCAAGCTCCCCCATGCTTGCTCAGCTGCAGCTTCCTGGGCCATAAACTGGGAATAAAGATCTTATCTTCCACACATCTGGGAGGCTCACCTGAGGCACCTTTGAAACTGACTCCTATTTTGGGCAGAGAGGCTGCTGGTGCAGAGCTTCTACTAGGAGCAGAGATAAAACACAGTTTCCACCATACTGGCCAGGTCACCCAGGGCCTTGGTGTGTCCCGCTCTGTGAGTGGATAGGATACATAGTGACCTTGGCCGCTGGTCAGGACACAAAAGGGGAGGGGAAATCTGAAGCCAGGGTCCTGAGGGAGCCCATCAGGGTCCCTGTCATCCACACCCTATGGCAAGTCCTGGGGAATGGGGATAAGAGTGCTGTCCTACCCCTGACCTCGGCTAAAGAGGCAAGGGGCCTCAGAGCCAGTGAAGGTCAGGTATGGGTCCAGGTGAGAGATTCAGGCAAGAGCCAATTCTTCAAGGATCTCCCCAAAGCACAGAGGGCACCTATGGCTCCAAGGAGCTCCCCTCTGTATTCCCATCTCTCTGGGACAAAGTGGGGGAGTCAGAGGGCCCTGGAACAAGACCCCAGCCTGCTGTGCTGTCATGCTCATGTCACATCCAGAGGATGACAGTGATAAAGCACAGTCTTCACCATACTGGCCAGGTCACCCAGGGCACTGGTGTGTCCCATTCTGTGAGTGGATAGGGTACATGGTGACCTTGGCTGCTGGTCAGGACACAGAAGGGGAGGGGAAAGTTGGATGACAGTTTTTAGGGTGCCTAGATAGTCAGGATTCAGAAGCATCCTATCAGGTAGAAAGCAGTAGGGATTCACCAAAACTTTACTTTCTCTAAAGTAGAAAATTCTCAGTCCAGACCATCACTGGCATCACCTGGGGGCAATTCTAAAAACACTCACACTTAGTTTAATGTGGGTTAGTTCCAGCCAGGGAGCTATGCACATGGCACAGCAGACCTCTCCTGTCTCGCCCGTTGCTCCCCTCAGCAGTGTATTTCAGTAGATCCGCCTGTTCTGCTCCCCACTCTGTCTCTGGAGAATCCTCTCACCACCCCCCACCTACTGGTCTACATCCCAGTTCTTAAATGCATAAACAAATATTTATACAAGAACCGGTGTATAGGCTAGATGCGTGGGAGGGTGAGAGGCTTCACAGAAACAGAGTGGGGAACAGAACAGGCAGATTGATGAAAAAACACAGCTGAGGGGAGCAGCAGGTGAGACAGGAGAGGTCTGCTTTGCCATGTGGGATTCTCGCCAGCCGGCCGGGATCGAACCCACACTGCAGAGGCTGTGGACAGCTTCACAGTGCGGTGCTCAACCGCCTGCGCCACCAGGGAGGCCCAAAAAATAAATCCAAAGATAAAATAAGAACAATCATTTTGACCGTAATTCTGTTTTATAGTTGCTTGTTGCTTTTGATTTTTACTTTATTATCATTAGTCTTTTTTCTAAATTCCTACTATGAGTGAGACCATCCAGTATTTTTCTTTTTCCTTCCGGTTTATGGGGACTATAACCAAGATGAAAATGCATACATTGTGCAAAAATGAAAAATGATGTAAAAATATGTAAAATAAAATAAAATTTTAAAAAATTTTTAAAAAGCACTCATGCCTGATTCTGTACCAGAGATTCTGATGAGCTTGGTATAGAGTGTGGCCAGAGGGCAAAGGAATTTTTAGAAGCTCTCCAACTGTCTCCAATATGCAACCAGGGCTGAGAATTCCTGCCACAGAGGCTTATGATACTCTTGATAAAGATCTAGTGAATGAATAAAATCAACTTTTTCCTTATTGCACTCTAGAGTCAAGTGCAACCGGATGGAGGGTCTTAGGGTCTGAAGATTTGGGAGATTAAAGAAAAATTTAACCCCTCAGACACTAGGGTCAACACTGGAATGTTGTCACATGTTTAAAGCTTGGAGATTTTGCCAAGCCTGGCTTAAGTTTGTTTTTTGCTTTTTTTATAGCATGGTGAATAGCTCTGTGTTGTTTGTTTTTTTTTTTTTTCCCTTATTCTCTGTTATTTAGCAATAGCCTTTGTTCAAAGGCTTGAAAATTTTTATGTACCATGTCCCTCTGATATAGATATCTAAGAATAAATTAGAAAACATTTGAAATACATGGAAATATATTTAGAAAAAAATGCCATTTTGTACTACAAGGATTGAGGGGCTATAGAAAGACGCCTTTCAGAATAAATGTCAGGCATTCTTCTCACATGAATAAGTCCCCACAGAAGTCCCATCACCACTGGTCAGTTCATCCCCTAATTGGACTCATAACTAGACATTGATTCTGTGTGATGCATTCTGGAATGGGGTGGGGGTTTTAATACACGCAGGGGTGGCACAGAAACTCCTGGAAAACTGATGCTTTCATTCTTTTTCACAAGCCAGGGAGATCTGGCAACATCTCAGACTTCTTTGTTTCTCTTAGAATCTTCATGTCCCCTAGGGCATCCCTGGTGGCCTAGGGTTTAAGTCTCAGCCATATCACTGAGACCGCCTGAGTGTGACTCCAGCAGAGAGCCCTCCATAACCCACATGGCACAGCAGACCTCTCCTGTCTCACCCACCTTTCCCCTCAGCAGTGTATTTTAGTAGATACGCCTGTTTTGCTCCCCACTCTATCTCTGGTGAATCCTCCCCCTTCCTCCACACCTCCAATTCTTGTATGAAAAAATATATAAATAAAACCTTAAAAAAAAAAAAAAAGAATCTTCATATCCCCTGACATCTGATACAGAAGAAAGTATGACACAGTGCAGTGCTTCTCAAAGTGGACCAGCAGTACCAGCATCTCCTGGGAACTTGTTAGAAATGCAAACTCTCCAGCCTACACAGTAGACCTACTGAGTCAGAAATTCTGGGGTAGGGCCCTGCAGTATTTTAACCACCCTTCCAGGAGATACTGAGCCATACAGTTGAGAAACACAGATTAAGAGCCAGAGTCAACAGACCAGAATATGAACTCTAGGTATGCCAGCCAAAGAGAGAGGGGCAGAGCAGGGGAGGAGCAAACCCAGCTCCCCAAGACAAACTCTTCTCTGGGCAGGCTGCCGTCATTCTGAGAGGAAGCAAAGAGTAGCTGCTTTTGAATTGGACTCTCTTATCTTTGACCACTATATTTTCTATATCATTAGATACCCCAAAAAAAGCATTTAGCAAAATACAATGTCCACTCTTCGTGAAAAACCTCAGCAAATTGGGACCTCCCTAGTGGTGCAAGGGGTTAAGACATAGCACTATGAAGCTATCCACAGCCTCGAGTTCGATTCCTGTCCAGGGAGCTACTCACATGGCACAGCAGACCTCTCCTGTCAAACCCATTGCTCCCCTCAGCAGCATATTTCAGTTGGTCTGCCTGTTCTACTCCCCACTCTGTTTCTGGTGAATCCTCTCACCCCCACTCATCTCTGGCCTGTACTCCAGCTCTTATATACATAAATAAATAAATCTTAAAAAAAAAAAAGCCTCAGCAAATTAAGAATATCTCTATCTGCCAAAGGGCACCTACCTACCCAGCCATTACGAACATCAAACTTAATGGTAAAAAAGTGGTTATTTCCACTGCTGTTCTGTGTTGTGCCAGAGATTCTAGTTAGTTCATTATGGCAAGAAAAAGAAATGAAAATCCTCCAGATTAGAAGGAAGTCAAAGTGCCTTTATGCAGTGAGACATGATTGCCTCTGGAGAAAACCTGGTGGAATCTACAGTAAATCTACTGTAAAGAATTTAGGAATGGGTTTAGAAAGATTGCAAGAAAACAATATACAAAAAAACAATTTTATTGCTATGTACTAACAACAAAAAATTAGAAATTAAAATAAAATAGCAATGTCATTTTTAATAGCATAAATAAATATGAACTGCTTAGGTATAAATTTGGCAAATGATGTCAAAGACCTGGACTAAAAACTGTAGAACTTTGCCAAGAAAAATTAAACAAGATCTAAGTGAATGGACAGCTTCCAGTTGCCTCATCCAAGATCAGAAAGATTTATTCCTATGTTTTCTTCTTTTCAACTCTTACATCTGGGTCTTTGGTTCATTTTGGAATAGCATTTATATAAGGTGTAAGGCAGGGGTCTAACTTCATTCTTTTGCTTGTAGATATCCATTTATACCAATAGCATTAGTTGAAGACTCTTTATTCCCCATTGAATGGTTTTGGTACCATCACAGAAAATCAATTGATCATAAATGGGAGGTTTTCTCTCTGGCCTCTCCAGTTCTGCTCTGGTGCTAGACAACCGTCTTTATGCCAGTACCACACAGTCCCGATCACTATAGATTTGTAGTAAAATTGAAATCATGAAGCATGAGTTCTCTAACCTTGTTTTCCTTTTCAAGATTGTTTTGGCTATTCTAGGTTTGGGCAACTGATTTTTGACAAAGAAAGAAAGGTCATTTACTGGAAAAATCATTGTCTCTTCAACCAATTGCATTTCGGAACAACAGATATCTAAATGCCCTTCATTTTTCACTGTCTTCTTTTTTTTTAAAGATTTATTTATGCATATAAGAACTGGGGTACAGGTAGAGGTATGGGGGTGGTGTTGAGAGGATTCACCAGAGACAGAGTGAGGAGCAGAACAGGCAGATAACTGAAATACACTGCTGAGGGGAGCAGAGGGCAGGACAGGAGAGGTCTGCTGTGCCATGTGGGTAGCTCCCCTGCTGGGGATCGAACTTGTGCTGCAGTGGCTGCGGAGTGGCTGCGGATAGCTTACAGTGCTGCAACTTAACCCCTTGTGCCACCAGGGAGGCCCCATTTTTTACTCTCTTCTACCCGTGACCACTGTTTTTTGCTCAACCTCATCTTCAAAATACTCTGTTCTTCTAGAAGTCATTTTCTTATATCTTTTCAAAAACATAAATTGAATTAAGTTTAATTAAATTTTGATCTTTTTTCTGTGCATCCTCTTTTCTCAGGCTGTGCTTTATATATCTCTCTGTTCATAGACTATTTCTGAAATCTGGGCATGTGATCAGCTTAAAGGGAATATTGATGGGAGCTGAGGAGGCAGACTGTAAATCTGCTCTCTATACCTTCCCTAGGAAATGGCTTTCCCTCCCACTGGCTGGCTCTGGGGGAGGCCAGGGCATGCCACAGGATATGGGTGCCTGCAGGGCCATTATGCACAGCTATGAGGTAACTACTTTCACCTGGTTTTTGGAGGAGACGGGGCCTCCTCAGCATCACCATCCCCTTCCACCTTTGCTCCATAGCATGACCTACGTGTTCATGACAAATCAAGTGGTTAGATGTCCAGCAATCTGTGCAACCTGGATTTGGCAATTGGTGGGGCAGGAGGTCCAAGGAGAATTCTGTGTAGCATGGTTGTTCTCACAGAGCGTAGGCTTTACCTGGGAACTGGTCAGAAATCAAATTCTCAGGTTCTACCCCAATCCGGTTGATTCAGAAATTTTGGGATGGGGTCCAGCAGTATGTGTTTTATCCAGGCCTTCAGGTGGCTCTGATATAGCTGGGCAATTGGAACGCTTACCTGCTGGCACTGTATTGCCAGGATTTCACTTCCTCTTTCAGCCATTTGCTGTTACTTAAAGTGTCCTCTTCTACTCAGTGGAGATGATAATGGTAACAGACTCCCAAAGGCTCTTGTTCAAATTAATGGAACAATCTTAAATTACTTAAGAGGCTTAAGTAATCGTTAATTATCATTTGTGTTTAAAGGTGAATTTCCCTTGCCTTTGCAGATTATAAAATCATTCTCATAGGGAGTAGTTGTATAAGACTTATTAAAATTCTACAATGAAAATTGTCTCTGGTGGCCTTATTCATTCTTTTAAGAAGTGAGTTAAGTTTTGTCATCATCTTCTTTGCCCACATGGAGAAATAGAGGCTCAGATGGTAAATGGATTTTCAGAATCGCAGGAGAGAGTTACAGATCTGGGACTTCTGACTTGAAACATATGTATCTTTTATCACTTCATGACTTCTCAGAGTGCAAACCTACAATCTTAGTTGATTCAGGATTAACTGTTTTAATTTAGATATCTGTATTTGTCCATGATGGAAGAGAGAATATGGTTAATGGTCATGGTGACTAATTATGTAGTTATGGGCAGGACCCAACTTACTACCTTACTCATCACTACTCCTTGAGATCCCTCATTTCCAAGAAGGGAGAAGCCATCTGAAGAGGCGAACCCGGCAGGGATGAAGTGGAAGCAGTAGTGTTAAAGTGGAACAGGCAGTGGTGAGGTCGAACAGGCAGTGGTGAGGTCAAACAGGCAGTAGCGAGGTGGACAGGCTGACACCCTCCAACTTCTGGCTCTAACATTACCTGGCTGAGCATGTGACTTGCCTCTTAGAACTTACTTTTCCTCATCTGTGAAATAGGGTAACACCCCTACTCTGTCCAGTCCCAGAACAGCCTTTTGGGTCTTGAAAAATTTAGGTGGAAGCATTTTGGAGACTGCAAAGTATATGCACAAGCATAGAGTTAGAAATCACAGAAGCTGTGAGGGAAGAGTGCTGTAGACAAGGACCGCTGGCCCTGTGTTCTGGCAAGGCCAGAGCACTGTGCAGCTGGTGGGAGGGAGGTGGAGACTGGTGGAGCATTAGTCCGGATGTGTGGTCTGACCTTTGTCAGGGAGTGGCCTGCTGGGGCAGGGGGAGCTCAGAAACCCTGAAGGGCAGAGCCACAGGCAGATGCCATCACAGGCATGAGCCTTTTGCCAGGGAAAGAACCACCACTGCCCTGATTCCTGGCCAGCCAAGGCCTCTGCAGCCAGGTCTACTTGACCTGGAACAAATTCTCATCCAGCTGCCAGCTCACAAGATGACCTTGGATGAGCCCCTCACTTCTTGGGGCCTTAGTTCTTCAATCCAGGTGGCTGTTTCTCAACTATTCCACACCCTTTTTATTATTCCTCCTACATCTAGTACTTTCATCCAAAGTTCTTCTCTACCAATATCCTTCTCTGAGTAATGGCGAAGGTGCTTGGCCTTTTGCAGCATGCAGAGGCACCCAGTGGAGCTTCCAGGAGATGAAGGAAGCAGAAACAGGTAGTCAAGCTCTGGAGCCCAGAGTCACACCAGTCTTGGTCGTGTGGCCTCCTGCAACTCATCCAGTCACTTGGATACTTATTTTCTCCACCTGCAAAATAGAAATCACAACGGAGTCACTTTCCCAGCTGAAGCTAAGTGTGAGGATGTGTGGAAAGGGCTGACCTAGCTCCTGGAGGGGACCGGCTCCAATGGAGGGTTATTATGATATCCAGGGTACAAAGTGATCACCCTGGGTTGATTTCGGGGGACCACAAAGACACCTGGCACTGTTCTGAGGCTGGGGGCTATGACACAGAAGCTATATACTATTTTTTTTTCAGGCTTTTCAAAGAATCAGAAGCAGTCTAAGGGCTCCCAGCCTGGGAACTCCTGCCTGAGGAAGTCTTCCAACTTCTCCCAGCGCTGACAATGCCTCAGCTCTGATGAGGGTGAGCCAAACCTCTTGAAAGAAAACCTGTGGTCAGTGGCAGCTGGGCCTGCGGTGAGTCCAAGGCAGACCCCTTGGACTGAGGAGGAGCGGTCACACCCTGGAGGTCTATCTCCTAGGGCCAGTGGCCCAAAGAGGAGCCATACATCAGAGAGAAGCTTGCAGTCTCTTGTTCACAGCATCCGGGAGTTGAAGGCTCACGCCCCCGCCCACCTCGCTGATCAGAAAAGGCCAGAGAGAAGGAAACAGCTATTTCAAAGGCTGGGCGAGCCCCTTTGCACAGGGGTCAGAAAGCCTGTGCCTTGAGTCCCCCAAGGACCTGCCCAGAGAGAGAGAACACTCTGTTGTTTCCTTTCCTTCATTTCCCCCTTCCTCTCCTTGCAAGCCTGTTCAAAAAATCTAGATCTAAGAGGTCAAGAGACAACAATGAGAGCAAAAAGTAGAAACTTGGCTACCAACAGCAGGGGGACAGGCAGGACCCCCGTGGTGGAGGAGCTCTGGGCATAGGTGGGGGCCCCTTCACACCATTCTCTCTCTGGTTCCTCGCAGCCACCCCTAAGACATCCAAGACAGGGGTTCTTATTCCCATTTTACAGTGGAAGAAGCTGAGAGCCAGAAAGGTGATGATAACATTAAACATCACAGCTAACGTACACTGAGCATATTTCCTAATTTGCCAGTGTGGTACTAAGAACTTTGCATGCATTAACTCACTTAGTGCTCACAAGAATCCTACAAGCTAGGTACTTTTGTTACCACCCCCACTTTGCAGATGAGGAAATGAAGGCACAGAGATGTCAAGTAAATTCAGTTTTCAGTTCTGGCAGACACCAGAGCCCTCACTTGCAGTCACCGGCTGCATTGGTTTTGTCCAAAGGCCGAGTGAGTCAGTGCAGGTTCAGAAGCCAAGGCTGGGTCTTCTCACCCAAAGGGCAGTGCTCCTCCATGGCTCCCCTTCTGCTTCTGTGAGGTCAACACAAGGACAGCTGTTCTAACAGACAGATCTATGCACAAAAGGGACCAGCTGCGTGGGAGGGGCGAGCTCACCATACCTGAGGGGCATCCCAGCCACAATGACATGGTCCCTTGGTGGGGTGATATGGAGGCAATAAGGGTTGTATGTAAGCTTCTTCCCAGACATGAGCATCTACAGTTCCAGGAATGGAAGTAGACAAAGAAACCCATTGTGGCCGCTCAAGAAATACTTAAAAAGATGTCTAGGTCCATTCTTCTTTCCATTCTCTTGGCATTCATTCAATTTCTTAAGTGACAATTTATTGAGAGCCTATGATGACACTGTGTCACTTAACAATGGATAGACAGAGACATGTCTGCCCGCCCGGAGTTTGTCCTCCAGTCCCCTCCACAACCCAGGAGGCCTTCCTGGAACTCCCACTACTCAGCCTTGCCCACACTGCACCTTGGCTTATTCTGTTTCTCTGTGTCAACACCTCCCGCTAGAATCAAAGGCCACCTCTTCAGCGACACCTTCTCTGGCCTCCCGCCAGCAGCATCTTTGCTTATAAGGCTATGTGGGGGTATTTACACATCTCGCGGACAGTGTGTGAATCTGCATTATATTTCAAGTAGATGGTGTGTCGAGCGGGGGGTGCATACTACGAGACCACTAGTCCAGGGTTTGTGTCCTATGCTGGCTTTCCAAGGCCAGGTATCCTGGCAGGAGAAGTGCTCCTTCATTTACTGAACAAATATGCCTGAAGCAACGATGTGGTGGGTGTCTTCGGCCTCTGGGTTTATGACAATGGATAGAATAGGCAAAAGTCCCTGCCTTCATTTACATGCTGGTGGGAACTACTTGGTCGCCAAATCAATGACTGAAATGAATAAGCTCTGAATCCCAAAAACCCTTCTTGAGACTCAACACCTAATGGTACATGGAAGGATGGTACATGGAAAATGGTACATGGAAGGATTGTTTGTCTCTCCACAGGGTTCAATCCTTATCTAAACTAAGTGAGCTCCTGAAGGAAGCCTACCTTCCTCTGTGGTGTGAGTGTTTTAAAATCACCGGAAAGAAATTGTGTTGGAATTAGTCTTCGCAAGACAACCCTGACTGAGGGATCCAAAGCCGTGTCGGGACTAGATTGAGGTGTGGGTAAAATAAAATAAACTAAACTTTAGAGTCACAGAAATGATTCAATTTGAGGAAACACCAGGCCCAGGGACAGTAATAACAAAAATAATCACAGCAAACACTTACACAGCACAGGCGGTGAGCAGGCGCCGAGAGAAACCCCTGGTTCCCGACAGATGACAGGCTGTGTCGGAAGGAAGGGGAGGCAACGAGACGGGGCAACCCTGACTGCTGCCGTCCCTCGAGATGGGGCCTTTGTTCACTGTGGCTCTGACTACCCTATGATTCATAGCAAGCATGCAGGCCCAGTGCCTTTGAAATTCCCAGGAATTCTGTGGCAGAAAAGACAGTGTTCCCAAGTGAAGGACATTAGATTTTGTGAGAGAAAAATTGTGTTCAGGGAAGGAAATTCGTTGGAACTATGGAGACATCTTTTATTCCCTAAATAGAAGATTGGAAAGCACATTTATTGAGCAACTACTCTATGCCAGGCACTGTGCCAGGACTTGCCATGGACTTTCATTTGCTCACTGCTGTGTTATTCTAATGCAAGGCCACAGCCAGGAATGGAATAGATACTGTCAGTCCCCAGGGCTGACATGCAACCCGTATGTCCCCATATAATGCTTCTACTTGTTCTACATGTTTCTGTACTAGCTGGTTCGCAGAAGTTATACCCCACCCCCTCCAGCTACCCCAGGCTCTCTTCCCATCTTCCGCCCCCCCACTGGCCCCTACTCCTCTATGACCCAGCTACTCAAGAATGGACACCAGCACAGCTGGTAGCCTATAAGGTCTGGCGCCAGTGGTGACCCCGTCTGATCCAGTTGTCTAATATCTGTTAAAAGTGCTGCCTTTCACCCCTTGCCTGGCCTCCTTGGAGGTCTCGGCCAGTGGGCACCTCATTTAATGCCCAGCAGCCCTGTGCAGGCAGTTACTACCCTCTCTGACCCCTCCTTCCAGCTCCTTAAATGCTGCTACCTCCCAAGCTTCCTTCCTGGCCACTCCCTTCTCATTCCTGTGTCCTATAGCAACCTCATCCCTGCTGGTGGTGTTGTCCCCTCCCTACCCACTCACACCCCCCAAATTTGTCTCCCCAGCCTAGAGCTGGCTGGCTCTGAGGCCAAGTATCTTTTGGACATCTCCCTGGGAGTCCCACTGCCACCTCAAGTTCAAGGTCTCCCCAATAATTTAGAGCAGCTTCTTTCCCAGACCTCCATTTCCTCTTCTCCACCTTCTTCATCTTGCATGCATTCAAGCCAAAAACGTCCACAGAGCATCAATTACCACTGTACTTGACACTGAGATGAGTAAGGAGTGAGATAAATCCTCAAAGAGCCAAAAATCTATCAGGATCCTCGTCAGCCCACACCCCCAAGCTGGACACTGGAGTCTCATCTCCAACGCTGCACTCTCTCACCCCTGCAATGTGAAGGATGTGAAGCAAGTCCTTCAATTTGCCTCTTTCCTTCCACCTCCACTGCCAGGACCTAACCCCTCATCTAGACATCCATCAGCTTCCTCAGCCTCCCTCCCTGTGGCTTCCTCCAGTTCTTGCTCTGCCATGCAGCCAGGGATTCTCTGGCACCCATCTCAGCCTGCTCCTCCTCAGCCTAGCCTCTCCTCACCTCCCCAGTGCCCTCAGCAGAAATCTCAGGCTCCCTGGCCCGGCACCCCTGGCTCAGCCTGACCTCTCTGTTCCAGCAGGGTTGGTCCAGAAGAAGATGAGTTGCCATGGGGGCTGAAGCCATTTTTTCTCAGGCACCTTCTGACCCTCATCAGCCAGATACATATGCACACGGGGCCCCCATACGCTCAGAGACACAGCCACAGACATACGCACTCAGATACAACCAAGACATAAACCAGTGAGTCCCTATACACGAACACTAGTGCCTATGCATGGAGTTGCCAGATTTAGCAAATAAAAATTCTCTCTGAATTTCAGATGACAATGAATTCTTTTTAGTGTAAGGATATCCTAAGTATTGCATGGGACCTGCTTCTACCACCAAATAACTCATTGTTTATCTGACATTCAAATTGACTGGGCATCTTTTATTTTATGAGGTGACACTACATGTATGACCCTACACATAACACAAATGAAAAATTAACAAGGACATTAGAAAAAGGGACTTCTTTTAAAAGTTAATTTAAAAAAAGAATACCATAAACATCCATCTCGCACAGAAGGCAACATACACACTCACATGTGTTATAGACTTACAGGTCCCATGTGATCATGTCCCTCTGTCTGTCGTGCCTCTGAGACAAATAGCATCTCACTACCTGAGGCCACACTGCAGCAGGGCCACAACACCCACCAGCTGTGCATGGCCCTTCAGGGAAATGTTTATTCCGTGAATAAATGCCTAATTGGCAGGAATTCCTGGACATCCAGCTCCTGGAATGTTGCGTGCCCAGGGTAATCCCTACGGAAGCTGGCCTTCCAGTGAGCACCAGGCAATACGGCGCTGTGGGGAGAGGGACTATGGGGCCTTGGCCTCTTACTCCTTCTTGTGCTTTCTATAGATTTCCTGAGCACAGTCCAGTGCCCATAAACTTCCAAACAAGATGTCCTTGTCCAGATTGGAAAACAGCCTGGGATAATGGGTAAGACACAGAATTTTAAGTCAAATAGAATTTTTTTTCAAAACCCTGACTTTAACACACGTGTACTGTGTGTCCTTAGACAAGTCACTGAGCCTCTCTGAACTTGCATTAGCTCATCAGTATAAAGGAAAAGTTGCATTAACAGATCATCTCCTTAGGATTCTGGCAAAAATTACTAAATGACATAATGTATGTGGAAGACTGATCTAGAGTTGGGTAACAACTAATGCTCACCAACTCTTATTGCCAAGAACAAACTCTTATTGCCAAAATCAAGTACATAGTAATTTGATGGAGTGTCCCCTTAAGTGGTAAGTGAAGCACAAAAGAGGAAAAGGTGATAAAACACTGGAACAGTTGCTGGCAGACAATTGAAGAGGGCAGGGAAACTCTTGGAGGTGAGGAATCTGTTTATGGTAAAGACTGTGCTGAGAGTTTCACAGATGCATACTCTCCAAATTCATGAGATGGGAACAATAAATATGGACAGTTTATATTCTGATAAAGTGGTTTTAAAAAGTAGTAAGGTCAGGCATTAGTAGCAATTAAATACTGTATCATCACATCCTAAATAAGCTAGCTGCTAAATTCAACACAGGTAGGGAAAACTGTTCAAAACACTTTGAAAACCCTTTAGTATTATTACATATACAATGTTATGCTGTGTCAAATAACAATTTTTGACACTGGAAGTTGAGGACCACGACAAAAGAGATTTCACTATGCAAATGTCTGGGCATATTCTGTTTTCTTTCTTTCTTTCTTTTTTTTTTTAAAGATTTATTTATTTATACAAGAACCGGGGTATAGGCCAGATGCGGGGGAGGGTGAGAGGATTCACCAGAGACAGAGCCAGGAACAGAACAGGCAGACTGACTGAAACACACTGCTGAGGGGAGCAGCGGGTGAGTCAGGAGAGGTCTGCTCGCCATGTAAGTTGCTCCGAGGCCAGCAGGGATCGAACCGGCGCTGCAGAGGCTGCGGACAGCTTCACAGTGCTGTGCTCAACCACCTGCGCCACCAGGGAGGCCCACATTCTCTTTTCTATTGTTTTCTTTGTTTTTTTTTTTTTTGTTTGTTTTTTGTTTTGTGTGTGTGTGTAGGAGAAATAGGGTATTCACCAGAGGTGTGAGGGGTGAGAGGATTCGCCAGAGACAGAGTAGGGAGCAAAACAGGAGGATCTACTGAAATACACTGCTGAGGGGAACAGCGGTAGAGGCAAGAAAGTTTATGAAAGAACTGTGCCTTTTGTGTGTGTGTGTGGGGGTTGCTTCCTGGCAAGGCTGGGGGTTGAACTCCGTGGCTGGGGATAGCTTGATAGCGCTGTCTTTAACCCCTGCGCCAGCAGGGAGGCCTTTATTTCTCATTTTTAAATGATTAACAATTCCTCAGTAGTGAATGGTGGGGAGGGAGGATCCCAGGGTTTCTGCTTGCCTACAGGCTTTCCTCTATTCTAAAAATACTCCTCTTCTGTGTGGTGAACATTTGTGTTGTGCATCAGTATTTCTGGTTACTTTCCACCTGCGAACACAATAAGGATGTTCCTGCTTCCTTCAATTTGGGCAAGATCATGTGACTTGCTTTGGTCTAAGAAAAGTGAAGAGAGGTGTATTATTACCCAGCAGAAGCATTGAAGTGCTGCTAAACAAGTCTTCATCTTCTCCTGCTCCTGGTGGGACCCACTAAATTCCCAATGGTAAACCCTGAGTATCTAAGAGAGTCCAGTGTCACGCAGAGACCCCACAACTTGCAGTGCACATGGAGCATGAGTGAATAATGAAACTTCGCTGTTTAAAACTAATCATATTTGGGGGAAATATTACTATAGCAAAACCCAGCCTATCCTGATTATTGCAGTTCATAATCAATACATATCGATAGGTTTATTTGTTGGTGTGAAGGTGTTTTAAAAGTGGCACTACGTCTTCCAAATGGAGAAACATTCCAAGCAAGCTTGTAAGTTAAATAAGCCTTATTCAACTTCAATATAATTATATCCTGCCTACTTTCCTTCCAAACAGAATCTGTGGTAACTTAGCAAGTCAAAATATACACTGGCAGTTAACATAACCATAGAAGAGAGATGGGAATTCATTCAGAGAAAAACGGAAGAGGATCGTTCCTGGAAGCCAAGAATGAAATAATGAAGCTGGGGTCAATGAAAGCATTTAGGAATGGGCAACAGAAGAAATTAGCACCAAAAGTCTCTGGACAGGAGGGTGAGAGGGAGGCAACTAATGTTTATGAATTCCTACTGTGCGCCAGATCCTTGGCTACATGCATTGAAAAGCATAATTTCTTTATTTAGTATTCTCACTAAAACTCAGTGAGATGGCAACTGAGGCTGCAAGGAGTCAAGAAAGTTGTCTGAGGTCACACCATGGCCAAAGAAGAACTTGGACCCACAGTGGCCTCGCTCTTACATTATTGGAGCCTTAGGGTGGCTGCACCAGCCGCCATCTGCTCCAGCCCTGTTTACAGTTTAACGTGGCAACAATCTAGCATTCTATTCCCAACAGCTCGGACATGAAGGTCTGTAGACAAGGACAGAGGTGTCCAGAGGGCCTCCCCAAACAGGATGGCTTTGCTGATGACTTCCTGCTCTGCACCCTCAAAGGTCTTGGACTTCTTGGGAGTGTCCTCTGAGGAGGATGCAGTGTTCCAAGTCCAGATGCAGACAGCTGTGTGCTCCCTCCTGTCCAGGGTGACTCATGCTGGGACAAGAAAGCCGTTTCTTTGCCTGGATTCTCTGTCCCCAAATCTTAATCTGGGAAAAGCTGCCTTAAGCTTCTTGAACACAAGTCTGTCTGAGTGGTTGGCGCAAAAGAGGGATGGGGGACCAATGACGTCTGAGAGAGTAGGGTCCAGAACAAAGAGGAAATTCAGGGTGGGAAACCAGTTTTTCTCCTTGGCAAGGCTCCTGCGGCCATCTGGCTGAGGGGACTGTTATTCAAACCTCTGGATCATGGTCTGTTTGTTTTTTAGGAGTTCGCAGCTGATTATTTTCATCAGATTCCCCACAACCAACTGCACTGGAGTCCTTAGCCAGCAAATTTATGGAGCCTGTGAGTCTCCTCAGCTGGGTTCACAGCCCCTCCTCAAAAGGGAACCTGCAGCATCACTCTGCTCTTATCAACAGTGGCCTCTGAGTCAAGATAGGGCCTTTGCTTCCGGCTCTGGTGAGCCAGCCCATCAGATGTCCCAGCTGATGTCAAGACTGGAGTGAAGGGGGACATTACAGAGACCAGAAAGCTGTGGTGGCCTGATCAGCAAAAGTGGCCTTTGAAATTGTGATCCCAGCTCTGAAAAGGCAGCATCGGCTTTTTCTGGGCATCTCCACTGTGCAGAAAGGCTTTTTCGGGGCATCTCCACTGTGAGCTGGGGGTTCTTACTCAGCCTCCACTACTCATGTGGTGTGGCCTCTGTGGATCTGGCATGGCAAAGCTTATGCCCCCAGGCTGTTGTGTGCAAATGCAAACACACATAATAATGCATGTTAAAGTCTAAGCCAAGTCTGTACATTGTATGTTCTCTAAATTGTAGTACTTTCCTTCTTTCATTTCTTCTAGCCTATGGTGCCTTTATACCCTTGGTCTGAAGGCCAGGTGAGAGGGCTGGTGTTCCTCTCTGCAAGAAACAGGATGCAGGGCTGGTGCTTACCTTTCAAAGGTGATGACAAAAGCCAATGTCTTGAAAGTGACTGCTGTGACCATTTTACACAAAAAGTCAAATCCCACTGGCTTGATAAGATATGAACTGAGTCACTCAACGTGCCTTCACACGGCAGCCTTTCCTTCGAGGGGTCAGAGGGATGCAGCAAGACAGCTGAGCAGCAGCAGGAATGGTGGTTGTTCTGCAGAAAAGAGACCCTCTCTTCTTCTGCAGAAGAAGGAACCCACACGAAGCATCCCCTGCCCTGGGAATAGATTATGATAATCTCTGAACTGACTATTATTTTTCATTCTTTGTTGTAACTTCTCACTTCTGCCTTTTGGAAATGAGGGAAGTGGGGATTCATAAAATGCCTTTCCTGGCTGCCCACTTACAGCGCTCATCTCCTCAGAGCTCAGGTGGCCCCAGTTCCCCTGCACTCACTTCCCTTAGGGTGGCTGGAGGGATCCTCTCAAGTAGACCTGCAACTAGGCCTACAGAAGAGGGCTTTCGACTCATTCTTGGTACCATTCTTGGCACTAGGCTGTTTCCTCAAGATTGTTTTAGGCCCTACACCCTAACCCCAAAGACTTGAATCCTGACCCCAAACCTCATGTCTACAGTTTCCAGATTTTCTCAGATAGCATCCACTGCCCTAAAATCTCCCATGGGGCCCACTCCTCAGTTCCTGGTCACCGTCCTAGCTACTTCAGACCCCTCCCTGGACCTCATATGCCACTGCTCCAAGCCCAGCCACAGACTTGGGGTCCTCTGCTGTCCTGCTGAAATGAACCAGCTCACTTGCTGCAGCCTTCACTGTCCTTATGTGAGGAGCCCTCCACACACAGGATAGGAGAGGTATGCGAGCAAGTGACAATATGGCATGAAAATCACAGTGTATTGTTACTTTCTATGGACCTCAGTTTCCCCTGGTGTGAATTGGAAGACTGGATTATGCCTTCTCTGAGGCTCTTTCCAGAACTGACTCATGTGGTCTCTGACAGCAAGGGAAGAAACTCAAGGAATGGAGGTGGGTGACTGGTCACTTGGTGCCACACAATTCCTCTCCACCCACTGGATTTCCCATCATCATCCACACTCATTTATTGAGTGTTTAACAAATAAAGATTTCTCAGCAACACTTACACAGTTTTTACAGGGTCGTGCACCTTATCGTCCTGTTTACTCCTGCCAACTGCCCTGTGAAAAAATCTAACTATGGTTGATTGAGTGGTATACTGTGCCAAGCATTATTTTAACATGCATTATTTTACACATTGCATCTTATTTAATCCTCACCATCATTACATGAGGTCTAGGTTTGTTGGGGTTTTTTTTCCAGGATTTATTTATTTATACATACAAGAACCAGGGTATAGGCCAGAAATTTGGGGGAGGGAGTGAGAGGATTCACCAGAGACAGAGTGGGGAGCAGAACAGGCAGACTAACAAAATACACTGCTGAGGGGAGCAGCAGGCGAGTCAGGAGAGGTCTGCTGTGCCATGTGGGTTGCTCCCTGGCCAGGGATCGAACTCGTGCTGCAGTGGCTGCGGACAGCTTCACAGGTTGCATCTTAACCCCTTGCGCCACCAGGGAGGCCCCGAGGTCTAGGTGTTATTGACCCCATGCTGCTGGGCCCCCTTTCCTACCTCACGTGAGCTTATCCACTGAAGGGCTCATCTAGCTGATAAGACTTGAGTTTGACCTAGGTGCTCTCCTCTAGGGCTGTGGTTCCTGGGCCAGCTCCCTCCTATTGCATTAGGCCTTATATCTTCTAGGCTAGCTTTAGGGGTCTTGAGAAATCATTCTCCTGATGCGGCAGGAAGAAGCCCCTTGGGTGGGCTGGGTGGGGAAGGGGATGATGGGTTTTTTTCTATCAGTCTGTTCCTCCTCAGAGAAACTGGACCCACCCGAGTCTCCCAGGGTAGCCTGAATTAGTATCTGTTCTAGAAACTTGACCAAATATTCTCTCTTTCTTGCCAGCATAGAGGATCCAGTGGACATGATGGGCCAAGCCCTCCACTTGTGTTCTCAATCCCCACGTCTCCCTCTCTGGCACAGCCTTGACTCCCTCTCTCTGCGTCCTCCTCCCGCGGACTGCAGCTGTGGTGGAGCAGAGAGCCCAGATACGAGTCAGGAGCCTGGGAAGCAGATCGGCTCTGTCACTTACCAATGTGTGACTCTAGACAGGGCCTTTCACCCAACGAGGCTTCCAGTTTGATTTCCCCCCACTCTTGCCACTTTTGCTCTATCCAGTCTTATCTCCTGCCTGAGGAGTATTTAACAAAGTCATTCACCAGGTGGCTGGACACACAAGACACTCCTGGGGGAAGCTCGTGTACACGGGCCCTGTTCGCAAGCATCTGCTGTCTCCTGGGACAGGGAAAACAGGCAACTACGTGACAGTGTCCTGAGACCTGCAATCCCAGAAGTCAAAGGCTCTGCGACAGCATGAGGAAAGGCATCTCCTCCGGCCTCGGATGCCTGCAAAGGCCGCACAGGCAGCAACGTGAAGCCGAGGGCCTGGGTGGGTAGGAATCAGCCCTCTGAAGAGGGGAAGAGGCTTTCAGGCACAGGAGCAGCTGGCACCAAGATGCAAAGATGAAATCGTCAAAGGTCTAAGACCTCTCAGAAATCTTGGCCATATGTTTCGAAATAAATTATCAGAAAAAAGAGCATTCATGCAATAATAGCAATGATTTATCATTTCGGTTTTTATTGTGCAGTTTTAATCATGTTGGGAAAAGTTTTAAGAAAAGCCTTCTTGCCTTAAAATGTTAATGGCTTGTCTGTCAGCTTCAAAAGAAGAAAAATTGCTAATGAGAAAATTGTGCAGTCAGTGTGAACTCACTAGAAGAGGCGGTGAAGTCTCATCAGATCCTGGGGCTTGGGCATGTCCTTCTCTCTCCTCAGAACCTGCTCAAAGTTACCAAGAGGACAAAATCATGATGAAGACCAAGCTGACTTGCAGAATCCAGTGGAATCTCGAGCCAGTGTGATACTAACAGACTGAGGAGGATAGATGACTTTCCAAAATTGTACATGGAATAAGAATTCCTTCTACCCCATAATGATACATCCACCGGTCCCATCCAATTTATTCCTCCCATGGTAATAAGCAGGGCCATTAACAGAAAAAGCAGAAAGAGAAGAACTGGATGAGTCAGGGCGGGGGGGACTGCATCTCTCTGGGAACTCCATCCTGCTCCTTTCTTCTTCTTGGGCCTTTTGGCATCTTGGCATTTAGCAATTAGCCATCCTAGGCAGACCCAGCCACACAGCAATGTCCAAGAAGCAGCTCCATGATGAACGGGCAGCACAGAGGAGTCTGTCAACAGACAATGCCCATGACCATGGTCTCTAAGCTTGGCTGTAGGAGCTTTAATAAACCCAAAGCCTAGATTTGAGATCACTAAACTCAGAATCTTTGAGACTGGGACACAGACAACAGTGTTTTTAAAAAATGAGATACATTTTATATCTTTGAAATTTGTAGATCTTAACACATCTTAATGTGTTTTTTTAAAAATTTATTTATTTATGCATGCAAGAGCTGGGGTACAGGCCAGAGGTGTGGGGGAATGAGAAGATTCACCAGAGACAGAGTGGGGAACAGAACAGGCAGACTGATGAAATACACTGCTGAGGGGAGCAGTGGACGAGTCAGGAGAGGTCTGCTGTGCCACGTGGGTTGCTCCGTGGCCAGCCAGGAATCGAACTCGTGCTGCAGAGCCTGAGAATTGCCCCATAGGTTGCGTCTTAAACCTTGCACCACCAGGGAAGCACTTAATGTGGTTTTGACAAACGTGCACTTATGGAGACTGCAACCCTATCAAGAAGGGGACATCTCCAATTCCAGAAACTTCCCTCTTTCCCCTTCCTAATCAACCCCTCCCCACAGCCCTTAGAGGTCAGGATGCAACCATTGTTCTGAAATTTTCTACCTTTGATTAGTTTTACTTGTTCTAGAATTGCATATAGACAGAATGATACTGTTGCAGAAATAAATTCTAACCTTTTACCCAGGCAAGGGAAGAACAAGTGGTATTTCAGGAATAGTGAGGTCAGGAGAAGCTTTATTACTCATGCATGAGGTCTCAGACCTGAGTAGCCCTGTAAGGTCTGAGCACCCACCTAGAGACAAAGGGTCACTTTCATACATAACCATCTTACATTGAGAACTTCGGTGAGTGATCACAAAAGTTCTTGATAAAAGGGGGAAAATTGCAGATATCTGCGGATGGCCTGGAAGATCAATCAGCCTGGCCAGTTGGAGATCAATCAGCCTGGTCAGATGGTCCGACCATGTTAAAATGTCACCTCCTTTAGATGTGCTTATTAGGGAAGCAAACTTGTTATTTGCAATTGCATTGGATTGTTTACTGCACCAGGCCTAAGACACTTTAGTAGGAAACAGGAAAGATTTTATTTGCTTAGCAGTTCCCTTTCAATCAACACGAACACTTTTGTGTCTGGCTCCTTTTACTTAGCATAATGCTTTTGAGACACATCGATGTTTTGAACACATCAGTGAGCCATTTCTTTTTTTAAAAAAATATTTTATTTTATATAATTCTTATGTCATTTTTCACTTTTACAGAATGTATGCGTTTTCATTTTGGTTATATTCCCCATACAATTGCACCCCCCTTATTTTGACCCTAATCCTTCCTCTCCCCCCACCCCATTTCTTTTCTGTTGCCTACATCTCCTCCACTGTTTGGCTGTATACCATTTATTTCCCCATTCAGCAGCTGACTTTGGTTGTTTCCAGCTTGTTGTGATCCTGAATAAAGCCTCTATAAACATTCACATGTAAGTCTTTGTCAGGACATATGCTTTTATTTCTCTTGATTAAATATCCAGGAGTGGGATTGCTTCCATCAAAAATACACTCATGTGTCATTTGACCAAGAAATGTGTCCTCAGGCAATTTCATCATTGTGTCAGCGTATAGAGTGAATTACACAAACCTAGGTGGTACAGCCTACTACACACCTTGGCTACATGGTAAAACCGTCATATATGTGATTTGTCTTTGACCAAACATTATTAGCAATGCCTGACTCTGTGTTTAACTTAGTAAGGGCCTTGCAAACTATTTTCCAAATTCCAACTATCCCATTTTACATTTCTACCAGCAAGGGATGAGAGTTCCCATTGCTCCACATCCTTGTCTCCATTGGTATTTTCAGTTTGTATTTTTACTGAACTTTTTATTTTAAAACAGTTTCAGATTTCAAGAAAAGACGCAAAATTTATGATAAAGTGAATCCTCATATATCACGCAATCCACTTTCTCATATTATTAACATCTTACATTAGAATGGTACATTTGTTAAGGTTAATGAACCATTATTGGTACAAAAGTTCATTCTTTATTTTGTTCTCTTTAGTTTTTACCTTTTTCTTTTCCAGGAGTTCACTCACAACACCACATCACATCTCATTATCAGCTCCCTTAAGCACAGCTTTCTGGGGTCTCTAGCATGTCTCTTTAATATGGTTTTTCAGAAATCCAGTATGTCAATGCTATAAGACTGTGAAAATCTCCGTTGATCTCATGATCCTCCAGTATCTGTGTCCTGCCAGGTCTCTCAGAGTCTTACTTTGTATGTGGACAGCTCAATGCCCAACAAAAGACTTAAGGGAACTCCATGAATATTTCACATCAGTATTTTTAAAACCCCCTAAATGATTCCAATGTATATTTAAAGTTAAGAACTATTGAGCAACATCTAATCCTGTTGAAGCAAAAAACAAACAAAAAAACACCCTGGTACCAAAGGAGAATTTGCAGAAGCTTTCTGCAAGGAGGTCTGCCCCAAGATAAAGTCATGAAAGATGTTGGATTTAATCTGGGAGATGTGAACAGAATCTAAGATAAATCGGAGACTAGTGTATTTCCTCTCCCTTAAAATGTTTGCTCTTACTGTTTGAAAACATTCCTATAACCTAAACTAAATAACTAAAGTGGTATCTGTTCAAGAAGAATTCCTGGTGCACTGAAGCCATCAGGTAGAGAAAATTAGATTAGTCAGATTCCAAACTCAGCCTTTAAAGAGAAATAAGTTTGCATTCCTGTCCTCAAAGCAGTTCCTTGCCCAGTTGAAATTTCAGTGTATCTTTAGCTAAATAAAATACATTTCATTTTGTGATAGGTCCATGGAATGACAAGGATATATTCAAAGTGACTTTAGGAACAGATATTTCTAACTTTGGTTCTGAAAAGCTTTAAAGAGGAATAACTTTTGAACTGGTTTCTTTTAAGAATATATTTAAGAATATAGTATTTTGGGCCTCCCAGGTGGCGCACGGGTTGGAGATAGCGCTGTCAAGCTGTTACCAGCCACTGCAGCAAGAGTTCGATCCCTGGCCGGCCAGGGAGCTAATCCACATGGCACAGCAGACCTCTCCTGACTCACCCATTGCTCCCCTCAGCAGCGTATTTCAGTGGCTCTGCCTCTTCTGCTCCCCACTCTGTCTCTGGTGAATCCTCTTACCTCCTGTGCCTCTGGTCTACACCCAAGTTCTTGTATGTATAAATAAATAGATCTTTTTTTTAAAGAATATAATATTTTGAATATATTGAAAAAAATTTTGGGGAATCCCAGTGTAGCAGGCAAAAGAAAAAAACAATATTGTATGAACAGACTCCATCCTATCACTTTTTCAGGAATCCTTCTGCATGAAGTTAAATGCAGCCTTTTATTTTTTATTAATTTTTTTAATTTAAAAAATATTTATTTATACAAGCACCGGGTATAGTCAGAAGCGCGGTTGGGTGAGAGAACTCACCAGAGCCAGAGCAGGGAGCAAGGAGCAGGACAGACTGACATACACTGCTGAGGGGAACAGCAGGAAAGGTCTGCGCACCATGTGGGACCCTTGCCCAGGGGGCGGGAATCAAACTGGCGCTGCAGAGGCTGTGGACAGCTTCGCAACCCAGGGCTCAACTGCTGAGCCACCACCACTGGGGTGGTCCTAAAGGCAGCCTTTTAACACCCAATGATGACCAGGTAAAGAATGTAACAATGAGTACCCAGTCTTGCGTCAGTGCGGTGCTTTCTCTAGAAAGGAAGAGATTAAACCTGCATTGCCTTCCTCTAGCACCAGCATAACTTTAGGTCCAGACAGCTTAGAAACAGAAGCTCCTCCTATCAAGAATAATTACATTCTTAATGCCAATGACTCGCTTTTCCTACCTTTATAAACTAAATTCAAACTTGTGCTTATTGGAACAGCTCACACAGAGTAAAATCTGTCTAACTGCTTCTTGGGTTCAAATCTTCACTTTACTAATACACTAAATTCTTTGTCTAGCTACCTTGAAACTTTATTCCCGGTTAACAATAACAATGGTGAAGAAGGAGGCAAAGAGAAAAAGGGCAGAGTATTCTAGGTAAAGAGAACATAAGCAAGGAAGAATAAATAAAACACGAGGAAATTTGGGAAGTTGAGTGTGGAATGAGGTAAAAGCGTAGTTTATAGAACGGCAGATAAAATGCCTTTTTGTCATTTTTGGAATCTGTGGGTTTGGAGAGCGGGGTCCTTGTGTTAGGGGGAAAAGGATGTCCCAAAGCAAATTCCATATAGGCTTTGTGGACTCCACCCCCACCCCAGGTCAAAGCCAAAGACACTGGGAACTCCAAATCCCATCACCACCAAAGGGAAGGTGGCTGGGACCTGAGGGTGGGGTTAAGCAGCCAGGTGGATACAAAAGGCAGACACGTGGGCTTTGGGGGGCTCTCCATTTTGGCTCTCCGCCAGCTCACAGCGTCCGGCCAGCTCTGGGAGTGACTTTGGATTTCCAGGTCTTCGGATCGGGTAGGACGCATTAAAGACTTTATTTCCCTATTTTCTCCCTGAGTTGTATATTTTCCTTATTTCTTTTTCTCTTGTAAATAAACCTTTTATTAACCCTTTTGCGTGTCTGTAGTAGAGTATTCATAAGTCCCTTTAAAGCGCGCGGGTGAGGCCCCACAGCCAGGAACCCATGTTAGGGGGTGGAGTCCACAAAGCCTATATGGAATTTGCTTTGGGACATCCTTTTCCCCCTAACAATTGGGCTCCCTCTGGGAAAGGTTTCACCAGAGCTCCCATTTCAGTGACACGCGGCAAGTGCCCCAGGTGAGTTTCTCCACGAGCCAGAGACATTAGTTATATTTAAAGAGTAGGTTTATTAAGGAAAGGGACATAAGAATGAAGGACACTGGAATAGACACAAGTAGGCAGGAAGAGCTGCCCTGAAAGGGACAGGTTTGCTGAGAGAGACCCTCAGGGCGGCCTCCGCTGAGGGAGGTCAGTGGAGAGAAGTCCCAGCACGTACAGGTCACGGGAAGGCAGGAAGCTGTTGCCCTGCAGAGAGAGTTGGTGAAAAGAATCAGCCTGTGCGGGGACTGCACTGATATAGTCCTCTTCTGTTTGGGAGGGGCCACTCCTTATGAGGATTCAGTTAGTTGCTGATTTTGGGTAACTATGCAGAATCTGAAAGGAACCAGAGATTCCACAACGGGCTCAATCTCCATATCTTTACCCTTGGGCCTGTGCTCTAGACACTCCCTACAGCAGTCTGATACCTGCTTGGATCCCATGCTTTGTAATCTGGGCATTGACTCCTAAGGAAATTGGTTTGTATAGCTGGGTCAATGGCTATGCTAATCCCTTCTACCCCCACCTCCAGCTCTTGGCATTTTGTTTTAATATGTGATCTTTTTTTTATAGAGGCATGTTTATTTATTTATTTATTTGTTTGTTTGTTTGTTTATACATGCACTGGGTACAGTCAGAAGCGCGGGAGGGTGAGAGAATTCACCAGAGCCAGAGCGGGGAGCAGAGCAGGCAGAAGGACCGAAGTACACTGCTGAGGGGAGCAGCGGGCGGCAGGAGAGGTCTGCGCGCCATGTGGGACCCTCCTCTTGTGGCCAGGGAGCAGCCGGGGATTGAACCTGTGCCGCAGAGGCCGCGGGCAGCTTTGTAACCCAGCGCTCAACCACCGGGGAGGCCCCAGCTCTTGGCATTTTGTGAACTAGGTTTCAGGTCCTGTGCCCACCTCCCCTTCAGTCTTTTTCTATTCCTGTCCCCCATTACCTTCCCCCTCCCCCCCATCAGGTGAGATGAATTAAATTTTGAAAATAAGACAATTATGTATAAACACTTCCTGCTGATTTGTAATGGCTCTCATCTTAATTGGGGCTGGAGGCAATCCTTAGCAGAAGTGTAACAAATGTGTATCATAGTGGGGGAATCTAAATGGACAGTGTACCGGAACGGAGATGTCTGACTTATGAATCTAAATTGAAGAATGTGATTTCACTTGTTACACATGACTTTTTAGCATGAAACTTAGGGAGACACCTTTATACACATGGTGGTCCTCCCCATTGCTTTGTATATGGAGACACTACAGAAAGGCAGAATCACTGCCTCACTGGGAAGCTTATGGATCAGAGACACTTGGCCAGCTGTGATTTAGAGATCTCCCCACGGCCAGAAACCACAAGTCTGAGGTTGCCATTCACTATACATCATCCTTTTGAGAATAGTCCTTTCATTTCTCTTACTCTCAGTTCCCTCCTCTCTGAAATGGGCACAGCCAAAGCCTGCTTGCCCTGGTGTCCCCTGAGAGTCTCAGGAAAGACCAAATGACCTACTTTGTGTGGAAAAGCCCTATAAGGTTTACAGCTCCATTGTGATGCAAAGAGTTATTATTACTAATAATAAACAAGAAGAATGTGTGACAATGACCAGAATTTCCTGTTGAGACAACAACTTCACGAAACCATTAAAAAAGGTAGGATGTTTGTCCACATCTCCACAATGAGAGTTATGTGCTGGTATTGTTTCAAGGGTCTCCAGGGAATCAAGGGTTTCGTAGCAATACAGACAGAGCCAATTTGTCCTAAAGATTTTTGCTCTTTAAAATCTGTTCAATAACATTTTGTGTCTTCCTAAGATTTTCCTACAATCCTGCCATATCTGATGAGAAGCAGGGAGTATTCAAGTTGAATTTTCCCTCTCCAGCTAGTATCTTTCCACATGCTGGGAATTCAGGTCTAGAACACTCTTCTCTAAGGCACCCCTCAGGCACCATGCTGGGGCCCCCAGGAACATTTATTTCCTTAATGACCTTAGAAGTTTCTTCTACTTAGCAAGAAAAAAGCGAAATGAGAGCCTGACAAACCATTCTGCTGGGGCCCCTTTGTTCCCCTTTTATTGGTTCAGGGTAAGAGGGTCACATGTGGATACCAGTTGGCATTTTTGTAAATTTATTAAAGAAGTGAGTGTGGGCAAAGGCCTCAAGGGTAGACACACTTTCTGTCAAAAATGCAATAGATTCTAGTTGGACGCATGGTGCCTGGTGGTGCCTGTGATGACTGTGGGCTGTCGTGTTCATTTCCTACCATCCTACACAGTAGCCCACTGCCCTGGCCATACCCTGCCACAGAGCCTGTGGGTTCTGGTCCCAGTTGGTAAGCCAAAAGCTTGCATTAAACTGATTCTCTTTCCACATTTTCACTAAAATGATCAAACTACTCTTGTAGTAGGGAAGGTCTGCATTGCTACCAGAAACTTAGAAAGAGTTCACTATTTGGCCGAGATTTTACAAAGTTTTCTCAAATTTTAATGTGTCCATGAATCACCTGGGTATCTTATTAAAATGTAGAATCTAATTCAATATGTCTGGAATGAGAACTGTCAGAGTAGAAAGGAAATGCCCCCAGACCTCTCTGGGTTCTTTTGTACTTGTGGAGTAATTAAATTAATATCAACTTGTTAAGGGGAAAAGGATGTCGTAAAGCTAATTCCATACAGGCTTTGCGGACTCCACCCCCACCCCAGGCCAAAGCCAAAAGACACTGGGAACTCCAAATCCCATCACCACCAAAGGGAAGGTGGCTGGGACCTGAGGGTGGGGTTAAGCAGCCAGGTGTGGTATAAAGCCAGACACATGGGCTTTGGAGGGGTTCCCCATTTTGGCTCCCCGCCAGCTCGCAGCCTCCGGCCAGCTCGGAGAGTGCCTTTGGGTTTCCAGGTCAGATCGGGTAGGACGCATTAAAGACTTTATTTCCCTATTTTCTCCCTGATTTGTACATTTCCTCAATTCCCTTTCCCTTGTAAATAAACATTTTATTATCCTTTTGTGTGTGCCTGTAGTGGAGTATTAATAAGTCCCTTGTAAGCGCGCGGGTGAGGACCCACAGCCAGGCAACCCGTTTTATTTTATATCGGGGTTGCCCTATAACAAACTCCATAGGTGAAATATCAGTAGGAGAGAAAAAATTTTAACTGTATATAGGGAATCTTCATAGATATGGATTCCAAATGGCAAAATGGGGGTTTATATCCTGAGGACTGGTATAGGGACCTGCAGCTTTAAGGAGAAAGAAGAGGGACTGACATGAGGAGAGGGTGACTCATATGATAACAGTAGCAGTTGCTCTGCTGTCAGATGTTTGCCATATAAACAGGTTTCTCTAATAAGATAAGGCTATTTCTGGTAATTACCCTCATTCTGGGTAAGACCCCCAATTTTCATTCTTCTAGGTAGTTAAAGGAGCGGTATAAGTTTCTTTTGAGACAGCAAGGCCTTGATTGACCTCATGTCAAAATAATCCACATGCCAAAGTGACATGCTTTGGTAAGGCCAGTTCTAAACATCTTGGGGAGGGCTATCCTTCAGGCCCAATAATTTGCATTTCTAATGAACTTTGGAAGCTGATATTGACACCCTATTTCCTGACAACCACAGTTTGAAGAACAAGAAATCAGGAGACAATTGAGTGAATTTTTTAGAATGCAAAGCAAATTGATAAAGACTTAAGAATGGTGAAAAAAAAAATTGAGAGAGCCCAGAGCTCTCATGGAGGTTCTATAACAAGAGAACAGAGGAGAGGGAAAAAATTATATGCATGTTTCAATTTTAGATAAGCGCATTCATGTAATTCATCATATCAGTATAGCAAAACAGAAAGATCACATAATTATTTTGGCAAATCAGCACAGAAAAGTTCAAAAATGGTCCTAACGGCTGCATAGGTAGATGATAGCAGGACAGGCAGATAGATATATAGATGCTAACACTACTGTTTCCGGATCAATGAGAAAATGATATATGGGGTACAACTTGCTAACACTATGAAAAAAATAAAATTAGATACCTATCTATTTAGGTGCCTACATACCCTTCTCAAATACTAGATGAATTAATGCTATAAGTGTAAAAATAAAACCATAAAAATATGACAAATATGTGTATGTGTTCACATGACCTTGAGTTTGCAAGGACTTTTAAACCTGCTAACAAAGATGGAACCAAAACCAAACATATAAATTGATTTGATTTTTTTAATTTTATTTATTTATTATTTTTTAAAGATTTATTTATTTATTTATTTATTTATTTATACATGCACTGGGTACAGTCAGAAGTGCGGGAAGGTGAGAGAATTCACCAGAGCCAGAGCGGGGGGCAGAGCAGGCAGAAGGACCGAAGTTCACTGCTGAGGGGAGCAGCGGGTGGCAGGCGAGGTCTGCGCACCATGTGGGACCCTCCTCCAGTGGCCGGGGAGCAGCTGGGGATCGAACCGGCGCTGCAGAGGCTGCGGGCAGCTTCACAACCCAGCGCTCAACCGCTGCGCCACCAGCGAGGCCCGATTTGGTTTTTTTTTAAGATTTATTTTATTTATTTATGTATATAAGAACTGGGGTGTAGGCCAGAGGTGCAGAGGGTGAGAGGATTCACCAGAGACAGAGTGGGGAACAAAACAGGCAGATTAACTGAAATACACTGCTGAGGGGAGCAGTGGCAAGACAGGAGAGGTCTGCTGCACCATGTGGGTCAGCTCCCTGGCCGGGGCTCTAACTTAGGCCACAGTGGCTGGATAGCTTGATAGCACTGAGACTTTAACCCTCCCTGTGCCATCAGGGAGGCCCCACAAATTGATATGGTTCTTAATTTTAAGGGTATGCATAATTCTTTTAAAAAGGCCAAAATTGAACTGGAATCATGAAGTGAGTAGGATCAGGAGCAGACTCGGCTAGACTAGCTTAGATCTTCATTAGGATGACTAAGAGGAGTTGGTAGATGACAACAAATTCACCCCATCATTTTGTCTGTAGGCTAACATCAGTTAGGGTCAACGTGGATGAAACTTGGAAGCACTGTGCTAAATGAAGTCAGGCCTATAGGCCACATGTCATGTGATTCCTTTTTTATGAAACGTTCAGAACAGGCAAATTCATAGAGACAAAAAGCAGATTAGTGGTTGCCAGGGACTGGGGAAGAGAAAATGGGGAGGAACTGCAAATGTACAGAGGATTTCTTTTGAGGATGATAAAAATGTTCTGTAATTAGAGAGTGGTCATGGTTGCATAACTTTGTGAATATACCAAAAACCATTGAATTGCCACTTTACAATTTTTACAAAGGCAAGATTTATGATAGGTGATTAATACTTCAATTTTTTTTTAAGTATAGGCTGCAGCTCACTATGATGAGTGTGTTCAGTTCTCAACTAATCCTGAAGTTGTCTCTAAAGACTGATGAATTAAAAGAACTCCCTTCAGGCATCTTTGAGACATGGTGCCTGAACAAAACTAACTCAAGGGATCTTCACATCCTGATGGCAGGTTGGGTTAACCAGGGACGTGCTTCCACACTGCCGGATGCAGGACCCAAACAAGGGCCTCTCCCATTTGGATGAGCCAACCTGCCACCCACCATCAGGTTAGATTTAGTGTACCCCCTCCAACAACTCAAAAAAACCCCTCTGCTTTTAGTTTACAAATTTGACCAAATATATGCTGAACCTCCAGTGGGTGAATTTAGCCATCTGTGGTTACAGAGCATTTCTGAATTTGGTTTCTAAACTATGGCCTTGAACTCACAAGCACTGGGATCCTCTCCCAGAACTCTATCCACATCATTTTCCAGCAACCTGGGTCAGTGGGCCTTGTGTCAATCTGTTATCATGTAAGTTACAGACATGGCTTCTTAGAGCCAAAAGGAACCTTAGAGATTAATTATTCTAACCACCCCAACTCCCTCCTCCTACAGTCATTATTTAAATGGATGAAGTCCAGAAAGAAAAAGGAACCATTCCTAAATCATCCAACAAATAAGTGAAGAAACTAGAATGAAATTAAATTTCTGGGTCCCAGTTCTCAAAGCACATGTGGCTGCATATCCAATTATTTCTGTTGCAATATTGGCCTTAGAAACACCACTTGCAATTAAGTAGTCTCCCACACAGTGAAAAGCAAATGCAATGGCACAAGACCACAGCAGAACAAGGGACTTAACTCCTTCGGGATGTTCCTGACAATGCCAGCAACTTGAAAGCCACACTCAGGCCCTTCAGGCAGACACTGCGGAAAACGTGCACCTTCCCCAAGTTTCCTATGATTAAGTGAACTCAGCCGTGTTCAAGGCTGCAGATGGAATTAGTAGGAGGGACCCAACTGTCTGCAGAGCCATTTTTATAGCCTCATAAATTACTGTGGCAGAAAGGAAGCATCTTTCTCCTAGTCTCCCTTTTCATGCAGCAGTTACTCCTATGATGTCAGACACTCTGTGGTTCATTTCATTCATTCATTCATTCATTCAACCAATATTTCCATATATCTATTATGTACATGACCCTGTGCCAGGCATTCAGACATAGAAATGGGTCAAGTATAAACCTGCCTTCAAGGAACTCCTGGTCTATTGGGAGATAGCCCTAACTGAAGGGGAAGGGAAGAATCACACCACTATGGAGACACAGAGGAGGTCAGGATTCTGGTTCAGGGGTTAGGGAAGCCTTCACAATGTTTATGACAATTAAGCTGCATCTGTGAATTTTTCAGATGGCAGAGGAGAGGGAAAACTTCTCACCTAGGAAGAGGTGAGCAAATGCCAAAACATGATGGTCCCTGAAATGTTTGGGAAGGGGAGAGGATAAGGGTCTCTGGAACATGGCATCTGGAGCTGTATTATGTTGGTCTGTGCCCACTGAGTCTCCATCAATAAAATGGGGTCTCTTGGGGTAAAACCAGGGACTGTGCATTATCCCATCATCCCCTTCTGAATTTCCAGCCTCTGGCACAGTGCTCAGCACCTAACCAGAGCTCGGCACATTTTTTCCAAGTAAATGAATAAGTGAAAGGAAGAGCAAAGGAGCTTTATGTGCTAACTCTCTGGCAGACAATGTACTGAGTGCTTTACATCCATCAGATGATGTCAAACTCACATCACCCTTATGTGTGTGGTATTATTATTATTTTTTTAAAGATGTATTTATTTATGCAAACAAGAACTGGGGTACAGACCAGAGGTTTGGGGGTGAGAAGATTCACCAGAGACAGAGTGGGGAACAGAATGGGCAGACTGACTGAAATACACTGCTGAGGGGAGCAGCAGGTGAGTCAGGAGAGGTCTGCTCCACTATGTGGGTCACCTGGCTGCGGATTGCTTCATAGTGCTACGTCTTAACCTCTTGCGCCACCAGGAAGACCCACGTTCATTGTTATTATTATTATTGCCCTTTAACAGAGCAGATAACCAAGGCACAGAAGCACGAAATCATTTGTCCAACATCACACAACTAGTAAGAGGCCTGGCTTCAAGGCCAAATATCTGCCAGACAAACGTTCTCTCCTATTTGTGAATGACCCTTGAACTCTGTCTCTGTTGCAACTCTAGGAGCATGTGTCTAATCCCCAGAGTTCACTCCTTTTTCACCCATAGTTTTACTTTGGCCTATCCCAGTGGTCCTGTGTATCTGATGCCATATTCTCCTCTCTGTAACAGTAGCTGTGTCTGGACTTTTCTCGCATAAATGCTTCTCTTTCACTGCAGTGGGGATGAAAGTGGGGGTCAGTCACAGAGGGTCTTGACTGCCAGGCTGGATTCAATCTTAGAGATGATGACAGATTTAACATCAGTCACCAAATGATTCAGGAAGCCCGTGTCCTAGGTGCTTCCAATACTGCCCAGGGAAATGAGCCTCCCATGGATTTAGAAGGCAGGATGGATTTTCTGGGGAGAGAAAAATAGAACAGAAAACTCTTTTGCTCTATGTCAAGGGTGCAAAGCCACATATCAGACAAGTGGTAAGTAAGGCAAAAGCCCTAATGGGTTAAAGTTTTCTCCATGGAATAGTCTCAAGCATCTGGCTCACTTCTATGCCCTAAATTTGGAATTAGATATCCACTTCCTCCTAATCAAGATAAGTCCTGGGTCAAGATTCCAAGCAATTGTGCTAGATCATTTAATGGCCTTCCTCTTGGAAACCGTGAGCCAGCCATAGGGAAATTCTCTGGTCAAGGCAAAGAATAAAGGTCAACACCATGTCGCATCCTGATGCCTTTTACAGACTCCAGGAGCCATCAGAGAAATCAATTCCAGTCAAAGGAGTTGTGAAATTTTTTTAAAAAGTGGAGCCAACATTTTAAGATTCTTCAGGTCATGGAAAATATACACTAGGACATGAAAACAACATGGAGTGTCTCCAATTACAAAATTTAATTCTCATTGTTGTCTAAATAAAACCAGGCCAATTCAATCAGGGGGCTGTGTTCCTTAACCCACCATAAAATGATCTGTTATGAAGTATTAATGGAAAAAACACTATTACGAGTTATTTCTACTTTTCCCGGCTGCCCACAATTTTGTTATTAACCATGCGTTCTTTTTCAAAGATTTTCCACCCAACTCTAAAAGCAATACACATTTACTGCTGAAATTTTGTAAAATAAAGAGAAAAACAAAGAGATAAAAATCAACACAACCCTCCATTAACAAGTCACACACTTATACAGAGTGACAGAGTGAGGCTACACTGTCTATAGAATCTTGTTTGCTTTTCGTTTAGCACTTATCAGTAGCATCATTCTATTTGCCTTCACATATGTCATTTTTTTTTTTATCAGTTACATCAGATTGTTCAAGGTGAGTGTGCCATGATTAATTTAACTAGCCACCAGCTTGTGGACAGCCAGGTTATTTCAGTTTTTTGATTTTATAAATGAATATGCAGAACATCCTTATACAAATACCTTTGTCCTAATCTCTGTGGGTTTCTGTGGAATTACTAAGCCGTGGGACATGAAAAATTTAAGTTACTTGATAGATAGATATTGCCAAATTGCCTTCTATTTATTCCACACATGTTAACAGGGTACCCAAATAACAAGCAGAGTCCTGGGCAGTGGGGGTCCAGCAGCGAATAAGAGATAAAGGAGTAAGTGATTCTTTGACCCTGAGTAGGTGCTTCCACCCTCCTGAGCCTCAGTTTCCCTACCTGAGATACGGATATAAGTCCTCTTATACTTCACCCCAATGTCACGTTGATCAAATAAAATAATAGAAATAAGTGTTTCCTAAATTGTAGAATGCAACTCAGACACAAGAGTACAAGATTATCACTAGTGGTCAAAGAGGGCACATCCGCAGTAACCCCATACGGAATCACCTGAGCGCCAAGCTAGAGGTCAATGGACCCATAAATTTAGGAGGTGCAGATTCACTAATTATGCAGATTCACGTAGACATATCCCAGCATATTTTATGCAGGAAAAAATGTTTCTCTCTGTCATAATTGTCACTCTCTCCTCACTGTCGCTTCATCAGGGCTCTCAGATTAAGTCCAAGCCCCCAAAACCTGCTCTCGAGCTTGAAATGTTTACTTCTCAAGGGTAGCTGCCCCCCACTCCCACCCAGATCACCCTCCCCGCAGCAGAGAATCAAATCCTCTGCCAAAGTCCGGGATTCCTGACTGAGATGTGGGCCCAATGGAGCACCTCCAAAGAGATATGAGAGTGAAACAAGCCAGTCACAGAGGCACATACTGGGTGACGCCACTTCTATGACACAGCCAGAGTCACTACATTCATAGGCAGAAAGTACAATGATGGTTGCCAGAGGGCAGAGAGTTTCAGTTCTGTAAGATGAAAAGACTTGGAGATGGATAGTGTTCATGTTTGCACAACATGAATGTGCTTAACACCATTGACACATACACTTTAAAAATGTGCGTTTTAGGGGCTTCTCCGGTGGCACAGCGGTTGAGCGCTGGGTTGCGAAGCTGCCCGCAGCCTGTGCTGCGCCGGTTCAATCCCCGGCTGCTCCCCGGCCACGGAGGAGGGTCCCACATGGCACGCAGACCTCTCCTGCTGCCCGCTGCTCCCCTCAGCAGTGTACTTTGGTCCTTCTGCCTGCTCTGCTCCCCGCTCTGGCTCTGGTGAATTCTCTCACCCTCCCACGCTTCTGACTGTACCCAGTGCTTGTATAAATAAATAAACAAATAAATCTTTCAAAAAAAAATACAGATATGTTTTAAAAAAAAAAATGTGCGTTTTACCATCATCATCATCCTACTGATAATAAAGAGGTATTGAGGCAGTTCAGGGTAATGTAGTTATAACTTTGTCTAACCACAGACTGTACCACAACTAGAGTGAAGATTACTGTGAGCTGTAGACTGTGGGGAATAGTGATGCGAGTTCCATGACTGTCATAGATGTCCCTCCAAGATGCAGAAGGTGGACAGTGGGAGCTGTTCTATGTCGAGGGAGAGGCTATCTGGGAATTCTCTGTACTTCCTGCTCAATTTTGTTGTGAACCCAAAACTTGTTCTAAAAACTCAAATCCAATTTTATAATAACGAGAAGAATAATAAAGAGGTGTTGAGGACGTTTGTGGTACTTGTCTGAGTTCCCTGGCAATCACCCCACAGAGGGAACTTACTGTCTCCGCCCCCCACCACAAACACACACACACACACACACACACACACACGCATGAACACATAGCCCTGCCCAATCTTCTCCAGCCACATCAGCCAGGAGAGCTGGTTCCAGTCATTTAGCCCGTTTGGGTTTCACTCTGGAACTTTTAATGTTCAAATGAATATTTCTTCTTGCTGTGAAGCCGTTTCTCATCCCATTTAGCTCTTACATAAGATACTTTGGATCTGATATACAGGGGAACAAATTACCAATTTTCCTCATTTTGAATGAACTAAAAATAACGATCCTCTCAATTTCCTGGAGCACATAAAGACTATTTGGAAAGGACAAAGGAAAGAAAGACATGGAATATAAAAAAAGGAATTGACGTTCCTTTGACAAAGGAACTGATGTTCAAAACTTGACTCGTTCCCTCAGCGGCTGTGTGACCTTGGGCAAGTCCCTGTCAGTCCCTGGGCCTAGGCACCTCATCGACCAAATAAGAGGACTACACTGGAATTTCTGACCTCTGAGATCTCTTCAACTCTGACTCCTTACTTTTCTGAGAAGCAAGACGGGTGTTGAGGAATCTTCTTTCACCAGTTATCTAGTAGAGGAATCATTTTTATTATTCCAAAATTTCTCCAAATTAATTGTGATGTGATCGGTGTGGTAAGAAATCACTGAAGTCATCCTTCCTCCTATTCCTGGTCTAGTGTCCAGAAATAGTCAAGTGCATTCACAATCTCCACTTCCTCATTCCCTCCGACTCCCCTGCAGTCTGGTTGCTGACTCCCCACTCCTTTAAAACTGTTCTTGTCAAGATCACCATAACCTCTGTGGCTGAATCAGCAGACATTTATCATCTTGATCTTCCTCCCTCAACTTCTCAGAAACATTTCTTTCTTTTTATTTTTAAGATTTCTATTTATTTGTACATACAAGAACTGGGGAAGAGGCCAGAGGCACAGGGGGTGAGAAGATTCACCAGAGACAGAGTGAGGAGCAGAACAGGTGGATCTACTGAAATATAATGCTGAGGGGAGCAGCGGGCAAGACAGGAGAGGTCTGCCGTGCCATGTGGGGCAGCTCCCTGGCCAGGGATAGAACTCATGTTGCAGTGGCTGGTGAGAGCTTGATAGCGCTGAGACTTTAACCCCTGTGCCACCAGGGAAGACTGACCCTCTTCTCTTTCTTAAGACTCTCTCCTCCCTGGGACAAAAAGGGAAAATAACTTTGCCCTCCCAGAGCTCCCGAGTGTCAACACCAGGATTTGTACCCACAAAGTTGGTGTGAAAGCCTGGAACCTCAGTGCTGAAGGCACCACATCATTTGTAGTGAATCACCTTCTCATTGTGGACATTTTTCTGCCAAAGTCTAAATTCTCTGGGTAATTCCTTCTCTCACTCAACAATTACTTGTCAAGAGCCAGGCACAGTAGCAGGCAGTGGGGATATAGCAAGACCTGCCCTCCTGCATTTATAATTCCGTGGAAGGTCAGGCATTAAACAGGTAAGTATTTATACACTTACTAGTAACTTCTATAGTAACTAACATGGTGCGGTCTTTGAGGAAAAGCACCAGGTGCTATGAGGCATGAGAACAGGAATGGGGTAGCAGGGAGTGACAGAATGCCAGCAAATGCCACTTAGGAAGAACGACATTAATGGTAAGATCTGAAGGAGGGGAAAGAGTCAATAGAAGTGGGTGGAAAGTGTGAGTATGCCCCAGACAGAGGAACCAGCCCCTGTGGGGGTTGGCATGGGGCTGGGGATAGGGGCTTGGGGGAGGCAGTGTTTTGAAAGGGGAACCTGGGAATTTGGCATTGCCAACAGCACCTTGCTTTCACCCTACAATGTTTTGGAGTGAATTTGTGAAAGCAGCTAACCCTCCCACCCAAACCCCTAGCTATCCCTCAGCACCACCACTGAGGCCAAGTTCAAGGAGGTCACGGCTGGGCCACTGAAGGGCCTGAAAGGGTGAGGAGAGCAGGGTGTTGGGTGGCACATCAGGTAGAACTGACACCTACAGATGCTACCCCAAGGAGGCATATAATTCATGCTTTAGAAAAAAACATGCTACTGAGCTGTAGAGACTGGTGGGCAGGAGAGGGCCAAAGGGTAGCTCATGGAGGCCAGTTCTTTCGTGCTGACCCTGTTTATTTTCAACAGGCATAGATTTGGAACTACCTCGCCACAGAAGAAGGACAAAAACCCTCTGTCCCAGATGCTCTGTAGAGATTGGGAGCTCCTAAATCATGAAGTCCACAAAGGGCCCTCAGAGGGACCCTTCTCAGTGCACACATGAGGGAACAGAGGCTGGGAGGTGATGGACCTGCCCCTGCAGGGCCACACAGCCAGCAATTGGCACAGTAGGACTCTAACCTCGCCTGTCTGTCTCCGGAGTCCTCCTCACTTTGTTCAAGAAGTGCCCTTAGCTGTCCCCGCACCCTCTCACCACAGGCCAAACCACTTTGTTTTACAGATGAGAAAACTGAGGCCCTGGGCCCTGGAGGCCCTTCTCTGCCCCTTCATCCTCCCCAAGCTACCTCTTGGTTGGTGGTAGAAAAGAAAGTGCCCCCGAAATAAAGACCATTACTACTGTGAACATAACCATATCCCTGTCACTGGGAGCAGCCCAAGGCCATGTGAGGAAAGCTGCCTGCCCTGGAGCAGCTGCTGTGGGAGCTGAAGCATTTGCCCCCTCCCAGGAACATAAAATTCAGGAACGCGCTAGGCAGGAGCTCGTGGGAACAGTCCTGTGCTCCCCTCTCCAGGGGCCGCCTCAGTCACTGGTTATGCTCCCAGCAAAATTCTTGTAGAACATCTGTATTGTGCAGGGAACTGGTCCTGGGGCCAGCTGCCACAAGGGGCTGGGCCAGCGTCCACCCATTCAGGGGCTGTCAACTCTGACCCCACAGAAACCATGTTTCTCTGGGTCCCCATTCTGACCCTGGAAATCTGGAGTGAGTTAGGGGGAATTTAGACAGATGTTGCTCTCTCCAGTTTCCTGTGGAAATTAAGTGAAACCAGGAGACAATCTCATTCAGAGGAGATGAGATATGTGAGGAAAACGGAAGAAATAAATACATGAGGTGTTTGTTTGCAAAGCAGTTGTTTCTTCCTTGCTCAGGGCTCCTCAGAAGGAAGTTAACCTCTAGCAGGGCACTTAACAGCAAAGCATGTCCTTGGCCAGGCCCTTCTTCCACCCCTCACCCCCACCCTGGCCCCCATCCTCAGTACCCAGCATACTGAGCCTGGAATTCCCACCTTGGGGGCTCTTGCACACTTCTGAACTTTTGCACAGGGTTTTCCCTTCCTTACCTTCTCTTTCTGAGGAACGTCTACTCAATCCTCATGGATCAGATACCTCCTTCTCACCTTCCCAAACAGAAGTGGTGGTTACTCCTCTGTTACCACCCAGCACCTTATAAACCCCTCTACAGTGACCTGGTTAGACAGATTTGGAGGAGAGTTGGCTATTATATCTGTCTTCTCTGCTAATCTTCAGCAAATGCTGTGCCTTAATCTTCTCTGTACTCACAGTGCCAAGAAGAAGACCTGGTACAGAGGACGAACCCAAAACATGTTGGAGGATTGGATGAGGGAAGGAAGACATGGAAGAAAGGAAGGAAAGAAGTAGAAAGAAAAGTTTCTTGTAAATGCAAATTCTTTACTCTTTCCAATTGATTTCAGTTAACACCTGCCTCATAGAATTAACTGTCTCAACAAAACTCTTTCATTAGGGCCTCCCTGGTGGTGTAAGGGGTTCAGTACTGCACTATGAAGCAATCCGCAGCCTCGGCAGCACGAGTTTGATCCCCGGCTGGCCAGGGAGCAACCCACATGGCACAGCAGACCTCTCCTGGCTCGCCCGCTGCTTTCCTCGGCAGTGTGCTTCGGTCAGTCTGCTTGTTCTGTTCCCCACTCTGTCTCTGGTGAATCCTCTCACCTGTACCCCAGCTGTTGTATGCATAAATAGATAAATCTTAAAAAAAAAAAAAAAAACTAAACCCTCTACCATTAGGCTGGACTAAGGCTGAGCTGAACAACATAAATAATATCAGCTTGAAAGAGATGGAAGTTCATTTCTCATTCATGTGAAAGCCGTACTAAATATGGGGAGGCTACCCTTGAAAGACATCAGGGGCCCAGACCTTTTCCATCTTGTTGCTCTGCCATCCCAGGGTACTGTGAGGTCCAGAATGCCTACCACCATATTCACAGGCACAGGGGAGCCAAAGGGCAAGGGGAAGCACATTCCTCCCTGGATTTCAAGTATATCACCCCTCAACCTCCAGGGCTATACCTAATGCAAAGCAGGCAGAATTTATGACCTTGCGCTGAGTACCAATGTGCCAAGGTATAAGTTCTATTTTTATGAAAAGGGGAAAATAATAGATTTTGGAAGCAGCCAAAAATCATTTCCAAACTAATAACTAACAGAAAAAGTTTTTTATATTTTGAAGCCTTAGCATCCTCTCATTTTCATTGTAGAGTTGAACTTCTCAACAAATCTGTGTGGAAAATGAGACTCAAGGATGGAAAAGCCTTTCAGCAAGGGCATGAAACCTGAACACAGGACAGAAACCTGAACAGGGTGAACCTGGGATTTTAGTTAAAACTCTCCCAAGTACTAAAAGAAGGAAAACAGAAGCTATGGCTAGATGGTTGTTTAAAGGGAACAGATCTGGAGATCAAGGCTGAGCCCTGACCCAGCGTAGCTGTGGTGATATATGTCTGTCCCTGGTGCCATGTAATCAAGGCTAACATCTGGAACAAACCCGGTGAGTGGTCTGCTTTCCCTGCCTGGCCAGGCTGCCCTGGGATGCCATGTTCTTGGGTTTAGGAACACTAAAAAGCAGAAGACTGTCTGGAGCTGAGAAGGGCTGGGAAGGGTCTAGATGCCCCATCCTGTGCAGGAAGAACCAGCTGTACTTTGCAGAGAAGGGGAAATCTAGATTCACATTTACATAGACCATGCCACCAAGTGGGGCAAAAGAGAAACTGAGACCACACCCCTGAAGAGGACACCTCTTTGTGGGTTGTTCCATGTCAGGCAAGAGAAGACATAGGGGCTTCCCTGTGGCTCAAGGGGTTAAGTCTCAGCATTATCAAACTATTACCAGCCACCACCACATGAGTTTGATCTCCGACCAGGCAGCTGACCCATATGGCGCAGCAGACCTCTTCTGACTCTCCCACTGCTCCCCTCAGCAGTGTATTTCAGTAGATCTGCCTGTTCTGCTCCCCACTCTGTCTCTGGTGAATCCTCTCACCCCCCCACATCTCTGGCCTGTACCCCAGTTCTTGTATGCATAAATAAATAAATCTTAAAAAAAAAAAAGAGAGGTCAGGCTGGAACTGAGGCAGTAGTAGCAGGATGGGATGAGGGGTACTGCTTAAACAGAGCCCAGGTCTGAAAGCCTCTCAACACTTGTTGAATGTGGGGATTGGGTCTAAAGGTGAACCCAGGTTTCGCCAAAGTTTCTGCCAGGTTTTGGTCACAACAGGTTGAAAACCCACTCAAAATGATCTTTAAAAAGTATTGGTTAGTAACACTGAACAGAGTGGGTGGAACTCACTCACTTTTGGTACATTTGAAAGCAGAGGCTCAAACCACATCACTATTGTAGTCTCTCTCCATCTCTTGGCTGAGATATTCTGCACTGGCTCTACTCTTGATAGCTCTTCCTGCATTGTTACCAGACGGCCCCCAACCTTATGGTCACAAAATGGCTGCCAGCACCTTGCTGAGCTATATCCTTCCAGGTTTAAAGCCAATAGAAAGAAACCAGGCCTGGTCTGCAGGCATTCCCATGAAAGTTCTGAGGTGCTCTCTGATTGGACCAGCTTAGGTCACATGCTCATCTATGAAACAGATGCTTATGGTTGTACTAGTTGACTTAGACCTGATTCATCAGTTTTGATGGAGCCATGTAGGGCACAGAGACTAAGAGGTGAAGTGGTATATCCCAAAGAAACACTGGGATTCTTGTCAGAGTAAACAGAAATAGATGTCACATTTTTCCAGCTTTGTGAATAGCCTGGGAGGGCAAACAGCAGATTAGGGAGGAAAAGAGGCATCAGATTAAAATGTTTTCTGTTTACAGGGTTGATGGGATGATGGGAGGGAAATGTTCTTTCCTTAGCAGGGGTAAGGCTGGAGAAAGATCTGGGAGTTGTCAGTGTGTAGGTGGTGAGAGAGGCTTAAGACAGCAATAACACTGTGAACTTGGAACCATTCTGGTCTCCCTGCCTCAGAACAGCTCATCTGATCTATGACAGGCAGTGGAGCAGCCCCTTAATCCTGAAGTGAGCAGCACCCAGCCTCTGTGTTACAGTACTACCTCTCTCTTTTGTCTGTTTGTACCTTCTGCTCCCTTAGTTGGTATCAGGAATTAAATATTGATATGATCTGAACCATTGATATGATCTGAGACTTAACCTTGGTGACAGGTCTCAATGACTAAGCCAGGGTCCTGTGGGGCTGACCAGCATGTGCTGAGAATCACAGGTCAACAATTTACTAGGAGAAAGATGGACAAACAGCTCCAAATGTTCTCCCATTCATTTATGCAGTGGCACCTATGACAGCTCTAGGAGGGCACCCAGATTGGATTGTGAAAAGTTGCTCGGTAGCCACCTAAGCCTTGTGGCATGACCTGTATCTGTGTCCTGGTGGTTTCACAAGGATAGTAAATGTCTCGGTGTCCCTATAAGCAAGCATGGTCTCTAACTTCATTATTTTTCACCTAGTGGCTCCTGGGCCACAGCTATTATAAAAAGCTCTAACAAAGTGCCCACCTGACATCTACTTGCTCCTCCTTCCTTCCTCTCAAAACCTTGAGTTTGTTTAGGATGGTCATGTGCCAGCAAGAAAAAGTTCACTTCTTACCTCCTTTGCATCTAAGAAATGTCATGACACAGGACTGGACCATGAGATTGTGTTCATGTGGATTATTACTCAACAAATCAGTCTCCTCCTCTGCACCTTGGATGGGGTGTAAGGACTTACCCACTGGTGTTGCTGGGCTCAGCTATGTGACTTCTGTTGGAATGCTAACAGTAAAAGGAAAAGCAGAGATCTTCAATGTGCTTGCAAAATTTGGCCTGCTTTTTGCTTTGATGATTCCCCTTGACAAGAGCCTTCCCTGAGTGGCCACTGCTTGCTCAGCCTGGGTCCCAGAACTAGTACCCCCCAGCTGACCTAGAACCAAGGCCAGATGATGCAAGCCTGACCAGCCCAGGTCAACTTGTTCCACTGAGCATGGGGTGGTTGTTACAGAGCATAACTGACCAATACAGAGATGGGAAAGAGATTCTGGGAAAGCTCTTAATAGGGACTGATGCTTATTAAAAGTTAGTAGGTCTTTTGCCATTTACCTTTTCCTTCTCGTTTAGTGAAGACAAACTGAATGCTTGTAAGCCACCTTACAATCACAGGGTGACAAGGAACCACTGAACATGGCTACATGGAAAGACCGCAAGAACTTCCATCCCTAATAGCACCACGAAGCCCCCATATCAGGCCTGAGTACCCGACTCGAGATGTCCTCTTTTGGAAGAAAGAGAAAACCTCCAATTGAACCAGACCATTGTTTTCAGGTTTCTGATACTTGCAGCCGAATAGAGTTCCTAACTGATAGATGCAGGTAACTGTCCCGTGGAAGCCACACCTGTGTTTGAGGTGGCTTGGGGAGCTCAAGAGTGTCCCATTGAGTCCCCAGGGAATGCGGTTCTTAAGCATGTTGCTGTGGAAGACCAGAGACGCTGAGGAGTCCGGGGTGAAATGCGGAAGCCAGAGGCCATGAGTGGAGAGAATGCGCATGGGAGGCAGGGACAGTCCGGGACAGTCCAGTCCAGCTGCAGCAGTGAGATGTAGGAGCACGAGGAAGAACACTTTTGAAGGGATTTTCAAGGGATTTCAAGCAAACAAGAGGGCCTTGACCTTGCCAGGGGAGGTTCAGTGCAGGATTGGGGAAGAAGCCAACCCACACAGCGTGAGAGAATCCCAGCCCTCTGTGGCTCGCTGGTGGGGGATGGACACCCGAGGAAGATGATGCAATGGGAGGAAACCACTGCCCTGCGGGGCCAGCTGCGGTCTTGTCTGGTTGCGAACACCATTTCTGCTCCTTGCCTCTGGGGCAAGTCTGAACTCTTCAGCTTGGCGGCCAATGGCTCCAAGAGGTGCACCCAGCCTGGACCTGGCCTCCCGTCCCCATCCTCCTCCCCCACTCCACTTTCCAGAAATATTGCTCAGCTTTCCAAGATGGCACAGATGGCACCCCTCCCCTCCATGCTAACGACGAGATGAGACTTCCTCCGGCTCCTCCCATCGCCCCGAATTGCCCGGAATCACAATGACCTGGGTCCCCTGGTTCCCGCTCCCAGGGTGGGGACAGTGTCTGCGTTGCCTGGCACATGTAGCCTTGATCACTGGTCGCAGACATGAGTTCCCAGGTCAGGGCGTCCTGTGGGTATCTTCGGCTCCATGTCCAGCCCCGTCCACCCGCACACAGCCTACTTTCGAGAACTCTGGAAGGAAGCTGAACAATCAGCAGAGAATTCGAGGGCTTTCTTCCCCTCTCCCCTCTGGAGCCTTCCCAGAGAGCAGCTGCTTCCTTTCTCTCATTTTTAGAACAAGAAGACACAATTGTGACCAAGTTTAGAAAACAACCAAAAATTAAAATAAAATACAACCCATATTTTACAATCCATTCTGACAGCTCCACCCACCAAAAGAAATGTCTCTCCTGAGCCATGTGGGTGAGGGAGCAGCAGCAGCAAGGCAGACAGTCATGGACAGATGTGGGTTTAGAGACTGGTGGGGGGAAGGGACTCCCTCAAAAGACAGGCAACCCCTCCATAGCAATAACTGGTTGGGATGACGAGACCCCAGGGGAAGGGTGGGGCCAAGCATAGGGCAGAGGGGTCCAAATTCCAGAAAGCATCTTCTTGATGTCTTGTTTCTGCCAAGAGCTGGAGAGGAAGGATGCTTCTGGAAGCCACCTCCAAGACCAACCACAGTGTATGGGCCTCTCCTTACTTAACATGAAGCTACTTTTAGCACATTGTTCTGCTGTGTTTTGTGAGGAACAGAGAGACCCAGGGAACCAAACAAACAGCGTCGTCCACCTTACACAAAAACAATAGCAACCAGGTACTAGAGGAGGGGGGCTATGTGCCAGGCAATATTAGAAGGGTTTTTCAAAATATTCTTGCCAGGAATTCTACATGAGTCATGTTGCCTCAGAGAGATTGTCATCAACAAAAGGAAAGGTCTCTGTGGGGCAGCATCAAGGAGATGAATCTGTTAGAAAGAAATGTAAAGTTTTGCTTTGCAAATATGGCATTCAAGAGGCAGTTTTAGGAAAACTATCAGGAAAGCTGGTTGTATTAGTAAAGATAAAGAGGCCTCATTGAGGGAGGTGATAATCTCACTGAACTCAGTTCCCACCTGCCCAAATGGGACACATTCTCTCTGATCCTGATTATTCTCCTCTAGATTGGAGCTGGAAAACACCTCCTTTTTAAGGCTGTCGACAAGGTTAAGATCTCTCAGTGCAACCTGTTGCTTGTAGTGCACCCATACAGAGAGTAACGGTCATAGTTGTTTAAATGTTGGCACTTAAAATGAAGTTGAGGTTTCATCCCAGAAGTGGGAAGAATCTGGGGTTACATATTGTCTTCATGTATCTGAACCCCTGATGTGGGCAGAAGAAGACTAATTTTTCATCTCAGAACCATAATCACTTGGCAATGGCTAATACTGAGCCAATTTCAGCCAAATAAAAGAAATTACAATAAAGAAAAAAGATGGTGCTGGCTGGTCACTGAACACTTTATTTTTTCCTTTCTTTTTATTCTTGTGTGGTTTCCAAATTTTCAACTGAACATATAATAATCTGGGAAAAAATTAAATGATAAAGAGAAAAAAAAAAAGCCATGTATCAGGAGTACTGCGGTAGGGACAGGAGATCTGATTTGAGGTTTAACCAATGTGAATGTCATTTCCAAACTTCAAAAAACTGAAGTCCATCCCCAGCAGAGGCAAAACAGCAAGAATATCCTTGCCCTTGACATCAGAGGACAGAACAAGTACTCTGACAAAGTACCACTGAGTCCAGTGCAGGAGTGCAGATCCCAATTGCTTCCCCAGAAAGTGACACCCAAGGTTTTGATGACCCCATGAGGTGAGGTGGGGAAGCCATTTCCCTAGCACGGAGGCCAGTCAGGTCTCCCTCTCTGGGTAACTCACCAGCAGAATATAGCAAAGTTCAGCCTTCCTTGAACTTTTTTTTAAAGATTCATTTTTTAATTTATTTGTGCATACAAGAGCTGGGGGTGTAGGCCAGAAGTGTGTGGGGGGTGAGAGGAATCACCAGAGACAGAGTGGGGGGCAGAACAGGCAGATTTACTGAAATCCACTGCTGAGGGGAGCAGCGGGCGAGACAGGAGAGGTCTGCAGTGGCATATGTGGGTTGCTCCCTGGCCGGGGATCGAACTCATGCTGCAGTGGCTACTGATAGCTTCCTAGTGCTGAGACTTAATTCTTTGCACCAGCAGGGAAGCCCTTCCCTGAACTTTTAATTCAGAAAACAACCTTGACTTGTGTTTTAAGAAGCAGGACGAGGAGGCAGGGGCAGGTGATGGGATGGACCTTGGAACTAACTGGTAGCACAGATGTGGATTCTGGTCCCAGGCCCGTCTCCCCTTGCCCTGCAATACTGGGCAAGCCCCTTCCTTCCCTGGGCCTTGGGGTCCCCATTTACAGATTCAAGAATTTGAAAAGGAGTTCTATGCTATTTTCCAGTTCAGAATCAGCATCTGTGAGCCACAAGCCCTTGGCGATACTTTCTCGAAGTCTCCATGGCCCAATGGACCTCAGAAGTCCTTCAGCCCCATTGTTCCGCCCCTGCCTTTAATGAAGCCACATCTGGAGTGTATCTCCTCTGATCCCTGTTTTGTGCAGTTCCTCACAGCTGGATCCCTGTAAATCAATTTGTTCTGCAGACAAATTCCCAGAAATGTCCAGAAGCATACCCAGAAAAGGCAATTTTATTTCCCTGCAGTTTCTGGTTCCAGAAGGAGTGAGCTGAGCCCAGTCCACTTCGGGATGGGGTGCCTGAGTCTTGCAAGCCTCATGGCTGACTAGGGTTGCAGAGCAGCCCGGTTCTTACTACTGTCCCCAACCTGAGGGCACAGGAGTCTTTGGTCCCCCTCCCAGCCCCTTCCAGGGAGCAGTAGCCCCACTCAACAGGGAGAAAATGGACTAAAATGACCCCCAAGTCCCCTGCTGCTCTTGGCTTCAACATCTTCCAGAGATGAACTAATTACGAGCGTAGAGTTGAAAAGTTAATTTCTCAGCAGATGGAGGGGAACAGAGGACTGGGGACCCTCCAAGGACTTTGTTTGCTCATTTGCTCTGCCAAAAGGCAGCCAACGGCACAGAATCCAGGATTTTGATGAAGAGCAGCCATTCCACAGGCAGGGTTCCAGGAGTCTCCCTATTGTTTCTGACGGCTGCTGTGGTCTGCAGGATCTCTCTGGGATAGAACAGCTCAGAATCTTTGGTCACTAAATGGCCCCTGAGCCTCTATTCTGTTGAGTTCTCTGTGCTCCCAGTTTACCCATCTCATCTCATTTAACCTTCACGAACACCAAGAGTTAGGAACCAGCACTACCTCTATTTTACAGATGAGGAATTGTGGCTCAGGGGGGTTAAATAGCTTGTCCAGATTCACACAGCTGGCAAGTGATTGATCAGAATTTATATCCAGGTCTATCCTTCTGCAAATTCTGACTTCTTTTACATGTATCCTGCGGAATAAAGCCAAACCCAAGTCCTTAATTGATTCCCTATTAACAAGAATTTGGACTCAGATTCCATTTGGGAGAATTGTTAGGGATAATTTTAACCAAATGCACTTAGCTTAAATGCATGTCCTTAGCTTAAAAAGCCTACTAATGTTCAAGGTTTATAATAAAATCACCAGTCCCCTGTCCCAGCCCTTCCCTCTCCACCCATGCTCAGACCCAGCCCCCAAAAGGAGACTGTACCGTCAGTATTTCCAGCTACTTTTTCCAGTGTTTGCCTCTGTATTTCAAATAACACATTAAGTCCGCTTTCTTGTGATTTTTCACTTTTTTCACTTTCAGACCATTCTTATTGACTTCCTGTTATGGAAAATAAAGTTTCTTTTACATCATTTCTCTTGCTCTTACACACACACACACACACACACACACACACACTGCCCCTCTTCACTGACCCACAACCTACCAATGTCATTTTATGTCCTCAGAGCACGGGCCAGCCTAAGCTAGCTGAGAGCTCCCTGCAGGGATGCAGGATGGAGTGCTGAACTTTGATTAAATGCAGCGCATCCTGGATCATCATCCCCTCCAAGAACTTCAGCAAAAACCACATCCCAAAACAATGATTTGAAGCAACTAGACTGGCTAGCAGTGGGGGAAGAAGGGGCAAGAAAGATTCACAAATGTATGGGTCTCCTTTTGAATCTCACAGGGGCAGAGAGAGCACGCACACTGGGTGGCCTCAGAGGGGATCCAGAGCAATAGTGGAAGCTGCAGGAAAGGATTTTAGCTTCATAAGAAAGAAAGAAAAGGGGTGGCCTGTGGAGGGGGGAGCATTACAAGGGGAGGCCCCTCACCCCTTGGTAGGGGTAAGATGGGATTCCCACAGGAAGAGGGAGTTGAACACATGACTTCTCAAGGCCCTTCAAATTCTATAACCCAATAATTTGCTTCCTTTTATAACAGTTGGCAATTGGAATCCACAGAGCTTTGCAATCACTCTTCAGTTAATAACTTGAGCTGCCTGACAGACACACCCTCTGGCCATTTCTTTTTAGGATGCTGAAATAACTGCCTTAAAATTTTGATGAGCAATCAGTTTCACTGACCCTTGACTTGTAAAAGAAGGCTTGGGATGATTCACAGAGGAATCATGGCTTGCAGATGGGACAGAATTCTTAATCCCAAGGGTTTAAGTGCTCTGAAGACAGATAAGTGCCGGATGGAGCAACTGCAGATGATCTGGCCACAGACCGGGGCCTCCCTGACTTTGCAGCAAGATTCTTAAGGGAAAAAAAAACAACAAAGAAATGCACCCCCCCCCCGCCCCCCACCGCCTTCCCATTCTTGCTTCTTTTTAAAGAGTGTGGGTGTGGGCAGAATGGACTTGCACTGGACACATGCAATGGAAAAGGCTGGAAGCCCAGCAGGTCCGTGCTGGAGCTCCATCCTGTCCTGCTTCCTGACGTGGCACTTTTGAAAAAAACGTTCTTGCCCAGACATGTGAATCAGCTGTGACCTCCGGTGCTCTCCAAGTGGGAAAGTCTCCTGTTAATTCTCATGCCGTCACTGGCAGCTTGGTGTAACTGGACTAAGAGTGAAGGGAGGGGCTGTGGTCACAGAACAAGAGCTGCGTGACTCCAGTGAGTCACCTCCCCTCCTCTCCGAAGGCAGGACAGGGCAGTTACATCTGAGCTCTGGACTAAGACAGAATGGGTCCAAATCCCATTGATTAGCTATGTGACCTTACACAAGTTCCTTACCCCTCTGAGCCTCAGTGTCTTCACCTTTAAAACAGAGTGAGGAGGGCCTCCCCTGGTGGCACAGTGGTTGAGCCCTGGGCTGTAAAGCTGCTCTCAGCCTCTGCAGCCAATCGGTCCCACATGGTGCGCAGACCTCTCCTGCCGCATCCGCTGCTCCCCTCAGCAGTGTATTTCTTCAGTCTGCCTGTTCTGTTCCCCGCTCTGGCTCTGGTGAACTCTCTCACCCCTCCTGCACTTCTGACTGTACCCAGTGTTTGTATAAATAAATAAATAAATCTTTAAAAAAAAAACAGAGTGAGGAGGAGATGATGAGAGAGGAGAATGAGCATCTGAGAATGGATAATCTGAGAATTAAATACACCTATTTCTACAAATGCTTAAAGCCGTGCCTGCTCATGGGGTTATTATTAACATTATTGTTGTCATCAGCTGCTGCAAGCAGGAGACAGAAATCTTCAACCTTATAAGGTCAAACAAAGCAATAACCTTGAAAACAAAACTCCAAAGCAGTGCATAAGTGTGGGAAAGCTGTTGTATAGCACATTACATGTCACAAGCTCTAAGAGACTCTAAGAGGCCAGGATTTCCAGCCCCACTTGTCAAATAAACATTGCGGCTAACAAGAAGTCATGTGGCAAAGGCTTTTGAACTTTTTAATAAATAGGTAACTCATTTTATTTTATAATTTAATACAGCAAAGTCAATTTTTGAAGATCTGTTTTTTTTTTTTATTCTTTTTTTAAACATTTATTTTATTTTTTAAGAATTGGGGTACAGGCCAGAGATACAGGGGTGGAGGTGAGAGCATTCACCAGAGACAGAGCTGGGAACGGAACAGGCAGATGGACCGAAGTACACTGCTGAGGGGAGCAGCGGATGAGACAGGAGAGGTCTGTCCCGCCATGTGGGTTTCTCCCTGGCAAGCCGGGAACCGAACTTGTGCTGCAGTGGCTGCAGATTGCTTCATAGGTTGTGCCTTAACCCCTGCGCCACCAAGGAGGCCCAAGATCTATTTTTTTTAAAGAGTACCAATTTAATACTTTAAAACAACACATGCTGGCCAAATTTAGAAAGCTCATTACTAAATAGCATGATAGATACTGACAAGAAAAATGCTCTCTCTAATTTCCTGTGTGATCTAGGGCAAACCCTGACCTCACTGGTCTCAGTACCCCAACGCTAAAATGGGCATAGGATGATCCCTGGGTGCCTTCCAGGTTTGCGCACCCTAGACCTATGATTTGGAGGATTTTTTAGAGCAATCCATTTGACAGCACCTAAAGCATTATTATGTTTCCTGAGCTGACAACACCATCTAGTGTGTGCAAGAAAGTAGGACACAGTGACCCACTCCCCAGGTGCTTATTTCTCTCTCTTTTTCTCACTCAAATATCCCGCTACTCAAAGCATGGTCCATGGCCAGCAGCATTGGTATCAATCATCTGGAGCATACGATAAATGCAGAATCTCAAGGCCCAGCCCAGATATCCAAAACCTGAATCGGCCAGGTGATTTGTGTACAATCAAGAAATGAAAAGGACCACTTTAATAAAGGAGAAAATGGAAGCCAGTTAGCACAGGAAAGTAAGTTTAACATACTCAACCCATAAAGAATTTCAGAATTAACCCATGTAAATAAATACTTTCCAACTGACATGGAGTCTGTTGTGTGATGAAGGTGCAGTTTCTTGGGAATTTTTGCAAGTCTTCAGAAAGGAACCTGTTCGAACAGCAGTAGGCATCTGATGACAGGATGATACCCCCGAGTCCATATCAAATGCAGTACATTTTCTCTATTGTTATTCGTTTAATAATCACACCGATATGTGGCAGGCTGAATCCTAGGATGACCTGTGGGATTCCTGTCACCTGGAATGCATGCCCTGTGTAATTCCCAACCCTTGCATGGGCAGGAACTGGGAATAGGATGGATAGCACTCCAGAGAAGAAACGTTGCGGATGTAACTAAGATCCCTAATGCATTGACTTTTCAATTTATGCAACAGGTTATCCTAATGGAGTGAGCTCTTAAAAGAGACAAGAATCAACAAGACACTCTTCTACTGGTTTGAAGAAGTAAGCTGTAAAGTTGGTGAAAGGGGTTGCCTGGTTGGGACGGCCTAGTGGCCTCTTAGAGATGAGGTCCTAAGGGTCCTTAGCCCTGGTGTCCCAGGGAATTGAATTTAGCCAACAGGCAGGGAGCTGGGAAGAGGATCTGTGTATCAGATGAAATCACAGTGATGCTGGACACCTGCCTTGCAGTCTTGGGCAGAGAGTCCAGCCCAGCCATGCCCAAACGTGACCTACAGAAACTAAAAGCAGCTAAGTTACAAAGGCTTCAAAGCAACTGTTTTAAATATATCCCAGGAATTCAACTATATTCAAAGACCTAAAAGGAAATGTGCTCACAATGAGTCAGTATATAGGAAATCTCAACAGATAAACACACTACACAAAGAGCCAAATGCATATTCAGGATTGAAAAGCACTACAATTGAAATAAAATGACTATAAAAGCTCAGATTTGAGCTGGCAGGTTTGAGAAGACAGAAGCAATCAGTGAACTTAAGACAGACCATTACAGAGGGTTACCTGGAATCAGACAAAGGAAAAGCATGGGAAATGGTACACATTTGGGCAAATGTATGACACATGTATTTGTATGTATGTTTCCTTTTTTCCTACTGTTTAAATAATTATACCATTCTATTGTTGAGTTTATAACATATATGGATGTAATATACATGGCCATAAAAGCACAGAGGAAGAGGTCGGAACTATACTGACACAAATATGCTGAATTTTACTGGAATTTATTGCAATAGTAAATAGTCAGGAGCATACTAGGGGAATCTTTAAAATACACAGCCAAGAATTTTTTTTCTTTTTTTTTTTAAATAAATTTTATTTTTATATTCCCCATACAATTGCAACCCCCTTATTTTGACCCCAATCCCTCCTTTCGTCGCCCCCCCTAGTTTTTTGTTGATTTTGATTTTCTCTTTCTTTTTTTTTTTTTTTAAAGATTTATTTATTTGTTTGTTTGTTTATACAAGCACTGGGTACAGTCAGAAGCGCGGGAGGGTGAGAGAATTCACCAGAGCCAGAGCGGGGAGCATAGCAGGCAGAAGGACCGAAGCACACTGCTGAGGGGAGCAGCGGGCGGCAGGAGAGGTCTGCGCACCATGTGGGACCCTCCTCCAGTGGCCGGGGAGCAGCCGGGGATCGAACCGGCACCGCAGAGGCCGCGGGCAGCTTCGCAACCCAGCGCTCAACCGCTGCGCCACCGGGGAGGCCCGATTTTCTCTTTCTTATAGTTATTCATTTTCCTGGTCCCTTATTTAAGTTTTCTAGATTCCTGCTATGAGTGAGACCATCCGGTATTTTTCTTTTTCTTTCTACAGCCAAGAAATTTTGGGGGTCAAAGACAGGCTGCCCCAGATTATGTGTAAGTGGCCTGAATAAGAGAAGATTCAAAAGTGATGTTTTGCCTAACTAGCTCCCTGAAAACAGGAAATCGCTGGTGGTGTGGGAGGTGGGAGACGGCCTTACAGCCTTATCTTTATCCGCCCAGGCTGGGGCCTGCCAGGTCTCTTTTCTATGCGTATGTTGATAAAACCTGCAAAATTCCCTTTTCTTTAAATCACTGAGTTCTTTGTTCTGTTTTTGCCTCTTAAACTTATTGTCTCCTTTCTAGAGACAATTTATCATCACAGGAACGACCAGAAGGCAGATTCATATTCATATTCCGTGGGCCCCGTGCCTTTTCTCTTCTTGCTCTCTCATGTCATTTTAATTTTCCAGTCTTAAGAACCTAGAAGGGCAGAGGAAGAGTAGCTTCCTCCCCAACAAAAGTAACAGAGACCACTCTTACCTCCATTATGCAGGTGAGGACTCGAGTCCTGGAAGATGAACCACCTGCCACAACCTGGTCTCCCGCCTCCGTGAACCAGGACTGGAGGTGACGCAGGCCTTCCAGGAGTCAGGATGCACCCGCTGGCTGAGGGCGCACACCAGGAAAGGAAAGGCTCTCCCACTGCTCTACACTGTCCCGCAGTCTGAAAATATTTCCCTCGACATCCTTCACCAAAGGAGATTTAGGCTGTGTCCTCCCTGCACTCATTACAGATTTTGTCAGCATTCTCTGTCTGCTTGAATGGTCTTCCCAGGCCCTGGAGGAGTTGATGCCCTTCATCCTGCTCAGACTAACACTGCAGAAAGGGCAGGGAGGACAGACAGGACAGGACTTCTCAACCCCAAACTCAGTGCCAGCATCTTGGCTGCTCTGTAAATAACCATCACAGGAGGGAAGCTCCAGCCCCACAGAGTGTTTATGAGGAATGAGCTACCAGGAAGGCACACACCATGTTCCTGATTGCTGAGGACCTGCTGAATCCCGCACAGGTTAAAGGAACAAAATTAGTTAATATTTATGTTTTGAATAAACACCCGTGGGCATTTGTGGTGCTTCCCACTTGACAGAGCATTTATGAATCTAGAAATATAATGAGCCTGATGGAGGACAGGAATAAAAAAAAAAAAAACCTGAAAAGGAGGCCACAAGACCAGAAACTTGGCTCACACAAGGAGGTGGAGGTAGAAGAAATTAGCATAGCCAATGACCCACCTATGGAAACCACACTCCTTAGGTGCCAACGCCTAGATCACAAAGCATAACATCCAAGCAGGTATCAGAGTGCCCACCCAAAGGTAAAGATATGGAGATTGAGCCCATTGTGGAATCTCCTGTCCCTTTCAAATTCTGCATAGTTATCCAAAATCAGCAACTAACCAAAGGCTCACAAGGAGTGACCCCTCCCAAACAGAAGAGGACTATATCAGTGCAGTCTCTGCACAGGCTGGGGCTGTAATCCCACTGCCCACCTCTGACTATGCAGGTGCCTCTTTCACTCTCTCCCTCCGCAGGGCAGCAGCTTCCTGCCTGCCTGTGGCCTGTACCATGCCCGGGACTTCTGTCCACTGCCCCCCCTCAGCAGAGGCAGCTCTCCTCAAGGCCACCCACCTGCAGGCCTCTCTCAGCAAACCTGTCTCTTCTGGGCAGCTCTTTCTGCCCGCTTATGTCTCTGCGAGTGTCTTTTACTGTTTTATCCCTTCCCTAATAAACCTGCTCTTTAAATATAACTAATGACTCTGTCTCAATGAGAAACTCGCCTGGGGCACTTGCCGCGTGTTGCTGAAACGGGAGCTCTGGTGAAATCTTTCCCAGTGAGCCCAAGGGCCCTGCACTCCAAACCCACTGACTCCAAAAAACGACAACAAGCCCGTTCTGTTCACCATTAACAAAGATCTCACCTGCTCCGTGTTATTTAATCCTCACCACCACCACACAAGCTTGGCTTCATTACCCTCATTTTACAGATGAAGACACTGGAATTCAGAGTGTAACAGAGTTGTCCCCAGGGAAAGGGAAAGTTCCAGGTTCTCTGCTCCAGCCAAGCCGGGCAGGGAGGAAGGAGAAGCTGGAGGGGGAGACTGGAGAAGGGAGGGAGAAAGATGGGGAGCAAGATGGAGGCCTGGAGGAGGCACATGGAGCAGAGAGACATGTGAAGAAGCTGCACTTGCTTTTTAGTCCTGGACTGGTTGAAACAGATGTGGGTGAGAGACCTGTGGGGAGGTAAACAATGGCAGCTTTTATCCTGATTTTGATTTTGCTCTTTTCCTTCCAGACATGCTGAGCCCCTTCTGCCCTTTACTATGGGTTCCCACAGGGAAGTGCCTTGGACTGTGGCAGGCTTTCAGGCCTCAGTGGCCCTGCTTTGGGCCATCCCTGTTTGGCTGGGCATTTACCCATGAAGGGATGGGTAACTGTGTGCTTGATTTGGAAACTATATTCTTTGTCTTTTCTTTGTATTGCACACTGATTGTATTAAAGTTCCTTCCCACTAAAGGTCCTGCACACTAGAGTGTGTTTTGCCTTGATGCAGCGGATAGCAGAGCCTATTTAGATCAGGCAGGTTTGGGGGTTCTGGGGTGCCCCCTCATCCTGCTCTGTAACAAGAGCAGTTAAGACACAGCAGACTGATCTAAGCCCCATCAACTGGATGACCGATCCGTCAGTGAGAAGGATCCCTCAGGGAGGAGGATTCCTCAGAGCAGAGGTGTGCAAAAAAGAGCCTGAGACACAAAGAGATACTTTTTAATCAGTTGTACATATATCTTCACCTCTCACATTTGATTAGCTGCAAAAACACAGATCTGCAACGTTCTCACATTTATAATAACTCATTCATATTGATTCCATCAAGTTGACAAGATCTCAGTAGTACACAGGGGTTGTTTACAAATCAGAATCACTGGGAGAAACTTTAGCAGCTACTGCTACAGCACAAAATCAAACATTGATTTAAATGACCAAATATCATTTATGAACAAATTCGAAATCGAATTCACAGAAAACATGAAAATTTCTTCCTGACACTCTTGTATGATAAAAATGACATAAGCATGTTTTTAAGTTATAAAGGTAACTATGCAAAGCAAAGATTCACACCACAGCTAGGCACGTTGGAAGTCCACTGTGTGTGCAGGAAGTTTAGATGCTGAATTGTTCCTTCGAGGCTTCAGCTTTGGTTAGTCCTCTTTGGCTAACATAAACATTAACCACCTTTCTGAGTTTTGACTATGGCAGCACACAAGACCAAACAGCATTTGTTATTAAATAATCTAGAAGATTCCAATGACCTGAAGGAATGAATACAACGTTCCTAGAGTCCACATATTACACTGGGAGAAGCCCAACTCGACTTTTGAGGTATTATCAGTTTGTGCAAAGTACATGACGTGAATCTAATCTCCACACCTGTAAATGTCTTCCTACCTGGCACTCCTTGCAAATGCCAACATAAGACATTCACCTTTTTTGCCAGGGGGAATAAAAAGGCACGGTAGCATAATATACTTGATAGAAAAATATTTAAAGGTTTTAATTCTCTGAAAGCTGAGTTAACGTTTTATAATTACCCTTAGAAAACAGGGTATTGGGGAACAATACTAAAGTTTGCAAAATCAGTATAAAGTGTATTCACATTGTTATTAGATCCAGCGTCACTTTCACAAGTGAAAGGCAGCCACGCTTGGTGGGTGGAGCTGAGTCTCTGCCGGGCACAGAGTCGGGGCCCTGCTGCCCCTCTGGGCTGTGTGGTCACACTCTACGACATGCGCTCCTTGAAGAACCACTGCTGATGATCTGAGTAGGTGCAGTCTCGCAAGACGGGTATGAAACTGTCAGTGAACATCTTCTTCTCAGCCTGGACACATTTCTTAGACTGTCCATGAAAAAAAGAACCATCCTACAAAAGATTATATAGACATTGGGTATTCAAGAGAATGACAAACAACCCCTCAGATGGTATCTTTTTCCTTAAAACATGTTCCTAGGAGCTCAGGGTGAGTGTTATCACGTCAGGAAAATTTACTGAAGGGTAAGTGCATTGTTGGAAGGCACCTCAGGGCTGTCAGGGCAATGAGAGGGGTGCTGGCCTCTCCTAGGAGCCCTTTACAGCATCCAAAGCCACTTTGTCAACACCAGTGGTGCCACCTGCTGGCTGCTCTGGGCATCAGTCAGACCCAGCATTTCCCTACTGCTTTTCTTCCAAGAAATCGTGACCAAAGATCCTTTATTAATGTCTCTCACTTCTCTTAGGTCAACGAATTTCATCCCCAACAATCTGCCTCTCTTACAGGAAAGTCAGGAGAGATGGATTTAGTTCCAGCTTGGTTCAGATCAGCTGGGTGAGGCGGCAGGCCAGCTAGGGGGAAGTGGGTTCTACCCACCATGCCAATTCCCAAACCCCAAGAGACGATGACCCTCTTTATTGCCTCTCTCCTCTTTCCCAACTGCTGTGGAGTTAATTCAGCAAGTCTCTCTCCGAGTCCTGGAGTTTATCTTTTCCCTCCACCTCTCTGTTGTAAGCTGTGCACACCCAAGGAACCTACATGGCTGAACAGCAAACAGGCAACAGCCTGTTTCAGGGAAAGAAACCTTGGAAATAAAATTTGATGCAAAAGAATCTCTATAATATTAATCTTGCAAATCCTCAAAAGGGGTGACAAGCTGCCTTTAGAGTATTAAGAAAAATAATTAAAAGTATCCCTTTTACCCTTTAAACAATCTTACTTTTCCTTAAATGGCACCTGAAATCAATGATAAAATTTTAATGACACTCATGGGCTTACAACGGCTTCCTGTTGGAAGAAAGCAGAGAAGGTGAGGGCATCACAGAGGGGTCACCTTGGGGGTTACAGAAGTATTCTTCCCTCTTTTTATTTTTTAATATGAGATAGACAGCACTAGGGTGCTTGGCTTTTCCAGGTAGTCTCCAGAAACTTCACTGCTAATTATAACATATTCTACAGAAAAGCATCTTCCATCTTCTTAGACTTAAAACGAACCCATTTATAAGCAGCAGATGACCTGGAGCCAGGCTGGGAATGAAAGCTGACCAAGGAGACAAAAGAACTAATTTTTCTTTCGAATTCTTTTCTTTGGATTTTAAATGCCCCTATGTACTTCAGTGCGCCAAAGGCTATGGCTGATTTATGAGTGCCCTCATGAGCTGCCTGCCAATGTGGTGGGGCTAGAGCCTGCAAGCCTCAAGTAAGGCCCCTCTCCAAATCAACAATGATATTCTAACGGAGAATGGAAACCACCAGAGAGGTGCCTTCTAGGATATTATGCTGCAAGCAATAAGGACAATTTCTGGCCATGCATCGTATCCTTACTAGAGTTAGGCAAGGCTGCTGTTACTGTCGCCATTTTAGAGCTGGGAAAACCAAGCATTCAAGAAGTGGAGTGTCTTATGCCTAGATCTCACCTGACAGCCTCGCACTGTGGCTATTTGTTTCACTGATTTAAACCCTATTTCAGGGCCTCCCCGGTGGTGCAGCGGTTGCGCACTGGGCTGCGAGGCTGCCCGCACCCTCTGCAGCGCCGGTTCCATCCCCGGCTGCTCCCCGGCCACCGGAGGAGGGTCCCGCATGGCGTGCAGACCTCTCCTGCCGCCCGCTGCTCCCCTCAGCAGTGTACTTCGGTCCTTCTGCCTGCTCTGCTCCCTGCTCTGGCTCTGGTGAATTCTCTCACCCTCCCGCGCTTCTGACTGTACCCAGTGCATGTATAAATAAATAAATAAATCTTAAAAAAAAATTAAATAAAAAAAAATAAACCCTATTTCATCCTGCAATGCATTCAGGACCATTCCTATTCCCACCCCAGTACAGGGGCCGGTGTAAGGGAGATGGAAAGACCGAAAGGGGGCCTCCCCGGTGGCGCAGCAGTTGAGCGCTGGGTTGTGAAGCTGCCTGCAGCCTCTGCAGTGCCGGTTCCATCCCCGGCTGCTCCCCGGCCTCCACCGGAGGAGGGTCCCGCATGGTGCGCAGACGTCTCCAGCCGCCCGCTGCTCCCCTCAGCAGTGTACTTCGGTCCTTCTGCCTGCTCTGCTCCCTGCTCTGACTCTGGTGAATTCTCTCACCCTCCCGTGCTTCTGACTGTACCCAGTGCTTGTATAAATAAATAAATAAATCTTAAAAAAAAAAAAAGAAAGACCGAAAGGGAGTCAACAGGGAGGAGAGAGGGAAAGTGCTAGTTACAGAGGCAGGAGGCTGCAGGGCTCCAGGGCACCCAACCATCCCCCCAGAGCACCCCCAGGGGGTCACATCCCTGGGCCCCTATAGGACAAGCCAGAGGGAAGCTTTACTTCTATGCTCCCCCACCTCAGCAGCCCCTGGGACCCAGAAGACAGCAAGGAAGTGTTAGGGGGAAAAGGATGTCCTAAAGCTAATTCCATACAGGCTTTGTGGACTCCACCCCCACCCCAGGCCAAAGCCAAACACACTGAGAACTCCAAATCCCATCACCACCAAAGGGAAGGTGGCTGGGACCTGAGGGTGGGGTTAAGCAGCCAGACTGGTATAAAGCCAGACACATGGGCTTTGGAGGGGGTCCCCCCATTTTTGGCTCTCCACCAGCTCACAGAGTCCAGCCAGCTCTGAGAGTGCTTTTTGGGTTTCCAGGTCGCCAGATCAGGTAGGACACATTAAAGACTTCATTTCCCTATTTTCTCCCTGAATTGTACATTTTCCTTATTTCCCTTTCCCTTGTAAATAAACCTTTTATTAAACTTTTGTATGTGCCTGTAGTGGAGTATTCATAAGTCCCTTGTAAGCGCGCGGGTGAGGACCCACAGCCAGGCAACCCGTTCAATATCGGGGCTGCCCTATAACAGCAGGAATGGAGTACTTGCTCACCTCCCGCAGGAAGAACTTCTGATTCTCTGGGGCAGTTTCCTGGCAGAGATGCATGGTGAGAGTGTCGGCTCCCGCTTCCACAGCTAAGCAGGCCTCTGGTTGGTTGGTGTTGTAGCGCAGTTCATTCTTGGATGTGTACTCAAAAAACTAAAAATGGAGCAGCGGACATGCGTCAGTTACCCTCTAACACGGAAAGTGGGGCATTCACTGGATGAGAATGAACCTGGGGTCACAAGAGCCCATCAGTCTCCTCCAGAATGTGCCCCCTCATGTGGCAGACCTCTTGGCCATGAGCAGCAGATGCAAACTGGGGGCTATTCTTATGCCCACCCCCTTTGCTAGAGTGAGGGTGGTGTCTGGATCATCCACACCCACTGCGCCTAGCCCTGGGTTGGGGTTCAGTAGGGATGGGATGGATCTGAGGACATGCATCTTGAAGCTTTCAGCTGGAAGAATACCTAAAAAAGATGGAAGAACCAGAGTATGAATATGAAGTTGGAGGGACCTAAATTGTGAAAGTTTACTGTTGACCATAAGGTGGCTTAATATTCAAATGGAATTGGAATGACTCCAGGTTGGAAGAAAACTTGAGTTCCCTTCATCTTCAGGCATTTGATCCTCTCAGGATGGTCAGGCTTTGAAGGTCCAGAACCTCATCTCCTGGCTCATCTGGATCCTTGACTGGCCTGGCGGTGAGGGGCCCATTTGCTTTCCTGGGCTGGGAGTTCTGTTCTGCCCTCAGACCCTTCAGGAGTTGCTCAGTATGAAGCATAGCACTTAACCCAGATAGATCTGCCCAGGCCCCCAGCGAAGGCAATTACCCTAAACACTGCTTTGATGTGGGAGTATGCAGCAAAGCCTCTAATTCCCTGTAAGGACTAATTCTAAGGAAATCACCTGAAATGCAGATCTGTTGTTTTTTCCCTTCTCAACACCCCCCCCACCCCCCCACCCCCCCCCCCCAGGATTAGTGGCATAGGTTTAAAATTGCAAAACAGGAAGGTAGGGAATCTGTTAATATAACTACATGACAGGATACAGAGGCCAACAGAAATGATAATCTCAAAGGCTGTCTAATAATAAGCACGGCGACGTCAGCAGAAATAACAAAATATAAAACATATAAAAACTATTCAGAACGCATCAGACAAAGCCTGTGCATAAAAGAGATAGAAAATATGTCCTTATTTTAATGGTGGATGTTCTGGTCCCTTTAGCTCATTACTTGCTTCTTTTTATATTTCCCAAATATTCAATAATGAGCATATGTAACCTTTTTTTTTTTTTTAAGAGGCATGCTTTATTTATTTGTTTGCTGGTTTGTTTGTTTGTTTTGTTTATACAAGTACTGGGTACAGTCAGAAGCTCGGGAGGGTGAGAGAATTCACCAGAGCCAGAGCAGGGAGCAGAGCAGGCAGAAGGACCGAAGTACACTGCTGAGGGGAGCAGCGGGCAGCAGGAAAGGTCTGCGCGCCATGTGGGACCCTCCTCCGGTGGCTGGGGAGCAGCCGGGGATTGAACCGGCGCCGCAGAGGCCGCGGGCAGCTTCGCAACCCAGCGCTCAACCGCTGCGCCACCGGGGAGGCCCAGCATATGTAACCTTTTTAATAAAAAAACCAAACATTTAATTTTTAAAAAACACACACATTTCCTCTCATTTCCCTCTTTAGAACCCACACCTCGATCCTTGAACACAGAGCCTCCTGACATCCTCCCCCAGCCTGAGAATGTCAGACCTCAGAGAAGCAGCAGGTACCTGGTTCTGGCCCATCCCATGACAGGGGTACAGAATGACCTGGTGTCCCACGATCTGGTTTTCATTGGGAGGATTGTAGTCAAAGCAATAGCCACGTAGTCCCTTGCTCTGGAACTAAATAAAACATAAAGATGGTATTTTAGTCCACATATATATGACAATATATTCTACCCAATGCTCTGAGGGTAGTAAACGGATTGAGAAGAGTGCCCACCTCATGAATCAGACTCAAGGGTAAGAGCCCCTTATATTTCTAGTTTTAAAAATACATGTACAGAATCATGACCCCTATTTTAAGATGAAAAACATGATAAGCAGGGAGACTGACCCTTTAGTCTGGAGAACTCGTACCTCTTCATTTATCATTAGTACAGCCTTATTACTACACTAGTCCCAACATAGCTGAGCTGTCACATGTACCAAAGAGCTCCTGCTATTATGCAACTGCACAGAACACCAAATTGAGAGACCCAGCATTCCCTAGATCAGAGGCCCACAGTTCTAGATTACAGGAACAGTGTAATACAGGTCCTGCCACAAGTGGACATACCCAGGTCTTGGATCCAGGACCTCTGACTCCAACCAAATACCCTCTCCTCCGTCAGTCAACACTGTCTTCTCTAATGTCACCTCTAAGTTACCTTGTGGCTCTAAAACCCTTAAATCACTGTAAGAGTAAAAACCATGGGAGGTTCACTCTCCCTCCTTGGCCAGCTAGCAAAGGAAAACTTTAAAAACTAGGAGGAATCTGAATATGGGCTAGATAGTCAATGATACCATGACATTACTGCATGATGAGGGGTGCTGGTGGTGGAAACATGCACCGAAGTATGTAGCAGTGAAATAACACGGTGCCTGGACTTTGCTTGAGAAAAAGGAAAACAAGGGAGGGTGGGATAGAGGAGGAGGAGAGCCAGAGAGGCAAAAATCTTGATAATTTCAGTATCTTGACCACAGGCTTCATTATGCCATTCTTCTATGTTTCTTTGTGTTTCAACACTTCATAGTGAAGACTGAGTTGAGTGCATTCATAGCCTGCTTTGTATGTATCGAAGCTTCCAGATGAGACAACCACACTCCCTACCCACAGGACACAGCAGCAGAGACCTCGTTCCCTTGGCATGGTTCTTCACAAGCCAAGGCACAGGACATCTGAGTTGGCTTCATCTTAGAAACATTGAGGCTTTCTAAATAACAGAAATGACTCTCCTGCCCCACTACTGCTTTTGTGGATGCCCAAGTGGGAATTATTAACTAGTCTGTTCACTGAGGCTTGAATTAATGTGAGAGTGTTTAAGTGAAAAATAGGAAACAGAAACACAAATGAGTCAGAGTTTCCTCATCTATAAAACGGGAGGCTTATACTTTGCTAATCAAGATGGCATCTAGTGCTCACCTTCCAGACCAGAGCCCCAGACACAAGGGGAGAAGGTAGAAGAGTGAATGAAAAGGAGGGAGGGGTTAGAGGAAAAGGTCCCCACAAGAGCCTTTTCTTGCCCAGGACTTGTCCATCGACCTGGAGGCCAGCATGGCCTGCCCACCACACGTGCGCCTTGCTCACCATCCCGAAGAAGCCAGGCCTGTCTTCAGGCACATGCAGTTCTGGATACACATTCTCCAAAAACCACCTGAAGTCCTTACACTGGAGCTTCTCACGGAGCTGCCGCCTCTCTGTCACGTCCCCAAAGGGTTCCTGAGAAAATAACACAACGGTGAGCCCCTGCAGGTCACAGCATTCCTGTCACAGCCCCTCACCCAATGCCCGTTCGCTAAGGGTGGATTGCGTGCCATGCCCTGTGCAGGGGATAAAAACCAGCCCGAGAGAGAGCTGCAGCTCTCCGGCAGGACTGTGGCACCATCATTTCCCAGGTGCTCTCACTAGAGGGAGGAGCCACCAGGTGCCCGAGGCAAGGACACCAAGCACCTGCCTACGGAACCAGAGAGCCAAATCCTGGGCCTACCCCAGCCCACAGGACCAGCACATCCCTGAGCTAGTGGCCCCAGGTGTCACTGCTCAACCACTGACATCTGAAAACGTGCTCTCAAACACAGGCACGTGCTCCGGATGCAATCATGAATGGAAACTCAGGTGTTCGACATATTGAGTCTAAATACACACTTCTGACAGTAAGAGCAAAATGCTGCAATAATCAGCAGTTGTGAAAGTTAGTTTTATGTACAAAACTAATAATTAAGAGCTTTCAGATACTAAGCGAGCATCTACTTAACCTGGCAAATGTGCGGCCCCAGGAGCAATGCTGAGGGATGGCGTTACTCTCCTGGCGTGGTTCATGATATTAAACCATTCAAATTCAACAAGTTAAATATTTGGCAAAATAGTAATAGTGAGTCAAAGTGTCAGAAAAAAACATTCAGACTTCTAATTTCCCGGAAGGTCATTCTTTGATGAATCACCATGCTCTCATTTTAATACTGGACCATTGAGCATCCAGAGAGATGGTAGAGGCAGAGCCCCTGTGACATATTCTTCAGGAACCTTCAACAAGGGGGAACTGGGGTTCCAGACTGGATGACAGGAAAGAGCAGATGCTTCTACCCTGCAGCCTCAGGCAGGACAGAGGAAGCAATGACCCTGGAGCTCAGAGACAGAAAGAATCAAGGGGGAGGCCAGGGAGCAGGGCCAGGTGTCCAGCAGAACAGAGAGCAAGGAAAGTGAGGTCTATCGCAGTGCACAGGCGCCAGGCCCAGCTCTACCCACATCAGCTACCAGGCCATGGGCACGTTCCTTAATCTCCCTCTCTCCAAATTTCAGTTTTCTCCTATACAAAAATGAGGCTTTCAGAGCTAGCCTGGCAGGATGCTGAAAGGGTACAGGGAGGAGACTTTCATCAAGCAGCTAGAAGAGAGTCTTAGAGCAGGCCTTCTTGCAAGCCAGGTGGCCCTACTAGTTATGTGAATGCACAGGAAATGGACGCCCTGTCCCAAGGTGTGCTGGACTGCACAGGGGCAGCATGGGGGGTTGGGTGGGAAGGGTAAGGGGTCTGAATCCTGGGATGTTTCAGGAAAGAAGAGGCAGATCCTGCATGCTCAGGAGCCCGAGGGCAGAAGCAGAACAAGGCTGGAGGCGGGGGAGAACAAGTTTGCTGAGATATTTCATCTTGAGGCTCATGCCTCAAGATGGCCTGGAGCATGGGCCAGTCTCCCACAAGTCAATGGGAGTGAGGAAGGGGGAGGAATTGTCTCAGCACAGTGGGTGGTCAGCATCTATGGGGGGCAAACCACGTGGCTGAAACCTCAACACTCCATCACTCTCCTCTCATGAACTGCTTGGCCAGGCCTCCCCCAGGGCAAGGTGGACCTGCACCTGTTAGGCCGTGGGCCCCACCTTCAACACCTGCCACACCTGGTAAGGGGAGCAGAAGGCAGGGTTGACTGGCCCACTGGCCTCTTCTCTGTCTGGAAATGGAAGCAAAACAGACTCTCATTTGGGAAGAAGTGGCCTCTGGGGCTCGTGGACAAGTCAAAGGGCCAATAAGCAGCTCAGGATGGAGACCCCAGACCACCAGCTAACGAGGCAGTCATGCCCCTGAACAACAACTTCAGGATAAACAACTGCACCTTAATTTGTACACTGTGTGAGGACTCAGTCCCACATGACAAAGGGATAAGCCTGCTGTTCCAACATCGGAGGAGGGATGCATAGCTAGCATGTGAGACAGGCGCTGTCAACAGCCCACAGCCCACGCGCATTGTTGGCTGAGACTGCATTTGCATGTTTGCCTATTTGCTAAAATGTATTCGTAACCTCAAAATCAATACTTGTGTTGTCTTCTCGTTTTCAGTCATTTGCAGACATGTTCAGAATGTTGAAATGTTTGAGTCACCAGCGAGTCTGTTCCCAGCTGAGGTCTTGTTTCAGCTCTCACACAGTGAACAAGTGTCCTGTGGACAGTTGACCACGTTTTTCAGATTTCTGGGCTTTGTGCTGGGGGTTTGAGTTGAAAATGGTCCCCAGGCATAGTGTTGAGGTGCTGCCTATAGTTCTTCAGTGCGGAAAAGCTCTGATATGCCTTTTGGAGGGACCAGGTCAGTCAGACAAGCTTCACTCAGGTATGAGTTACAGAGGGACCCTGGCTGTGAGTTCAATATTAATGGATTAACCATACTAAATAAGGTAGCTTTTAACAGACAGACAAAAAACCAAGTTATTTGATTGGCTAGTTGAGAAATATGTGACCTGAGGCTCACAGGTATCTAACCCTGCCTTGCCCTAGAAGCAATAGCTCAGTATCCTCTAATTCCAAGTTTGCAGTGAATAGAAAGTCTATTGCTGTGAGCAAAAAGAATCAACTGTATATCATTTGTAAGTGAAGGAATGTTTCCTCATTCTTGTGTCATGACTTCCAATTCCTATTTTATTTTCAGAACCACTTCTCTTTGGTACAGAGATCAGAATTAGCTGTTTCTGTTTGGATGAAGCTAGATGGGGTGCAGGAGGGTGGGGAACTCACCAAGCGGGCATGAGGATTGCGATGGTAGTAGAGCTCTTTAAATTCATCCATCCACACTTCGGCTGCACGGACACTGTTGGCCAAAGCCTTTTTGCGGGAGTAGGGAGCTTGCTTGGGGAAAACGTGGCCGACGTGAGAACATGGGTGTGTCTCCAGGATCCCACCGCATTGCCAGATCTGCGCACAGAGCAGAAGGCCAGTTCGTGAGTGGGCAGTGTGGGCTGTAAGTCCACATGCCTGCAGCAAGGAGGCCGGGCACACGGCTGTCATGATGAACACTGCCAAGACATCACCCTCCAGGGGGCAGGAGGCACATCCCCCACACATGTGGGACAGAGAACACAGTCAAAGAGCAAGAAAGCAGCCCAAAACAACCCTCAGAACCCAGACCCCCAGTCCATGCACTGAAACTCATGCACTTGACTCACAGGGGTGCCCATAGTTGACCTTGCTGAGAACACATTTAATCATGTAAAACAGGCTGATTACCTGATCTCCTAGCCACAGAAGATAGGAAAGCAGCGAGTAAGAAGAGAGGTTTGGAAGGGAGAAAAGAAGAACTTCTAGAGGCAGGCAGAGCAGCCTGACACCTAGGGAAGAGGCAGAAAGACCATTAAAAGCACTCCCCAAAACACCATGGGCTGAGCCATCTGGGGCCATTTCATGCCGAGGCATATCGCTATGGACACTCATCATCCCCAGCATGGATGACCAAGGACGGCAAGGGCTTGAACCGTCAGCAGAAGGCCACGTGTTGTCTAGTAACTTATTTTTACCAAGGAAGGAAGCCATATAATGCTCTTTTCTCCTCAATAAAATGTTATTGAAATTTTCAACTTTCAATGGAAAGGCAAGAATATTCATGGAAGGTTTTGATACTTAAAATGCAAGACATAGTTAATGGGACAATCTACCTTTGGTTGCTCAAAGGGGCACCTTGAGTCAGAAAGAGCAGAACCAGTAGGAGGACTCATTACAAAAGCAGACTCCTGGTCCCAACAGTGCACCTACTGAATCTGACTTTCTGGAGAACTTGTCTAGAAATCTGCCCCTTTCACAAGTTTCCTGACCATTCTTATAGGTATCCAAGTCTGAGAGTCACTATGCTAAATAATGAGGTTACTTCACGAGCAGCTAAGCAAATCCCAGCTCCTATCGATGGGAGAAGATGGCAGGGACCTGTATTTCTATTAGTCTCTGCAATTTGCCCTTTGAGTGACCTTGAGCAAGTCTTGTCCTAGACCAAGCCTTAGTTCCCCCTCCTCTGTAGAGTGAGAGAAAAGAACTAGGTGCCGTGCAAGGCCCTTTCCTGCCCCAAATCTATTAAATACACACACACACACACACGTATGTTTAGAAGTTTATATAAGACAAGCATGTTTATAGGATGCAAGGGCCATTATATTCTTTCAGGACCAATGGATCAAGTGCCAATAAGGAGGCAAAGTTCACCAGACCTTCATAAAATCCCATCAGAGAGAAGGAGAGCAAGATTAAAAATGAACTAACAACTATAGTACTTACCCTAAAGGAGAATTCGAGGTTTTCTCCGCCCCAAACTTCCATTCCTGTATCATAAGACCCCAGATATTCAAAGTATTTCTTACTCACAGCAAACAGTCCACCAGCCATCGTTGGAGACCTAGAAAAGTATGATACCGTGTTTCAATGCCAGCAGCGGGACACCATCACGGTTGGTTGAACTTCCTTGCTTACAAGCGGGTGGTCCACTCACCATCTCATAGCCTATGGAGTTCAGGCGCTGGGCCTGGTGCTAGGCTGGCCTGCCCTGGAAAGCCCTCAGGCATCTCACCAGGCAAGCACAGGAGCCTGTGTGATAACTGTGTTAACTAAGGTCAACCCAGGGCCCTTTGTCAATACCAAAGAGGACATGGGGCAGAGGTGAGGGGTCAGGCTAAGTTTCCTGAGAGCAAATCTGCAGGACCAAGGGAGGTTAGCCAAGATAAGGAGTAGAATAGTACTCCGAGAAGACACCAGCTAAGGATGAGAGAAACCCTTGTACTTTTAGATGCATGGACAAGGATAGATGAAAGAGAGTGTGTTCTTCTTGAGGATGGCAGATTCTGGGCTGACATGGCACAGTCACACAGTAAGAGTAGAGGTACTCACTGATGCACTCAGAGGCCAGTGAGCAGTGGACCATAAAAGGCAGCTCTGGCAGCTCCCCCAGGGCCCATTCCTCTCCTGCCTGAGTGGTGTGCCTTGCAGCACTGGCCTGCTTCTTCAGCCAGCCTTGTTTTCTCCCTACCAGACTCATCCAAAAGGCAGCACTGCTTTCAGAAATAGCCCAAGGCTTCTATCCAATCACAGCAGAAAGCCGTAAGGTCAACACAGAGATACAAAAGAATAAATTTGGAAATACATAACATTAACAGTCCAACAACTTAAAACTTTAAGATCCTCCAGTAGCAGTTCTGGGCCTTCATAAAGTATTAGTTTTGTCACTCCAAGCTCTGAAGAATCTGAGAAAAGTACAGCAAGATTCCTTATAGGAGGGAAGGTTCTAAAATACAAAGCACTTTCACCTATGTCCACCTGAAAAGTCTAGAAAACAGGCAAGGTGGATATGCCTGATCTATTTCTCAGGTAAGGAAACAGGTCCAGGGACAGAGTGGAAGGAGGGGGGGGGGGTGTCAGCTGGCCACATCACTCAGCATGGGGTTGGGGAGGTCATGGGAGTACATGTCAGTATCACAGTGGATACGTGGCCCTGGATAAGACCCTCCCTTCTCAGTGCCTCAGTTTCCAAACCTGTTCAGTTCAGTGAGGAGTTGAAGAGAATGCTCCCTAAGGGCTCTGACAGAAGCCTAGGCACCACCCTCAATTCCTCTCTGCCCCAATTCCTACTCAATTTTTTCAACATCTCTAGAATGTACCATCTCCATCCATCTTCTTCCGCACTATCATTCCTGACCTGGAAGACTGCAAAGCTCCTAATAGAGTCCTTCCTGCCATCCTGGCCCTTCCAGGCCCCTCACCATGTGCATCCACCACATTCTTTAAAGAATACAACAGACAAAGGTTATTTCCAGCTCAAATGACTTCAATGGCTTCCACCCTCTTATGGGAAAGTTCAAACTCCTTTCTTGGTTTCAAGGCTGGACACGACTTGACCCAATCCATCTCTCCAGCCCCATCTCTTGACACTGTCTCCATACTTGGTCCATTCTAGCCATCAGTGGGTCATCTCAAGGGAGGAAGAATTAAAAATTCTATCTACCAAATGTGGGTACAGATCACAGACACCCTTTCTGGCTCAGTACTCCAGTAGTAAGTACAACTGAAGTCTGACTTTTGTTTTTCTTTCACATCCGTCTTCCATTCGGTCATGAACTTGGAAGAGGAAGAAGAAGCCAGACTATTCAACACCTCAAGAAGGTCAGCAAGTATGAAAGTTCCCCTTAAGCTTATTCTACTTGAACCCAGGCTCAACAACTGGCTAAGCTGGCTCTACGACTCCAAAGTCCACTCACTTCCCCCGCATCAAAAGGGGGCTGACTGAGTGTCCTCAAAATGATGAACATAAAATTGACATATGACCCAGCAAATCCACTCTAGGTATAAGTCCTAAAGAACTAAAAATATGGAGTCAAACACAGAGCAGTACACCAATTTCAAAACAGCAGCAATATTCAGAATAACCACAAGGAAACAGCCCATCAACAGATGAATGAGCATGCAATGGAATATTATATATCCACAAAAAGGGAAGAGTTCTGGAGTTCATAATGAAAATATGTTGAGGGAAAGAATTCAAACAAAAAAAGGATAAATACTGTATGATTCCACTTATATGAGGTATCTAGAATAGAGAAACTCATAGAAACAGAAACAATAGAAATCACCAGAGGCTGTGGTGGGAAAAAAGGGTATAGAAAGAGTATCCATAAGGGATCATGAAATACTTTTGGAAATAAATAGAGGTGTGGGTTGTACAACATCATGAACGTGCTTGATGCCACTGAATTGCATACTGTAAAAAGGTTAAATTAGTCAATTTTATGTTGCACATGTTATCACAATCTTTTTAATTAATTAATTATACTACTATAAAATCCATGTGCAAAGCAAAGATTTTTAGTAAAAACAAGGAAGGGGAATGGGCTATAGCTAACCATCCCTCCAGAGGGCTGGCAGGTTTACCCAGATGCAAAGGCAAGCTGACCTGATGACATCGATGGGGGACCGCATCTGCTTCCTCTCCCTCTCGGGAACCACGTGCCATGTGAACACCAGCCTCCAGTCGAAACCGCCGATCTGGGGTTCTCCGGAGTTACCCAGGTACTCGAAGGTGTTCCAGTCAATCACATCAATCACAGGGCACACCACTGCCTTCTCCTCTTCATGGATCCTGCAAACACCCAGACACCCAATCTCTCCATGTTGCCTAGAGGTAGAGGACATTTAAGAAATTTGGGGGTGAACCTTCCTCACACTATTACTAGGAAATAGGAACTCCAGTGTGAGAAAGGCCTACTACTTCTCTCATTCCAGGTGTCTACAGCCATGTCAAATCATGGGGCGCCAATCTTGGGAGGGGTATATGGGAGGCAGGGAGCAAAGAGCCTGCAAAGTCCCACAGCTTTAGGGCCACCCTGGTGGCGCAAGGGGCTAAGCACCCCACTATGAAGCAATCCACAGCTTCTGAAGCACGAGTTCAATCTCCGGCCAGCCAGTGAGCAATCCACATGGCCAAGCAGACCTCTCCTGTCTCGCCCACTGCTCCCCTCAGCACTGTGCTTCAGTCAATCTGTCTGTTCTGCTCCCCACTCTGTCTCTCGTGAATCCTCTCACCCCACGCATCTTTGGCCTGTACCCCAGCTCTTGTATGCATAAAGAAATTAATCTTTAAAAAAAAAAAGTCCCACAGTTTTAATAGTCTCTCATTCTATCTATGGATTATTCTGGCTAAACATGAAACCCTCTATGAAAATCAAGATATGTAAAAGTCAAAAGTAAATTTTAAAACAGAAAGCAGATTTTCATCTCTCAAGATTGCAAGAGGCTTTGTCATTTAATCACAATGAAACATATTAAAGTCTAGAAATAATGATCTCCTTATAAACAGAGAAACACCCAGACCAAAAGGTCAGCTTTGGAGTTAAAATATAATTATTTTTAAGATTATATTTTTATTTATTTACGCATACAAAACTGGGGTACAGGCCGTAGGTGTGGGGGTGAGCAGATTCCAGAGACAGAGTGGGGAGCAGAACGGGAGGATCCACGGAAATACACTGCCGAGGGGAGTAGTGGGCAAGTCAGGAGAGGTCTGTTGTACCATGTGGGTAGACCCCTGGCCTGGTTGGGGATCGAACTCGTGCAGCAGTGGCTGCTGACAGCTTCACAGTGCTGAGACTTAACCCCTTGTACCACCAAGGAGGCCCAAAATATAAATTCTAATACTACCCCTTATTTGCTGTAGGACATCAGCCAAGTCATCTAAACTCTCACAGCCTGTAGCCTCATGGGTAACACTGGAAATAATAACTGTTCATAAGTGAGCGCAAGGCCTCCCTGAGGAACCTGTAAGATGGCTACTGCTACTCATGCCTATTACTGTGAAACATTACATAGACTGGAAGATGCCTATGTGATGCATCTATTCTCCCCGGAGTCCCTACTGCCAGTCCTGTCCCCCTTCAGCATGCTCTAGACTGTGTTTCTTTGTATTTGACAACACAGCAGAAAGATGAACTGAGACTTTCTCTGGGTTGTTTGAGGGATAGTTATCTAAAATCTAAGATCTATAAGTCATAACAGTCCTACAAAAGAATGGTGTGAGGAAATAGAGATCAACCACACGTGAGTCATAAATGTCCTTAGAATAGCACCAGAATGATAGAGGCATGACAAACACCACGCTGGGGTAAGAATTAACTTCAGGGGGAATTGCATGATTCAGAACACATGGTTTGCGCTGGAGACTCAAACCTGTGAGTTCACGAAAATGAGGAAGCTGGAAACTGAGTATCCACCAACATCCCAATCTTTAAGTCAACTGAGGGCATTATTAAAAGGTTGAAAGGGGGGCCTCCCTGGGGCACAAGGGGTTAAGATGCAACCTATGAAGCAATCCACAGCCATTGCAGCATGAGTTCAATCCCCCGGCTGGCCAGAGAGCAACTCACATGTTGCTGCAGACCTCTCCTGACTCACCCGTTGCTCCCCTCAGCAGTGTGTTTCAGTCAATCTGCCTGTTCTGTTCCCCACTCTGTCTCTGGTGAGTCCTCTCACCATCCACACCTCTGGCCTGTACCCTAGTTCTTATATGCATAAATAAATAAATCTTAAAAAAAAAAAAAAGGTTGAGAGGTCAGATCCAGGAGGCAGGTTCAAAGATGCTGCAAGCCATAGCAGAGATGTCCAAGGACTTGTGACTTGCAATTGAGCTGTTTAAAACCATGGGAAGCCTAATTTTCTAAGAAAAGGAAAACTGCGGGAGCCAGCATTGGCAGAAAGGACTCTTAATCCTGGTTAGAGAATGTGCAGGCCCGGTGGCAGCATGCCCCATGGGGGCGCTACCCACCTCTGGGACACAGCCGTTCTTTGCTGTAGGGCATCTGGCAGCTCTGGTCCCAGAGCACACAATGCCAGAAGCACTACCTGGTTGACATGACAACCAAAAACATTTTACATCCCCAGAAGTCCCCACAGGGAAGGATTTACTGGTCTTGGTTGAGACCATCTGAGGGTCAGTCTGTAGTCTAATGTATCTTAACTCTGGAGCATACCTAAGTCCCTAGGATGCTTTAGAAACACCCAGAAGTCCAGGCCTCATCCCCAGAGATACAGATCCAAATAATCTGCCCATAGAATTAGTAGGTCTAAAAGTTCCCCAAGTGTTTCTAATGGGCAATCAAGGATGGAGAATCCCCTCACTTCCAGGTATGGAGCAAAGGCTTGTCACTTGGAAGGGCTGCCTCACTTTCCAAAGCAGGGCTAGAGTGGAATTCTAGGCAGCATTAGCATATCAGAGAGGGGTAAAGTGGCTGCCCCATGCCCAGCAGGGGTGGGAGCAGGGCAAATCTACCAGCCCAGGTCCAGAGGAAGAACTCTGTCCCTATGTTCTAGATAATCTCAGACTCTGCCAGCAGCCTGAGGAACCCTGAGTCCTTGCTGCCGGTGAAGCCTATCAGAGCTGAGGGGGAGAAAGAGGATGCAGTGGCAGTCACAGGGGACAAGGGCCTAGGACAGCAGGCGGAAGCTTGGTTTCATCCAGGTAGGGAAGCAAGTGGATGTCAGCTCTTCCATATAATCAAGCAGCCAAGCACTGGGGGCTATGGAAAGCAGTTTGTCAACTACAGAGACCCTGATCCTCCAGCCTTTCACTCCGTCCACATGGGGAGACCAGAGATCCCCCCCCTCCCCAGTCCTTCCTCTCCCACCTGGAGGAGCTTGGGGTTTGCCAGCCTAGCTCCTGACTTCTGTGATGCAGAATAAGGATCATGGGGAGGGGGGGGGGGCGTGGTGAAAGAAGCAAGAGACCAGAACAAAGTCTGGTGAATGTGGTTTGGGGACGGGCAGTTTGGGACTGTCAGAATAAGCTACCAGACATCATGGGGCATGGCCTTGAAACAGGGTCACATTATGTTTCACGACTCCATAAAAAAGTAAATTGGAAAGTATATTTTACAACTAGATAGGTATCAAAACAAACATAACCTAGTCTAGATAATTATATATTATATTCTTTTTTTCCTTCTCATTTTATTTATTTATTTTTTTGCTTAAAATGTTCTTTTATTGATTTGATAAAATTTGGAAAGTATAGAAATAAATTACAAAGAAGAGACTAGGAACCCTACAAAATGGCACCACCTGAAATAATCCTTAGAACATCATTTTGCTAGTCTCTCATTGCTGTATGCACATACTTACACACATGAGCATTATATATATGTACATGCATGCAGAGACATTATTTTTGTTCCTAAAATGTATATTTTTGTTGTTTTTTAATATTTTATATAAAATAAAATATTATATATATGAATATATATGAATATATATAAATATATATTTTTATATATGCATATATATGAATAATATATATTAAGATATATGAATATATATCTTAATCCTTCTCATTTTAAAAGAAATAAACATGAAAAAACTTTTTTGGGAGTCCCTTAAAGTTTCATGGGGCTGAAGCATCATAGGTTTTGGATGTAATGGATTAAGTCAGCCCTGCCGAAGGAAATACACCAAAAAGTATATTCTCTAGGAGTGTGATTTGATAGTGGCAATATTTTTTTTTAGTGTTTTTTACAATAAACATGTATAATACACAGTAGTAAGATCAAATACTCCCACATTCTGGCAAATTCTAAGCACTGTCAGGTATTAATTCATTTAACGGCCTCCAGCCTGATGAGGTTGGGGCTATTACACACCCACTGGTGGAAGAAGGGTGCCCAGGGGTGGGGGCCGGGGGCCTCCCAGAGGTAGGGGGCACCTCATCTTCCCTTGGCCTCTCATGCCACGTGATGGATTTGTTTCTGAGTCCATGCAGTGGAGCCCCTCCACGCACCTCTGCAGCAGTGGCTCCAGCCAGCCCTCATGGCACTCACAGTGGCAGTCCAGGAAGGTCAGCACCTTGCCCTTCGCTGCGGAAGCCCCCAGCAGCCGGGCACGCACCAGGCCCTCCCGTTTGGTGGCCCGAATCAGGCGCACCTTGGGCAGCTCGGCCAGCTCAGCAGCCAGGCGCTCCTTCAGGTGCTCTGGGGAGACAAGAGGGACAGCAACGTCAAGGCCAAGCATCCCAGACCCTGTCCCCACAGGGCTCCCCTGGTCCCTGCAAGACTCTGTCTGACAGGACTGCCATTGTTCTATCACTGGGGTGTCCTCACCTCACCCAGAACCGAGCCTGAAAGTGGCCCAAAAGCCCAGGAAAGCTAGGGTGGAGAAATTCCAGAATCACCATAGGCCCCTCATCAAAACACTGTGGAGCCCCTACACCTGCCCGAGGGTATTACATCAGCTTTGTGATGTGAGAGAGAAATCAATTTTTATCTCCAGTAAATCACTGTTATTTTGAGTCTCTGTGAGAACAGCCAAACACACCCGCCAATTAGGATGTACACACCAGGCTTTGAAGTCAGACAGACAAGGCAGAGCCTGAAACAGCAGATGCCTGAGTCCTGAAGAAGTGGAGCAGAGATGGTGATTTGGTGTGAAACAGGCTCTAGCAACTAAGCCCACAGCTCTCCCTGCTGCTACACCTTGACATCTCCCTCCCTTAGCTGCCCTCGCTTCAGCAAGTTGCCAAAGATCTGCTGGCCAACTCCTATTCCATCCACCAGGCAGCCCCTGCCCTCCTGCTCCTACCCTCACAGCCCTGCATAGGCTCTCCTCCCCTCCGGCTCATGTATAAGCCTCACCTGCCTCCCAGGCCCTAGCTGATCTGGCCTGCCCACCCTGTCTGCTCCCACATCACCCCCCCAGTGGGTGACCTGCCCCAGAGAATGGCAGCTCCTTCCAAACATGCCACTGCCAAGATGATCCCAAGATCATCTCCACGATTTTCACTGAGCTGCCTCCTCTGCATTCTAGCTTCAGTTTAAAGACCACCTCCTCAAAGAGGCCTTCCTGACCTCCAGCCAGAGGGGACCCTATCCCCAGGCTCCACTTGCTCTCCTGCTTTCATGTTTCATATCAGAGCTCTATTTTTGCTGCACAATGTTATATTAATTAAGCTGTGTTTCTTTATGTGATATGTTATGCTGTGTTCTTTCCATGTGTATTGGCCCACTCCACCCACATCAGCAGAATATGTGTTTTATGAAAGCAGGACCTTGTTATGCGTCCCATAGAACACCCAGTGCCTGGAACAGAGCCCGGCACACAGTCAAAACTCAAAAAATGTCCAGTGAATAAACAAAGGGCTGGCTCTCGGCTGCATGTGAGTTGCTGGATCTCAGGTCACTGGTCAGGTCCCTCTCAGTGGAACACCTCTCCCTGGCTCCAGTTCTCTGATGGGGTATCCCCTTTTATCTCATCTCAAACTCCACATGTCCAAGAGAAAGCTCTTCTCTCGCTCCTCGGCCTCTCATGCCACGTGTTGGGTTTGAGAGCCCAGCCCTGTCCCTCCTGGCCTGGGTGGTTTTTCCAGCATTCCCTTCCCCTCCCCTCTGCTACCCGACTCTAAGCCTCCATCTCTCGCTGGGCCACCTCAGCAACCCCCTGTAGTTTCCATACTCTGGTCCAAAGGGACCCCCACCCCCAAAGGCTAAAACTGCTCTCCTGCTTGAAGCACTGCCTGGCTCCCCCTGCCCTGAGGACAAGAGTCACACCTCAGCCCATCCAAACCCTTGCCCTTTCCCACCAAGCCACCTCTCTGCTACCAGGACTCCCTGAAGCAGCTGGCTCTCCAGACCCCCTGGACGCCTGCAGATTCTACACAATCCACATAGCATCAAACCTCACACCTTTTCACACTCTGTCCACTCCACACGGCACACCCTCCCTCCATATTTGCTGCCCACAAACTACTCAACTTTCAAAATTAAGGCAGCAAACACTCCTTCCTGAGCACCCAGGGAGCGAGTCCCTCTCCTCGTTTTACCCTAGCACCATGTGAGAAGTCCTCTTTTATCACATCTGTGTCCCCCTGCCTCTGAGACCCAGAGGGCAGGGACTGGGCACAGGAGAGCAGGAAGGAAGCCCCTCCTTACCAGGCCTATCCTGCACCTCCCATGTCATGTCCTCAGCCCGCAGGCGATGTCACAAGGACAGGTCCTCCAAGAGCTAGTGCTGGGGCTTACCTCTATCGCTGTAGTCATCCACGAGGATAACTTCTTCTAGCAAGATGTCTGGGGATGTCTCGAGGACACTGTAAACTGTCCGGAGGAGAGTTGACCAGGCTTCATTATAAAATGCAATAATAACAGATGTAGTGGGCAAATCATCATAATCGTATTTCTTTTCTTTGCACCTGCAAATACAATGCAACTTTAGAAATCAAGACCCTGCTGCTGACTGCATGGACCAGGCCCAGCTTGTGGCTGGGGTAGAGCAGAGAGGACAAGGCCACAGGCTCTCATAAGGAAAGAGAAATAATAATCCTCCAGAAGCCCCCACCTCTTGATTCCACTAGAAGCCCCAGCAGATTCAAGGCAGGGTTTTAAAACGATGCCCAATAAGCTTATACTATGGGATATTGTTTTCCAGCTTTAAAGTAATTTTCAGATTTGAGTAACATACAAACTAAGCGGCATCCAAAAACTGTCACTTCTCCCTCCTCAACAGCTCTTCTATCTGTCCACTCCCTCCCAATCCCACTGCCAGACCTTTGCCTAGACTGTGCCCTCTCCTCCTTTCTCTGCTTGGCGAACTCTGTCCTCTTTTGAGAATAACTCAAACTACTCTCCTGTGGGAAAGCCCTGGGGCCACCTGTCTGTGTAGATGCTCACTCCAAGGTGCTCCTCCAGGCCCCTTGAGGCCTCCATGTCAGCAGACCTCTCTCACGGTACTGTCTCTCCCAGCACCATCCCTGCAGAGGATGCTGAACAAAGGAGATGTGCGGAATACGTAGGCCAGAGTCAGCACTGGCACTTAAGAACATTCCAGAATGGCACTGAGTCCACTGTCTCTGGGAGTGAGTCCCAACTGGCAATGACAGGAACCAATAAGTTTCGTCTTTGTTTTGGAACGTTTTCTTTTTTTTTTTTTTTTTAAAGATTGATTGATTGATTGATTGATTTATACAAGCACTGGGTATAGTCAGAAGTGCGGGAGAGTGAGAGAATTCACCAGAGCCAGAGCGGGGAGCAGAACAGGCAGACTGACGAAGTACACTGCTGAGGGGAGCAGGGGGCGGCAGGAGAGGTCTGCGCACCATGTGGGACCCTTGCTGGTGGCTGGGGATCAAACTGGTGCTGCAGAGGCTGCGGGCAGCTTCGCAGCCCAGTGCTCAACCGCTGCACCACCAGGGAGGCCCTGGAAGGTTTTCTTTTACTTTGCACACAGGTTCCCTGGTTGATAGAGAATTCTCTCCATAGAGTGACTGATGACAAATTCTCCATATCATCCCAGAACAGGACAGTGCAATGGAAATCATCAGTAGGAAGGGACTGACAGCAAGTGAGTAGGAGGAGAAGCCCCAGAAGACACCAGAAGACCAGGGTTTGAGTGCTGTTCTGGCCAAAAGTTCACCCAAGGGAGGGACTGCATATAGACAAGGGGAGAAATGCTGAAGACCAGCCAGGTTTTCGGCAGAAAGGGATGGCTTACTGACAAGCGAGTGGTAGATGACAGAGAAGGAGTGACAAACAGGATGTGGCATGACACTAACACCTGCTGATGTCAGGGCACCAGACCAGTCAGTCTCCAGTATTTCCTGATTTCCCACTGCAGGCCGTATAGGCAAAGCCCATGTCCACCCAGCTTACATTCAGGGGAAAAATAACCAGGCAAACAAACATATCAAGAATTTCAGAAAGTGCTCGTGCTATGAAGACAATGAAAGAGAAAGCAACTAGCAAGGAGAGTGGGATGGGGCAAAGGGAGCAACCCCAGAACACGTCACCAGGGAGGGCTTCTCACAGGGGGTGACATTTAGGATGAGAGACTGAGAGTGAGGAATAAAAAAGTTGCTCTAAAAGCTGGGAGTGTTAGAGAAATTCAATGTCGTATCAATGTCTTTGATTTGATAACTACAACATGGTATCACAAGAGAATGACCTTTTTTTAAAGAAAATACATGCTGACATAATAATGGAATAAAGGATTATTATCCCTGTGATTCATTCTCAAATGTCTATATTACAGTATATAAAAAGAGAAAAATTCAGTAAATGGACAAAATAATGATGGGCAGATCTAGGTGAAAGATATGCAGGCGTTCATTGTGCTATTTCTTTAAAAATTTTCTCTAGGTTTGAATTTTTAAAATTTAAAACTTTAATAGAAAAGGAAGGAAAAAGTTTTAAGCTTGCCCAAACACCGAGCTGATTCTGATCTATAGGTATGTCTTTCCAGAAGCCCTAACAAAGGTGCTCTCCTACCTCATCCTTTCCCACTTCCTCCTAAGCAGCTGTCATCCTCTAAATATGTGTTATAGCAAATGGAAAACACATATATGTATGTGAACAAAAATATTAACAACTGTGTCTGGATTCAATAAACCCATTAGAACTAGACAGAGTAGAGAAAAGCTGAGTCTGCCCCTAGAAGGGCCAGAAAGAATTGTTTACACTGCATGAAAATGGCTTTTATGAGACTGAAAAATAAAGTTTTTCTCTTTAAAAACAGTTAAGCTAAAATGTAGTATCAAAGATGCGTTGGGACAAAGAAAAATAAATGGACATACGACAGAGAAGTAAGGTTTTCAAAAATAAAGTTTATTCAATGTAAGGAACTGTCCTTTCATCTGAAATCATATCCTCACCGTTTGGGATGAAAATCTATTTCTTCTCATAACGAGAACAAGTGGGAGGGTGGACAAAGCCCTATTTGACCAAACAGAGCTGAGACCATATGGCAGTCCCGCCTCAGTGTTCTTGTTTATGTGTTTTCACTGCTCCACGAAAACTAAAAGCTTCAAGCCATTGTTCTAGAATATCTAGGGGGATCTTTATTTGTGTCTGCTTCAATCAGAGGATGCTGGGTACCAATTTGACAATACATATCCAGTTTTAAGACGTTCCTCTTCTCTTTGATCTTACAGAAATGTAGTTACGATTTTCTCCTTAAAAAGGATAATCAGAGAAACCCTAAAGGGGGCATGGCACAAAAATTTTCCTGCACAGCATTATTTTTGGTAGCAAAAAGCTGTAAACGATTGCCATATCCAACAGGAAAGAAGCAGTTCAAAACTGCAGGGCACGCCAACATGAAGAAATACTACACGGCCACCCAAAATACAATACACTGTCAATAGGATATTCAATGATAAAGGAGAGTAGTCACATTAAAATGTTAGATCAACAAAGAAGGGCACAAATCTATAAAGAGCATTAGGGCCAACTCTATAAACAACGTGTGTGTGTGTGTGTGTGTGTGTGTGTATACATGCTCACATATAAACAATAAACAATATCGAGAAATAAGCCAAAAAATGTTAACAATGTCCATCTCTGAACAGTGGAGTTATCACAGATTCTTATTTCCTTATATTTTTTCTACATTCTGAAATTGTTCTACAATGAGCACGTACCATTCTGGGAATCAGAAAGAAAGATTACTTTTTAAAAGCTGGATCATATTTCTTTAGCTTCCATAGCAAATGACTTCATTGAGCAATAATTCAATATTCTCCCCTCGGCTTTTTTCTTGGCTTGGTAGTTTCTTTCTTTCTTTAAAACATTCCTTAAAGGCCTTCTCCTTCATGAAGTTCAATATATCCTGCCAGGAAATCTCTAAGAGTCCAGGAAAAATACTCTCCCCTTTTCCTGACAGACAGAAAGCTGTGCATCCTTCAATCAAAAAAGGATACATCACTTCAGGGTTCCAGTTTTATCTTGGGTACAAAAAGAGACTCAGGGACAAGTTCACAGTTCAATCTTAATAAGTCATCTTTACTTTCTGGTATAATTCAGTGCTTTGTGAGGGCAGGGGCTGGACTATGTGTCTGTATTTTTAGCACACTTTGTACTGTACCTGGTAACAATGGTAACACACACTGAGGGCTTACTATCAGCTGGGCAGTGTGCTAAGCATTTTACAGGCATTACTCCATTTAAACTTCCTAATGAGTGGTTGCAGTATCTCCAAAACACAATATCTCCAAAACACAATACATGTCTGTGAATTATATGTGAATAAAATGTCTCCTGACTTACTTTTATATTTAGGTTATACAGCAATCAATACATGATATATTTTAGGAAAAAGGAAGAGAATCAGAGACTCAGAGACAACCATTCTGAAACTGATAGGAAAAGGAAAAAAAGGAAACTTGTGCATATGTATATGTGAATAAACTATTGATAATACTGCATATTTTAAATATCTAAGTTGTTAGATTAAAAAGCAAGGTAATTAAATACTGGAGCAAAACGGCATACAAATGGAAAAGGAAGGTGATCAACATTAAGCATTCTAAGGCCCATAGCTGTGGACTCACTTTAGGCCTTACAGAGTTAACAAGCACATTCAGAAGGATCGCTAACCATGAAATGAATCATGTAACTTCCATATTAGTAGAAACAATGGAATGAGAAGAGAAGGGGGGTATAATCGCTAGCAATTCAAAAAGCAGCATGAAAAAAGAGGGGAAAACATTGAAAAAGAATAACAAAAAGCCTAAAATAAGATAGCATTACCACATCCTAACGTATCTGTAAACACAGTGAATATAAATGGACTTAACTATCTAGATTGTCAGTCTGGATTTTTTTTTTTTTAAGACAACACCAAACTAAGCAACATACTATTTAGAGACACATTAAAAAAAAAAAAAAAAGAATGAATGAATGAAAGTCAGAGAATGGGAAATGATATGAAAATACCCAAATTGAAAGTTAAAATGCTAATTCAAAGAAAGGCTGCCACTCCAGCCACCAAAAGATGGGTCTGATAAGAACTAATAAAATAGTCTGCAGTTAACAACCTTGATGAGGGAGCAAAAGTAACATGCCAAATGTCCACACCAGGAGTGATATGTTTCCAAAGATAATGTTGTTCTAAGAACAGACAAGAAGGCTGCCTCTCCACAAAAAGAGAAATCCTGCCAATCCCAGCAATGCACAAACACTTTCTTTGGCTGAATTACCTTTTTAGTGCTAGCTGTTCAGAGACTCTTTGCCCTCCCAGCAATCAACACTGACCCCTGAACTCAAATACATACCTGCATTATGGCGTGGATAAGGCTAAACTGTAGCAAGCATTCAAGGAAGACCAGCACCTGGGTTTTGTTGTTTTTTTTTTTTTAAAGATTTATTTATTTATACAAGAACCAGGGTACAGGCCAGATGTGTGGGAGGGTGAGAGGATTCAACAGAGACAGAGAGGGGAACAGAACAGGCAGACTGATGAAATACACTGCTGAGGGGAGCAGCAGGCTCAACAGGAGAGGTCTGCTGCGCCATGTGGGTTTCTCCCCCCGTCAGCAGGGATCGAACCTGCGCTGCAGAGGCTGCGGACAGCTTCACAGTGCGGCGCTCAAACGCCTACACCACCAGGGAGGCCCACACTTGGGTTTTATGTATACAATTTCCTATCCAGGGTCCACCACCCCTCTGCCACGGCAGAGAAGGCTGACATTCACCTGTGTGACAACTCCTAAGTACCTGGGGAAATGCACAGCCTCCAGGGCACTGTCACTCCACCTTTCCCTCCTGCTCAACAGGAAGCAAATGCGAATGACCTGACATTGATCATCAGCAAGCTTCTCTAATCTATGAAAACTGAAACTTCCTGCAAATGTTGGGTCAACATTAGCAACCATTTACTGTGACACACCTTATAGCTGGCTGTGATATCATCACTAGTTTCAAAAGCACTTAATCTGTTGCCAATCCCCACTCTGTCTAATTCTGATATTCTCTCACACCCTCAAAAGTACCCACCCCTAACATTCTGAGTAAGAAAGACACAGGCTCTAAGCTAGTTGCCTATCAGCCTCAGCCTGGGCCTTACCCCCAGAAATTCTATTTCATTGTTCTGGGGCAAGTCCCTGGCAACAATGCTTTTAGACGTTCCCTGTCTGGCTCCCCGCTGACATGCTGGCTGCTGACATTTCAAAGCAGAAGTTCTCCCTTCCTTGCTAAGTTCAAATGAGAGGGTATGTGAGCACATTCTGCAAAACTTGCACTTACTATACTGCCATACCTGGGTTCCTGCTCATCACATCTCTCCGCCTGGATTCAGTGCTGTCAAGAATACAAATACAGCTGCGCCCTAAACCACAGGCATGGGAATTGCCAGACGCACAGAGGAGCTGGGGTCTACACTCTTGCTGTGGCCTACTCTAGAACAGCAGACACAGATCAAGGCTTGTAGAAGCCAGGAAACAAGTCAAACAATTATCTACTGTTGTGCAAAGCCTTTTAAACTCAGTTAACTTTTTAACTCAGTTAAAAACATGTACAGGTTTGTATACATATCCCTATGTAAGTATATTCTCATCCCATGTTCATTTTGCAAGATCTATTTCTATACTTGAAAAACTCTAAAGATCCACAGCAAAATGTCAGCTGTGGTTAACGCAACCTAGGGTGGTAGGTTTATGGGTGAGTTTAATTTTTTTTAATTTTGGTTCTCTGTCTGTACTAAAATGTCTGGCATGAGTATGTATTGCTTTTATAATTAAAATGAGTAGATAACTGCCTCCACCCCAAAGGAGAGGAGAGTATAAAGATCTGGGTTCTCACTCAGCTCTGCCCCAGATGTGCATGTCAACCTGAGGACATGGCTTTTCCTCTTTGGCTGGACTGCTTGCCCAGTCAGGGTCTTCTCTCCCGTTCAAGGACTCTAATCACCCTCTGCTTATTGATCAGACTCCCAAGGAATGCTCCTCTCACTCTACCCCCACCCCTGATTGTGAACACATAATTTGCCATTCTGGTTTCTCAGCCTAAATTTCAAGACCCCGACTGACCCTTACCCCATGAACTATAAAAAAGTGTATCTCAGGCCTCCCTGGTGGCGCAAGAGGTTGAGCACCACACTCTGAGGCAGTCCACAGCCTCTGCAGCCCAAGTTCTGTCCCCAGCCAGCGGGGAAGCAGCCCACATGGCGTGGCAGACCTCACCTGTCACACCCGCTGCTCCCCTCAGCAGTGTATTTTGGTCAGTCTGCCTGTTCTGTTCCCTGCTCTGTCTCTGGTGAATCCTCTCACCTCCCCTCCCCACCAGATCTCTGGCCTGTACCCCAGCTCTTGTATGCATAAATAAATAAATCTTAAAAAAAAATACTAAAAAAAAAAAATTAATCTCCATAAAGACCCTGACCCTACTGGCCACATGAAAGTTATGCCTTAAGGCCTGGCCCTGCAAAGCCTGACACAGATCAACCTCACCTTTCCCTCCAAGAATAACCCAATAGGCCTTGTGTAAGAATTAAAAGCAGGCGGAGTTCACATTCCTTATCATGCTGGGTTTGGATTAACTTCCCAGGGTCAATACAACAGCAGGATCTATAAGCAAATCCTGATAGGACACAGGGCAATGGTGTCACCATGGAGACAGGATCCCATAAGCCCCACAGGTTATCCACTGTGTTTCAAAGATATTCACATCCTGGAACAATAAAGGAAGTTGGAACCTGGAAAAAGAAAAACTTTATGACTAATTCTGGATAATTCTCAAAGGCAGCCAGGGTATATTATTGGCAAAAGGGAAGGGAGTAGAAACTCAAAAGAACTGCGGACACAGAGGGGTCACAGGGGTTAGATGTTATACTAACTCCTAGGATGTGTTACTTCTACTCCTTCCCTAATTTGCATTTTGGGAAACTAAGACTCAGAAGTTAAAGAGCTTGCTGAAGATGAGAGAGTCCATCAACAAAAGAGCCAAGATTTTATCTCACAAGTGCTGGGGTGGACCCCTGGGTCTGACCTAGGCCTTGCCTGAATGAGCACCCTTGTGGTTTCAAACAGATAAACATGCATTCAGCCTTTTGGCTGACGTGAGGGATCTGCTCTCAACCCCACCGGAAAAAAGTTCTACACAAAAAAAGATTAACAGGGACTGTGTCTTAGGCAAAAGCATGAGGTTAGGCCTGGGCAGATACTGAAGAAAACTTGAGAGGTCAGTGAAGTTCAAGTCCAACCAAAGTTTGCTCACTGGGGCAGAGCTGGGGGCTTCCCTGCACAGGCACTCCTGTTCTCTCAGGCCTAAAATCAGCACAGAGCCAAGGGGGTCAGGAGGGACCAGTGCTCCAAGGCAAGTTCCACCACTCTCCAGCTGAAGGGCCTTGAGTGAGTCACTGGAACTCTCTGAGCCTATTTGCACAGGACTATGACACAGGTGGAAGAGTGACAGGTGTGTGGTGTACACAGCAGGCTGCCCCAGTGACCCTCCCTGGGCCGCCTTCTCCTCAAAGTCTGTAAGAAGCGTACTCCAGCAAGGACCTGGAAGATGCCCAGCCCTGGAGGAAATAGGCAGGAGGGCCTTGCTCCTCTTGCCAGCATGTTCCCTTCTCACCTAGGCAGAGGGTACAGCCTGCACAGGCAGCAGCTGGAACAGGAACTAGGCCTCTGACCACAAAGGCTGGGTCCTGCACCACCCACGGGAGAGCGCTGCCATGGACTCTGGCCAGGAGTCCTTCCCACTGCTGCTCCCTCCTGCCTCCACTCCCTCCAGCCTTCCTCCTGCCTAAGGCTCTGGAATCCTCTCCCAGTGAGAGAGAAGGAAGCTGGCTGCCTGGGACTTAGCCTTCCTGCCACCTTTCACCTCATCTGCACAGAGCGCCCTTCCCTTCTGGTTCATTCAGGGGCTCTTGTGCACAGAGATGAATGAATGGAGCAGCTTCACACCCCAGGAGTCCGAGCTCGCAGAGGAAGAGATGTAAGGCAGCAATGTGAGGGGTGCAGTGGAAGCCCCCAAAAAGGATCTCTTCCTAAACCTCTCTGCTTAGCCCTGATCTACTTTTCAGGGCTGAATGACAGATCTTATCAAGGCAGAGAGAGTCAAGAGACCGTCAAGCTTTTAAACTTTGCTGCTCCGGTTCCCTCCACCCCCCACCACCTGCGGCATGTCCTTCCACGCCCTCAAGAACCTTTCCAGGGCTCACTTTCCAGAAAGACTCCCTAAGACGCGCGATCCCCAGGTATTTGAAGACCCCAGTTCCACCAAGCCACAGCGTGGATGAGGAAACTGAGGCTCTAAGGTGCTCCTCCCCACACCTGCGGACTCACATCGGGTTCCAACGCTCCGGCAGGCGACGGTGCAGCGAGATGCGGTCGCTAAGGTAGATGTTGATCTGGTGCAGCTTCACGCTCTCCTCTTGCAGCCGCAGCTCCTCGCCCTCCAACCGCAAATGCACCGCCTCGCCCTGCGAGCCCAGAGTGTTCTCCTGCCCCGGCGGCCGCTGCAAGACCGGGTCGCGCAGCCCGCGGCGCAGGGCGCCCCCGGGTCTTGGGGTGCTCTGGATTCCCGGCTCGGCAAGCGTGGCCCCGCGCCGCTCCCGCCGCACCGAGCCCAGTCCCGCCAAGGCCAGCAGCACCAAAAGCATCAGCAGCGCCCCCCGGCCGCGCCGCCGCAGCCCCCGCGGGCAGAGCCGCTGCGCCGCGCACCCCCACATGCGCCAGCCAGCTGAAGCCAGCGGGCAGCGCACCCCGTGGCTTGCAGAGCCGACGGAGACCCGGATCCCGGAACCACAAGCCGCGCCGCCCCGCCCCCGGCCCGGCCCGCCCCACCTGCGTCCCGCCCTCTGCCCGCCCCGTCGGCCGGCTTGCTGCAGCGCGTACCCCCAACGCGGAGGGTAGAAGATCTGCCATGAGGACTTGCTGAGGCTTGCACGTTTTTCTTTGGGCTGCATGCAATGTTTACAAAATGCCGGTTGTAAAACCCTTAGTTTAGCGCCTGGCGCATCGTAAGCGCTCATGCACCCTGCAAGGAGCAAGGAATTTTACTGCCTTTGTCTCATTTGACCTTTACTCAGTTCACTAAGAGAGGCTTTAGGACTGTCAACTCCATTGTATAAGATGCAAAAACTGGGGTTCAGAGAGTTTAGTCCACACCAGGCTGTCTGGTTGAAACCTACTGACCCCACCTAAGACACTCAGTCTGAATCCCTTAGATAAAAGTCTCCTGGGGCCTCCCGGGTGGTGCAGCGGTTGAGTGCTGGGCTGGGAAGCTGCTCGCAGCCTCTGCAGGGCCTCTGCAGCCCCGGTTCGATCCCCGGCCACCAGCGAGGGTCCCACATGGCGCGCAGACCTCTTCTGCTGTGCCAACTGCTCCCCTCAGCAGTGTACTTCGTCAGTCTGCCTGTTCTGCTCCCTGCTCTGGCTCTGGTGAATTCTCTCTCCCTCCTGCGCTTCTCACTGTACCCAGTGCTTGTACAAATAAATAAATCTTAAAAAAAAAAAAGTCTCCTGGTTTCCTATTAATTCATATGAGTTCCTTATTCCTCACTTCACAGACATCTCCAAGAAATTCATGAAAGGAATGAACTCTTCCCTCAAAACACACGCATTTACACCCAAAACGTGATAGAGGATAAATTGTAGGCCATGCATTCCAGAAGATAAGTCCTCCTTGGCTCATGGTTTCCTTTGAGGGGATCGAGAGAATGAGGTGCTGGAAATATTTAACAGGATCAAGACTAGAGTGAGGCATGAGATACTCTACAAGGTTAGCTACAAACTCAGTAATTAAAGTAAACAATATTTAAAAAAATAGAAATGAATGCAAAAAGTTCATCATGAGCAATATATCACAGGTTTTTTTTTTTTTTTTAAAAAAAAGGTTTATTCATTTATGGTTACAAGAACTGGGGTACAGGTCAGAGGTGCAGGAGGTGCGAGGATTCACCAGAGACAGCAGGGAACAGAACAGGCAGATAGATCAAAGTACACTGCTGAGGGGAGCAGCAGGTGAGTCAGGAGAGGTCTGCTGCGCCATGTGGGTAGCTCCCTGGCTGGGGATTGTACTTGTGCTGTAGAGGCTGCGGACAGCTTCACAGCGCTGGGCTCAACCCCTTGTGACACCAGGGAGGCCTATATCAGTTTTAAATGCCGATATGATCTGACTCTGCTTACACATTTCACCTCTTTTCTTTTTTTTTTTTTAAAGATTTATTTATGCATACAAGAGCTGGAGTACAGGCCAGAGCTGTGGGGGGGGGGGGTGAGAGGACTCACCAGAGACAGAGTGGGGAACATAACAGGCAGATGGACCGAAGTACACTGCTGAGGAGGGCATTGAGTGAGCCAGGAGAGGTCTGCTGCGCCATGTGGGCTGCTCCCTGGCTGGCTGGGGAATCAAACTTGTGCTGCAGTGACTGAGGAAAGCTTCATAGGCTTCATCTTAATCCCTTGCACCACCAGAGAGACCCACAGTTCACCTCTTTGTCCTCACTTTGTCTTCACTAATCCCAGCCCTGATTCCACGTCTGATTTGATGATGATTACACGGCTATTATATACATGTGCAAAATTCATCAAGTTCTTATTTAGTATATGTGAGTTATAAAAGTTATATCTCAATTAAAAACAAACAAACAGAATAATTGAGAAAGGAGAAGTCTTGGCCTCTGGGACAAGTACCAAAAACCTCAGCTTGAGGGGAGAAACCCTGAGAAGTGACCCCAAACTCTGCAAGGCCTATCTCTAGCCACTGGGGGAGGAGGGAGGCAGGGCCTTTGCACATGCTCTTCCCTTTGTTTGAAATGCTCTTTCCCACCTGGCAACCCCTTACCCATCCTTCAAGGCCCTGCCAGAACCTCCTCCTCTGTGAAGACTTCACCCACCCCACAACCTTTTAGATGGGGATATTTCAAGATTGCCATTCTTTTTATGTATTAGTCAGGGTTCTATTAGAGAAACTGAAACAGTAGGAGATATATTGAGAAACTAGTTTACATGATGATGGGTGCTGGTTAAACAAGTCTAAAACCTACAGGGTAAGCCACAGGGAAGAGTAGATCAAACTCTCTTATGGACAGGACCTCCCTGGTGGTGCAGCGGTTGAGTGCTGGGCTGCAAAGCTGCCCAAAGCCTCTGTAGCGCCATTTCAATCCCTGGCCGCCAGGGAGGTTCTCACATGGCGTGCAGACCTCTCCTGCCGCACCTGCTACTCCCCTCAGCAGTGTACTTCGTCAGTCTGCCTGTTCTGGCTCTGGTGAATTCTCTTACCCTCCCGCGCTTCTGACTGTACCCAGTGCTTGTATAAATAAATAAATAAATATTAAAAACAAAACAAAACAAAACTCTCTTATGACTGAAGTTGATGTCCAGAATTTTTTACATTTTAGGGCAATCTTAGTTCTGGTCTTCAGGCCTACCCACTGATTGAACCAGGGCCACCTAGATAATCTCCTTTCCTTAAAGTCAACTGACTGTAGATGCTAATAATAACTACAAAATTCCTTGGCAGCAAGGAATTAGTGTTTGACTGAATATCTGGAGATTCAAACCTAGTCAAGTTGACACATCAAACCCCCCTCTCTATCAGTCCTAGGACCACCATAACAAAGGACACCAACTGGGTGGCTAGAGACTAATAGAAATTTATTTCCTCACATTCTGGAGGCTAGAAGTCCAGACTCAGTTCCATTGGCAGGGTCCTGCTCTCTCTCTCTGAAGTCTCTGGGAGATACCCTGTCCCACACTTTCTCTGTTTCTGGGATTGCTGGCAAACCCTCGACATTCCTTGACTTGTCTCACTCCAATCTCTGCCTCCATCAGATGGCCTTCTTCCCCTATGTGTCTGTCTCTGAATCCCTTCTACACTTCTTCACCAATCATATTAGCTTTGGACTCACTCTGATGACTTTACATTAATTTGATTCCATCTTTATGAAGTCCTTATTTCTAAATCCAGACTTATTCATCCAGCCTTATTTCTCTATAAGGTATCAAAAATTAGAAATTCAATATATCTTCTTCAGGTCTCCTGGGGTGGGAGCCACCTTGTAAGCCATAACACAACCCTACTTTGTTACAGTGCTTCATCCATGGATTACATTTATTCCACACCCTGGCCTTGTCACAGAAAGAATGAAGGGAGTGAGCACATGAGCTGTGGTCAGTGTACAATCCCAGAGCCTGGTACAGTGTCAGACACATAGCAAGTTTCACCTGAGGGCTGGCTCTGGTTCTTACACTCACTGTGTCTGTCTGAATTCACCCAGGAGGGATCTGATGAAGGGCATGTCTTGGTGAAGTGCAGGAGAAGTCATTACCAAAATAGCAACAGGAATTCTTCAGGTCTCCTTGCTGGAAGGATCAAAGAAGTGATCATCCAATGTGAGAATTTTCAAAATTTGTTTCTGGAAACCACAGGGTATCACCCAGGAAAGTTAAAAGGCAACTGACTTGGGTTAAGACTCCAGTTCTGGGCCTCCCTGGTGGCGCAGCGGTTGAGCGCTGGGTTGCGAAGCTGCCCGCGGCCTCTGCGGCGCCGGTTCGATCCCCGGCTGCTCCCCGGCCACCAGAGGAGGGTCCCACATGGCGCGCAGACCTCTCCTGCCACTCGCTGCTCCCCTCAGCAGTGTACTTCAGTCCTTCTGCCTGCTCTGCTCCCTGCTCTGGCTCTGGTGAATTCTCTCACCCTCCCGCGCTTCTGACTGTACCCAGTGCATGTATAAACAAAAAACAAACAAACAAATAAATAAATAAAATAAAAACATGCCTCTCTAAAAAAAAAATAAATAAATAAATAAAAATTAAAAAAAAAAAAAAAAAAAAGACTCCAGTTCTGCTCCCTGAAACCAGTGCATTGGCAAATTATCTGTTTAATACTTTGAGCTTCCTTATTAGCTTGCAGCACCCTCCTCCCTAATTAGCAGGGGAATGTTACCAAGGCCAAAGGAAGTGTGTTGTATGGCACCACAGCTGCTAGTAGCAGAACAGGAAATAGACCTGAATTAGAAGGTGAAGCAGAAACTGCCAACTGTCAGCCATGGTGTCAGGTACATGGCAGGGGTGGGCACACTGTAACAAGCATGGGTCAAAGGAAAACAAAGTGAGACCCAAGTTAAAGAGGTGAGGATGGATTTCATCAGCGATATTTATTTATTTTTTAAAGATTTATTTATTTATACAAGAACTGGGGTACAGGCCAGAGGTGCAGGAGGGTGAGAAGATTCACCAGAGACAGAGCTGGGAGCAGAACAGGCAGAAGGACCAAAAACACAGCTGAGGGGAGTAGCAGGCAAGACAGGAGAGGTCTGCTGCCCCATGTGGATATCTCCCTGGCTGGCTGGGAATCAAACCCGTGCTGCAGAGGCTGCAGACAGCTTCACAATGCTGCACTCAACTCCCTGCACCACCAGGGATGCCAGTAATATATTATTTAAAGAGGGAAGATGTCCAGGGGAATTGACTCAACTTTGATTTGCACAGAGGTCACTGGCATTTTAAGTATTCAGTGAAGTGAAAAATTACAAAGGATTTGTTAATTTTAATATCCAAATGTCTATGAGGAGAGTGAGTTCTGAGCTGGTAATTGTGGAAGTTAGATACATGGAAGAGGCCCTCAGGTCCTTTAGACACATCTGAGCTGTAGGTGCTACAACTCATGGGGACAGAGAAAGGATGCACAGTTGTATGTCCTTTTCAGTAACTGCTCCAGGAAAGGGTGGTCAGGTGCTTACGGTTAGGTGTTGGCTAGAACAGAGTAAATTCTTCTGGTAACGTTGGCTGTTCACCACCTCTTTGGCGGTGCTGGGGTCATCCCAGGGAAACATCCTTGAGTTGCTAAACTGTACAGCGTTTAAGTCTTTTAATGTGAGTGGAAGTGACTGAATGGAATCATTCCAGAAAATGGGTTTGCAATCCTACATGCAAACAACAGACTAGAAGAGAAAGAAATCAAGAAAACAATCCTGTTTGTAATCACATAAAAAGAAAAAGTACTTAGGAATTAACAAAGGAGTTGAAAGACCTATACAGCTAAAGCTAGAAAACACTTTGTTAAAAGAAATAAAAGATGACACAAGGAAATGGAAAGATTACTTATGAGTCATAGCACTTTTTTTTTTAAAGGGAGAAAACAATGAATAATGTGATTTTTGCATTCAAAATATATATCTATTGATATCTTACCCTGTATTTATTTATCACCTCTGCTATTGATAGGCTAAGTTAGGTTGAATTTAATTTAAAAAATTAGGTTGCATTTAACTAAAAATTGTAAAAGGCCAACAAGGTTGAGGCCTAGTTGAGAAGAGGTTGACAGGTCAAGAGTTTTGGGTCAAGGAGAGAACCTTTATCACAAGACAGATATGTTTGATATCATAGTGGTTAGAGTATAATAGAATAGATAGATATTAAAAAGGTAACTTAATAGTTTGAAGAATTGCAAGGTACTAAAATGGCTTACAATAATAGAAACTTTAGGAGTTTAGGCATTTAGAAAGATTTCTCTGAGGAAGTAAGGCTCACGCAGATAAGGTGTATTAGGGCATTGGTCTCATATTTTAGGTTAGTCTGGAACTCCCTCTGCTGGTATGCCCAGCTCCAGGAAAAGAATGGGTTTGTATCTTTGCTTTTAGAAGGATAGGACAGATAAGTTGTGGTTGTCTGTTTGTTTTTTTCTTTCTTTCTGTTAATAAGCTGGGAAGCTAATCCAAAGCGTTTTATCAAATATTTTCTATTCTCAAGTAGACCACAGCCAAAATAGTTAAGAAGCACAAATCCACCCCAATTCTCCCATCATACTGACAGGAAACCTGAGTCACCCAGCAGGGAGAGGATACAGAACAAGGTGCTAGCTTGGGCAGAGTTAGCATCTAAGGTGCCATCCTCTTCAACTCACAGCCTCTGGTACCACTTAGTCAAGGCTTATTCTGGCTCCCTAGTGAAAAGGGCCTTCCATGAGCATCTTTCCCAGGCTCCAGCAGAAGGTAAGGTTTGGGGTGAGCCTTGCAAAGCAGCTTCCACCCAGGATAACCTGCTGCAACTGCTACTAGACAAGTGAGAGGTGACTCCACCCACAGATCAGAGTCTGCAGACCGCTGCCAGGAGACAGGTATGACAGGAAAGGCCTGGAGTTGTGTTTTTTGGCCTCTGTCCAGACAACCAACACTTTTAAGATCTTCAGTCAGATTAGAAAACAGACAAGGATTACAGCTCATAATGTTTTGGATCGGCTTGCCACATTGGAATGCTTCCCAATAGGGGTTCAGTTGCAGAGAAAAGAGTCATGGAATTAGGCCTTACAAGACAGGGCTTTAAAAAGTCCCAGGTAATGGATAAAAGCTGTCATTTAGTGAGCACCTTTATGTACTTTAAATTGTTGACTTTAGTTTTCACATACCATCTCATTTTGCCCTTGTGAAAACCTCAAAAGTAGACAGAGGGGAAACAGACTCAGAGGTCACATGGTTTTATCCAAAGTCACACAACATAAAAATGACAGAGTAAGGGTTTGAGTCCAGATCTCCTGGCTCTTAGTTCAGGGTTTCCCACCATTGGGAGGCTGCAATGACAATACTACCAGGCAGCTTAGCTTTATGGTAAGGAGTGTAACTTTGGTGTTCACTTGCCTAAACTCAAATCCCAGTCCCATCCAGATTGCTGTGTGGCCTTATCAAGTGACTTAACCTCTCTGGACTCAATTTGCTCATCTATAAAATGATGATGATAATAATAGTGCTTCCTGAATAGGGTTTTTGGGAGGATGTGGTCTGCACAGACAGCCCCCTAACCTCTCCAAGCACACACAGGATGAAAAGGGTGTTGGAAAGGTAAAATGGAAATTGTTCAGCCACTTGCTTTGGAAACCTGGTCCTTAGGCCAGTAGCAGTGATGCCACCTGGGAGTTATTACACATAAATCAGCTCATGAATAAAGGTAAAGCACAAAGAATAGTCCCTGCCTAGAGGAACAAATGTAATAACATTTACTATACAGTTACTATAACATTTACTATATTAGTAACGACAAGTTGGCATCTATAAAGGGCAAATCCATCTGGGACCTTAATCTTTTCATTACTTACCCAGCCTTGCCCTTACCTTGCCTTTGTAGTTAGTTTGGGGCATTATTAGCTCATTGACCACTCATTTCATCTCAATAGCTGCTCAAACAACAAAAACTGTCTTTAGAAAGCACTTTTGATATGTTATTAGCTCCTTTCATACAGGTCATTACCTCCCTTTTGGAGTTTAATATGATATATGATGGATATAGTATATCAAACATTAGGGGGGAAAGATGGCCATTTCTATCAATGATTGCGGTAATTTAGTAAATATTTGGAAAAAAATTATGTTAAATGTCAACCTCACACACAAAATAAATTCCAGAGTAACTAGAGATCAAATTAAAAAAAAAAATCCAGATTAAAGAGAGCCCCGCCCCCAGGAGGAGACCAGCACCAGCACACAGCCCCGGCCACCCGGTAAGCTTGCGCAGAAAGGGCGCGCTGATCCAGATCGGATCGCAGCTGCCCAGGTCCCCGCGCCTGCGACCTAGGCTTGCGGGGAGACCGCGAAGGCCCTCCCTGAGTGAGCAGGAACAAGGCGCCCAGGCAGGGAAACGGGATTCAAAAGGCGCCATTCCCGCGCCACTGATCTGGGCTACAGCCCGCGTCCTGGAACTGAGGGCTTTGGAACTGAGACCCGGGGCACGAAATTAGGGGCGTGGGTTCCCCACGACGGTGGGGCACAAGGCAGACACAGCACCCCAAAGCCGCTGAGGTGTACCCTACCATCCCCGCTTTGCTCCCTGTCCCACGGGGTGGAAAATCAGCTCCCCAAGGGCTCTAGGAGAGATCTCTGGCGCCACCTAGCGACTTGAAGCCAGCAGAGGCTCCTGAAGGAGCTAGTGGCCAGCTGGGGAGTTAGCCCACACCGGGCCCCTTCCGAACAAGTAGTCTGAGCCCACAGGGAGAGCGAGCACCCACAGCCGGGGCAGACCAGGCGCGCAGAAGAGTGTGCCTGAGGCCAGATGCGCAGGGAGTGTGTCCCACATCACCATTTTAGAACAGGGACATTTTTTCAGTAAAGACTACCTGCAGAAGGCTTCCTCAGGAGCCAGAGGTGAGCGGGGGAAGTTCGCCCACGCCAGACCCCCTCTGGCCTGCAGTCCAAGCCCAGAGGGGGAGCAGGAACCCACCGCCGGGGCAGACCAGGCGCACAGGGGAGTGTGTCCCCACATCGGCATTTTAGAACAGGGACCTTTCTCCAGTAAAGACTGCTTGAAACTGACAGATGACTCCTGGAGGAACCAGAGGGGAGCAGAGAAGCCCACCCAAGATGCCGGCCAGTCCCAACAACACAGTGTCCCAACGCATACGGCAAATTAGAAAACAGACAGTAGGGAGGAGAAGAACCACACGCAACCTAGCAACTCTCCAGAGAAAAAGCACACCACAAAAAGAAAACCAGCCCCCAGATTGCAACGACAATAACTTGGAAGAATTTCTGAGCCTTCCAGAAAGAGAATTTAAAATTGCCGTGATTAAAAAACTGACAGAAGTCATAAAGGAAAACAATGATAAGGGAAAAATAATCAACGATCAGAAGAATGCAATTGAGTCCCTAGAGAGGGAAAACAATGGTCAGAAGAAAGAAATTGAGTCCCTAAAGAGGGAAGTAAAAGAAATGCAGGAGATCAAAGAATTAATGGAAGAACTAAAGAATTCTGGGAAAAGCAATGAAAGCAGAATAGATGAAATGGAAGAATGAATAAGTAAACTTGAAGACACAGAAATAAAAAGAACCAAAACAGAAAAGGAAAGAGAAGTACGAAGGAAAAAGAACGAGAAAAGACTTCGGGAACTATCTGACTCCATGAGGAAAGGAAATATAAGAGTTATAGGAATACCAGAAGGAGAGGAGAGAGATGTAGGAACAGAGAAAATATTCAAAGAGATAATTGAAGAGAACTTCCCAAATGTGAAGAAGGAGCTGAAAATTGATATACAAGAAGCAAGAAGAACACCAAACTTCCACGACGAAAGGAAAAATACAGCAAGACACATAATAGTAAAGCTCCCAAGAATCCAGGACAAGGAAAAAATAATGAAGCTGGCAAGAGGGAAGAAACAGATAACATTCAAAGGAAAACCAATCAGGCTGACATCAGACTTCTCCGAAGAAACACTACGGGCAAGGAGAGAGTGGAGGGACATAGTCTACAGACTCCAAGAAAACAGATGCCAACCAAGAATACTCTATCCCGCAAAGCTCTCCTTCCTCTTTGAAGAAAGAATATGGACCTTCCCAGACAAACAGAAACTCCGGAATTTCACTGCAACTAAACCCCCACTCCAAAAAATACTACAAGGAGTCCTAAAGCCAGAACCTCAGAGGGACAAATAACAATGAAAGAAGGCCAAAAAAAAAAAAGTTATCAAAAGAATAAATAAATAAAATCAAAGGAAAGACAAACACAATGGCAAATACAGATGTTAACATATCAATATTAACTCTAAATGTAAATGGACTAAACTCTTCAATAAAAAGACACAGAGTTGCAGCCTGGATTAAGAAACAAAACCCAACCTTTTGCTGTCTCCAGGAAACACATTTAGCTACAAAAGATAAAAATAGGCTCAAAGTTAAAGGATGGAAAACAATCCTACAAGCAAATGGACCAAAAAAGAAAGCAGGAACAGCTATACTTATATCAGATAAAACAGATTTCAAACTCAAAAAGATAAAAAGAGACCCCAATGGTCACTACATTATGATCAAGGGGACAATACTTCAAGAAGAAATAACACTCATTAACATATACTCACCAAACGAAGGAGCACCAAAATATATCAGACAACTGTTGTCCTCTCTGAAAACAGACATCAGAGAAAACACATACATAGTGGGAGACTTCAACACACCACTATCAACAATGGATAGATCAACAAGACAAAAAATAAGTAAAGAAACCAAAGCTCTAAATAAGGACCTAGAGCAATTGGGCTTTACAGACATCTATAGAACACTAAACCCCAAAAAAATGGAGTACACATTTTTCTCAAGCGCACACGGATCATTCTCCAGGATCGATCACATACTGGGGCACAAGACAAACATCAACAGATACACCAAGATTGAAATCATATCAACCATCTTTTCTGACCATGAAGGCATCAAACTAGAAATAAACCATAAAAAGAAGCCAAGGAACTTTCCTACCTCATGGAGATTAAAAACCACACTACTGGAAGACCATTGGACTAATGAGGAGATCAAAGAAGAAATTAAAAAATTTTTTGAATTGAACGACAAGGAGGACACCAATATCCTAAATGTATGGGATGCAGCAAAAGCAGTAATAAGAGGAAAATATATAGCAATAGAAGCTCACATCAAGAAACAAGAAAGAACGCAAAGAAACAACCTAATCTCGAAGCTCAAAGATCTAGAAAAAGAACAACAAAAAAACCCCAAAACCAGTAGAAGAAAAGAAATAATAAAAACCAAAGCAGAAATAAATGAAATTGAAACTAAAAAAACAATCCAAAAGATCAATGAAACCAAGAGCTGGTTCTTTGAAAAAATCAATAAAATAGACAAACCCCTAGCCAGGCTCACAAAGGAAAAAAGGGAGAAAGCACAAATAAACAGGATCATCAATGAAAGAGGAGAAATCACAACCGACACAGCAGAAATCAAAAGAATAATCAGTAACTACTATGAACAGTTATATGGAAACAAGTTTAACAATCTAGAGGAGATGGACAAATTCCTACAACTCTACAATCACCCAAAGCTAGATAAAGAAGAAATAGAACACCTAAACAGACCAATTACAATTAGCGAAATTGAAATGGTAATCAAAAACCTCCCCAAAAACAAAAGCCCAGGACCTGATGGATTTACAAATGAATTCTACCAAACATTCAGAGACGAATTAGTGCCATCCTTCACAAACTCTTCCAAAAAATTGAGAAGGAAGGGACAATACCAAACACGTTTTATGAAGCCAACATTACACTAATACCAAAACCGAACAAGGACAACACAAAAAAGGAAAACTACAGGCCAATCTCCTTAATGAACACTGATGCAAAAATCCTCAATAAAATTTTAGCTATCAGAATCCAACAATGTATCCATAAGATAATTCACCACGACCAAGTAGGATTCATTCCAGGGACACAAGGATGGTTTAACATCCGAAAATCAATCAACGTTATCCAACACATCAACAAAAAGAAATATAAAAACCATATGATAATATCAATAGATGCTGAGAAAGCTTTCGACAAAGTGCAACACCCATTCATGATAAAAGCCCTTGAAATTCTTGGGATACAAGGAACATACCTCAACATCATAAAGGCCATCTATGACAAGCCAACAGCCAGTATCATTCTCAATGGTGAAAAGCTGAAAGCAATTCCATTAAGATCTGGAACAAGACAAGGATGTCCACTCTCACCACTGCTTTTCAATATAATACTGGAAGTCCTAGCCAGGGCAATAAGACAAGAGAAAGACATCCAAGGAATCCAAATAGGAAAAGAAGAAGTCAAACTATCACTATTTGCAGACGATATGATATTATACATAGAGAACCCCAAAAACTCCACAGAAAAGCTAATTCAACTCATCAATCAGTTCAGTAAAGTGGCAGGATACAAAATCAACACGCAAAAGTCAGTAGCCTTCCTATACACAAACAATAAATCTGAAGAAGAAGAAATCAAAAAAACCATCCCTTTTGTTATTGAAACAAAAAAATCAAATATTTGGGAATAAATCTAACAAAAGAGGTAAAGGACCTATACAAAGAAAACTATAAAACACTGTTAAAAGAAATAGAAGAAGACACAAAGAAATGGAGAGACATCCCCCGCTCATGGATTGGAAGAATAAACATTATTAAAATGGCCATCCTTCCAAAAGCAATATACAGATTCAATGCTATTCCAATCAAAATTTCAATGTCATTCTTCAAAGAAATAGAACAATTATTGATGAAATTCATATGGAATCACAAAAAACCCCGAATAGCCAAAGCTCTCCTGAAAAAAAAAAGAAGGGAATGGAGGCATCAGACTCCCAGACTTCAAACTATACTACAAAGCCATAATCATCAAAACTGCATGGTATTGGAACACGAACAGACATACAGACCAATGGAATCGAATAGAAAATCCAGAAATAAACCCACAGATTTATGGTCAACTAATCTTTGACAAAGGAGCAAAGAATATGCATTGGAGCAAAGAAAGTTTGTTCAATAAATGGTGCTGGGAAAACTGGGTTGCTACATGCAAAAGAATGAAGCTTGACCACTACCTCACACCATACACAAAAATCAACTCAAAATGGATTAAAGAACTAGACATAAGACCTGAAACCATAAAATATATAGAAGGAAATATAGGCAAAACACTACGTGATTTGCACATCAAAGACATCTTTACAGACACATCACCCAAAGCAGTGATAGTGAAGGCAAAGATAAACAGCTGGGACTACATCAAATTAAAGAGCTTTTGCACAGCAAAAGAGACAATAACAAAAACAAAGAGAAACCCCACCAACTGGGAGAACATTTTTGCACCCAACACTAATGATAAAGGACTGATCACAAAAATCTGCAAAGAGCTGATGAGACTCAACAACAACAAAGAAAATAATCCAGTCAAAAAATGGGCAGAAGAGCTAAAAAGAAACTTCTCTGAAGAGGAAATGCAAATGGCCAACAGGCATATGAAAAAATGTTCAACATCACTTGTCATCAGGGAAATGCAAATCAAAACTACCATGAGATACCATCTTACACCAGTGAGAATGGCACATATTAAAAAAAATAGCAACAACAAATGTTGGCGAGGGTGCGGAGAAAAAGGAACTCTTCTGCACTGTTGGTGGGAGTGCAAACTAGTCCAACCACTGTGGAAAGCTGTGTGGAGATTTCTGGACCTACTAAACATAGAGCTTCCATATGATCCAGCAATTCCACTCCTAGGTATTTACCCAAAGGACACAGAAACATCAATTCCAAAGAACACCTGCACCCCTATGTTTATAGCAGCACTGTTTACAATAGCTAAGCTTTGGAAACAACCCAAATGCCCAAAAATAGATGAGTGGATCAAGAAGATGTGGTACATATATACCATGGAATATTACTCAGCATTCAAAAAAGATAAACACATGCAATTTGCTGCAACATGGATGGCGCTGGAAGGGATCATGCTCAGCGAAATAAGCCAAAAAGAAAAAGAAAAATACCGGATGGTCTCACTCATAGCAGGAATCTAGAAAACTTAAATAAGGGACCAGGAAAATGAATATAAGAAAGTGAAAATCAAAATCAACAAAAAACTATGAACCAGAGACACTTTTAGGGGGGCGGGGGCGGGAGGGGAGGGATTGGGGTCAGAATGGGGGGGCTGCAATTGTAGGGGGAATATAACAATAAAATTTATAAAAAAAATAAAAATCCAATGATGAAAGTGTTGGATTATAAAACCCAGAGACCATTATGGAAAGGATCTATAAATTTGACTACATAAAAATTTACAAATTTTGTAAAGTGTAAAATAATACAAACTCAAAAGAAAAATCAGAAAGAGATAATTTGCAAATGGCACTTACCATGTGACTCCAAAGAGAAATTAAAAGAACAAATAGAAATAAGATGACCAGGGGCCTCTCTGGTGGCACAGGGGTTAAGACGCAGCACTATGAAGCTATCCACAGCCACTGCTGCATGAATTTGATCCCCCTCCACGGAGGTGACCCACATGGCACAGCAGACCTCTCCTGTCTTGCCCGCTGTCCCCTCAGCAGTGTCTTTCAGTGGATCTGCCTGTTCTGCTCTCCACTCTGTCTCTGGTGAATCCTCTCACCCCCTGCATCTCTGGTCTGTACCCCAGCACTTGTACACATAAATAAATAAATAAATCTTAAAAAAAGAAATCAAAATGACCAAAGAATTGAAATACATTCTCGAAAGAGATTTAATGTTCTAAAAATATTTCAAGATATGTTCAACTTTTCTATTTTAAATGCATATTAATTAAAGTTACTCTGAAATATTTTTTTCACATACAGAATGGCAAAGATTAAAAAGGTTATTAATTCAAATGCTGGCAAAAATGTGAAAAAACAGGCACTCATACCTATAGGAATGCAAACTAGTGAAATATTTTAGAAAACAATCAGGCAGCATTTATTAGAAATGTTAATATTCGTATCCTTTTGATTCTGCAATTTCACATCTAGGAATTGATCCTGCAGAAATAGATTTCCAAGTGCTCAAGGAATAAACATACAGTATTATTGTATACAAAAGCATAAAGTTGGAAACATTCATTAATAGGAGATTATAAAATAAAACATTACATATCCATACACCAATATAATACAATATCATTAACAAGAATGACACTGCTTCTAGGTGTTTAAAATAAAAATATGCTTAAGATGCATTGTTAACTTAAAAAAGGTAAATCTAAAGCTCTATCGATAGTGTGATCCTACTATTGGCAAAATATATTGATATATGCCAAGGGAAAAACTAAAAGAATGTTCACCACATCATTACTATATACTGTACTATATTACTTCTGATGAGTGACATTCTGTGGTCTTTTCATTTACATTCAACTTATTCATTTTTTACACAAATATTTATCATATATATATTTATTGATCACCCACCACTTGCCAGGCAGTAGGCTAGATTCTGGAGATATGGTGGTAAGTAATCAAATTCATTGATCTCAATGAACTCACTTTCTATTTTTTACAACTCTGGAATCTGTGCAATAAACATTGTCTTATTAGAAAATAAAGTTATACATATAAAAGTAAGTAAATACTCGTCAGACATTGTTTTCCTTCCACGCACTCTTTACCTTCTTTTGAATCCACTGCACCACTTTGTCTCCCTGCTCTCTCTCTCCAATCTGTTTCCTCCCTTCTCCTACAACTGCGCAGATTCACCCAGTCTCCCTTGCCCAACTTGTGGCCAACTGCTTCCATGAAGTTATCAGTTATATTCCCAAACTATAATACCTTCCTCTGAATTAATAACAAAAACTCACAGGCCACCCTGTTTGCAGTCATGTGAGATTTCCAGGAAGCCAGGAACTGTGTCCCTGTCATCCAACACATACCATGCCTGGCACACAGAAGACACTCATTAGAACTCTGTCTACACATATGCAATCAAATGTTGGTTGGACAAGATTGTGCTAGTGATCGACATGTGCTGTTCAGATCCCTTCAAGGGAGCCACTGGGAGAGCACAGTTGACTCAGAGCCTCTGGCGCTGTGCCTGCATATCCTCTCTGGCATTCACGCTGAGGCTGCACTCTCCCTGGCTTCTCCCAATCAGTGACCAAGCATGGTGGCAGTGCCTTAACCCAACCGTTTCTGTCTGATGCAGGATACCTCAGCAAGCCACCTTGGCTTGGGGATGCCCCATGACGAGACGTTCTGGAACAGCAGAGCACTCTGAAGCTCTTCCTACACCCAAGTGTCCTCATTCCCACTCTACTTTCTCAGTTGTCAGACCTGCCTCAGCATCCGAAGGCTCTCCTTCACGTTCCATCTCCCTTCTCCCCCCATTATACACAGATGTTTCTCCCAGAAAGATAAAAACAAAAACACCTTGCCTCTAATTTTCAGAGGGCCCAAACCCACTCAGGCATCAAAGGAAAAAAAAAATTTGGAAGATGGTTCACAAGTAATAAGATTATAGAGACACCTGCACAAGCTGGTGATGTTTTAGGGCACATGAGTTACCTGGGGATTGTGTTGAAATAGTGATTCAAATCCAGCAGGTCTAGGGTAGCCCCAGATGCTGTATTTCTAAGAAGCTTCCAGGAGTACCAATGCTGCTGCTGGCCCAGGACCACACTTGGAGTAGCAAGGTGCTGGAATCTTGCTCTACAAGACCCTTTCCACCCTGCTCTGAGCCCTGGGAGGCTGACCATGAGGACTACTCAGAGGGCGCAATGAGGAGCAGGATGAGGGTGAGGCCAGACCTCTGAGGATTCTCCCTAATGGGTTGCTGGGAGTTGACTGTGTCTCTCTACTAAAGGCTCCTATAGGTTAGTGTTTTCCAGTTTTCTCTCTTGCAGAATTCCTGTAACTGCTCTCTCCTTCGGGCCTGGGGTGGTTATGGTTCCCTACTATTTTCAACCTTAGAATATTGTTCTACCCCCTGCGACTCTTAATGATCCCTACCCACACTCCGGTAACTAGTCCTGCACTGGATGTTCCTCAGCCCCTCTGCCAAGTAATTGTGCCATTTTCTACAAGCACTCCTGAATGTAGGATTTTTTATATTAAGCTCATTGTGTATCATCTAAAATGATTTAATAAATCATGATACGTTTGCTTACTGATGCTACACCCAACCATTTAAAAGGATGCAGCAAACCTGTACTCATCTGCGTGGAAAGATGACCAAACTATGCCTTAAATGAAACAAAAATAATGAAGCAAAGTTCAAAATAGCATGCATAGTGTGACCCCTTTCATTTAAAAAGTAAAGTGTGCATTTGTTAAATGTTGGATTGCAAGTGATGACCATCCTGTTCAAACTTAACCAAAAAGAATGGGGGAGGGTAGGTTTTCTGACTGAGCCTCTTCCTGTCATTTCTCTCTATTTCCTGAGGGGTGTCTTCATTCTCAGGCAGGCTATCTTAAGAGGTGGCAGAGCTAGCGCTCGTTTGGCTTACAACGTCCTGACACCTGACAGCTGACAACCTCTCCAGGGAGGGCCT